>NC_072795.1:142460000-143202500 GCF_028583425.1 Eublepharis macularius | reverse complement strand
ACACACACACACACCCATTTAGGGCAATAGAGAAACAAGCCACAGCAGGCCATGTGTAAGGCCTGGTCCAATATCAACTTCTGGATCAAGCTTGCTCACTGACCTGAGTGAAGGGACCCTTGCCTGGCCTCCAAGCTCTTGTTCCCCCTTATTTTGAAAGAGCTTTCTGAAATCCAGTGTCTGTTGGCTGCACAGACTTTAGGGTTGCCTGCAGCCCTGGAGAAAAATGTCCTCTTGTTCCTTGAATAGAGTTTTAGTGCGTGGAAATGGGCAGTTGGAAGTTTTCATGGGATGGAAATTAGTAACACTCCATTAAGCATCTATCAAAATGACAGGGAATTTTTTTTTCTCCAGGCGGTCAGTAAACTTATTTGCCAGTGACCCCAACCTCCTGTCTGTGTCTGGAACGATAGCTTTGGGAGCTGGCATGGTAGGACACCAGTTTCGCCATTTGTCAGTTTTCTTGAAGCCACAGTAAGTGCTTCTGCCTGCTGTCCAAAGTGCAGATCCCCCTTTGACACACCCCAGCTCACGCGTCCCTGCACAGCCTTTCGGTGAGAGACACTTTGGAGCTTCTGTTAACCTCTTGCTAAGCTCTCCTCCTGCTCAACTCGGTCATCTCAGCCCCTTAATCATTCGCTAGCATAGTCTTCCCTACATAAGGCAAAAGTGCCTCTTTTATCCAAGCAAGAATGACTTAAAGAGAATTTTGCATTGTTGTGACTTTTTATAATTCTACCAAGCCGTGCTTTTAAAAAAGGCTCAAAGCAGGGTATGTCGGTTCTTATGTATATTCATCCTTCACCTTATTTAAAAAGCACACTTTTTACAAGTCTGAGAATGTTCTTCATGCCAGTCTGATATGCTGTACAGCTAGCTTCTTCCTAGTTCAAACTGGGGGCACAACTTCATAGTTAACGCACACAAGCCCACACCCACCAAACCACCCACCCAGAGAGAGAGAGAGAGAATGAGAGAGAGAAGTGTTTTCCTACTGAACATACCCACCCCTCCTCCCAAGCTGGGGAAAACTTGGGTGTCTCCATAAGCTTTCCTCGGACAGAGTTAGAAGCTCTTCTCTTGCTGTGTGACTGCCCTCCTTCAAATCCCAGATGCTTCGTTTTGCAAAGTGTCCTAAAAAGGGTCATGGAACCGTAGGCAATATGTACTTCTGCCTTGAACCGTATCACAAACCCACAGCGCCCGTTTTGCAAAGTTCATGCCCAGAAAAGACCTGGTGCTTTGGGGACTGAAAAGGGCTGCCAGCTGGCTCTTCGGGTGTTCCATTTGCCTTGGCCCTAAGAATGTCAAGGAACAATGGGGCTCAGGATAACTTCCCCCAGGCAAGTTGAGCTTACTGGCTAAGCTTTAATTCCAGAGGAGACTGGCAAGCCAAAATGGGCCAGGAAAGGGACACCCTCTTATATCATGCCCTCTCCTCGACGAGAGAGGAGGGGAAGCTGGTACTGACTGGTGGTGGGCAGATTCATCCAGGGCCAGAGCTGCTGCGCCCAAGGAAAGACACTCCTGCCCTTGCCCAGTAAAAGTCTAGACTCAACTTGCCGGGGCCCTGGGCAGCCCCCAGGCCATTGGCCCCCCAGGACTTGTCCTGGTGGTGACCTCGTGGCCTTCAGGCTGGCAAGGGCATGGAGTCAAGTGTTATTATTAGGAGTGCCACTCAACTCTCCAAGAAGCTCTCGGCCCCACCCTGCTGTAAGCTCCAGAAAACATATTTTGATGTCTCCTAACAGTTTTTCAGGTCAATGGTTACATTTTCCAGCTTGGGTATACATTTTACCTGAGTTAGGGTCTTTTACTGATGTGTCCCATTTCAGTTCTGCCTTATTGTTTTTAAATCTATAAACTGCTGTGGGCTTAGTTACATGGTGGGAAACTTTAGGTAGATGAACACAGGGACAGGTAAGAGGCTGCTAAGCTGAAATCCCAATTTCACAATCTGCAGAACATTAACTCTGGCCCTAATGTGCAATGCAAGGCTCCGAACCCCTTGCTTTCCCTGGTGCTTCGGTGAAATATGTGAGTGTTGTAACTTCAGCTTCAATGTCATGATTCACCCTGGTGTGCTTGGCTGTTAGTTAGTTCACTTCTTTCTTTGAATTGCAACTCCAGTGACATGCTCCTCATAAAAATTATTTCCTCTAGGTAGACATGACAACTTATAATAATTGGGAGAAACCTGGAAATGAGACCACCACACCATCTCCTCGGCTTCATATGGATAAATTATTTTCCCACTCTTTTTTCAGGGACAGACAGGGCAGAGGGGCACGTCTAACCGGTTGATCAACGAGTTGCCCAGCCTAAACGCATTACCAGCCCTAGGATATATAGTCAACCTAGCACAGCTGATTCAATCTCTTTGATAACCAAATTGCTTTGTTTTTAATGCAACTCCATTTCTGCAATCTATATACTGAAAGAGCAGGCTTGCAACCTTGTGTACTGAAAAACAGATTTTAAAAAGAAGACTAATTAATAAAGCTTCATTTTTTCCCTGATTCTTCAAACCAGCTGTCCAGCAGAGTGAACTCCTCGAAAGATCAAAACAGCAGGGTACCAAGAAATTCAAGGTTCTTGACTGCCAGATACAGAATTATAGCAGTGTGCTAGGAGGAAATTGTGAAAGCTTAGCCAGATGAAGAAGGGAATCTGGTGAATAGAGAATAGTCAAATACAGGCTTTATGAAACATTGTCTATTATTTCTATGTTGGCAATTAATGAGATATAAATGACTTCCTTTTCTCTGACCTCCACATAACGACAAAGGAAATGCTGGCAGAAATTTCCACATCAACATGCAAAGTTATCTGGCAGCCATCTTTCTACCACAAATGTTAACACAATAACAGTAGAATTGTTTTATCTAGGCCTGGAGAAGTCTCTCAAAATATTTTGTCACTGTGTGACGTGACATCCCCGAACAGGCTGTCTTGAGCGCTGTGCAACTCTAAGTATTACTTTGTCCTACAGAAAAGATGGCGTGCATTCAGGCCAGTGGTTTTCAAAGTGTGTTTGGGAAACCCCAGAGAGCCTCATATACTTAGTGTGGGTTCTTTGATGAGAAGACTGGTAATGGAAGAGAAGCCTCCCTGAAGGACAGCCTGTGTACTTCTATCCATCTTTCCCTGCTACGTGTCACCACAGTGAAGACTGGAGATGTTCTGGGACTCCATGTCCTTTCATACACGGTGACAGCAGAATCCGCCAAACAAACGGGACCCATTCTCATGAGAAGGCTCTCTGAAATATGCTAACTGTACAGACAGGGATTCGTGCCTGATCTACCAGTTCTCTCTTCATCAGATGTGAATAGGGTTCCCACAATGTGTGGGAAGTTTGAAAACCACAACAGTAACAGCACTATTCCTCCCCTTTTCTGGTGTTTAGAGCAACGTAAACCAAGAAACTAACTACCTCATCCCCTGACTACAATCACACAAGACCAAGTTTAGCCATTCTACATCTCAACATGGTTCTCCAAATGCATTGTTCTAATTATACTCTGGTATCCATTATTTCTAAGTTATTTCTAAACTACTTATTTGCCCCATTCTAAGTGATGGGAATTTGCCATCTTATCCTCCCGACAACCCCATGGGCTACGTGCCTCCAACATTTTATCTTTAGAGGTGAGATTTATACCCCTCCTCTTCCAAACGGGATTCATACCTCACCTTGATTAAGCTAGTTTCCACATTAGCTAGGAAGCAGAAATCGGTACACAGCCAAAGAACAACTGGAAGGGGGAACATCGGCTGTCTTATTTGATGTTTGATTTTATACTGATGTGACAAATCTTCATGTTCCTCTGACCTGATCCTGAACCTCTGTGCATCTGTCAGGCAGGACAGTTCTTGGAGAAGGTGTGTGGCTTCTCTCACACCTCCCCAAAAGAAAATCCTCTTGCCGTTTACGTATCATTAATGCAGCCAATAGTCTATGGAGTGTCATCATTACATCCATTCTTCTACATGGCAAATGGCTTTTCTGACATAACGAATGAGTACAGTCAGACCCATCGTATTAACCTACTTAGTTAAATTACCAGCAACACCTAGTAGCTAACAGATGGCATGACTATAAAGCAAAAGAAATAAAATCCTACCTACAGCACCTGTAGATATAATTCTTTACTAAGCTTCCTGTAAATCTATATATGATCAGATGAAATGGATGCGTAAACCTTTAAAAAACAAAGACATTCTTAAACAACTAAATTCTCCACCTTCTTTGGCTTAGTTGGAAATGACCATATTCAAGTAGCAACAGTTATGACACCATCGAACTGACAGCACTGCTGATCAAGCCTCATTGTGATGTCACAATGCTAGAAAGGTGGAAGGAAGCGGTGATTGGCTGCATTGACACTTCACATCATTTACGTGACCACGTCTAGAACAGTACAGTACAGTATAGCAGCTGGAGATCTTTCCAGTGGGGTGGAAGCCAACTGGCCAGGCGAGACTGTATGTATACAGAGTGTAGCTAGCTCACTTCCTTCTGTATGGTATTTCCTTACAGGAAGCTTACAAGGAACCTGCATCAAGTACATTAAAGAAATATAGCTTGGTCAGTACAGGGCTGGCCCAATCCTGCTTCTCAAGGTAGGGCTGCAGGTGGTGAGCCTACCAAAGTTGCACAAAACATGCCAAACAAGCCCCAAAGGAGGCTTGTGTTTCTGCCTACGGACCTAGGCTGTCCAGAGGGAGGGCCTGGAGTTCTCCCAGGATTACAAATGATCTCGAAACTAGAGATCGGTTTCCCTGGAGAAAATGGCTGCTTTGACAGGTGGTGTCTATGGCATTGTACCCTGCTGACCCCCCACCCCACCCCAGGGTCCACCTCCAAATCTCCAGGAATTTCCAAACCCAGAGTTGTACTTCAGTTCTTCGACCCCTGTCTAAAATAAAACCAACTTCTGTCTCCGGAGCTATGACCAAATGAAGGCTGGTCTTCTTGCGGTGTATAAGGCCGCTACAGCTGGAGGAAAATCTTCAGTTGTGGCGCTTCCCAACAAAATGCTGCTGACGCATCAGCTTGCTACTGTAAGTAGTTGCACTTCCAGGTGTTTATCTGAAATGAGCCTTAACTTGACAAATGATGCTATTTAGAGGTTTACTGCTTGCCACTCAGGACGGACCTCAAATTAATGAGCCCTCCAGGATTCCTAATGGCTGGCTTCTTAGATCCGCACCTAATCATTCCCTCAGTCTGTTCTGCGCCCATCACACACAATTTGACTTTCATTATCGCGTCTGAGAACAGGCTACAAAGGCCATTTAGCATTCACTTCCCTGGCTTGCCTGATGCTACTGATGATTCCTCCCGCGCCAAGCTCTTGCTCTCTGTCCTGTGTGCCGTATCTGCTAGTGTCGCCAGGCAGAGGGGCTGGCATTTGCCCGTGCCCTGGAGCACAATGCCTGTGTGAGTTCAAGCCCCTGCTGGTTCCAGCAGAACACGGCTGCAAGGCAGAGAACAAACCAAACTCGGGCTGGCCCCCTGAAGGATCATCCTGCTGAGAAGCTGGTGCTTCATTCTCTATGGGGAAACAAGGCAGGATATGGAAGAAGGAGAGAGGGGACCAGTATTTATTTAGACACTGTAGCGCAGGGTGGGAGAAAACACAGCTGTTTCTCCCATCATTAGAAGATGCTGAAGGACACGCATCCAAGGACAGCAGCAAAGGTTCCCAGGCAGCATCAGCACAGAGCACCTCTAAGAGAACGTCTCTTTCCCACCTCCCATTGCAGCCCACTGAAATCCCCCCCAAAGCAGCTCTCCAGAATGGGGGGCTCCCCTGAAGGAGCATGGCATGTCAAGTGAAGGGATGTTGGGCAAAGGAGGGGTCAGCAAAACTTGGCCCGGCTCTTCCTCTGGAAGAAGCACATTATAGCAGCAGACAACAGCCTTTGGACCCAACCTGCTGGAAAGAGCGTATGATGAAGGCATCGGAGAATTGGGGCTTTAAATGTAACGCTTACCCTGGGTAAAGTCCGTATAAGACTTCAAGGCCAACAGTCTTCATTGATAGGGGTCACTGGCCCACCTGTGCACAAGCGCCAAGATGCCAGCAGCGCATACACCCAGGTGACAGACTACCGTACAACTAGGTGCTGGCACAAGCAGCGCACATATCTGGATGAGACGCCTGCCGTCTGTCGCTTTCTACCGTGCCCTCCCTACCTCTCTCCAGTCTATTCATTCCTGCCTGAGAGTAACAGTGGACTGCAATACCTACATGCCCTGTTTTGGTCAGAAGTCAGGGACAAACTCATTCAATGCAGAACTGGTGATAAGACTATCCTAGTTTACCCAGCTGGACATTTTGGTAACATGGGTAACATCTGCATTACTGAATCACAGGGCGCCTCTGAGGTCCCACGGGTAGTATTTATGATGCCAGCACGCAAACCAAGTGCATGTGAGAACGGGCAGACCTGGCACTTGGACAGGGCAGGAGCGAGTCTCCCCATTCTTGAATCAAAATTTTCATTTGAAGGCTGGGTTTGGAGGGGCAAACCATTCAAACAAGAAAGCACCACCCAAGTGGGGAGAATAAGAGTCTGCCGCTCCTCACCAGAATGCTCTGCAGTTGTAAACACACACACACACACACACACACACACACACACACACACACACCTGGCTCAAGGGTGGATTCCTGGATCCATACTGGGTCACCCCATAGCTGTTTGTTCCAACTATAGTTTATGATGATGCCCAAGAGATCCAGAGTGAATCTTTCATTCTCTTTCACTTAAGAGTGATTTTCTGATCCATCACCATCATTGATCTTTTTCCTATCGGTGAATATACATGTTTGCTTTGTCTTTACTAAGGTGGAAGCATAAACTCTCTATTACTCCCTTCCAGAAAGGTCACCTAGTGCTCAGAGGTGCAAAGCCACTTTCCCTCCCCCAGCAAAGCTCTGCTAATTCCTCAGACAAACACACCCCATAGGCAAAGGCCTCCCAGGCCCCAGGCTTGTGGCGCTCCACAATGCAATTAAGACAATCCCGTTTGGCAAGAAAATAGGTTAAGTGCTCTGGTTGGACAAGGTCCCTGTCAGACATTTTATTGGCTAAGTCACTCTCTCAATTTCCGTGTTACTCCTCACTACCCAAGAGATACAGAAAAATGGCATGGGGCAATGGGAAGTGAAAGCAGAGTGCAGACACAGATATTGTGCCCTTATTAATTATAACTTATCTATTCGGTACTGTTATAAAAGCCAGAGGTTATTTCATTTGGATTAGTTACAGCCCTCTAGAGCAAGAAATGCATCCCGAAGGAGAAGTGGAAGGCCGCAGCTTGCACTCGGGAGATGGAACCAGAGAGCAGAGTGAACAACATCCGTCCTCAGTGGCGGCAAAAGAAGGATGGAGGGAGGGTGCTGCTCACCTGGCCCTGTCAGAGCCATGCCCGGGGGGGGGGGGCGGAGAATGAGGAAAGGGTCAGGCGAGCGCCTCGTGCTCTTACTGGCTTTTCAACATCTGCAGCTGGCCGGCTCATGCACACTTCCCGTGTGGGACTGCACAGAAGCCACAACGATGAACATTCCCTTCTAATGATGAGTGTAGACTTTGTTTATAAAATTGCCATTGTGGTGGAATGGTTAAAGTGCCTAAAGGTTCTGGGAGACCCAGGTCTGAACTCCCAACGCGCCATGAAAGTTTCCGGGGGGACCTTGGGCCAGTCATACATGCAACTTAATCTACCTCCCAGGGCTGTTGTGAGAATAAATGGAGGAAAGGAAAAGGATGAAAGCCGTTTTGGAGAGAAAGTTGGGATAGAATTTCAAAGACAGAAACAAGTACATAAATAAGTACTCTTCAGTGTTGGAAACAAGCCTAGCTAGAGTTTAAAAAAAATCTCATCAGTACCACACATTTTAAAAAGGCCATGGCAAAAGTTAGAAGTCATCTCAGGATACAGAACTGCGTGGTCTTCCAATATCTGGACCACAGGCTTCTAGTGCGACTTTCCAGGGAAACTGTATTAACTAGAAGCCTGTAGCCAATAGAGATGGGCACAAACAGCAATACGAACCAAAAAAAGCCACGAACAGCCCAATCTGCTGTTCATGAACAAGCTGTTTGTGGGGCCCCATTCTAAATGAACAGGTGGTCGTTGCAAGCCTCATTCATTGCTGTTCATCAAGCCAGACAGTCTGGCACCTGCAATCAATTCCTTTGGCAACATAGGCAGGGATTGTCTGAACTCCTGCTGTTGCCCTGGAAACCTCAATCTAAGCCCAACTTACCTTGATAGGCAGGTCTTCCTTTCAAGTGTGGAGCTCCAAATTTGTTACAAGAGAACAAAGACCAGGGGGGAGGGGGACTCCCAGCTCTGGCTTGGAGAGGGAGAGACAGCTGTTGTTGGCATTTTGATAGAGTGCATTGGAGCTTGAATTTTCTTTGTGTGTGGTGGGATAGGGATCTACCCCTTCAAGTTCCAGGGCTGCTGCCAGGCTCTGGGCCAAGCTATTATTTATTATTGGTACCTTTCCTGCTGCCTGCTCAGGTGGGGTTTCTGGGAGTGGTGCATTAGGGATCCTGATGGCTGGAGGAGAGCCTGCTGGCCCCCATGAACAACGGACAATGAACATGTTCGTGAACAGGATCATGTTAGTTAATGTTCGTTGTTTGTGGATGACAACGAACAACGAACACCATGTTCATGTTTTTTTCTGTTCATGCCCATGTCTAGTAGCCAAAGTACTGGCTAGGAGCAAGTCAACGTAATTCTGTGGCACTTTCCCCTCCGGTGTGATGGGATTCCTCCCTCACTTCTGGCACTCAGAACATTTATCTGCCCCCCAAACAATGACCCATGCAAAGAAATGGGGGTTCCTCTGAAGGAGGAAAGTTCTTGTCATTACACATTATTTAAAAAATAAATTTCAAGTTTTAATTTAGGGGGGGGAAACAATGCCTCAGCCATAAGACATCTGGGAGATGTCAGCTGACTGGAAGCCCTAAACACAGAATAACTTCAAGAAAACTTTACTGAAGCTTTGTTGAAAAATTAAGGACGCATAAGGGCTTCCACTGAGGCGAGAGTCTGGCAGATAGCCTGGACTATGCAGCACATTCGCTAGAGAAACGGGCATAGATGTGTGTTCGTGCTCAGGGCTCTCATACACAAATCTGTGAACACACACCATTTATCTCCTTGAAGCGTGATTGATGAATCCCCTTAAATCCTTAAATGTATTCTTATTTCGGGCTTATACATTTGATCACAGAAAAAAAAAATATTTGTAACCAGATTGGCAAGTCTTGTCAACAGATGAGACCATCGCATTCCCCCCATGTGACCATCTTGGACTTCAATAAATTACTCCCCTGAAGCGAATCATGCCCTGGGGGGGGGGGGGGCTGCCGAACTTTTAACAGCATCACAATGTCGCCTCAAAGCAAAGGCGCGAGTGCGGGATTCTTCCTCCACCACCCTGAAAGGGTCTTCGTTTAGGAGACAGCACACTTTTGGGTTTATATAGTGCTCCCTGTGCTCTACTTTAATGTCATTTTTAATTTCATCGTTTCCTCACTATAGTTAACTTGGGTATATATGGCGAGTATCTCTCCGGTGTCACAATCCTCCAGAATTAACGTGGCAAATAAGAGATCTGAAGGCCTGGTTGAAATCTCCTGAGCATGACCATCACGGTGCCATGGACTCAGCTCTCCGGAGGCAGGGCTGCCCCTCTGCTGAATTCCAGGCAGAGTTTGGCTTCACTGGGAAAGCTCCAATTTCCTTCCGACCGGAGCATCCCCCTGCAGTTCCCTCACAGGGGGGGGGGGGGATGTTACGCCTGCCGCCTGGCTCTGTGGGCTTCACGGCGTGCCCATATGGGCCATGTGTTCCGTGCCCTTATTCCAGAGTGGGATAGACTGTTGGGATCTGGTTTTGGAATGTGGAGAAAAACGTAGCTCTGCCTTTCCGCCCCAAACACAATAAAACTGGTAAACGAAACAAATAATGCGACCGTTTAAAGCCTCCCATTTACAACAGCAGTGTTTAACAATGCCACGTGAATACAAAAACTAAGGCTGAACACACTATGAATTCTATAACTTTTCTGTTGGACTCTGCCTACCCACTGACTTAGTCTTACATTGGTGTGGAGCTATATTGCTTACTGTAAAAAGACCCTCCACTTTCTGCTATTCCCTGTTGTTTCTAAGAATGACAATTCCCTACACCAAGGTGACACAGGGAAGGGGAAGTCCCCCCCCCCACCGCCATGAAGATGAAGTCAAAAGGCACGCCACCTGTGAAACAGAGCTATGGGCAGCTTCACACAATTGCCGAGGATGAAAATAATTCCTGGTATGATAGAATTGGTTAGAGTCTTTCATGTCGCTTGATTTTGTATTGTTAGCTGGGATTATGGTACTGATTAGATGGTGATGCCGAGATTCATTGTGCTCCTCCACCCCCCGCCCCGCCCCCCAAAAAACATGGCTTCTGATGTGGCCAGCAACTTCTACCTGCGATGTTTCATTCCCACCAGTGCTTGATGCCAAAAGTCACTAGGTGAAGACAACTGCCTGTGTGAAGATTTTCCAAGCTATGTTTCTTCAACATGCTCTAGGTAGTACAAAGAGACCGACTGTCTGAACCAAAGGCTTGTGTGAAATCAGACAAAAAGCACAACATTTCTGCTGCAACAGCCACACGGTTAATATACTGCTATCAAGTTCATGCTGTACACTTAGCCAGATTTTAGCATTTCTGGGGGAAGTTACACGAAAATAGTGGGGATATTTGGGGAGGGGGGATTGTTTTCCATTAATACCTGTGCCCTTATTTGCCCTCGAGTAAACCACATCTGGCAATTCCTTTCATCCCTGTTTTCAAACAAAGGTTTGAAAACGATGGTTTAAACAAAGGTTTAAAAAAGATGACAGCACGATAACAGACGTGAGTAATTTTGATGATGCTTCACACAACTTGTGTGAGCATTATAAGCTTTCTCAGTATCCATAAAACCATTGGTTTTAGAATTCCTTTCCTGGAGATCCTTTAATTTCCCTCCGTTGTACAAAGACTCACTCACTTGGACAGTGTGGTGAGCATTAGTAAAGTCAAGCCGCTGCGCTGTCTTTTACCTTTGGTTTACTACAGACAGTTGTTACAGGGCAGGGAGGAGTGTTTTGAAAATTACTGTTCCGTTTTCCTATCTATGGTTGTCAAATGAAATGTTAATCACGATTGGGTATTTTTCCAGCAGGGCGCTACCAGGTGGACTCAAAATTTCTTAGTTTTCCTTCATTCTCATGGGTTTTGTGGCCATTCTTTTCAAAGGGGAAGGGCAGGGCAGCTGTTTTTGCACTTAATGGCAACAAGATCACAGAATACAGTCCTCCCTCTGAACCATTGACTCACTGAGTTTCCAGCACACGTAAACAAGGGAGCTGATGTTAATGAACCCCAAGTAGGTGACTTCCAATGACTTTCATTGTTTCACTGGCTCCTGTGGTGGGAAGCTGCAAGCGAATGGTTCGTGGCAGGCTGGCACCCGAGCAAGAGAGCAGCACCACAGGCTTGTACTAGCCAATGGCATTTGGAAAAGAAATCCTCCTTTATGTTTACTCTTTTGTTGTTGAAGTCCCTTCAAGTTGACTCTTATTTGCATACCATGATCCTTTGCTGTTTTGCAGGGAGGAGAGACCCCTCCTCCTCCCAGCCCCCGGTGATGCCTCATGGAGCACAGAGAGGCTGCTGCACCTCTTTCCTTTTGGTGCCTAAAAATGTTTCTAGGAAGGGACAACTCTGTGCTCTGTTTTTTGTTTTTTAATTATTAAAATAAACAGGTTGCAGACATGTATAAGAGAAACAAAATATTTATAAGATGCATTGCCAATCTAAATCCCCCTTCCGTCCTGCCTCCGTGGACATATAAAACCCTTCACCATCAACTGACATTATCAATGCTATTTCCAGTTATACAATTGCCAGTTCCGTTCTTCATATCGCTCTTGATAATAAAAGATCTACTCTATAAGTATCTCTATTTTTCTGATAGTTAATTTCACTAAAGTGTAGATCTCCTTTATTTTCAACCACCAATCTTGTAGCTTATGAATATTTTCTTGTTTCCATTGCCTGGCAAAAACCAGCCTGGCAGCAGTAATCGTATGTAAAGCTCTGTGCTCTATTATCACATTGGACGGAATAAAGGCGGTTAGTTCCCTGGGGGGAAAGTTGGGGAAGAAACCCACAAAACTTGAAAAGTGCCTGCGTGTTGCTGTGATGAAGTGGCACAGACAATACCCTCAAAATAAAATAAAAAATCACTGAATGTTCAGAGAAGGGGCTTTCTGTGACTACCACACAGCCCAGCCCAGGGTCTCTGTTCCAGAGAAACAGAAGGCTCGAAAATGTTTTTTTTCCAGTTATTTTTATGGCTCAGAATATTAATTCCACATACCCCTAGTTACTAGGCTGTGCCTATCAAATTGGAGATCCAAATTCAGTAAGGTCATATATCTTATAGGGACGATTATTGTTGGCGTAGGCTGAAGCAGTTCTACTTTCCTATCTGGCAAAGAAACGAGGCATTTGGTTTCTAAGGTGCCCCAATTAGCGGGGTGATGCTATTACCCAGAAGGAGTGGGTCACAAAGGACGAGAATTAGTGGGAATGGGATGAAACCGAGGCTGAGTTTTGCAAGGGAATCTTTGAACCACTTGAATATTTGAACCAAGACAGAGAACGTTTATTATGTATAGCTGCACACATAATCCAAAGTTTTTATTAGACACCATCTTTATTCTCAGTACAGCCAAGGAGAGAACTTCAAATGGTGTGCCCGTTCAGCCAGAGACAGGCTGTACAGATCTCTGAATGACCAGGGTTTCAGAATTCTGCATATCTCCTTGATAGCAGAACCAGAAACACTGACAGGTTTGCACATTCAAAGTGTCTCGATATGCACAATATGTGATTAGAAACCCAGGACTTGGGCGCCTTTTTTGGGAAAACTTAAGAGGGGGTGCTTTTGTGTGCACAAGCACTGTCTTGCAAAATATGCATGCTGACTTCCTTGTTTCCTTTGCATAATTTCCCTACATTGGCACTCAAGGCCTCATAGCATATGTGAGGGATGTCTTGCTGAGGAAGAGGTGGCTTTGCGTTCTTCGGTTGGTTGTCCTGGTCAGTATTTTTAACTGGGTCTCAGTGTACCTGGGGAACAGGAAAGCACATATTGAATTGGTGTTGCACTAATTATTTCAGCCTTCAGAAGTAGCGAAGTGAAACGGACATGGCTTTATTAGTCCTAACTTCCACTGACCTGGGGCAAAATCTGGGAAAGCTCCCTTAGCGTGTTGCACGGGCAAGGTGAAACTGACAAAACGGTTGTCTGTACTTTGCCTTGAGATTTTCTTTGGCCTGTCCAGAGAGGTCAAGACAATGTAATTTCCCTGGTCTGGACTGGCTGCCCAGGCAAAACTGAAAAGATCTCAAGGTGAAGCCTAGAGAAACCCCTTTCTCAGAAAGCCCGCCTGGTTTCCTATCCCCATCCCACAATATTACCTGGAAAGTTTCTTTCTTTTCTCTTTTGCAAATTTATTTTTAAAATAAAACTTTATACAGTTGTATTCAATGAATTATATATAAAACCAATGAATTATACATAACCTTGACTTCAAGACATTAATGTTGCATCTTTTAAATATAGTGGTATGCGCTACCTTACAACATTGTACAAAGACAGTTGCTTTCATTTTGCAAGTGGATGGAACTCCCCGATCCAGATTTCCTTCCCCATTACAGTCTCTGATCTATTCAGTCTGTAGTTACTGAGATGCGCATAATACTTCTGAAGAGGAACCCTTTGGTGTCAGTACCTTGCAGCCAAAAGCATCTGAGGGTGTTGGGAGTATTGTAAAGGCTAGCAAACTGATTGTAGCGTGAGATTGCATAGGTAAAGAACCAGATCCATGAAGCAGAGATTTCCTTGTGGAAAATGGTTCAATGATAAATGTGATCACCTTTAAAAGTTGCCACAGGTCTCTGTCAGTTTTGCTATCAGCATCCAGTCTCGTTGGCTAATAACTTTTCATATTGACACATATATGTATAAATATTTAAAATAATTCCTCGTATTAGCAACATACCGGCACTTTGTATCATGACGGTGAAACGTACCTGGTTCAGTGACTGAAATGACGTTTGGCGCCAGCATGCTCAGACTGCCCCTGAACTGGCCAGCTTTTTTCACACTGCAAGCCACCTCCAGAATGAGTTCCTGTGTATACGTGTGTGTAAATGGTCTCACTGCTTGTTCTGAGGAGACTTCAAATGATTTTCCGGTGGGCTCTGCTTTCCCTTTTTGGTACAGTTAATCCCCTCTTCACTTGATCCTCCCCCCCCCCCCAATAAATGTTAACTGCCACAAGAGAGAGGTGTAGGAGGGAGGCGCAAGTGGCCGGCACCTTGTTTTAAATGTTTCTATTTATGGTGATAGATGGGCAGCTGGTTCCTATAAATCCAGACAGAGTAAACTGTTTTATAAGCCTGATTGGTCAAGGTTTCCTTCTTTACAAGCAGCAAATTATCATACTGCGCTCCTATCCCAGCAGTCTATGAATTGGCAAGCTAGTTCATTGCTCAAAAGAAATAAACAACTTCTGACAGCTTTGTCAGGGACAGACCACGGCTAGGACAGAGGGTGGAAAACGCCAGACAGCGAACACCTCCGGTGGGACTCCTCCTAGCATCTCTTTGTCCCTTGTGCTAGAGCAAGTTTGGAGGACCTGCTTTGGGTGCCCCCACCTTCCGAGATTAGGCGGGTGGCAACCCTGCAGAGGGCCTTCGAAGCGCTGGCACCAAAACTCTGTAACTCTCCCCCCCCACCGCCCCCCAGGGGGAAAATCTGTCTGTCTCTTTCTGTGGCCGTCTTTCGCCAGGAAGTGAAGACATTTTTTATTTCATTTGGTGTTCCCTCAGTGACCCCCTCCTTCATGCCCAATGAATTAATTGTTTAAAATATTTTAATTGTTTTTATTACATCTTGGTATGTTTTTAGCTTCGGTTTTAACTGTTTTGATTATGTGTTGTCATTGCTATTTTGATTGGTTTTAATCCTTTTAGAATGTGATTTTATTGCATTTGTTTTAATTTCTAAGCTGCCTTGGTGGCCCTTCTGAGGTCAGAAAAGCAGGGTATAAATTTGGGTGCATAAAATAAAAAATAATCTAAGTCTGCAGGAATAACTTTGTGACCTAGTTGGGATTTTGTACGTATCATCTCTGGCCCATATGCTGTAAAGCCCAGCATGCCTCATGGGTTTCTAACTAGTCAGCCATCTGGTACACTTTTAGCCAGTCTTTCCTCTGAGGAGCTCAAGGCAGCTTACTTGGTTCTCCCTTTGCCTGGTTTATCTTTTGTTAGAATTAAAAGATATATTGGGGGCTAGATTTGATCCAGATCTCTGTGTAACTGAGGACACCTGATTTTTTTTTTAATTTAGAAGACATTCCCGGCATTGGCACTCATTTTTCAACAGCTTGATAAACTGGTAGTGAAGAACAAAGGTGGAGCAACCAGGGCCTGCCCAAGCACTAGGAAACCGAGAAGATTCCCCGGGTGCCAGAATTTGAGGGGTGCCAAAGAGGCAAGCAGAAAGCCTGCTCGACTGGCTTCAAAGGGACTCAGGGCCAAGCTACAAGTGACGAATGACACTTGAACGGCAAGTGGATTGAGTGGAGGACAAGTGAACAGGGAGAAATACACTTGCCGTTCAAGTGTCATTTGTCACTTGTAGCTTGGCCCTCAGTCTTAAGTGATTTCTAAAATCTCTAGATCTGTTGACGCTAATCTTTTATTGCAGCCATGGTGGCACACGGAAGGCTTTGAAGAGCTGATCGGTTTTTATTTTTACATGGTTTATATTGATTCATTTTAGACTTCTCACTTTTCTCTCTATTGAATGGGGGGAGGCACAAAACTCATCGTTTGCTTGTTTGTGTAAGGTGCTGCCAAGTCGCAGCCACCTTATGGTGTCCCCAGAGAGGTTTTCAAGGCAAGAAACAAACAGAGGTGGCTTGCTTAGGGTGCTCAAAAAGTTAGAGCTGTTTTCGGCCATCTGTTGGGATGATTGCGTTTACTTGTCTTCAGGGCTTTTTTTCTAGGAAAAAGAGGTGGTGGAACTCAGTGGGTTGCCAGCACAGGGGGCAACTCTTGGTGGTAGGTGGTGCCCCTGGTACCACATGGGCGCCTGCAAAGTGTGTGCACACTCCCAGGGCCGCACAATGATGTCACCTTGGGTCAGCTGGAACAAGGGGAGTTTTTTAACGTTTAAATCGCCCTTGGTGAAAATGGTCACATGGCCAGTGGCCTGGCCCCCTGATCTCCAGACAGAGGGGAGTTTTTTGAGTAACTCAGGGAGGCAGCAATATACAGGTAAGACCAGGGCTTTTTTTCTGGGAAAAGAGGTGGTGACACTCCATGGGTTGCCCGCGGAGAAAATGGTCACATGGCCGGTGGCCCCGCCCCCTGATCTCCAGACAGAGGGGAGTGTAGATGGCCCTCAGTGCCCAGCAATCTCAACTCCCCTCTGTCTGGAGATCAGGGGGCGGGGCCACCGGCCATGTGACCATTTTCAAGAGGTGCCGGAACTCCGTCCCCCCGCATTCCTGCTGAAAAAAAGCCCTGCCCGTCTCCTTTCTTCCATCACAGGGATCAAAGCGGCATTCCTGACGTTTCCTTGAAACATCCTATTCGGGCACTGACTAGATCAAGACCTGCTTAGTTTCAGCCAAGTGACCCAGATCATGTGATGTAACCTAGGCCCTACTGACCCAGCCACATCCTCTTTCCTGCTCAGTGGACACAGCTTCAGTGAGGTTGTCCCCTGCAACTCCTTATTGCACTACACCAAGTGTCACACGTGAATGAACCAGATCCTACAGGCCTTATTCCCAAGTGCTAGCCAGCAGCCCCGCACCTTTGCTACAAGTCTGGATTTCTGCTACGTTGTCTCTGCAAAGCACCAAGGACGTCTCTGGCCCTGAACAAATGGGGCTTTAATTTATATTGATTTACATTCCACCCAAAGCAGTCTCCTTGCTCACCGTTTGGACTCTTCTTAATCAAGGCAATTGCAAGATGAATCTGCATGAACATTTCCAACATATAGAAGGCTGCTCAAAGCAATAACTGATATTTTCTTAATAGGCACATGCCTTTATAGCTTTATGTTTTGTACTGGACAGGGCATTTCAATTAACTTGATTGCTGTATCTTAAACTGTTTAGGGAAGGCATATCTATGTCTGCCGCTATCAATACTCATTAATTTCATTGTGTCTACTTATCTCTTGGGCAAGGATGGCCTTTGTGGTCATTGCCTGAGAAACTGGGCTGTAAGACCAGATGGCTTTGCTGGGTTTCTCCCCCCTCCCCCTCCATTAATACATCACGGATATATCCAGCCCTCTGCCACGTCGGTGACTCCGGCTAAATCCAAATTATGGAGGAAACTGGGATTGTTTATAGAGCCAAGGTAGTTTCTGTTAATATGTATTAGACTGGACCTTTTCTTATCCAAATGCAATGGGGGAAATCAGGAAAATTGCTGATGCTTTAGATACTAGACTGAATTTTCTTCACTACAGCTAACAGACACTTGGAAAGCAACTGTGGTAGACTTGATATTCCAAACGGAACAGATGAACCAAAGTACCACATTTGGCTTTTCCACTCCTTTTTCTCAGAGCAGTTATGCCAGTTTCTTGATTTGAGTACCCTCAGAAGGCAAGAGCCAAGCTAGATGTTTTTTCTTATACAAGCTCACCAGGACTTGCAGCCATTCTGGGTCTGTAAGTCCTGATGGCAACTCCTGTGTAAAAAGCGAAGAGAGGCACAATTCTGACTGCAAACAGGATACAGGTGAAAGGAGAGGATCCCTCCCTCCCTTTCCCTGCACCATTTCCAGCAGCCAAAATGAACCGTGAGCTGGGGGAGCAGGCACTGCACACCCCAACAGGAGGCTGCAAGCGCAAGCAATCCGGGCCCCTGCATCCTCCCATCTGGGCCAACCAGCCCCTGCCCTGCCCTGTGCCCCTGGGCTGTTTTGTCTGCAGGACCCCAGGGTGCACACCTGTCAAAAGTAACATTTAGGCTCTCACGGAACTATTCATTCATTTTCGGGTAGAGCTTCATCCCAATTCTAAGCAAATTAGTTGATAGAGCATGAACATAAAAGGATCGTACATATGCTGGAAAATGTCTGATTTCAGTGTAAGTTTAGATATATATATATCTATACCCTGCAGGGTATATATATATACCCTGCTTTTCTCCCTAGTTCTCCCTGCACACTGTGGCTTACAACATTGTTCTCCCTTTCTTCATTTTATCCTTACAACAACCCTGTGAGGTAGGTTAGGCTGAGCGAGCAAAACTGTCCCAAAGTCACCCAGGGACCTTCAGTGTCAGAGTGGAGATTTGAACTTTGGTCTTGTGGTTCCTAGTCCAATACTCTAACCACTATGTAACACTGCAACTGTTAAAGAAAATGCGGGATCGATGTATACATCCCCCCACCCCAACCCCCAGTTTATGCTGTAATTCAATTTTCTTTGGATTAGCCAAAGATTGGGAACTGACTTTTTCTTTCTTTCAGTACTTGCTGATCATTTCTGATGAGGAATGGTAACTCCTTCATAAGGGGAAGAAAATACCAAATTTGTGAATATGACAAAAAAAAAACATGCATCTTGAATACTTCCCACCAGTCAGAAAGCAGAGAACTATATATTTTTTTTAAAGAGAGACCCTCACATTAAGTCAAGTTACATGGAAAACCAGTCATATTAATAAAATCTGGAACACAGAGAGAATTTAGCTCTCTTGGGCCTAATCAGCCATTCCTGGTTTCCTAGACAACATCTTAATTGGCCAAGTAATTCTCTCAATATCTTTTCATCACAAGAAGCTCAATTCGTCAAGATAATAAATGTCATCTAAACATTGATGGTGTGCTGTCTGGCAGCCCCATCGGGTTCTTAAGGTAGCAGTCGACATTTTTTTGCTTTTAGGAGCATACATGGCCCGCTTATCAAACTAGCTGCCATCTACAGAGTTCCTGAACAAATGCTTGCTTTGAGAACAAGTACTTGTTCTAGAATGAAGCATTTGTTCCAATCCCCTCCTTCCATGATTTTCCCTCATTGTGTGTCCTAAAGCTCGGCTTCTGTTTTGAATGAAATCACAAGGTGAACTTATATTAGGGCCAGAATTTTGTTTCACCCTGGCCAGCATCCCAACAAAATCTCATTTCTGTTGAGGAGGTTTTATACACAAACTTCTCTACTTTATATCAGAAAACAACCATTTTCTAAGATATGAATTAGCAGATGGTATCTCTCTCTTGGTCAGTAGATCAACTCAAGGATACAAAGCAATGGAAGTGGTTGTGCAGGGAGCTCACTGGAAAAAATAGAAGCCGCACAAGCATCCATTTGTTTCAGCAGGACTCACTCAGAAGACCTTCTCAGTGAGAAATTGTTCCCACAAGTTTTCCTTGATTGGTCTACCAATTAAAGCCCACAGCCTTACAAACCAATATAACTGCACTCTCCAACAGGTCTTCAAAATGCTACTTTAAATAAGACGGTTAGATGGATAAGGAACTGGTTGAATAACTGCACCAAAAGAGTAGTTGTCAATGGCATAGTATCTGATTGCAAGGAAGTGTCCAGGGGACGGCCACAGGGATGGGTTCTGGGCCCCCCTGCTTTCCAGTATTTTTATACACTGTCTCAACGAGGGTGTGAAGGGATTCCTCATTACATTTGCAGATGACACCAAACTAGGGCCGATTCCACACTACCTTAGCTCCCGCTTTTCTTGTGCAATGATTGCTCCATCTGTTATTGCGCGTTCTTCGCTTGTTTGTCCACATCACCCTTTGAATAGCGCTTCTCCTGCGCAATCCGTTGATCACATCCCCTTTCAAAAAGACAGGTAAAGGGGCGGGAAAAACCCAAACGGCCCCGCGGTTTTTTTTTTTTAAAAAAAGGACAAATTGACGCTATATCGACGAGTAAGCATCCTGGTTCAATGGTACAACGACACCATTAATATAATATATTTTAAAAAATCACCCGAGACACTTACGATGAGCATTCGGAACATCACAGCCTGCCTGCTGGTTGAAATCATCCGGGAATGGGTGAGTGGTCACGATCACCTACAGCAGCATCCCACAGCAGAGCTTCATTTTGTCTTTGGAAAATTGACATCTGTGCCTAACTCGTCGGCACAGTCCGTGTCGGGGCGTAACATGAGCCATGATTTCAGTATCATGTGGATCCCCCCCCCCAATATATAAATTGAATTAACATATGAAATTGTTCCTCTGATATTTGAGGTCTGCCCGCTTTTTTAAAATGAGATTAATATGATGAGATGTCGCCATATCGACACGGTACTCTTTTATTTTTTTAAAAAAGGGGTGGGGACAAAGGCGGAGAATTACTCCTTAATTGGGAGGCAGGTCAAGAGAGGCTCGGAATTCAACGGAGGGCAGTTATTCATCAAAAGATAACCCGCGGCGAAAGTGCAATGGGCTGTGGCGACGCCATGCTGAATTAATGACGGCTTTGGAGACGATGCGTGTGAACAGATGAAGGAATGGCGCTGCGGAAGTGAAAAACTGCCGCGAGAACAACAGTAGTGTGGATTCGGCCTAGAAACAATGGCAAACAACCTTGAAGATACAGAATTCAACAAGTTCTGAACACACTGTCAATCTGGGCATATTTGAATAAGATGAGATTTAATGCGGCTAAGTGCCGGCTGCCGGGTTCTGTACCTGGGTAACAAAAATGCACAGCGTGCATTCTGGATGTGGGATATACTTTTGGATAGCAGTGTGTGTGAAGAAGAACTTGGAGAACAGGTTGATGGGAAGCTAAATATGACCAGTCAGTGTGATACAGCAGCAAAAACAAACAAACAACCCACAATCTTGGGGTGTATCAACAAAGGCATAAGATCCAAGCCACAGCATGCCACTGTCCCGCTACATGCCATGGAACGTGGTGTGCTGTTCTGGAGGCTGCGGACAAACTGGAGCAGGTGAAGAGGAGAGCAACCAGGGTGATCAAGGACCTGCAGACAAAGCCCTACGAAGAGACTTTTTTTTTATGATTAAAAATTTTATTTAAAGAAAAGGAAATAGAGTACAGTAAGAAAAGAAAATAGAGTAAACTAAGTGCATAATACCAAAGTTATGCAGGTTCTAAATTAGACAATAAGAGGAGAGCAACCAGGATGATCAGGGACATGCAGACAATGCCCTACGAAGAAAGACTGAGGGACCCGGGAATGTTCAGTTTGGAGAAGAGGAGGTTGAGGGGAGACACGATTGCTCTCTTTAAGCATTTAAAAGGCTAAGAGGAGGGAAGGGAGCTGCTCCTGTTGGCAACAGAGGATAGGACTTGAAATAACAGATTTAAACTACAGGAGAGAAGGTACCGGCTGGATATTAGGAAAAACTTCTTCTCATTAAGAGGAGACCAGCAGTGGACTCGGCTGCCTAGGGAGGTGGCCCGTTCGCCCTCGTTGGTAGTCTTCAAGGGGCGGCTGAACAAACGCTTGCTGGGGTTGCCTTAGGCTGTTCCTGCATTGGGCAGAGGGTTGGTCTAGATGGCCCGTGGGGCCCCTTGCAGCTCTAGGATCCTAGAATTCCAAAGCTCTGAATGCCATCAACCCAATGCAGTGTAACTCTTCTGGATGAGTGCCTTGAAAGGCTCTGGAACTACCAACTGAAGCAGAGTGAGGCCACCATTACAGGAACATAATACTACTAGCAACAGAGCCTGTTGTAAAAAAAATACAACGAGCTCTAGCAGTGGGGCCTGGCAGCCACCATGGAGGTGGTGGGAAGGCCGTGAGGGGGGGCTCCACCACACTGCACCTGCCACCAGCAGCACGGAGGCCCAACATGGACCTCCTAAGGCCCTGCAGCAGCCATGGAGAGCTCTACCCCCCGGATGCAAAATGTTGGATGCAAAATTTTCAGCACAGCATGGAAAGCAATGGCAGATGGTATTCCAGGTTCCCCTGGCACCAAGGACTGAGCAGTCCTTCCTCACTTTATGAGGAAGGATTCCACCCCCTGGGCATGGCCTTTCTGCCGCCCCCGCGGCTGCTGCAGGGCCGCACTGAGCTTCCCCGCCGGCTCCACGGCCCCTCAGAGGCCTGCCACACTGACAACTCAGCTTTTATCCTGGCGTAGGTGCACCCACAGGCCCCACCTGCACCAGGATAAAAGGTGAGTCGTCGCCAATACGGCTCACCTTTTATGTAGTAAGATGACTACATAAGCCTGTGACAACTGCACAGACTTTCAGATGCTTCGTGAGCCCAACGCCAAGTGCTGATTTCGACCTTTAGCATCACGACCCATCAGAAGTCAGGGGGCCTTAAAGACTGCCTTGTTCTGTATGAGCCCACCCACTCACTTAGGCCCTTGAGAGAAGCCCCGTTAATTTTGTTTCAGAAGGAAAAGTGGCAGTCCAAAGTGCCTTGTTCTGCTGCTGCTGTTTTCTCTTGACCTTTTGGTCCTTTTCTTCTGTGGGCCTATTGCTCTGGCCGGCGTATTATAAGAGGATGGGCTTTGTGCTGTGGGTTCGCTTTTATTTGTTGATGGGGGCGGGGCTTTCATGCTTTACTGGGCATTGGTTCATAGGCCTGAGAGGCCAAAAAAAGTAGGCTGAAGGTACTTATGTACATTAAAAAGGCCTCCCCCAGTTCACAAGCCACAACCCTGACTTCCTTTCTAAATTCAAGCATGACTCATAATGGTGCAGGGCTGCTCAGTGCGGCCCTGCAGCAGCCGCGGGGGCGGCAGAAAGGCCATGCCCGGGGGGTGGAATCCTTCCTCATAAAGTGAGGAAGGACTGCTCAGTCCTTGGTGCCAGGGGAACCTGGAATACCATCTGCCATTGCTTTCCATGCTGTGCTGAAAATTTTGCATCCAACATGTTCCCCAGTCAAACTTACCATGATAAATTGTGATAACCAGCGGGGACTGATCACCAGTTCCGATCACTTCAGTGCCCGCCACTCAGGTCTGTAGTTTCCAAAAGTGGTCGTAAGTAAAAACTATTTACATGAGCCCTACAGTGAGATGCTCGATTTTTTAAAAAACTTAACGATTTGTATACAACCATCTGTAGAGTAGATTGGTGCCCCCGAGCGCAGGGCAGGTCGTGAAATTCTATTGGGCTCTGTGGGACTGTGCTGTCCTACACTGGTATGGAGGAATAGGGGGAAGCAGCCCGCAGAACAGCTGTGAACAGCAAGCACTCTGTCGAAAAACCAGAGGAGTTGGCCGTGTTAGTCTGTAGTCGCAAAATAGTAACGCTGTCCAATAGCACCTTTAAGACTAACCAACTTTTTTGCAGCATAAGCTTTCGAGAACCACAGCTCTCTTCATCAGATACATGCATCAGATGAAGAGAACTGTGGTTCTCGAAAGCTTATGCTACAAAAAAGTTGGTTAGTCTTAAAGGTGCCACTGGACTCTACTATGTTGAAAAACCGAAAAATCGAAAAAACTCCAAAAGCCCCCCAAAACCTCCTTCTGAAAATTCTTCTATCTAGTTTTCATTAAACAGTTCTGACTTCTGACTGTTTCTTGTAGGTCAGACTTCTGCTGCAGCCAAAATGCGACCCTGACAGTGTTAATAGATGAAAATTAATTAAACAAGAAAACAGGTGATTCTACCGCGGGCGTATACAGAGGCCCATGCAGGGCAGTGAATATATGCAGCGGAACAGCCTCTCTCAGTCAGACTTCCTTCACGGCCATGTGGCCTCTGCCTCCGTGCCCAAGCAGTTATGTAATTGTTCTCTTTAGCCTGTGACCCAACCAAAAGCTTAGCTGATGCGAGCGGATGTGACACGGGCCGTCCCCCTTTCCCCTAATTATTCTGGGATTATAGAATTGAGCCTGGCGGTGTTTCAAAGTAGCTGCGCCTCACAATTCGGCCTGGTTGCGGCAACCTGGCAGCTCCAACTGCGGAGGAAGCCAGAGAAAGAGTGTGAGAGATACTGGGTGCGTCGGGGTGAAAGAGCGCCATACTAAAAGAAAAGGGCTAGCAGAGATGCTTGTGCAAAAACAGAAAAACGCCCCCGAAACAGACTCTGCATAACCTGGAATTGGAAACACCCCATCCCAGCACCCAAGAACCGCTGCTGAAAGGAAAGGAATCTGCAGCCTGAGCTTCTAATATCCATGGCTTCACTCTCAATTAAAAACAAATAAGGTCAGAATTGTGTGTTAAGCAGCAATTTAAAATGTATTGTAGCCACACAGATACACAACACACATTGACACACCATAGTGAACTGAGCTAGAGCTGCTACCTTCACAGAAGGAATCATCATCATCATCATCATCATCATCATCATCATCATCATCATCATCATCATCATCATCATCATCAATAACTAGCAACAAAGCCTGTTGTGGGAAAAAATACAACGGGCTCTAGAAAGGGGAGGGTGGACAGGCAGGCATTCCCTCCTCCTCTGTAAACAATCCTGGTTGGATGAAGGCGGGGGGGGGGGCATTGACAACCTGCTCTGTACCTGATCCCAGCTGGTTGAATGGGGGGTGGGCATTCCCTCCTGCTCCATACCTGATCCTGGCTGGGTGAAGGAGGGACGGGCATTACTTCCTACTCTGAGTCTGATTCTGGGTGAAATAAGGGGGGCATTGCCACCTGCTCCGCGCCTGATTCCGTCAGGTTGAATGGGGGTGGGTGGGCATTGCTTCCTTCTCCGTGCCTGATCCAGGCTGTGTGAGGGGGGGGGGATTGCCTCATGCTCTGTTCCTGATCCCGGCCAGGTGTAGGGGGTGGGCATTGTCACCTCTTCCTCACCTGGTCCCAGCTGGGAGAAGAGAGGCAGGCATTGCCACCTGCTCCACTCCTGATCCCTGCTGGGTGAAGTTGGGGACGAGCATTACCTTCTGCTGTGACTGAAGGCTGGGGGAAGGGGGGTGGGCATTACCTCATGCTCCACTCCTGATCCCTGCCAGGTGAGGGGGCAGCCATTGCCACCTGCTCTGCTACTGATTCCAGCTGGGTGAAGGGGGGAGCGGGCATTGCCACCTGCTTTGCTCCTGATCCAAGCTGGGTGAACGCAGGGGGCAGGCATTGCTGCCTGCTCCCAGCTTGGGCTTCCTACCATGGCATGCTCTCTGGAGGTCTGGCTGCCTCATCTGGGCTTCCCTACACAGCAGCACCCTCTGGTGGCACAACAGGGTATGAAGTGAGTTGTCTTGAATACACATAGCCTTTTATATAGTGGGATAATATCTCTTTTTAATAGGGTTACTTATTACTACTTACTATATTTTTATCTCACTCTTTCTCCAAGGAGCTCCAAGTAAGTATGTGGCCTCCTTCCCCCATTTCATCCTAACCCAACTACCCTGTAAGGTAGGTTAAGCTAAACAACTAGACAAAGGCCATCCTTTGAGCTTCATGGCAGATGGGGATTTGAACTCAGATCTCCTTGGCCACAGCCTCTCTGTTATATCACACTGGCTCTCCACGAGATCATAAGATCTCAGTAATCCTTACGATAATATTGCTCAATATTATGATATTGCTTATGGGTAAGAAAGCGGTTGAAAGAGTTGCCTGGATCCACCAGGAGACCTTTGCATGTGACAGAGCCCCTGGAAAAAATGGCTGGGAAAGTCTTGAGCAGTCCTGTTGCGCTGAGTTAAACCGAGCATATCCCAAGCCATTTTTCTGCTTGTGCAAGATATTGTGCAAGCAATTTCTTGGCATTTTAAAATGTGGAAGGGATGTGCTACATTTTGCATAAGATCCTGTGAAAGCAGAAGTCTGCTGGCTAAACCCATTTATGTTTCTGCTCGCACATTGCTGGAACCAAGCCAGCAACTGACCAAAAGCTACTTAATTTAGCTGCAGTAGAAATCAGATCTGAGCCAAATGTTTCCTGGGATTTTCCTTTGCATAAGCAGTGTAGACAAAATGGGCATTTGGATGTTTGTCCACATCAGTATCTCAAGATAACCAGGAGGAGTTTATATTTCCTTCTCATACCAATCACACACACGTGCACACGCAATATATAAGCGATTCAGGACAATGTTTCTAACTCACCATTAGACATGGGCATGAACAGCATCACAAACAGAAAAAACCCCAAACACCCCTATCTGCTGTTCACAAGCAAGCTGTTCGGGAGGCCCCATCCTAAATGAACAGGTGGTCGTCAAAAGCCTTGTTCGTTGCCTTCGGCAGCCGTTCCCCCCACCCCGCCACAATTCTGGCTGGATGAAGGCGGGGGGGGCCTAAGTGGGGGTGGTTTGGGGTGAGGGTGGTTCTGGCCCCCATGAACAACGAACAATGAACATGTCCGGGAAAAGTCCGTATTTGTCCGTGTGTGTTGTTCGTGGATGGCACCAAACGACGAACAGGGTGTTCGGGGTTTTTTTCCCGTTCACGCCCATGTCTACTCACAATATTACCTCTTTTTACAGCCCAGTTCACAAACTTTTGCAGGGCGAATCAGCATCTTATGCTGTTCCTCAACAGTGCAATCCTAAGCAGAGTTATGCCTTTCTGTACTTCTGCTTTGGGTTGCACTTGGCAGATTCCCCTCCGTGTGGTGCAAAGATCGTCTGAACCGTGCCTGTTCTCCAGGGCTGGGGATCAGGGACAGCGCAGAGATGGAGTGAGGAGCTAAGTTTTATGAGCCTTTTGAAAAACACCCCCCCTAACTATTTCAGTGATTGATTTATTATGTAAGACACACATCCATTTGCAGGAGTTCACAGGGTGACCTTAGGCTGGTACATGGTCTCAACCTAAGCCGGGAGGATAAAATGAAAGAGCACAAAGCAATGTGCACCACCCAGGGCTCCTTGGAGGAGCAGAGGATAACGGATAAAGACACACCCATGGATAGGAGGAGATCCAGCAATGTCTTTCGGAAGTTTCAGAAAAGAGGCAGCACTGAGGCAGCAGCCAGTCAGAAGGACAACATGAAGGTGTGTCCAAAGCTGCAAAGCAGTGGATGGCAAGGGCCCATGATGACTACAGATCTTTCTACCGCCTCCCCAAGCGGTCATTCTTTTCACTTCAAAAATCAAACTGACATGAAAACTCAGTGCCGAGCTAATCTGAAAGCTAGCCACAGATACCAGCTGCAAACAGCTCAGCTGGAAAGCAGGTGAGAAGGAAGTGATGCACGACCCAAGCCCCCGGGTCCAAGCCCGAACCAGGCATTGCTCAGATTAGGGTGCCAGGCTCAAGTCAGAAACAATCCTATCGGCTTTTTGTGTCACCTGACCGAGAGGCTGCAGTACTGCGTTTGAGCTATCCACAGTAGCTACTTTCCTCTGCAAAGCTATCCCAGTGGCCCCTCCACTGCCAGACCCTCCCTTTCGAGATGCAGAGGGCTGGACTCTTCTGGGGACAGGCCACTGCCACCCAGCGGTCTTTATTTTCACACTCTTCCAAATTAGGGAGAAGGCATTGAAGGGTGGCGGGGAAAAGCTCTGAATATGGTGTGTGGGTCTTGCTCCACAGAAAGACTCTCCCGACCCCTCCTCTCTCTCACCAAAGTGCTTTTTATCAGTGTGTGAACTGAGACTGATCCACTAGAAAAACTCAATCATCCTTTTAAAAAGCAAGACAGAGGATACATACCACGTGTCTCAAACCCCCTAATTTTAGAGCGCAACAATGGCCCTGTAAATCCAACCCATGCCCCATGGGTGTTATCAGGGGGACAAGTGGCTAGATAAATGTCCAGAACTGTTCTTAAAGTGCAGCCAGGGCTTTTTTCCAGGGGGAATGCAGGGGAACGGAGTTCCGGAACCTCTTGAAAATGGTCACATGGCTGGTGGCCCCGCCCCCTGATCTCCAGACAGAGGGGAGTTGAGATTACCCTCTGCGCCGCCGAGCGGCGCGGAGAGCAATCTCAACTCCCCTCTGTCTCGAGATCAGGGGGCGGGGCCACCAGCCATGTGACCATTTTCTCCGACGGCAACCCACTGAGTTCCACCACCTCTTTTCCCAGAAAAAAAGCCCTGGGTGCAGCTATCGCTCCATTGCCATCTTTTAAAATGGGCATTTTCCAGTGGGAAGCCTGCATTGCAGTATAACAGATGAAGAAATCCTACCTTATTTATAACAGTACACTGCAAACACATGGCAGATACAGATGTAGCTGATCAAATAATTTAACTAAGGAGAAGGAATTCAACTCTTCCCAGCTTATTCTATGGAACAAAATTCGCAAGCAATACAATTACAGTATGTTTAAAAGGGAACAGTAACCTCGAAAACACACAATTTGGTGTGGAAATGCATAAAGCCCCTTTCAAGACCCCCTTTCCCTTAAGCTGATCAAGCTTTACTAGCTAGGCACAGTTCAAGAGGAAAATCCACACACATCTGTAGAATAGCTATTTTGATGCTGACAGCAGAAGGCCCCCTAATTCTGTGTGGCATGAATGTTAACAATGCCTCTTCCCACAAAGAAATGACAGCTGGGGAATGCATATTGTGTACTACTGCAAATTGGATAATCACTTCTTTTTTTTTAATTTCAGCAAGAAATCCAGACTGATTTGTTTTAAGTGGATTCTTTGGACAGGAACAGACAATTGTGGCAGAGTACAAATACACACAAAAAATAAAATTTCAATCCTTTTTTCCCCCAATTAGAAACCCCTGCTGTTGCCTTTCGATTCAAGTGGGATACCTAAATTATTTTGGATGAAATTGCAGGTGTTCATATGAACTTGTTTGTCTTAACATAGTTCAGTGCAGAGAAACTGGGAAGTAACACAGGGTGACAACGGTACACGAGGAGACGGTTAAGGATACATTTTTGTGGCTCCCGGTTTTTGTGGGATGTGTTCGGTAATGTGAGAAGAGCTCTCCAGGATCAGACGGAGGGTGTGGCCAACAATATTCAGCAGGGAACAAAGGTGATATTTCTCCCCGTTGTTTGCTCCAGCATCGAGTGCACTGCCCGTATAAATGGAGGTTCCATTCCGGTACCGTGAACAGCAGCTGTTGATAGATTCACAGGGGACAAATTCTAACCCTTGCTAAAAGCCGTCTCAGTATTAATGGGAAATACAGCCTTTAAATCCTAACATAATTCAGTGAATTGAATTTATAGATGAAGGAACCAGGGGGATGAGAACATTGTTTAGTCTTGCAAGGGGAACTGTGCTCAATCTGGCAAAAAGAGAACACGCGGTGAAGGAAGGGAATTGCTGCTTAAGATAGGCATAGGGGTGGTACGCAAACATCTCGCATCTTTAAACGAAACCAAGTCCTCAGGGCCAGATGAATTGCACCTTAGGGCACTAAAGGAACTTGCTGTCTATCATCTTTGAGAATTCTTGAAGCACAGGTGAGATGCCAGAAGATTGGAGGTGGGCAAATGCCCCCATCTTCAAGAAGGGGAAAAAGGAGGAGCCAGGTAACTACTGCCCCGTCAGCTCGACATCCATACCTGGAAAGCTTTTGAAACAAATAATCAAATAGTCAGTTCATAAGTATTTAGAAAAGACAGATGTGATTACTAAGATGCAGCACAGGTTCCTCAAGAACAAGTCGCGTTTGACTAACTGTATCTCCGTTTTTGAGTTACTACTTTGCTGGATCAGGGGAATGCTGTGGACATAGTTTATCTAGATTTCAGTGAGGCTTTTGATAAGGATCTGCATGATATTCTTGTTGAAAAGTTAGTAAAATGTGGTTGGGATCTTACTATTGTTAAGTAGATTTGTTACTGGTTGACAAATATCACCCAAAGAGTGCTTGGAAATGGTTCCTCTCCCTCTTGGAGAAGAGTGACAGGTGGAGTGACTCAGGGATCTGTCCTGGGCCCCGTATTGTTCAACATCTTTATAAGTGACTTGGATGAAGGGATAGAGGGAATGCTTATTAAATTTGCAGATGATACTAAATTGGGAGGCGTCACAAATATAGTAGAAGACAAAGTCAAGATTCAAGGTGAACTTGACAGGCTGGAAAACTGGGCTAAAACTAACAAAATGCATTTCAACAGAATAAATGTAAAGTTCAGCATTTAGGTAGGAAAAATCAAAGGCAAAATTATAGGATGGGGGAAAACTTGTGAAAATGATCTCTGGGTCTTAGTAGATCATACACTGAACATGAGTCAGCAGTGTGATGCAGAAGCTAAAAAAGGGAAATGCAATTTTAGGCAGCATCAATAGGAATTTAGTGTCCAGATCACGCGAAGTGATGGTATCGTTTTACTTTGCTCTAGTTAGACCTCATTTGGAGTCCAGTTTTGGTCAACGCAATTTAAGAAGGATGTTGACAAGTGTCCAAAGGAGGGCAACAAAGATGGTGAGGAGTCTGGAGACCACGTCTGATGAGGAAATGTTGAAGAAACTGGCTATGTTTAGCCTGAAGAAGAGGCAACTGAGAGGTGATACGATAGCCCTCTTCAAGTATTTGAAAGGCTGTCACTTAGAGGATGGAGCGGAGTTGTTTTCTATTGCCCAGAGGGCTGGACCAGAAACAACAGGTTAAAATTAAAGCAAAAGAGTGTTCGGTTAAACATTAGGAAGAACTTCCTGAAAGAGCAGTCCCTCAGTGGAACAGGCTTCCTCGGGAGGTGGTGAACTCTCTTTCCTTGGAGGTATTTAAGAAGAGGCTAGATGGTCATCTGACAGCTATGATGCTTCTATGACGTAATATGAAGGGATGAGCTGGTCCCAACATCTCGTGGCCCAGGGAAATGCTGATCGCCACTGTGGAGTCAGGAAGGAATTTTCTTCCCGGTCAGATTGGCTAGGAATCCTGGAGGTGTTTTGCCTTCCTCTAGGCGTTCAGCTGGGGTCACTAGGTGGATGGGGTAGCTGCAAATTTTCTGCATAATATAATAACATTCAACTTATATACTGCCCTTCAGGGCAACTTAATGCCCGCTCAGAGCGGTATACAAAGTATGTTATTATTATCCTCACAACAATCACCCTGCGAGGTGGGTGGGGCTGAGAGAGCTCCGAGAAGCTGTGACTGACCCAAAGTCAGCTGGCTGCAAGAGGAGGAGAGTGGAATCAAACCCGGTTCTCCAGATTAGAGTCCTGCCACTCTTAACCACCACCCAAAACCAGCTCTCAGGTACAGGTGGTAGGAGTAAATGACCTTTGGAGTAGCTTCCAGCTCTATGTCTCTGTACTGAATAATGTGATTGTACAAGATTTTTTTTAAAAATCCATTATTGACATTACTTTATTTCCACACCTTAAAACTTGTTTTTTGAGATCCTAACATTTTTTAAAAAATTAGTTCCAGAGGAGTTAACTGTGTTAGTCTGTAGTAGCAAAACAGTAAAGAGTCCAGTAGCGTCTTTAAGACTAACCAACTTTACTGTAGCATAAGCTTTCAAGAACTACAGCTCTCTTCATTAGATGCATAAACTAAATAAAATATTAAAGACACTTCCCATGGGCATACAAAAGCGTATCCATATCGACACACCCCAGGAACCACAGCCAGGAACATTCTACCTCCTACCCCAAATCCACAAACCAGGTAACCCAGGATGCCCCATTGTTTCAGCAATTGGCACTATCACAGTAGGAGTCTCAGGATGTATGGACTCTGTCCTCAGGCCCTATGCCACCAGCACACCCAGCTATTTATGGGACACCACTGACTTCCTCAGGAAAATACAGTCCGTTGACAACCTACCAGATGACACCATCCTAGCAACCATGGATGTGGAGGTGCCGTACACCAATATCCCACATGCAGATGGACTGCAAGCCATACGGAATACTATCCCGGACAAAACCACAGCACACCTCGCCACTGAACTTTGTCACTTCGTGCTTACTCACAAAAAATCTAGTGTAAGACTGAAAATACCAGTAAAATCTTTGGGTCCATATTTATCCCATATCAAAAGTATGTTTATCACAAGTGACATCTTTGTCTTTCAAAGAATGAACTTAGGGGAATCTTTAGCTGAGGACGGGGATCTGCACCAAGCAATTCCCAGAAAGGTCTTTTTCATGCAAAGCGATAGTCTTCCCATTGACACCTTTGAAGAGAAAAAGATCTCTGAGGTCGGTCCTTGTCTTAGTAGAAATGAAAAGACGTCAGATTATTGATCACCTTGAAGCAATGGAGAGAAAGGGGAAGAGCTGAAACAAGTATGTGCGGGTGAAACGGTGAAAGAGATTAGCCTTTTTGGGCTTAACTATCCATCACTGTAACTAGCCATGCAGGTCCACCACTGTGAGGCAGAAGTAGTTTCTTTCAGACTTAGAGCCAAGCTACAAGTGATGAATGACACTTGCCTGGCAAGTGAAGAGACTCCCGTGTATTCCTCCCTGTTCACTTGCCATTCACTTGCGCTCCACTTGATCACGTAGTGGAGGGCAAGTGAACAGGGAGGGCAAGTGGAGGGCAAGTGAACAGGGAGGAATACACAGGAGTCTGTTCACTTGCCAGGCAAGTGTCATTCGTCACTTGTAGCTTGGCTCTCAGGGGAATGTGTCAGGAGGATCTGGGGAAGACGTCCCACTTTAGATCTTTTCTGTGTCACTCTAAGCATGACTTCATGAGTTTGCCATGGAGCCAATGCGGACTCACAAAGGCACAAAGCAACTTTGGGGAATGGCTTGCATTAAAAAAGGAGAGTCCAAATGGGCTTGGAAAGCTGCCGTCAGGGGAGGGGAAAGTCCTGCCCTTCTCCCAAGCTTTTTCCCCCATGCAAAAACTGTGTGTAGGGGGGAGTGTTTTTCCATTTCTGCTGCTGTATGTGGAGGTATTGTGTGCATGTGCGGCAGCAGAAATGGGGAAACTCCCCCCCCATACACACACACAGTTTTTCCATGGGGGGGGCACTTGGGGAAAAGACCGGAGCGCATCCTCCTCTGGTAGCAGCTTTCCAAGCCCATTTGGGTTCTCCTTTCTTATGCAAGCCGTCCCCCAGGGCTGCTGTGTTCCTGTGCTAGCCTGCATTGTCTCCACTGGGAGCTCGGGAAGGAAGTACCATTTAGAGTGACCCTGAGGGGTTTTTTTGGGGGGGGGAGGATGAAATTTAAATGGAAGGGAATTGAAATACATGAAATGCTTCCTGTTCCTTCAAACCTAACTATTTTTACTGCTTTAACAATATAAATTGCATAATGTATAACTTAGCATATACAATTGTAATCTTTGACTTTTTTAATGGGATTTAAACATGAAAATTCCTGCGTTTTCTACAGGAAAAATTACAAATATGCCCAGTACTTGAGAGAAAACGGCAAGCTGAGGCAACCGATGCCACCCTAGTATGTGTGCCTTAATTTACCTATCTAAAAAGGAGAAAAAAGAGTTAAACAGAAAACGCAAGCTTCGTAGTAACATAAAATGTATTTTCAAACTGTAGTGATTAAATACAGTTTTATATTTAATTCACAATAAATTAGAAATTCTCAGCTGCCCAACTAAGTGCAGTTCCCGCTAGAAGCCGTCTGCTTTCTTTTGAGGCCAATTCCGCTTTCAGAGTTTTCCTCTGTGGTTTTGATGCCGTTTCTGCCTCGCCTCCTCCTGATCTTTGTTCCTCCAACACAGGAGGGCAATAAGCTGCTTGTTACTCCGTCTGTGGTTACGCGTGTCACAGTAGAGAGTTTGAGGGGATAGTTGAAAAGGTCGACCACAAGAAGAGAGTCTGGTCAAAAGGACGACAGAAGGCACGCAGCCGCCGAGACGCAACCAAAGCCCGGCAGGCTTCCCTCAGAGGTATCCTTTTAGGTTCCGAAATGCATCTTGGATTTAAAAGCTGCATGTCTACAGCACCCCCCCCCCACCCAAAGCATTTTGCTCATTCTAAAAGAGAAAATATTTCATAAGGGATTCTTTCAGAATCTCCCCAAATTTCCATTTTTTCCATTGGAAAACTGGGGGGTGGGGGTGGGGGAGGCCTCAGGGGAAAACCCCCCCTGGGGGGAAATTGTTTCCCCCCCCCAAAAAAATATTCCTGTTTTTCCCCCGGCCTTTACATCTCTGTCTGTTGACACAATCTATTAGCTCGTCTGAACTCCCAGGTTGCGTTTTTTAAAAAGTTGTGTCAAGTCAGTTTTTGTGTGGAGATAACACCTTTCTCATTGCAACTTCAAAAAGGAAAAGGCTAGAGACTTTTTAAAAAATAAAAGCTGAGAACTCAGACAAACTAGTGGGTTGAGACAATAATTATAGTGTTACAGCATAATAAAACCCCCAAAATGTCCACTGGTGGAGGTGGTAGGAGGGTGCAGTGGAAATGACAGCTAACAAAAGAAGAGCGTGAACGAATCGCCCATATGGATGCCGTGTTGCCAATGTGAACACGTCTGCATTTGTGCAGACAATTTTCACTATATGGATTTATCTTTAGGCTGAGTTGCAATCTCTGCATTCGACTCGCAAAGAAAAAGAGGTTTTCCTTATCAGATTCTGAACTCAGGGTACCAGTTCCGGTTCATACCCTTACCAGGTTAGTAATCCTTTTCCCCATGGTTGAGGAGGCCATGGGTTACGTCATGGCACTCATGTACCAGCCAATTAGCCAGATTTATGCCGATCTGGCAACGTTTGGCTATGCTGGTTCACAGGATCCTGGATCAGGTCTGGGACTCTGGATGCGAATGGACCGGGTTAAACGGAGTTTATTCTGTTCAATCCAGCAAACGCTGCTTCAGGCTGGCTTTTTCTTCCAGGCATGGCGGGGGGGGGAGGCAAGACTGTCTCCCTCAACCCACGACCCCCCCCCCTCCCCGGCTACCGATTCCCCCAGCTGGCCCCTCTCCTAGCCTCTCTGCCTGCTGGCTCCTGTCTCCCCGCTGGCCTTGCACTGTTCTCCTGGTTTGCCTCAGCAGCACTTGGAGCCACTTCATGCGACGGCCGCTGCTCCTCTGCTGCTGCCGCCTGCTTTTCTCTGCGAGGCCAGGGCAGTGGATTCCATCCCATCCCACCTCCACCCCCACCTGAGCGTCAAAAGGGCCCTGCAAGCCATTTCCTGCCACGTTTTAAACACAACTTGTCCGGTGAGTCTCTCCCTCCCCAACCTTGTGCTTCAGTTTGAGATTCTCTGCTTTGACGCTGGTTCCATTGTTGTTGCTTGGTTGGTTCAGCTTGCATTGGGAATGGGACTCACACTGGGATCGGCCTTTGGCCAGGGGTTGCCTTTGCTTGTGGTTTGCCTTTGCCTGGAAAGCCTTGGGGATGATTCTGCCACAGGAAACCAGGGAGGGTGGCTGGAGGGACCGAGTTCAGGGGGCCACAGAACTCGGGCTTTTAATCCAGCCCTGCTTTGCTGTTATGAGAGGAGACTGCAGATGCCAGGGAGAGGAGAGCAGTGGTGCACATTGTGTTGATTGTGTTAGTTGAAGGAAACAGAGAGAGAAGACTGGGGGAGCAGGACCCACTCCGGCTGTAATGCCTAATAAATACATAAACACAGCATTCTTTACATTGGGGGGAAAGGCGCTTCTGGAGAAATTCAGTTCCTCATTATTTTGAAAGCAATGCAAGATGGAAGCCAATTTTGTAACCATCACAATAAAACCTAAAGCTCTCCAACAGGAAGTTTATTTTTTAAAAACCCAGATAACTTCATGCTGGATCCAAGATTTTTGTGGGCTGTAGGCTGGCCTCTAAAGGCTTTCCACGGGGGGGGGGGGGAGGAGTCATTCTCAATTCTGGAATGATCAGACTTGTAAGCATGTACAAGTCTGTAGCTTGCCACAGAGTTTCTCTACACGAGACTCCTGGGCATGTGGTTGTCAATGCCAGAAGATGCAACGTTAGCCAGGAAGCGTAGTTTTAAAAGACAGAGCAGGTGCAGATCACTCTGGAGGGGGCGGAGTCCGTCACAGCCCTCCACTGCCTCTGGCATGTCAGACTGTCTCCCCTTCCGGAGCCTTTGCCCTGCCACCCTTGCTGCTTAAAACTGATCCTCGGTAGAGCAAAGGCTCCGGAAGGGGAGACAGTCCAGCATACTCAAGGCGACGGAGGGCTGTGGGAGAATCCATCTCCCCCGGAGTAATCGCTGACTCTGTCATTTAAAACTACGCTTCCCAGCTAACGTTGCATCTCCTGACACGTGAATAACACTTGTCAGAAATCTTGTGTAGAGAGACTCACCGACAGCCAGGAGTGTTGGGGCCCGTGTGTCGGCTCCTTCATGCCCCACCCTGCGGCAGACCCCTGGCAGTGGGAAACTAGGAGGATCACCTGACAGACCAACAGCTTGTAAACTAACCAGAACATTTTCATGGTACAAGTCTCGATTTCACAACAGAATGGGATTGTGGCTGCCAATAACAATGCTACCCGAGCATGCCGTTATTTTTTGCTAGAATATGGCCAAGGAGTTAGCTAAAGTGGCTCGACCATCAATGTTTGACCAATTCAGGACCAATTACCTGCTTCTGATTAAAAATCAGATTTTCTGTCATTGGGAGAGTTGGGGAAGAAGTTCCAAATCAGTACTGAATGTGTAGAATCTGCCAGGAGACGCTGACTCAGCAGGTTCAGAGAAGTTTAGTAAGCATTTCAGACGAAATCATTCTCCGGGGGATCCCCACGTCCTTAAACACCGCGCCCTGCAATCCCTTCCTATGTTCTTAAGCAGGTCTTGAGGGATCCCACGGCAGATACCCTTGGTGGAGACAGGTGACCCTATCAGCTCCCAATCACCTGGCTCCCGCCTCTCCCTTTCTTTCAATTTGTTCCACTTTTTAATCTCTCTCTCTTCCTACTGTATCCGATTTCCTTATTCCTCTCCCCTTCCAGTCTCTGTGCCTGCCCTACACTCCCCACCTTTCCCAACCCACATTGCAGCACTTACAGGGAATCAATGATCAAGCTGCCGAACAGGACTTGCTTCTTCCCACCGAGCCATAAAAACGCCTGGCCTAAGAGGGCACATTTTCTTTCATTTTGTGTTCGGGTCCCATAATCAATGTCAGAATCCAGATCATTCTTGCCATGATATGAAATAAATAAGACAAACAGGAAGAGTACCACCCACCTGCTGCAGGTGGGTGTACTAGGATCTGGAGGCCCAGGTTCGAATCCCGACTCTGCCCTGGAATCTCACTGGGTGACCTTGGGCCAGTCACAGACTCTCAAGCTAACCTACCTCACAGGGCTGCTTTGAGGATGAAACGGAGAAGGGGACATGGTTGTAAGAGACCGTGAGGCCCCAATGGGTGAAAAAAAATCAGATATAAACAAACAAATACAAATAAATCACCAGAAACACTGTCTTCATCCCATAGGCATTCTGATATAGCTCCATTTTTAAAGCTTTAAAAAAAAATTTAAATAATATAAATCATAATTATTCTACATTTTTATATCTTTATTCCAATAAATATTTGCATAATGGAAACAGGAAAAAAGAAAGAAAAAAGGGAAATGTATAACAATAATAATAATATTGTAAAAAGCCCAGTAGCACCTTTAAGACTAACCAACTTCATCAGATGCATCTGACAAAGAGAGCTGTGGTTCTCAAAAGCTTATGCTACAATAAAGTTGGTTAGTCTTAAAGGTGCTACTGGACTTATTACTATTTTGCTACTACAGACTAACACAGATAACTCCTCTGGAATAATAATAATATTCGATTTATGTACCACCCTTCAGGACAACTTAACGCTCACGCAGATAGGGTTGCCAGGCCCCCTTAATCTCCCGGCGGAGGGGTGGGGGGCAGGGGCCTTTTGGGAGAGGGGGGCGCACCCCCACAGGCACGATGACATCACTTTGGGGTGATGTCATCGCGCGGCTGGGCGCTGCAGAATGCGCCCAAAACGGGCTGTTCTGCCGCGGATCGGGCCCATTCTGCAGAGCTGCGGAGCACAGGAGTGTTCCTGCACTCTGCAGTGCCTCAAAAACGGGCCCGATCTGCAGCAGAACGGGCCCATTTTGGGCGCTGCAGAGCACAGGAACGCTCCTGCGCTCCGCAGCGGCCCCGATCCGGGCCAAAACGGGCCCAATCCCAGAGGCTGTGGTGCAGGGGAGCATGCCGTGTGGCAGGGGAGCGCGCAAGGAAGGTGCGCGTACCCCCGCTGCTCAGGTAAGTGGGGGCGGGGTGTGGGGAGCGGGGGTGGGAGATCCCCCGCCCCCACCAGAGGGTCTGGGATCCCTACACTCTGAGAGTTTACAAAGTATGTTATTATTATCCCCACAACAAACACCCTGTGAGGTGGGTGGGGCTGAGAGAGTTCTGGGGGAGCTGAGATTGACCCAAGGTCACCCAGATGGCTTCAGGCGGAGGAGTGGGGAATGAAACCCGGCTCTCCAGATTAGAGTCCTGCCGCTTTTAACCACTACACCAAACTGGTTGGGATACTGCATCTCATTCTCAACATAAATATACAATTATATAGCATTCTATAATATGATCAATAAAAGGGGACCATAATGTTTCAGTCTGAGTTATACTTTTTCCCTGTTGTGCGTTTGTTAGCTTTATCATAATGAATACTTCCTTTACTTTTTCTTCCTGTATTGAATAACTGGAGATAGCTCAGGTTTCCAGCAATGAGCCAAATTAATTCTATCTGTTGTTACTACAAGCAGCAATACTTCTTGTATCTTCCCTGGAACCGACTTACGGTTATTTAACAACAAGGTATCTGGGGAAAATGGTATCTCAAGCCTTAGACCCTGAGAGAACATACCAGTAATTTTTAACCAGTAGTCGGCTGTTTAAGGACATTGCCACCACATACTTGAAAGCAGGGCTTTTTTTCTGGGAAAAGAGGTGGTGGAACTCAGTGGGTTGCCCTTGGAGAAAATGGTCACATGGCTGGTGGCCCCGCCCCCTGATCTCCAGACAGAGGGGAGTTGAGATTGCCCTCTGTGCCGCTTGGCGGCGCGGAGAGCACTCTAAACTCCCCTCTGTCTGGAGATCAGGGGGCGGGGCCACCAGCCATGTGACCATTTTCAAGAGGATCCGGAACTCCGTTCCACTGCGTTCCTGCTGAAAAAAAGCCCTGCTTGAAAAACTGGTGTTGGTCAGTTTACAATACCAGCATATACTTGAACAAGAGTTGTAAAAGATAATCTTTTGGAGGTGAGATGATGAATTATCTTAAGAAGATTTCCTCTACATCGAAAAAAGCCATATGAAAGGATATAAGACCAAGACTGGTTTGAAATAACTTAGCCTAGATCTTTATTCCATTTATTTTGAAAGGTTCGGCTCATAGCTTGTGATCTGAGGATCATATCAATTAAAACTAATTTTATAGAGCTATGCAAGCCCTAGATTTTGCAGTGAAATTGTCTCCCTACTACAAGCCCTATTCTCCCCAGATGCCAAAGTATCTTTGTACTATTGTAAGTGATTGTAGACTTGAGAAGGAGTTTGGGGGCTAGAAGACATGTATTTCCAAGATATCATCTATGCCATTGGTGGTATATTACCCCATAGAGAGCCTGATATGCTGAAATTTCATTTAGAATACAAAAAAGGAGAAAGTGTTTTGCTGTACTGATAAAAAGCCCAGCTATCAAAGTTGTCCTAAACTGCTCCTATTATTTATCCAGGAAAAAAACACCAATGGTAAGAGATAAAAAAGGGAAAGAAGGATGAGCTGAATCATTTAAAAACAGGCTCACAGACTGCGCCATCCTCTCACTGCAGAGAAAAGAAAATCTAACATTTCTTCCCACCCAGAGGACGGGCACTGTAAGCAGGCTCAGAGAGGGGAGGGGGGGCTTTCTTCCTCAGTTCCTCACTGTGCGCCCCTGCAGAAATGAAGATACTCCAGTTCATCTTGGAACACACACTGTTAGTCAAACATTAATGGTCCAGGATAAAATGGGTGACGGGAGATCTTTCGGTGCCACCCCAAACAACATGGATGATGGACAACACAGAATGCAATAGGCAGAATGTGCAGGACTCAAATGACTAGTCAACGATTTGAGCTAAATATATGAACTGAGCAGACGAAGAGTCACAGTCCATGCTTAGCAGCAGCCCCCATACAGGTGCTCTGGGAACATGAAAAGCTGCCATTAGTCTTGCAGCTGAGCAATTGAGATGAAAAGACAAATGCGGTTGGGAGGTTGCAGTCTAGGGCTGCCAGCCGGGGATCTCCCGGAGTTACAGCTGATCTCCAGCTGAGAGAGGCCAGTCCCCTTGCAGAAAAAGGCTGCTTGGGAGGGTAGAATCTATGGATTCATATTCTGCTGAAGCCCCTCCCCAAACCCCACCCTCTCCAGGCTCCACCCCCCAAATCTCCAGGAATTTCCCAACCTGAAGCTGGCAAAGAAGTTACATGTGGGGTACTGTCTTTACAATTGCTGTGATCATGTCAGTCCACAAAAAAGCCACGCAGAAAATGGAAACCATTTGAACAGACATCCCCCCCCCCCCAGTGAATCCCTCTGTTTTTCACACAGAGAAGGACGGACGAGCGCTGCCCAGGCTGGTGGCCTCAGATACTCCTCCTGAGGTGCTTTCGTACGGCCGCTCGCTGCTCTGATCCTTGTCTGGAACACAATGTGTTTGGGGTGATTTCAAAATGCCATCTGTTGTATTAGGTGTGATGGCTCATTCATCCAGGCAAGCCACTTGTGTGAGGTGGCCATCGATAATGGTGCGAAGGTGTGAAACTGCACGCATGATGACTTCAACGGAAAACTTCTTTGCTTCATGTCTGTGATGATTTGTAACTTCATTTAGTTGGATTGTCAAAATTAGCTTGCGATTAATATGTAGCAGCATTTAAACCATCTAATAAATACTGTTCATTTTTTCCAAAAGGAGACTCAAGTTAGATTAAAACGTTTTCTATTGGAAGAAAAAAATATTATTTAATATATATGGGTGAGAGACAAAGAGTGAGAGACTGTGGCAACAATCCCAAGGTAGCTTACCTGGGAGTAACCTCCACTGAATAAAATGAAACTTACTTATGAGTAGAATTGGTTAGGTTGCTTCCTTCTCTTCTAAGGTTGAAAGAAGGCTTTTATTGAGGAAGGGGAAAGAACTAAGGCTTTGTATTAAGATTTTGCTTTGAAACGTAAAATAATTCTTTTCAAAACAAGAAGGAATAATTGACTGCAAACAGGGATCTCCGAGGGCTTCGTTCTGCAAAGGGAACCAAACGGTGTCACTTTTGTATGCTCTGTGGCAAAAGTAACTTTTGCAATTGATCAAAAATAAATGGAAAGAATTAAGGGGGTAAGGGGGTAACATTTGAGCAATCTGAATCCAAAATATCTTTTTATGTAGACAACGTAGTTTTAATCACGGTAAATCCACAGAAATCTTTGGCAACATGTTAGAATTAGATCAGTGTGTTTGGAGAGAACTCAAGCTATAAAAGTGAATTGATCTGAATCTGAGTTATTAGAAATAGGATTAACCAGAAAAGAAACAGAACCATTGAGTCAGGATGGGACTTGCATTTTAAGCCTGAAGCAGTAAAATATCTGGAAGTGAAAATTCACACAAATACTCTCTTTGATTACTCGATATTTTTCCAGGGGCAGGGAGATGCTAGCAGGAAAGGGATTTTCTCTTAGGGGCTTTTGGAATAGGCAAAACAAGCTAGACTCATCAGAGGGTGGCCTGACTGCGGAGTGGGGGGTTTAGCATTCCCTTTCAGTTACAGTGTATTGGTAGGTTGTCAGTTCTGCTTTCTATTTTAGCGAGTTTTTGCAGTGCTTACAATCAGGGAACAAGTTGTTTAAAACCCCACCTATAAGCTGGGTCTGCCGAAATCAGTAAGCAGAACATAGAAGATGGCAGTGGGTATCCTTTGGGGGTATTTTAAAGATCTGGGCAGAGGCGAAGAAGTCTGTAACAAATTCTTCTCACCTTTAGCAGCTGTGTTGTTTCAAGAGGGCTTGCCTCCGCACAGCCGGTAGAATCCAGCATGGTGAGTGGCTGTGTTGGTGCATGCTCAAAATGTACTGCCTTGCTTAGATTGCACATAACCCAGGATCGGCATGGCCACCTGTGGGCATGAGGCCAAGATTTGCTTGATCTTCGTGCTTTGTTTATTTAAATTTATTTAAAGTGTGTTTGCATTTTTTGAGAGCCTCTTTGTGAGCTGGGATTCGAAAAATACTAACTCACAAGCTAGATAAAGGGCAGATCAGGCTTTCTCTAAAATCAGGGGCATCCTGAATTACCCAAGAATGACACACCTCTCAACCACTGGCCAAGCTCAGAGCGGGAACGAGGTCGAAGTGTGAGAAAGAAGTGGCGGTGGGCTGTAGGATGCAGAGGTCTGCAAGCATGCAAGTCAGAAGGGGAGCGACAGTTCACTCTTGGAAGGGGGCCGGTCTGAGTAGGTCTGTGCTGTGGGAAGCGGCTGAAGCAAGCTTGTCCTTCTCCCCATTGTTCTCAGAGAAGAAGGGGCGTTAAGTAGGTGGGGTCTGTCCTTGGGAACTCTGGCTCCTCCCCTCCCTCGGAACTGCCCAGGTTTCTTCCTCATGTCCCCCTCCCACTGACCGGGGAGATCTCGGAAGGCAACCGTTTAGTGGATGGTAACAGTAGAACTCCCAATTTAGCTCAGCTGAAGAATTAATCTTAGGTTTGCCAATTCTGGGTTGGGAAACGTTTGGAGATTTTGGGGCTGGAGACTGGGGAGAAAAGGGGGGTTGGTGGGGACAGAGTGGAAAGGTGCTTGGAAGGGGACGGCAAAAGGGCAAGGTGTTTAGGAAGGTGGGAACCTGCAAGGAAATCGCGGGAGCGGCCATGCCTTCCCCTTTTGCTTTCTCCCTTCTCCCCCCACTCCTTTTCTCACTTTCTGTCTTTCCCTCTCTTCGTATTTTTCTCTTTCTCCTTCTTCCAATACCCACTGTCTCATAAACACGCTCCCTTTCTCTTTCACCCACCCCAACTCTTTCTTGCTCCGCCCGCAATGACTTCTCTCTCTCTTTCATCCACCCACCCAAACACTCATCTTCTTGCTCAGTCCCCCAGTCCCAAAGGCACATCCTGGTCTCCCCCCTTCTGGCTCCTGCTACAGCTGGGCTCTTTGGGCCTTGGAGTGGCTTGTTTTGGGGGCACCCAGACTGGTCACGGCTCCCTTCTGAGGCGGCCAGTCAGTCCCTGCCTTGGAGGGATTCGCTCCTGCCTCTCCCAGCCTCAGGGCAGCTCATTTCTGCAGTGCCTGGGCTCTCCCAACCACAGGGCATGACCAGCCTTAGAGTGCCTTGTTTGGGTGGCCCCCGAGCTCTCTCAGCCTCAGGGTGGCTTGCAGCTGCACTGCTCAGCCAGGTAAAAGCCTGTCTCCCCCTCTGCCCCCCCACCGAGAACAGTACACTGTGCTTGTGCAGTGAATTGTTCTAATGTTTTGGGGGGGGGGGGTGTAACTCCCAACCACCCTTTTTACGCTTCCAGATTTTTCTGTAAGCCTGGGGGGGGGGGCGGTATCCCACGTTTGGAGGAAAATCTCCCTTGTGTCAAGGTTGCCTCGATCCACAGGTTTAAGTATCTGTGGTGGAGGCACTTGACTATTAGTGTATATGAGAGTCTGACACTGCGTAACGGGGGGGCGGGGCTGGAACTATTACTTTGGTTATTGTAAGATCTTATTTGTATCAATGTTTTTAAAACCCTATTTGGTCAAACGGAAGTGATCAGGTGTGTTACAAAACAATAAAAATAATAGCTGCGCTAATATACCGCTCTTCTAGACAGATTAGTGCCCCAACCAGAGCGGTGAACAAGTTAATGTTATTATTATCCCCACAATGCAGCTGAGGCTGAGAGGAGCGGCTGACCCAAGGCCACCGACTGAGCTCATGGCAGCAGTGGGATTCGAACCAGCAGAGTGCTGATTCACAGCTCAACCACTTAACCACTGTGCTACAGCACAGCACAAGCAACTACTAAAATTGTATGACATTTGGAAGAGCATCAAGAAAATACATTTAGCTTCTAGAAACTGGATTAGGATCAAACTTGGGGCCCCTCACAATTAGAGGAACACACAAGAAGTCTGAGTTCCACAGATACCACCTTGCCTGCCCCGCATGTCGACATGGGCCCCTGGACTCTTGTACCTAATCCCACACCCCCTTCTTGGCGGCTTTGGTTCCAACCACCCCATCTGCCTGGAGTAGAGAGGAAATAAACTCCCTCCAAACCCCCCTTAATGTTTGCTAAACTTGGCTTGGAAAGTTGTTCACGTCTCTCCGATCAGCCTCTTGGCATGGCAATGTCTGACCACCTTGGTGCACTGGGACACTCCCAGGACTAATTAATGCACTACACAGCTGTGGTTTAATTGCTCTCTCTGTACTGCTAAACACAGAGTGTTTACAATTAGCAAAGGCAATAATTAAGTCTGATTTGTTAAACACACAGCTAGATCTACTCGGGGAAAAGTTTCTTTACTGGAGGGCAGTTACAGAAGCCCAGCGTGTGGCACAAGACATGGGCCAGAATTCCATCCGGTGGCCAAGGTCTCCGTTCCAGGCACTTTGTGTGTTCCTTCATCAACACGGGTGTTCAAGGGGCGTGACTTTTAAAACTTAGCTGGACTTCCTAATCATTTTGAATCATAAAACGGCTGTTTGTTTCGTTGCTTTCCCTCTTTTGTATGTGTGTGGGGGGTGAGGGGGATTAGCCTGCTTCCATGAGGCTAACGCGGTCTCAGTGGACTATAGGCCAAACCAGATGAGATCTGGGAGTTCTGCAATTAGGGCAAACAGCAGCCCCCAGGGGCAGTTTCAGGGTGGGAAAACGCTGCGGGAAGAATGCTTAGAACCTCTCTCTCTCCTGCTCCTGATCACAATTAGCCCCCCTGCCCCCGCCCCGGGCATAACAACTGCTAGTTTTTTTAGAGAAGGTTCCAGGAGCTCCAATCATGTAATTCCCTCTGTCTGATCTGTGATCCACGGCATGCTAGCCAGGCTGTGTTACAGCTTGACTAGCATGCCGTGGATCATAGATGGGACAAAAGGAATTACGTGATTGGATTCTAGATTTCAAAGAAGAATCAAAGATTCCTGAATCCATCCCAAAGGGGTATTAATGCAAGTCAAAGGGAAATCTGAGACTTAATGACAGAGACATGGCCAATAACTCTGGCTTCTCCCATGTCTGCTGAGGTTCTCTGTGGCAAGCACTTGCCGGAGATGGAGGCTGAGAGTGGCAAGTGCCACAGATGGCTTCTGCTCTTCCATTGGGAGGACTATTAAAACTGTAACCACCATTTGATTTGGAAAACAAGAATCCTTCAGAGCCGGACTAATTTCCACGACAGACCATATCCCTGGCCCCACCAGATCCTATGTCTTCTTCCCTAATGCTCTTTGGTTCAATTTACCTACTTCAATTTTGCATTGTGACCTTCTTTGGGGGATGGTTACCAGTCCCCCAGTGGTAGGGGGGTCCCCTGATCCCCCTCTCTACCCCCCCTCACCTGGCTGGCAAGGGGGAAAGGTGCAGGCAGTGTGCTCCCAGGGCGGCACAACTTCACTCCCGGGAGCGACATCCCATCACCTGCCGGGAGGGTAAGGGGCCCTGGCGACCCTCTGTCTCTGTGACCCACTTTTCCTTCTATGACTCAGTAATGCCAATTATGCTGCTGTAGGGGGCGGGGAGATAGTTGGAGACGAATTACTTTGATGAACCGACACTCCAAACATCTGAATTTCCTCGACAGGAAGGGGCTATTTTTCTAATGGGACTAGAGAGACAGTAATGTAAGGGTGTTCTGTATATTGATGTATTTTTAATGTTATGTTAGACAACGAAACAATAAAATGATTGGAAACGAAAAGCATCCCGAGCTGCTTCAGGTGGGGTTAGAACAACGGTCTGCCTAGTCCAGTACGGTCTCCTGCGACCAGCAGCCCTTTCACGAGGTCTCGGGCACAGATTCTTTCCCAGGCGGCTTCCCTTGCTGGGTATCTTTTGCCTGGGGGGGCTGGACCTGGGGGGGGGGACACTCAATGTGCCAAGTATGCACTCTACTACCCAGTTAGGCCACTTGCCCCTCGTCTGTGAATCTGCACTTGGGTCTCTGGATGAAGTCTTGAGCCATGGCCCTATAATGGGAAGAGGGAAGCATGAAAAATGAAAGGTATGAACACAAAAGCACATCAGAAGGAAGAGTACATGGAGCAAAGGAAGTGCCCAGCCGGTGGGCGAGCACTCCCTTTAGTCAAGAAGTTGCCTCTGAGACTGAGTGGGCATGATATTGAATGCTGTGGAGGAGAAGACTCCAAAGGGCGTTGTCTGCTTCAGAAGTTTATACCCCGAACTTGCAGACAGCCGAGGAGGAGTTATATATGCCCCTTAAAAGGCTGCGGTTGCATGTCCCGTTAGCACTGTCAATCTCTTCAGCCTACCGGGGGGGGCGGGGGGGGGACCTTCCTCTACTGATAAGGACTGGTTATTGCTCCCGAGTTACGCCAACAAGGCAAGGGGGAAGGGAGAGGGAGGGGGATCAATTCACTTCATCTCTCTTGGGAATAGCCTGCAACGTCTCTCGTTCTTGAAAGCTGCTCTGTAAGATGAATATGAGGGGTTATTGTTTTTCAAGGCTCCCTTATAGGAAATACTAGCACAGCATCTAGGCTTGCTTGCTTATTTATTTATTTTAAACATTATGCTTGAGGACAAGCATCGCGCTCATTCAGCAGCAGAAACACAAAATCAGCCGGGGGAAGCCACTTTCTGCTTCTCTGGCTGCACATCAGGATATCGGAAGGAGGAGTTCACACGGCCGCTCCCCACCATCTCAGCTCAGCCCAACAACGTTCCAACGGTGAATTCAGGAAGCTTCCAAGGAAAGGGACTGAGCCCATTTCTGTCTAGACATTTCCTTTGGAAAATGTGGCCTTGGCAGACATCTTGGCCCGCACTTCCCCAGCAAATAACAGAAGTAGAAAGAAGAACTTTGGCAGGTATTCTTGGGCAGCCTCTCTCAATCACCTCCACGCTCCCTCCCTCCTACAGCGATGCTGCTTCTTGCACAGCAGGGAGAACATCCCCCCCCACACACACACACACTTTCTACTTACAAGAAGTCCTACAGTGCCCTTCCCAGACTCACTTAAGAACACGATCCGTTCAGGCCTCTCTCATCTTTTGTTGGGTCCATAGAACCGGCCCATGTGCTGATGAAGGTCAGCAGGAGAGAGACGGAGACAGAAAAGTTTTGCATGGAAAGAGGGCTCTTTTTCTTAATCACGCCAAGGTCATCTTTAAATAAACTTCTGGCTCCTGTTCCTTTTTGTTCATATTACAAATATTCGTTTCCCTTAAAAGTTCTCTGCAAACAGACCATTTCCCCCAGGGCCGGCATCAACAGAGGCGCATTTATCCACTGAAGGAAAGAGGTTAAGGAAGGTGACTCATCAAAGACTCAGTAAAGCGCCCTGTCCCTGCTCCTCATTAGGAAAGAATGGTCTCCCCTGCACAGGGTTTGCAGAAATCAACCATGGTTGGGAGTCAAGGGGGAAACGGACCGGGAACAGCATACCTGAGGGACCGCCTCTCCCTGTATGTGCCCTGGAGAACGCTCCGATCAGCTGGAAAACATCTGCTGGTGGTCCCTGGCCCCAGGGAGGCTCGGTTGGCCTCAACCAGGGCCAGGGCCTTTTCTGTCCTGGCCCCAACCTGGTGAAACTCTCTGTCTGAAGACAGGATCTTCTATTATTTTGGCAGACCTGCAAGACGGAGATGTTCCACCCGGCGTGTGGTTGAGGCCAGCATGAGATCCTCACTGAGCCTCCCACCAGCCTCCCACTAAGTGTGGGGTGATACAGTGTCCACCGGCCGGCTGCCCAACATATGGGTACAGCACGGGGCTATGTAGTGCCCATTCGTTTGCTGACCCACCTGTGGGTTGCAGTACATTATCTGTCTGCTTCCCTCCCCCTGTATGCTGATGGGCAGGAATCTGGAATTGACCCCATCTTGGGACTGTTTTTATCTGTCTGTTGATTTTATGATGAACTGTTGTTTTACGAATTGTTTTAATATTTGTATTATATTTTTATAACTGTTGTACCCTGCCTTGAGCCTGCTTGCAGGAAGGGTGGGTTAGAAATGTAATAAATAACAACAACAACAACAACTCAAGCATGTTGGAGGTGGTGAGGAAATTAAGAAGAAGATACCGACACCCTGGGAAGAAAAGGAAAGATCAACCAGGAAAGACACAGCATGGTGTGTGTGTGTGTGTTATGCCCCATCAAGTCGCTTCCCACTGTCAAAATGCCCTATCATCAACAGACGCGTCGCGATCCTGCTCTCTCCTTTGAAAAGGACATATTATGACAAAGGTCTGGTGTCAGCTAAGTCTTCTCCATCTTGGCCTGTGACCCGTGTTTAACTCTTTCAACCTGTATAAACTGGGCCAACACTACATTAAGTCCAGTAAGAACTGAAGTGCCCATATCCAGACAGAAACACACTAAGTTAATTCAAAGCATCGGCTAATGGGAAATCAATAGCAACATATTTCTGTGCCATCTGGCCCTCTAAGAAGACATGCTCCCTTCAATTAAAAATACTGTTCATATTTGCAATGATTAATGAAGGTCAAAAGCTATACGGAGAAATGTATCAGGGCAAGAAAGAGAATACAAGCCCTGGCCTGGGAAGAAAAGCAGTTATCACCAAGAAAATGAACTGGAGGAGAATCCAGCCCAGCAGCCAAGAGACAGGATCAAGAAGCAGCGCACGAGTCCGCTCGGTCTGAATGATTCATGAAGCCCAACCGCTGGTCTTCTGGGGTGAGTAATTAGAAGAAGCTTTGCCCCGTTTTCAATTCCTCTCCCCAAAAGCTCAGGCTCACACTGACTTGGCTTGATTTCACAGGTAAGGAGGGTATCAGGACACGTCTGCATGCAAAGTCCATGCAAATTATTTGTCCTTTAAGGGACACCATGCTCTTGAACAAGACTGAAGCGTAGCCACAAAAAAAGGGGATATTCCACCAAAACCTGTAAGGGCAGAAATTCACAGCATCCTGGTGTCAGGTTCTCTCCCTCTCCCTCATACTATGCAGGATCAGATTCCTGAACCACACTGTGCAGCATCCTTTGGCCAGCAACCCCTAGAAAGCTGGGTAAGGGAACACTCCCTGGAACAGTGTCCTGCAACGTCATGATGTTAATTCTGGCTCAGTGACCAGAAGTGATATCACCACACTGAAGGGCACTCTAGTATTCACTCAGAACTCAATGGCAAAACAACAGAGTTCTGGGTGAATCCCAGAGTATCCCATGGCGTGATGTCACTTCCCATTACACGGTTGGAAATGGTGTCATGACATCACAGGATACCATTCCACCTCACATAATCCCCCCTTCGTTCACTGTAACAAGTTCTCCAGCCCCTACCAGGTAAGTGGCAACCTTACCAACATCATTAATTATGTGAAACGGGAACAGGGAAGTACACAGTTTGTAGTTACTGCACAGGTGAAATTCTTCTGCACACTACAGAGGAGATCTCACCTTGAAGGTCCCAAATAACCAAGACTGCAAAGAGTAAGAACTTTTTAAAAATTCTTTTTGCTCTCATTTTAACATTTCATTTATTCAACCTTTTCTATCCTGCCCTTCTTCAGGGTACTTCAGGCTTATGTCATTAAAAATAAGAAAACAACAAGAAGAAAATAAGCAAAAAATAGCAAAACCACATAAATCAGTAAAAGTCAGCAAAAGAATGCAACTCTTTAAACAACAGCAAATATTCATAACACATGAAAGTCTTGGCAGCAATGAAAACAGAGAATTCCTTAAAGCAACAGAATAGAAATGCGCTATTGGGATCTTACACCAGTTTGGTGTAGTGGTTAAGAGCGGCAGGACTCTAATCTGGAGAACCAGGTCTGATTCCCCTCTCCTCCACTTGAAGCCAGCTGGGTGACCTTGGGTCAGTCACAGCTCTCTCAGAGCTCTCTCTCAGCCCCACCCACCTCACAGGGTGATTGTTGTTGTGGGGATAATAATGACATAGTTTGTGAACCGCTCTGAGTGGGTGTTAAGTCATCCTGAAGGGTGGCATATAAATCGAATGTTGTTGTTGTTGTTGTTACCCCTTTGAATGAAACAGAATGTTCTCTTCCACCCGTTTTTGGAAGGCCCTCAATCAGGGGCCTGAGAGGGCCACTGGGGCATGGAGTTCCACGAAGAGTTCAGCAGAGAAGGTCCACTCCTGCAGGTTCACCAGCCTCCAGGACTGGCCAGACCCAGACCTCCTCAAGGCACCTGGGACCTCTCTCTCACACTGAGGCCCACAGCAGCCAGCCTCTGGCACGTTCCTTCCTGCATCCTAGAGTAGTCGCTGTGTTAGTAGACCTCTTGCTGTGGCCTGCCGTGGCACAGCCTGGCGAACTGACTGGACCATTACAGCCATTCTTTCCAGAAGCCGTGCAGAACACATTGAGGTGCTTAAGGGTATAGTCCAGGATGCAGGAGGAGCCATCTTCACATCCTGTCTAGCTCCACTAGACCTTATATGTGCCCCAGTCTCAGGGCTGAGAAATGCCTAACCATCCATGCTCTTGCTGTCTTTCACCCACTCAACCAGCTTGCCTGCCCTGCCCTTTAGCTTCTGCCTTCAGGAGTCGATTCCTTGGCCTGTCATGGACGGCATCATCCATTTCTTATTTTTATGGTCTTTGATTGCAGTTCACAGAGTATGACCCTTGCCTGCCATGGACTCCTGTTCTCTTCATTAGCATCTCCAGGAGCTACCAGGGATTCTGAGATCCACCTCTTCAGGCTCTCATTTCTCCTGCAGTCTGGAAAATGCTCTCCCGCAATGATCTCCATCTTTCCCATCTCACTGTGCTAACGCCATAGCAAACCTAACCCATCACATCACCGTATTTAATTCCTCTTTCTCATTTACAGTATTACTTAAAATATTTCATCATTGCTCCACGGTGAATGTTAAGCCCTTGGGGAGGCAGTCAGCTGTATGTACCAGCTCATTTTACTTAAACCACTCAACAGCTGGTAGGCAGTAACCCTTCTAGGTCACAGGAGACCTCGCCTGGATTCAAGCCGTTTGGGAGTCTAAAAGTTCATGTTGGAATTAATTATTAATCACAATATATCAGTAATATGGGTCATCAAGTAACCCAGCAGAGCTCAGTTTTAGCTATTTTTTAAAAAAAATTTAATGAACAGTTAATATGTATTGGGAAACATTAGTGTCAAGTCAAAAATGATTTTCTGTTTTAAGGCAAAAAAAAGTCTTGTAAATACGCATCCTATTTAATAGACACTCTAATCCCACAAAATGATTTTTAGCCAATTCTACCGTGAGGGTGGATACAAACCGGCATTCCGCTGACCTCTGGGCTAAGTGCACTCCAAAATCTTATTTTGAATTTCAGAGTTAATCCTGCTTTGAGCTGGAGTGGCCAGGGCATATCCTGTTAACTCTTTGATGCGCTGCACAAACAATTTCAGCTCCTGCTGATTGGGTAAGGCCCTGGTCAAGCGCTCGCTGGCGCTCAAATGATCTTTTGACTGTCCTACATTCAGAGCCCAGAAGGCCGTATGTTACAGAGGGCAGAAAGCCAGCTCACAAGTTGGGTCACCAGTTTCATTAGGAGTGTCAAAGACGCCTGGAGATTACTGCGTAGCAAATGTCAGCCTGTCTAATACGGTTCCCTGTACTACGAAGGACACAGATGCTGCCCACTCTTGAACTCCCTATCATGAGTGTCAGGGGGCGGTGGAGGCAACAGCATGCCCCCCCCCCGCGCTCTCTTTGGGAGTCGGCTGAGGCACCTCCCAAAGAGAGCGGCTCGATGGCAACTGGCCCTTTAAGAGCCAAGAGCCCCCGGACAGCTGGCCCTTCCACAGCTGGGAAGCTCCGCAGGGTGGGCTGGGAGGGAGAACAACAAGGCGGAAATTGCTCAGGAGGCAGGAGGGATCCCTCCCATGCTGGGCCACACCCACCTAAGGCTCCTGGGTAGAAGGTGGCCTCAGAGCAAGCCCAGGCCTGGCTCGAGCCTTCGAACGGCTTGAGGGAGGAAGCCAAGGGGGACAGACCAGCTCTGGCTCCCAGCTCAGAAGGGCACTGGGCTAGAGGAGAGGAGGTGGACGAAGCTGGCATCCAACTCCCACCCCTCGCCATCTGTCCAGGGCCAAGGGAAGGCATTAAGCAAAATGCAGCCCTAGTACGTGAGGGCTGGGGTGGGAGACTAACAGCAAAAACGGAGTACAACGTTAAAGGACATTTTCAAAATACACACATCCTACAGCACTGCATTCAGCTCACCTGAACATGCGGCTCCATGGTTGAAAATAGCTGGATAGATGTCAGTTCTGTTATGGCGAGAGTTGCCAGGCAAACTCTTCATTCCAGCAGGGCCAAAGGGGAGGGGGTGACACCACAAATCGCTAGGATCTCCCTGATTTCTGGTAAAAAACGTAAAGATACTACCTGGTCTGTAATCTACATACTTTCTCTCACAGGAACCAACAGTTGGTTAGGAGTATTTGAGTTCCCACTCAGCGTATCTCCGCTAACAGAGTCAAAGGGGATGTTCTCCAGAAAGAGGGCGTCATGATCTGTCCAGTCTTCTCCCCCCCGCCCAGATCTCCAGTGAGCTACCAGCACCCACACTGAAACAGGCTTGATCCCTCACGAGCTCTTTGGGAAACTGGTGAGCCTTTGTGCATGTGCAGAGTTCTTGCAGGCGGCTGAGCAGAAGGCTCATAGGTGAAGCTTGGACACAGCTTGACTTAACCGAGAAAGATGTTTACTGTACTACAATAACTATAAATACATAGAGCCCAAGAACATAAATAGAAGGAGCAGCGCACAAGACTACAGCTAATCAGAGAAAGAAGAGAAAATCCAAAGTCTAACAACAACAACAACAACAACAACAACAACAACAACAACAATAATAATAATAGTTCCCAGCTCAAACCCATCCAACGTATCATCAGTGAGCTACAACCCATCCTGGAAAATGATGCCTCTCTCTCAGAAGCCCTGGGTGGAACACCTTTCCTTGCCTACAGACAGCCCCCCAATCTTAAACGACTTCTCACTTACAATCATGAATCGGCCAGCAGAGTCACCAGCACAAGTACCAGGCCCTGCAACAGACCCAGATGCCAGCTCTTCCCCTATATCTACCCAGAGAATACAATTACAGGACCCAATGGCATCAACTACACTGTCTCTGGCTCTTACAGCTGCTCATCCTCCAATCTGATATATGCCCTCATGTGCCAACAATGTCCATCTGCTCTGTACATTGGACAAACCAGCCAACCTCTGCGCAAAAGAATAAATGGACACAAATCTGACATTAGAAATGGCAACGTCCAGAAACCAGTGGGAGAACACTTCAATCTACCAGGACATTCCATCAAAGACTTAAAGGTCACTGTAGTTCAACAGAAACCTTTCAAAAACAAAATCCAACGGGAAGCTGCTGAATTGGAAGTCATATGTAAATTTGACTCTGTCAAGCTGGGACTGAATAGGGACTATGAATGGTTATCTCATTATCACAGGTAACTGATTTCCTCAACAGAAGCAAACTGATCTCCATATCAGAAGAAGCTGTTTGCATCTCCATATCAGAAGGAGCTGTTTGCATCTACTCCGCCCTCCCCTCTCCTCCTCTATATCTGACCAGTTTCTTCTTGCCCTCCATGCATCTGACGAAGAGAACTGTGGTTCTCGAAAGCTTATGCTACAATAAAATTGGTTAGTCTTAAAGGTGCTACTGGACTCTCTTTAATGTTTAACTGTCCCTATAGCGTTCCCAAATAGTACCTTAGGCCTCCCCCACCATGGAGATATTCTCCATCACACTCCATCAGGTCTCCATCCCACTGAACCACACACACAGTGGGCTGCAGAGCCTTTCTGTAACCTCTTTTCCCAAGGGCGGGCAGGAGTTCCGTCAAAGGCAGTCTCTCCCAAAGCCCATGCTGAGCTGCCCCCTGTCACGCCACGTCTCTCACACCTCTGGTTTGATGATGGTACCAAACGGCAAGAACACCCCCCCCCCACCCCCCGACCACAATATCCCTTGGTCCATCCCAGGATGTCAGAGCAAATGGGGCTTGTTGCCCTCTCCTCCCTGCTTTCCCAGGGCTGGACTGGAAAGGGTGAATCAGAGGCCAGTTTGAGAGAAAAGGCCGGCAGCTCTCTGCCCTCATCATGACAGTGGATGGTGATCTTTGGATAAACATAATTAAGGTAAAAGAAAATCAAGATATAACTTGAAGGCCGTCTATTACTTACAAGCAGCACATTTGGGTCTAATGCCTGGGTATTATGTATAGAAAACTGTGGCACTCCCTTTGAAAGTAAGCTGGATACCAGGTACCATGAACACAAGGAGCAGCCATAAATCTTCACAGAGTGGGCATTTACCCAAAAACTTGGGGAAATGGGGGTTATACAGGCACCTTCATATGTTCACATTTTCATGGTAGAAAGAATTTGTCGTATACCCAGTTCCCTCACACTAGACCAAAACATGTTGATCTTAAGAATATCTTTTTGTTCTTTTCTTTATTTTAATTGTATTTATTAAAAGAGATGAGAAATGAATTTACACAAACAACATCAAACATTAGGGAAAGAAAAAAACAACCCATATCAATCTATTTGGGGGCGGAAGACAATAGAATCACGCCTGGATCATCTATAACATTTTTTAGAAGATTGTATATCATCTTGAAAATTACTATTCCAATACACTGCAAATAGTGTCCATTTTTTAAAAAAACTTTATTAGATTGAGAGTTAACACCCATTCCTCCGTAGCATGTTAATTTCGGCACCAGTGCACTGTCCCAAATCCTTTTAAACCAGTCCGCTATGAGCAGGGATGGGCCTGATCTTTTTCTAGTAAGAGAAAATGCCCGCATTCAAAACAATTTCCAGCTCTCTTTCCTTGATATGCAGGCTATCTACTTTAGGGCCCACTTGCGCTTGCCAGGCGCCCGCCAGCGGTGGTCAAATTCCAGGCGATTCAGGCCTCTGCCAGTCAGCTAGCGGTAGGAGGCAGGGGCTTTTGTGGGAGGGGGCCAGTGTCAGTCCATGGCCCTGGCCAATGACATCACTTCCACCCCCAGAACACCATGTTTTGAGCGGATTCTTAAAGAATTTGCCCTGGAGCAACACCATCATTTCTAGGTCATGCAGGGCTGTATTTAGGGGGGGCAGGAGGGGTCGCTCGCCCCAGGCACTCGCTGGGGCCATGGAGCTGGCGGCAGCAGCACGGGCGGCTGCGTGGGAGGGCTGGGAGGCCACCCTTGCTGCCCTTGCCGACTGCTGCGTTGATGCGGGAGCCATGGCCTGAATCGTGGGAGTGCTCCTGGGGGGCAACCACGGCCTGTTTGATGACGTCACTTCCAGGAAGTGATGTCATCATGTGGTCCTGGGAGTGCACGTGCACTTTGCTTGTGTGCACATGTGCTGACAGGGGTGCCACCTGACAGGAGTTGCCCTGGGCACTGGCAACCCACAATATGGCGCTGAGATCACGCAAACACTCATGTCATCCACATGGGCCACTGGCATACGCATGCCCAGAGAAGGAAAGTGAGCACTCACCGCTACCCGCCCCCCCCCCCCATCTCCTGCCGGAGGACCAGGAAAGCTTGGCCCGCCATTATGCTACATCCAGTCACATTATGATATGTGATACTAAATGATACTAAATTGGGAGGGGTAACAAATATGGTAGCATCAGGATACAGGATGATCTTGACAGGCTGGAAAACTGGGCTAAAACAAAATAAATTCCTACAGAGATAAATTTAAAGGAAAAATCAAATGCATAATTATAGGATGGGGGAGTCTTGTCTTGGCAGTAGTATGTGTGAAAAGGATCTAGGAGTCTTAGTAGACCATACGCTGAACATGAGTCAGCCGTGTGATGTGGAAGCTAAAAAGGCAAATGCGATTTGGGACTGTATCAACCGATGTATAATGTCCAGGTCGCACAAAGTGATAGTAGCACTCTACTCTGCTCTGGTTAGACCTCACCAAGAGTATTGTGTTCACAATTTCAGAAGGATCTAGACAAGTTGGAACATATTCAGAGGAGGGGCAACAAAGACGGTGAGGGGTCTGGAGACCAAGTCCTATGAGGAAAGGTTGAAGGAGCTCAGTATGTTTAGCCCGGAGAGGGGATGACTGAGCGGTGATAGGATAACCATCTTTAAGTGCTTGGAGGGTTGTCATATAAAGGATGGCATGGAGCTGTTTTCCACTGCCCCAGAAGGTCGGACCAGAACCAACAGGTTGAAATTAAATCAGAAGAGTTTTTGGCTAAACATTAGGAAGAACTTCCTGACAGAGTTGTTCCTCAGTGGAAGAGGCTTCCTCGGGAGGTGGTGGGCTCTCCTTCTTGGGAGGTTTTTAAGCAGAGGCTAGACGGCCATCTGACAGCAATCCTGATTCTTTGAACCTGGGCAGATCATGAGAGGGAGGGCAGGAAGGGTTTCATCAGTTCTTAGTTCTCGTGGCCCCTTCCTACACACCCAGGGTAATGCCAATTGCCACTTTGGAGTCAGGGAGCAATTCCCCCCAGGCCAGTTTGGCTAGGGATCCTGATGGTCTTTTGCCATCTTCTGGGCATGGAGCAGGGGTCACTGGAGGTGTGTGTGGGGGGGGGAGGGGTGGCATTTGTGAATTTCCTGCATTGGGCAGGGGGTTGGACTAGATGACGCTGGAGGTCCCTTCTAACTCTATGATTCTCTTTTCAAATAAACACTATTATCTGCCAAAACCAAAACATATATATAACTAGTCCACTTTCAATGCCTAGCAACACCAATATTGGATTTTAATATACAACTCACTATATATACCATCAAATACCACCTAAATGGAATTTTATGCAAGTTTTCTCTCAAGTCAGTCGATACTAATTTAGAAAGCTTTTTTTTCTGTCCAGACTGCTTCTATTCACATTTTAGAATGCTCTTAGATGTCTTTTCCAATCAGCATTTCTCTGATTGTTTTTTTTAAAAAAATGTGTGGCAGATGCAGACAGATAAATAATTCCTAAAATGGTATATGTCTATTTTACACCCTGATCTCAAAACACATTAGGAAAGATGACTGAGTGCCTTTCAGGGAGGAGTGCCTGATTGATTTCTCTGACTATTACTGTGTCCAGAATGACAGAAGAAGAATGAAGACAAGAGGCCGATCAGATCATTGTTAGCCCTGCTCTTCCCTCTCCACCCCCACCCCCACCCCCAGCTGGCATTCTGTCGTTCCTTTTCCTCCTCTTGCTGATTTTAGTGAAAAAAGCCTTCCTCTTTGCCCCAGAATCACTAGGCAGGGGGGAGCACAGTCACTTGTAACTGCCACCACCAGCCAGCCCTCCGTCCGTGGTGTGGGGGGAGCAGGGACGGAGGGGCCCTTTCCCCATTTGGGCTTCCTAGTCTGCCCCTGCAAAGTACTGTTTTTATCATTGCAGTCCCACGAGCAGGAGCTCAAACCTACGCCCACTGAAAACCGTTCTACTTGGTATTGCACTGTAAGCCTCTATTGAGGTCTGAGAGCCAAGCTACAAGCGACACCTGACACAGGTTGGACACTTGTCAGCTTCCCTCAAGTTTTGATGGGAAATGTAGGCGTCCTGGCCTTGCAGCTTGGCTCTCCGACGGCTCTCCAATGGACTTTTCAACTGTCGCTTGTCCAACATTCCGCCAAACTGCATACATTTCCCATCAAAACTTGAGGGAAGCTGACCAGTGTCCAGCCTGTGTCAGGCGTCACTTGTAGTTTGGCTCTGAGACTCTATGTTCAAGTGTTTGTCAGCAGTATTTCCTCTACTCCCCATTCAGCTATAATGGGCTGAAGATGGAGTAGGGAAGCAAGACGGATGTGAGACAATGAGCATCTTGCAAATATTGCTTCTTAGAGGATGCCCACTTCCTCCCCCACACAGACAGAGCAATGCTCCCTGTGGGGCATGGAGCAAACCTAGGAGTCCAACGCCAATTCAATGCCCTTGTATTGTGCTCACACACCAGGCTTCAGGAGACTAGCCAAGAGCACCCTCTTCTCTAGCCAAGACGCACGCATGGCTGACGTGAACAGAAGACTCCCCACAGCTACAACCTCTTCAGAGGAATACAGCTCCAGCAGCGTTTAGAAATGGCGTGAAGCCCCTCTGCTGGAATTGATTTCTCCAGTACCCGGGGGTAAAGTATGTCCAGCCTGATCCAAAAGACCACTGGAACTCCCGCATGCAGATGGTGTTCCTGTTTGAACAAGGATTCCCACATGACTTGAGCGTTCGAGAGAGTTCCGCTGTCACCAAGGAAACCTTGGATTATGCTGGGCTTCCTTGTGTGTTGGGGCTACCACAGAGCTTTGGCTGGGCTGAGCAGAACAACACTGCATCAGAGCCAGAATGATGGATTTGATATATTTAGTTATATACATCATATTCTATGTACATTATATATTCTGCCTGTATAATATTCAGTGCAATTCTAAGCATACGAACTATGTAAGCCCATTGTTTAGGAAGGCATAACTCTTTTAGGATTGCACTGTCAAAATATTTTACTTCCCGTTTAATTTTCCTCCCTTTCCTCACCTGAATTCTTAGTATTTTTCACATTATGTTTTCATCACGGTGGCTAACACTCCTCCCCCCTAAGTGTTTTCTCTTTGGCCCCAAAGAGATGCTGTCACTTCCAGGTTCAACTGGAAGTGACATCACCAGAGGGCCTCCTGAGCATGAGTGCGCACCATTTCATCATGTGCTCCAGGTAGGGTTGTCAGGTCCCCTTACTCTCCCGGCAGGAGGGGAGAGCGATCTGGCACTCAGTTCTTAAGCCTTCCTCACGTGTATCTGAAGCACGTGATGATTTCACTTCCAGGGGTGATGTAATGGCACAGGCCCCGGGAGCACTCCCGCAGGTGCAAAGCGTGGCAGTGCTCCTGGGGCCTGCGCGATGATGTCACTCCTGGAAGTGATGTCATCACACCACGCTGGGAGAGCACCAGGAGGCCTGTTCCCCCGCCATTTCATTGGTGGCAGGAGGTGGAGGGTGGGAGTGGGGAATCTCCCAATGGGGCATCTGGCAGCCCTAGCGGCAGGGGTCCCAGCCTGCCGCCTCCATCCTTTCTCCCCCACCGGCAAGGTGAGTGGGTTGTGCAGTGAACAGTGGGGGGCTGTTGTCTTTGTTCCTGGGCTGGTAATGAAATCAAAGGAAAATCTAGGAAAGTCCCTCGTTCCACTTTCAAAGCCTGCTGTGAAAACACGGGGCTAGAAATCAGGGTCGATTAGTTCCTTTTAACATTATGTTTTAGGTGAATAAATTTCCTTCACCACCTATAGCAAAGAAGTACCTTCCATTTCAAAAACAACAACAAAAATACTCTTGTTTAGTAATTATTGATATCAAATTGTTAAACACTAAAATGTCCTCTCAGATTTGCAGTAGCCTAATTAAACTTAATGCTGCCTGCATTAAATAACTGAATACCTTCAAAACAAAAAAACGTTTGTAATTCGCAGGATTCTTACATGAATCGTCCAGACAATCAACCAAAACAAGTCACGCAGAGTGCCCGGTGCTTATCTGTGACAGGTCTGTCAAGTACATTGTTTCACAGGATCAAGTAAAAGGAACAATTCATTTTGCTTTCTGACATTTCCAGATTCCACATCTTCTGCTAAAGTAGATCGCCACAGATCAAAAGCTGATCCCAACACTGGAACCATTACATAAAAGCTGTGTAGGATCTCAGCCGATTTTCACTAACTATGGCATTAGAGGCTCTTCTCAAAATGTTCTATATCACCATGAAGACAGCACAATATTACTTCAAATTTGCATGTTATCTAAATACCCAGAGATCCTTGAGTCGAAGCGGGGGCCGTTTCCACACGTCTTACCTGCCTGTGGAACATCGCACAAAAGACCCGGAAGTCAGCGTCTTCTTGCGTGAAATTGCACCAGGAAGACGCTGACTTCCGGGTCTTTTGTGCGATGTTCCACAGGCAGGTAAGACGTGTGGAAACGGCCAATGTATATAAAGTTGCCTATATTCTAGAATGTGCTAGAATACCTTCTCTGGAAGTATTCCAAGTTCATCTACCATTGATCTCAATACTTTGGAGACGGTGCTGGGGCACATCTTTGGGTGTACACTCCGTTCCCACGGGCCTGTTTGGACTCCTCAGGACTCATAAAGAGCTCTCTGGAGCGCATATAACACTCCTCCCTATCTCCATGTTGTATGTCCGGCACCTCCAGCTATTTCAAGCCTGTGGGGGCAACTTTGGAATTCTGACAGAAGGTGGCGGCTGCAAATACAAAATGGCTGCCGCAGCCTGCAAAGCCAGTCATAAAATGTCAGAGAGTTGAGTTCATGCATAACTCTTCGACACTTTGGGAAGAACTTTGTTTACCAACATGTTTTTCAAAATGAACATATGATTTAAAAATTTTCTTGCGTATGCACACACACTCACACAGTAACATAATAAAGTTCCTTGTGTTGTGGTAGCAGCTGTTGCTGCAGCAATTTTTTTTAAAAATCTGCACAGCTAACCAGACTTCTAGCGGCCAGTCAGAAGCCCTACTGGGCAACATCCACACCTGGCCCCACCCACTTTCTAAAAACACTTGGCAAGCACCAGGAAAGGTGCCCATGGGCACCACGTGGCAGACCCCTGTTGTAAAGTATGACCAGTGGTACACGCGCCTTGAGGACAATTTCTTCTGATCACCCATTTAAAAAAAATCCCATCATTTTCCAGAAGAAAGGAGTTTGAAAACCGTTGCCATAAAACAACTGGCCCTTTCCCCATACCACGGAACACCAAACATTACAGTTTTCTTCAGATAAAATGGTCCCACAGGAGTGATTCAAACAACTACACGTACAGTAGAATCCTAAGCAGAATTACTCCTGTCTAAGCCCATTGATTTCAATGAGCTTAGACTGGAGTTAATCTGTTTAGGATTTCACTGATACTGAACTAAACACCTGAGGGACACTGAGATCCATTACCTAACATTATATGTCACATTTTGGCCAATCAATGCAACCTTAACTCTTAGATCCGCTCTGCAGATACTCACCCTATGAAAGCTTCAGTTAAATGTTTTAATAATTTTTTTTAAAGCCTTCAGTAAAGAAAATAAATTCAGTCTGTGATTCAGGACTCATATATCGTGGTTCTCAGACTCTGGGTCAGGACACAAAAAACGGCACACAGTTCTCTCAAAGTGGGTCAGGAGGGAGGGAGAGTAGCAAGAGGAGCAATGAGAAGGGAGCTCCAGGCATCTTGATGGCAAATCTGAGTTTCTATCTGCACAACACAAAAAATGGGAGTGACATACAGCTTGCTTCTCAAGAAGGCTACAGAGCTATAAATACTAAACATGAAGAATAAAATATATAAAATTGGCAACTGCTGAGAAATTCCAGTGTTTTTGTGTTGGAGAGGGAAAAAAAACATTTCATGGCATTACTTTACACCTAGAGAAAGTACAGTAAGCTTGGAAGTGGGTCCCCTTCAAAAGACGTTTGAGGACACTGTGGCTGAATCCACACACCCGCAGAGCGTCCCGGTGTTGCGCTAAATGTTCGCTAAACACCCGGAAGTGTAGCATCTTTCTAGCGCGATTCTAGTGAATCGCGCTAGAAAGACGCTACACTTCCGGGTGTTTAGCGAACATTTAGCGCAACACCAGGACGCTCCGCGGGTGTGTGCATTCAGCCTGTTTTAGATGTTCCACTTTCCACTTTCTTATTGAATCTTAATTTTTCTTATGTAATCTTAATTCACCTCTTATTACTGAAGACACCCATTGGTAAAGCTCTTCTCTCATATGATCATGAGAGGCGTTATCTGCACTATCCTTGAGATAGACGGCATCTATTTGGTTTAAGATTTAATCTCATCTTTGTAAAGTGTTTCTGACACCCTTTGCTTGGTGACTCTCCTTTATAGAAACATTTGTTGTGAGAAACCAATTTTGACAGCTATGAATAAATCTCCAGATTAATTACCTTTAAGACTGCAAGCGCATCACACATTCTTCCAAATCCTCACTCCACATCTTTGCACAATAAGTACAAGCTTATTTACACCCCCTTCTATGAGACAATCCTCTTTTGCCTAAATGAATAAAACACTTCGTTGCTACTAAAAGAGGATTCTGTCATATTCCTTAGGCATTAGGCAAAGACAAAAGCAATACTAATTCGCATAATACTATGCGTACAGTAAAACAGCTAAAACAAAGCTGGGGGCCGTGTCTGACCCCCCCAAAATTTTTCAGGGTAGAGTTGCCAGCTCCAGGTTGGGAAATTCCTGGAGATTTAGGGGAGGTAGAACCTCTGGAGGGTAGGGGTTGGGGAAGGACCTCAGCTGGGTATAACGCCTTAGAGTCCATCTTCCAAGGCAGCCATTTTCTCCAGGGCAACTCATCTCTGTTGCCTGGAGTTCAGCTGCAGTTCCAGGAGATCTCCAGCCACCATCTGGAGGTTGGTAATCCTTTGAGGGTACAAAGGAAAGTACTAATGGCAACTTTCTGTACTTCCAACATGCAGACTTCAAAGCCCTGAACTATAACATGTCCCAAGGTCACGTATTTATGGGGATGGGTGAAGACAGGGCCGGTGCCAGGGGTTCTGGTGCCTGAGGTGAGACACCTACTTGCACCCCTCTCCCCATGCGCTCCGGCCCTGCGCAATGATGTCACTAGTGACGTCACCGCGCAGGAGCGTCCCCCTCACCTGAGGCAGGTGGCAGCAGCGAAGGGGCAAGGAGGTGGCCCGCTTCCCCACTCGCTTCCCCGTTTGCTGCCATGCTGTCTGGGCGCCTGGCTTGCCGGGAGCTGAGCCGAGGCAGGCGGCAGTGGCAAAGGGGTGGAGATGCAAGCAGGGATGCGGCCTGCTTCCGGGTTGAAAACGGGTGTCCAAGAAACAAACAGAGGGACCATCAATATCACTCTAGCAGTGTCATGCTAAGCAATTTCAGCCCTCCAAGTCCGTTTACCTACCTACCTACCTAAGTCCATTAAACCCATTCGAAGGAAGGGACTCTGTTTAAGATTGCACAGTAAGCACCTAAACCCATTTATTTATTTACAAAATTGTGTGCCACTTTTCTGTCCACTGAAGGCCACCAAAAAAAAGTCTTTACCCACAGGCGGAGGAGAGTGACAGAAAGGTGCAGATGAGTATCTCTAGGGAGGGAATTCCATAGAGTTGGGGCCATGGCCAAAAAAGCCCTCTCTTGGGTCGCCATCCACCCAATCCCGTAAGGCGGGGACACTCAAAGCAGGAAGGGCCTGAGCAGTTGGGTGGGTTCATACGGGAGAAGGCAGCCTTCTCCGTGACATCAGCGTAGCCACAGCAGCACTTGTTCAGCCATCCATTGTTCGTCTTGCCTCTCCTCGTTGCCTCTCTCACCTTTACATTTCTTGTCACCGTCACTGAAGACAGACTTCTCAGATGCTTGATTCCTTGGGCCAAGAGTCTTTTTCTTTATACTGTTCTGCCTATCATAATGAGGCTAAAATTAAATAATAAACATGGCATTTATATATCTTTTTATTTAAAAAATACTTCACATAATTTTCTAATCTTGATAGTAGAGATCCTGTTCTCCTAGTGGGGGCAAGAGATCCCCTGCTTCCACTCTCCGCCCCCCGCCACCACATACCTGGCTGGTGTGGGGGAAAGGTGTGGGAACGGGCCTTCCAGGCGCACTCATGAGGTGGCACAATGATGTCACTTCCTGGGAGTGACATCATCGCTCCACCCTGAGAGCACTCCCATGCTTTGCAGCGGGCCAATTTGAACCTCAAATGGGCTAAATCGGGCCTGTTTGGGGCCCAAACTGGCCTGCTGTGAAGCACATGCGCCCCTGCACAATGATGTCACTTCCTGGAAGCATGATGGGAATGGCGAAACGATAAGCGCCGGTTCTCCCCCCCCCCCACTTGGAGGGTAAGGGGACCTGGCAACCCTACCTGATAGCCATCTTTTAAGATAAGTGACTATTATCTCCATAATACGGACAGGAGACAGATGAACAGCGGCTTACCTAACATTCATGGCAGATGTCAAATTCAGACCAGGGACTTGCTAATTCATACCCAGCCACTGCTAGGATCTCAATGCATAATACTACTCTGCACAACAAACAAGGAGGGATGGACAATCATTCCTAAGAAAGAAAGTTATTTGAGAGATGTTTTACTTCTCCTAGGGTATAGACAGGGCTTTTTTTCTGGGAAAAAAGGTGGTGGAATTCAGTGGGTTGCCAGCACAGGGAGCAACACTTGGCAGGAGGTGGTGCCCCTGGTACCACATGCGTGCGTACAAAGTGCTTGCATGATCCTAGGACCACACAATGATGTCACTTTGGGTCAGCTGGAACAAGGGGGGGGAGTTTTTAAAAGTTTAAATTGCCCTTGGCGAAAATGGTCACACATCTGGTGGCCCCGCCCCCTGATCTCCAGACAGAGGGGAGTTTAGCTCACCCTCCACGCCGCTGAGCAGTGCGAAGGGTGATCTAGACTCCCCTCAGTCTGGAGATCAGGGGGCGGGGCCACCAGCCATGTGATCATTCTGAAGAGGTTCCAGAACTCCGTTCCACCGCGTTCCAGCTGAAAAAAAAGCCCTGGGTATGGATATATTTCTTTTGTAATCACTGTTGAAGCAGGTTCTGGAAATGCTACAAACCCTGAAAAAAAACTGATTAAGCAAACATGGGATGAACATATAACTGAGTTCCAGGTGGATAGCTGTGTTGTTATGTAGTAGGAGAGCAAGATTTGGGTCCAGTAGCACTTTAAAGACCAACTAGATTTCTGGGATATGAGCTTTCGAGTGTGAGAAGTGCCTTCCATAAAGCCTTTTGCTCCTTAAAAAAAAGCTTACGGAACTTGTTTCTAAGCAGAGTTCTGCAACTGTAGGCCACAAGAACAATTCCTGCTCCCTGATGGGTACGACTTGACCCCACCAGAGATTAGATGCACATGAGAAAGAATTGGCATCTGAGCCATGAGGCCATTTTGGGGGTGGGAACTAAGGATCTGGCCACTTCCCTGGGCTGGATTCACAAAGTGGCCCTCTAGGGAATCCAGGTGATTTAGGGAGCCACGGAGAACCATGAAGGCATTGAAGGCATTGACACAGCAGTGAGTTTCTTCAAGAGACACAGAAGCCATGACACGGAACGTCAAGAATTGTGCTGAATTTTCTTAGACCCCAGTTCCACAAATCCCTGGAGACTACAAAAGTGACCTTGTAGTAGGAGACAGTCAGCTGAACGCACTATAACCGTCATGCTTGGCTGAAACTACATCTTAAGCAGGCAAAACAGAACTCTTTTTTCCTTAGGACTGATTCTAGATTCTTTACAGCTATTTTGGTTTCTTGTATTATTGATCAGCACTTGGGGAGGGGGGGGAAATTGGGGAAAGTGGACCAAGAAGAAGCCTAGATTCTGGATGGTACTTATTTTTAGAATTTAGAATCAATAAAGGTAAGTATAGCTTTCTTTAACAGGATGTGTATTCACACTCTCTTTGCCCAAGTAGAAGGGGAAACAGTATTTAATTGGTCATTATTAAAATATCATTAATCTGTTCTAACTACACTCCCATATTGGGATTTCTTAAATTGTAAAGAAGTGTGTTGAAAATCCCAAAGAGCCTGTGTCATATATCATTTTCCATTCTGTGGGAGAAGGGAAGAGCAATTTAAGATAACCTGAAGCTTGCCACCAAAAACTGGGGAGGGGGGGGGATTATTTCAGCCTTGCTTACTTTTGCAGCTCCTGGTAGGATTGTGTGCCTCAAAATTAACTAATTGTAATCCAAGCTGAATCCCCTTATTCTTTAACTCATTAAATAACTAGGCCCTTGACCTCTACTTTTCATTTGCACAAGGCAAAGGACAGGAAGTCAGTGTGGCTTAATGGGGGCTACAGCATCAGACTAGGAGTGCGAAGTCCCAGCACAAAACTCCTTCCGTCACTCCCTCTCCAATCACTCCCTCTCAACCACCGGTACCGGAGTTGTTAGGTCTAGTGAATTACTCTGACAGCACCATCACTGGACCTAACGACACCAGTTATATCATCTCAGGCTCATTCACTTACTCATCACCTTCCAATGATATATAGGCTACCAAGTGCCAACAATGCCCTTCTCCTCTCTTCATTGGACAACCTGGTCAGCCCCTATGCAAGAGACATAAATGCAATGGACATAAATCTGACATGAGAAATCGCAACACTCAAAAACCAGCAGGAGAACATTTTAATCTTCCAGGATGTTCCACTCCCAACCTAAATGTGGCTTTCCTTCAACAGAGAAACTTCAAGGGGAGATTACAACATGAGATGGCTGAAATGGAGTTCATTCACAAATTCAGAACAATGGACCTGCCGCCACCCTCCCCCTCCCTGGCTAAACAGAGGCAAGATTGTTACCTCACTACAGATGCTAATTTCTGCTCTCATCAAGCTGAATTGTACCCTTGTACCTTTACATCCTGACATCTTACTCTGCTACACCCCTCCCAACTCATCAGGCGGCATTGGGCTTTTACATCCGGATACCTTTCCTTGTAACACCGGACCCACTTTGAGCTGGGATGTCAAGGCTCAGGGATCTCCCTTCCTATTTGCTTTGTTGTGAGAATAGTGTTGCATGATGTATATGCTTAGACTTGTTAGGATACTCCACTAGCTTGCATGTTGGGGTGGAATCCATAGCATCCCAGGCTGGGAGTATACTGTTACCACAGCTTAGAAAGCCTCGGTATCTGCATAGTCAGAACTATGTGCTGTCCCTTTAACAATCGGTACTCATGGGAATTGTAGTTCCCTCTCCAACATTGGGACAGCGGGACATTTGAGAAGTTTATTGTAGGTCTTCCTGTTAGTTTATGGGCTATTTTGCCGCTTGTCTACAAATGAATCTGGACCAATAAAGATGTATCTTGCTTCTGATTGAACCATGTCTTGTTTACTGGGTCCAACCGTAAGTAAGGATTCCTTTAAAATCTGGGTTGAAAGAGGCAGCGCGTTGAAACTACCTGCAAGTCAGCCCCTCCTTTCAGCTGCTTCCAGAAGACCGCCTCCTGCTTGCTGTGCAAGTGAGAACTTTCACTGCCAATGAACCAGGAAGGCCTTCTTGCATCTGTCTGCAACAACGGCAGAGTGGGGTGTGGCATGTGCAATACCATCCCAGAGAGGGTCATCCCATAGGGGGAGGAGACAGAAAAAAAAGTTACTGCCAGAAACTGAAAGGAAGAATTTAACAAAGCACTGAGACACCTGTAAGAAAGCCAGTGGGAGAGAATTAATCTGATTACTGAACAACAGGCAAGAATGAACACAAAATGTCAATGCACGACCCTAGCTTCGTCCTGACCACGGATTCCTCTACTCCTCCTCTCCCTCTTCTTTTCTGCACTGCTCCACATCTGACTTTACTTTTTTAGCTGCTCCCCAACTTCCCTTGTTCCCTGCCTAGTCGATCCCTCCACATCCAGGTCCTCTGCCTGCCCCGTCACCCTCATGGATCCGAGCAGTCCATCCAGCGGGGACCCAGCCCCTTTCGCCTGCTTGGCTCCAAGCCCGCTGCAGCCAGAGGCTTCACTGCCACCGCATAAGTCCCTTCGAGCAGGGCTCTGCAACTTACGGCTCTCACCTAATACAGCTCGGCAGGCAACCAAATATGGCTTTTTATGAAACAAAAGTTAAGGTGTATTGTCGAAGGCTTTCACGGCCGGAGAACGATGGCTGTTGTGGGTTTTCCGGGCTGTATTTCCGTGGTCTTGGCATTGTAGTTCCTGACGTTTCGCCAGCAGCTGTGGCTGGCATCTTCAGAGTTAAGGTGTATTGGAGGGGCTGCCGTGATGCTACAATCACCAGCGGGTGATAGGAATGGCAGGAGCAGGTTTTTTATAGGACTAAAAGGCTTAGAGACCCCTTACAGAAAAAGAAAGGATCGAAGTGAACAGTGACCAGCACTCCAAGCAGGAACTACATGCAGGTTTATATATGACTTAATGTGAGACCTTGTGTGTGCTACTTCCTAACAACAACATTAGATTTATATACCACCCTTCAGGACAACTTAAAGCCCACTCAGACCGGTTTACAAATTGTGTTATTATTATCCCCACAACAATTATCACCCTGTGAGGTGGGTGGGGCTGAGAGGGCTCCGAGAGAGCTGTGACTGATCCAAGGTCACCCAGCCGGCTTCAAGCGGAGGAGCGGGGATTCAACCTAGCAGAACCTAGCAGTATACAAGCCAATATATGTTCTAACTCCCCTAAAATTTGCTGTTCTTGTACATGGCATCTACATATAATGTAAAACCAGATTCTGCATTCATAAACATTTCCAGTGGCTTCCTGTAACACCTCAACCTACACTCTGCTTTCCTGTCAGAATTCGACTAAGCTTTTCTCCCATTTTGCTCCCTATGGTGAGCATTAGCTTATAACCTCTCTTCAAGTAACATTATGCTCACATGCGCCACTATGTATCCATGGTATAATCACATTATGTGGTTACTGTTATCTAGCATATTTTACACTGAAGCGTCTGCATCTCCACTGTCGTTCCTCATGCACATAGTTGGACCAGCACTTTGGTAAAATATGCACACTGTTATTTTTTTAAAATATTAAAATAGACCAGAGGATGCATCTCTAATTGGTATTCCAGAGCTTCTCAATGATTATTATAAAGACAAAGTATTTTCTTGGAAGTTATTTAATGCATTTCTAATCCTGCGGTTGCACTTGATTCGGTATTCACTGGTTCTCCCTGGGCACGCTGCCAAAGGGATTTATCCTCCTACTGACAAGTGGTTTTGAAGCTTACACTTATAAGCAGACTTTTGATACAGCGCTGGAAAAGGTAGCTCTAAAAATAAAAAAGAAGACTTAAACTGGGAAAACTGGCTTTTGGACTGGGGAAGTGGAAGCCAGGCCACCCCAAACTGCCCAACACCCACTACTCTAAGGAACACAACTTATTTAAGGGGCTGGTCTCTCTTCCTCAGTATCATAAGCAAACTATCAATATCTTCCCAGATATGAGAACACAGAATTTGAAGACAAATCACAATCCAAGAAATATCATTTATTAGGACTAACTTAATAAATGACACAAAACAATATGCAAGCTCTTGAGATACAGAACTCTGTCAGGCTCAGTGTTAGAAAAGGAAATTGTGTGTGTGGGCTGGGACAGATGTTTTGAAATGTGGCCTATTGGCATCTATCACAGGTGTCATATTAGCAACTAGGAGTGTGAACAGAAAAAAAATCCATTTCAGTTTTGGTTCCAGGGGGTGCCAGAATAATTCCGTTCTGTTACTGGTCTGTTTCGGCTGGGGTGGTGCCAGCTTGGATCCGATTCATTTTTTGTTAGGTTTTTTTTCATGAGTTTCAGTCCATTGCACATGCACAAATGCACACTGCTCTTTTCAAGGATGTGTTTCATGCAATGGCACCAAAATGGCACTGAACACAGTCCTCCGTCTAAACCACTGACCCATCAAGTTTGAGAACACACAGCAACAGGGCTCCAGGTTCACGGACCATGAAGAATGCTTGGAGAAGGCGTGAGTCAAGGTGAGTGTCGCTCAGGGCAGCTGCGCTAGTAACAGTGAGAGATTGGACAGGTTGCTGGCTGCCAGCCTCCCTTTCCTAATCAAACCGTTAACCCGGAGTTGAATGAAAATGAAAAAGGAGAACTCACAGGAGGACAAGCAGAAAGAAAAAATTCTGACCAGACTGGTCCTTCCACATGGAGTACTGATCTGGAAAGACTTGGGTGTGCCTGCATGTGCAAGTACGCAGTGCACACCCCTCATGCCTCCCCGTCATTTAATGCTAGGCTAACAGTTTCAATCAGAAAAACCCCCAAAGCCAGAAGGCTTCCTGGGCAAGATGGAATTCCTCCTGGCGCTCCTGGACCTGCTATCTTTGGAGGACTTCTTTAGTCACGGGGTGGCCCGGGCATCACGGCAGCTAAGCGAGCGGCAGCAGCAGCCGCAGCAGCAGAAGGCAGCTGAATGGGCAAGGACCAGCCCCACACGCCTGGGACCTCCTCAGTGAGGCTCTCGTGCAATACTTGCTTTTCCTTTCCCATTTTCATCCCCATCTGTATAACACGACCCCTCCCTCCTCGTGTTGGGGATGTTGCTGGCCTTTCCTTGTGTTGGGTGTAAAAATGCACAGAAAGGGATGGCAACGTTGGCACCGACGGCGCTGGACTGTCTGCTGCTCCCCTCCCTGGCGATAAGCAAACCTTTCGAGATTTGATCTGTACGGGCCACTCAGTGCCGATGCCTTTGCCCCGGAAGTGCTGACGAAAACTTGCACTTGTGTATGCTGCACTCGTCCCCTCTCCGCCTACAGATTAATGCCAAGGGCTCAGGCTGTCCCTTTTGGACCCAGTGGGTGGCGTAACGGGCACAGGCAGACTTGCTGTTGAGGAAAACGAGATGCGGCCAGACGTCCCGCCACTGCCTGGCCCTTCTGTGATGCTGCTGCACGGATAAGAACCGAAACACACAAACGTTTTGGGGGAGGGGAGGGGACCACGTTACGTCCTCATTTATCAATTTTGTTCTGCCATTCTGAAAGTCTCTTTAATGAGCCAAACCAGCAATCGCTGTGTGTATTTTTGGCTCTTTTGTTTGTTTGTTTGTTTTGCTATGAACACCCCTATTAGCAACTGATCCAAATGATTATTTTCCACTTAAAAGACTGGCAGTATAGTAATTGGAACTCGGAGCTGTCCTAATATTAGGTGCTGCCTTGTTCCTGTGCTGGGATTCTATGAGATAGCGCCCTGGGCTCCCTGACATGTAAGAATGACAGGGCCAGAGCGTATAGCAGGCACGAGTTGCTCAAGTAGCTCTAAATAAAGGAGAAAATTGCAGGGGGGAAATCCTACACCAGCCAAAGAAACCTCCTTAGACCAGTTGGGGGGGGCGGTGTCTGGTGATATTCTCTGAACCTATTAAATGCTTCTGGAGGGCCGCCTGCTCTCCGGACTGAGCCACTAGGCCACCCTTTCTGCCTGCTGGCCACACTCCCCTGTGCCTAAACCATCTAAGTCCTACCAGGAATTAAGTCGTGGCACGCTGAGAAGCCCCGCAGAACCCAGTCCACATGCCATGACTCTTGAACAGCTGCCTGTCTTCACCCACAGGAGTCGTAGGGCTGAACAAATCCTAGGCCCCCCGAGGAAGCTGGGGATTCAAGCCAAACTGTTAAAAGGATTTGCACAAACATCACCATGCTTGTCTTTAACACATTTATACAAAAGCAGGTGTTTGAGCGGCAGTTCATGTATTTCATTATTTTATACATCAAATTTGCTAGGCCAGAAAGGTGTCAGATGGACAGCACTCCAAACGGAAACTTGAATGTCCACTCCCGGTCCTGCCTGTAATAGCAGCCAGAGGCATGGGCAGAAATGCAGCCTACAAGCCCTTCCGTAGTCATTGGTCCTCTAACTGAGTCTAATACCAATGGCAAAGATCTCCTTTTTGTCGGGGAAGTTGTCAAATGCCTCCCCTCCCAGCGACTGCAGCCCACGGGCCTTAGCTTCTTTGTTGGCAACAGAAAAGAGTCGCCAAGGGAGAATCCTGAGGCTGCAGCCGGCTCACTGTGGCCTGTGCTTCAGGAGGCTCATTCGTATGTACAGCCATCTGCATGATAGCGGTGCCAATAGATGCTGCCAAGTGTAAAATAAAACCTGTTCCTGTTGGCACTTACCGTCGAGCCAAAATTCTCTCACATTACATTCACTGCATGCTAAGGCATCACCCAACAAAAGAACGGGGGCATTGCAGTGGGGGCAGAAAGGGATGCGGAACAAGGGAATGGTTTTGTGCACGGCAACTAAAAGAGGAAGTCATGCTGGGGCCCGAAGCAGCAAATGTTACCATGCGGCTAAATGCATCCCCTAACAAAAAACACGGTTTCTAAAAAAAACCCCAAACCCCCAAAGACTGTACTTTAAAGCACTCTCTTCCCCCGATACATTTTATTAACTTAAAATATCTTAAACCTAAAAGCCTTTTGACCATTACATCTTTCCATGATCAGATAAGCAATATCATTAAGCATCACACACAAACCATCTCCAGTCTATTCTTTGCAGAACTGCCACGCATGTTCTTGCTTTTTGCTTCCAATACGTATATTTAAACGGTTGCTGAAGAATACCATCACCGTCACTCCTTTCCTCCCAGACATACCAGAACTGAATTAATTTATTCCTTAATACGATTCACCAAACTTGAACCCTCCAGTCCCCCACCCCTGGCATTTTTTATTCTTTCCCCAATTTTTGGTCCAGGATCTCATCAGCGGCAATCCAGAACTTACCTATTCGTTTCTTATAATAATAATTTAAAACCCTGAAAAAAGCACGCAGCATCTGCAACATGTACTTTGCACTCCAATCTCATCGGCTGCTCTGTTGGTTGACTGAAAGCTGAAAAAAATGTGCCAAAATTCACAGCATTCCCCCACCCCCCCGACCACTCCAGATAGGGTTACTAACTTCTCAAGACCCCACCTGGAAGTTGACAGACTTGGGCATCACACAACCAACCTTCCCAAACTCGGCCCTCCTCAAGCATTTCTCCCAAATCCGCTGGAATTTCCAAAGTTGGAGTTGTGAGCCGTAAGTCCAGAGGAGGTGAACTTGCTGCCCGTTGCTGGGAAAGGGCATTCTCAAGTAACGCTGATCTCCCATTTTAGCAAAAAGTTAAAGAGACACACACACAGAAGCACAACCCTTTGGGATACCTGAACAAAATCACTTTCTATTTCCTCCTAGCTGCACTCCCATCAGATATATTCATTACCCTGATTTGGTCTTTGTACTGCAAAAGATGCCACTAATGAAAAACGTTACTTCTGCTCATCTAAATCCAGATACGAATTAGCCGTGCTTCAGCCAGTAAAGGCATCCCTCATTCAGATGGTATTTTGCAGACACTGACATTTTTAAAAAGTGTGCAAGTATTTAAATTTATTCCATGCCCTACCCTTAGGCTCAGGAAGGCTTCTAGCGTTCAAAGAAATATACATTTATGTATCGTGTATCAGTGCTAAAATAAGCTGCTACTCAAACTGCTAAAACAGCCCTCCTGGAATGTTTAAAAGAGGTTATAGAAGTCTCACTTGCGGACAACTTTTTTGCACAAAATGCAAAGTGAAGAAATGGCCTTTGCTTAAGCGACGGCTGTTGTGTTTATTCTCTTTACGACGACATCCTGGAGTTTGGAATGTACGTGAACCATGAACTTTCCATGCGGTTTCAACGAGAGCCATCTCAATTTGCCTGACCTCAACTTTAGGAATCACTACTGATGCCGGATTGAGCAAAGTAGATAGTAATGGCAGATCGTGGCACCAGTAATAGGATTAACAAAAATATCACCAAGCTTACAGGTTCTCCAGAACTCTTCTTCAGGCCAAAGAGGCAGTTATCTGCCCACTACTTAAAAAACCAGTCCTAGACAAAAATGACTTGGCCAATTATTGCCTAGTCTCCCATCTGCCCTTTCTAGGTAATGTTATTGACAGAGCAGTAGGTGACCAACTCCAGGCCTTCTTGGGTAACTCTGGTGCTCTAGAACATTTTTAGTCCGGTTTCAGGCTGGGCTATGAGATGGAGACAGCTCTGGTGAATCTCTGTCTGAACACAGACAAAAGTCAGGCTTCTTTATTGCTTCTTCTGGACCTATCTGCAGCCTTTGACACAATAAATCATAGAATCATAGAATCATAGAGTTGGAAGGGTCCATACAGACCATCTAGACCAACCCCCTGCCCAGTGCAGGATCAGCCTAATCATGCCATCCTGATGTGTTTGGAGGCAGAAGTAGGTATCAGGGGATATGCCATGACTGGACTACTTAAATCATTACTCATGGAATAGCCTCAAAGGGTTGCTATCTTCAGGGTGGGAATGACCTTGCAGGGTTCCACAGAGCACAATCTTATGCCCTTTGTTATTCAGCCTCTGTGCAAAGCCTCTAAGAGAAATCACTTGTAGTTATGGAATTAGATGTCATCAACTTGAGGATGACACCCAGCTCTGTACGTCTCTAGCTAAATCCCCTGGTGATGCTGTAGAGTTACAGCAAGCTCGCACAGCTCTGTCTTACGAAACTTACAAAACTACCATTCCCATACAAAATTTCATGAGCAACTAGGAGGAGAGAACCGTGGCTGCCGTCTCACATAGCTTAAATCTAGTGCTCGATCCAACTCCTCCAGCTGGAGATGGACAGTCTGCCATGCTGTGGGCCTTGGCAAGTGCTCGGTCCTGCTGACCCTTCATGCCAGACCCGCACTTCACCGTAAGCATACTGGTGTTTAGACACTTGTGAAGCATGCATCTGTATCGCGGTAACAAGCAAGGCCTGAGCGCTGGCCAACATGAACGAGAAACAAAGCAGGAAATAACCAGTCCTGGAGGTCCCTGACCAATGGCTCATGATTGCCATGTATACCAGAGCCCCTGGGGATGGGCGGTATATAAATTGAAATATAAATAAATAAAAAATAAAAAAACACAAACTAGGAATTTCTGTGGGGAAATACAAGCAAAAAGGAAACAGCTTTGATAATGATCAGCCAGGGGAAGATGGAGTTTCATCAAACCGGGGGTGGGGGGTGGGGGGAATGCTGGGCCAAGGAAGGAAAAAATTGCTCACTGTGCAAGAATTCATCTTTCAATGAATTGTATTTCCCAGCACATTCAGATGGTAATATGGGATTCCCTGGTAGGAACCCAGGGCAGGGGCAGCAAGCGGGCCTGCAAGCGGTGAGGGCTCTCCAGGAGAGGGTAAGCTGCTTTGAGTTCATTCTGCTTTATTTTCATTTGCGACTCATGAGTGAGTGAGTGAGTGAGTGAGTGAGTGAGTGAGTGAGTGAGTGAGTGAGTGAGTGAGTGCGTGCAAGCAGGGCTGCTGGGGCTGGCTCTCCAAAGAAGGGGAAGCTGCTTTGAGTTCATTCTGCTATATTTTCAGGAAATACCTGGAGATTTGGGGGGAAAGGGGCCTGAGGGGTGGGTGTTGCCTTCTGACACACTTCTGGTGATGTCAGGGGGTGTGGCATATGTTAATAAGTTATGCCAACGACACACTTCTGGTGATGTCAGGGGGCGTGGCATATGTTAATCAGTTATGCTAATGAGTTCCTGCAGTTCTTTTTCTACAAAATGACCCCTGCTTAAAGGTAACTGGGATATGATGGGAGGAGGCCAAGAGACAGGAGTTAGAGTGGAGAAGGAAAACGACGGTGGAGCATTGCCAGTGCTGAAGAGAAATCAGAAACTAGCCTTGGCAGTTCCATGCCTACTCTTCTACAGCCGTTCTTCACAGCCATGCTTCTGTAATATTCCCACCATTTGGTGGTTATCTTGCTAGGATAACAACTGAAAAATTAATATCGCTGTGTACAAATATAGAGCATAGAACTGCTCTTTTCCTCATGCCAAACCCTGATTTTGTCCCAAGTATTTCTATATGCTTCACAAAGCTATTTGCATAACTACTTACTCAAATACCAAAACCTGAATGGCAAAAAGCAGTCGTCAAGCGGGTGCTGTTTTGCTAACACCATCAATAAAGCTTAGTAGCCCGCCATGCCAGAGATAGACGACTTTGAGTGCTCAATCGACACAGAGCCGCACGAAGTTTTAACAGCCCAGATGCTGCGGTCTCCGTGCTTCATTTCTCTCCAAATAATGTCTTGCCATTTAGCGTTCCCCAACTGATGTGTCTAAACTCATTTGACTCCCAGGTTCTTTTCTAGGTTCCACTCTGTTGAAACAAAACTTCAGGCTGCCTTGGTTGCAAGTCCAAGGGTAGCTTTTCTTTCGCGAACTCCCAACAACTGTTTGCTTCAGAGGGTAACAGCTAAACAACAGCCCCTTTGCACGTTTTTGCTTGTTAATTATCCAGAGGTATTACCCACATAGTTCTATTTCCCGGCAGAAGTGTACACACTGTGAAATGCCGCAATAATTACATAGCAGCCTGCATCGTGATAGTCTCAGTTCTTCTCTTCTACCATGATGTATTCAGCCCCCCCCCTCTCATGCTGAGAGGCACCATGCTAGGAAATCATTAAAAGGGGGTGGGGGCAGTTCTCCCCATATATTATGTTACTTTTGCTTGGCAATTTCAATAAATAAGACCTATATAAAAAAGCAAGTACAATGGCTGATTCATAGGTGAAAAAAACAGCATAGGGTGCGATAAGCAATTTGAAAAAATTTCCTGTTCCAGCTAAAATTTGAAACCAATAAAAATGTGAGGTAGAGGGTCATGCTGGGCAGAACACAAACGTATTTTTCAGTTACTTGAGCCACAGCTCCTATAATCCTATCGGAGACAGAAGATTCATGTATTTGTTGTTAAAGTGGACAAACATAATAAACAGAGAGGGAAAGAGCCAAAGCTCAGCCTAAGAGCACGTGCTTTAAAGGCACAAAGGGCCCAGGTCATCCTTAGTTACATCAATTAAAGTAGTAGCTGATGTGGGGAAACTCTCACAAAGACTATATAGCAGGGGTGGGCAATTGTTTTGGCTCGGGGGCCACTTTGTGGGAGCGGAGGTTAGCGGAGGGCCGCACCTTTTAAAATGATTGCATTCATTAGTTAACTTTGCATTTCAGAAAAGGTATAAATTGTATCATAAAAATCAATAAATAGAAATTAAATAAAATAATGGTAGTTTTATTCAATTTATTTATTGTGCTAATTTCATATCATCTATAGCTGCAAGCATATTTAATTTTAGAATCAGTTTAATGAGACAAATGTAGGAATGAAGGAAATGAAGGAAATCTCAGTTCAAGGCGGATTTTTCTGACTGTCTTGGCGGGCCACAAAAAACTCTGTAGCGGGCCGCATGTGGCCCGCGGGCCGCAATTTGCCCACCCCTGCTATATAGGATAGAGAATATTGACCGTGGGAGAGCATCTCCCAGGGCTAAAGCAGTCCAAAGGTCTAAAGGCAGAACTCGATGTTTCAAAGACCACGTAGCTACCACCAAAAATGACAACTTCACATAGAATTTCCCTCTCCATATGTGCACAACTGGACGCCACGGCAGCATAGGAAGGACTCCTGTGTCGCTTTCAATGTTTTGCTCCACTCAGAGTCGGAGACTGAATTTGCCTCACTTGCTCTTGACATCCAGACGGGATACTGTGCCAAGAACGGATGAAGCATGGAACTTATCCTTGAAGGGGAATATACATCCCAGCACTGCTTTATATCTGCCTCCAACATTCACCACAGAACAGCAATCAGATCAGCAAGAATGGGATAGGAATAGAAGTGCTGACAGAAAGTCTACTCGGAGGCGTTGGAGAGAGGAAAACCTGGGATTTCGCAAAATTCAGGCAAGAAGTGGCAGGATGGCGTCTAAAGCAATGTGAAGGAAACAACCAAGGACTACCTTATGCAAGTCATTTTTTAATCTTTAGATATTAATTCTTTAACACTTCCATGCTGAATATTATCTTATCCCTCAGTATAATTACAAGCTATGTCAAGTGGTCCATGTGGCAAAATACCTTCATCATACAGCTTTATAAATGTTTTAAACACACATTTAGCATTTTAATAAGTATATTGCAAATGGATACAGAGTTCTGTTAACTGAAATTGTGAAACAGGAGTTTATTAGTCAGAAAAGAATGAGTATCAGTAGGGCTTTTTTCAGCTGGAACGTGGTGGAACGGAGTTCTGGAACCTCTTGAAAATGGTCACATGGCTGATGGCCCCGCCCCCTGTTCTCCAGACAGAGGGGAGTTTAGATTGCCCTCCGCACCGCTCAGCAATCTCAACTCCCCTCTGTCTGGAGATCAGGGGGCGGGGCCACCAGCCATGTGACCATTTTCTCTGAGGGTTGCTTGAAGAACTGCCTCTTCCCATATTTTCCAACCTGCTAGTTAAGATCTGCTGCTCAGGCACAGTTCTTTGTGTCTCCCGCCTTCAGAGGTGAGGCTGGTGGCAACCAGAGAGGTGGCTTTTCAGCAGTGGCCCCTCTCTTGTGGAATACCCTTCCCATTGAGGCTCATATGATGCCTACTCTGCTTTCTATCAGACTCCAGGCCAACACATTTCTATTCACCTAGGCTTTGAATTAAGGGCTTCACCTTTTAATGTTATTTCTGTCCGGGGTCTGAGCCCCAGCCCCCAGACTTGACAAGAGGGAACAGCAGGGGACAAAAGGGTGGCAGCAACTCCACCCCCCAAGCCAGCAACCAGGGCCAGAACCTACTTACTCCATGGGGAAGGGGCAAAAGGCCAGGACCTCAGAGGGGTGGAGGGGGCAAGGAGAAACCAGCCAGCCCCACCTTCCAGGGGGAAGAGAGGGGGCTAAGCAGGCCGGAGGGAAAGGGCCACAGCAGGGTGAAGGTGGGTCCAGCAGCAGCAGCAGCAGCAGACCAAGCAGAGCCCTTACCTGGCAGGGAGAGGACGCCGCCGCTGCAGCCCAGAGCCACACCGTGGCTAGAGGACAGCAGCCTGGCTCAGGAGTTGCTAGAAGCCAAGCCCCTCCGGGGGGGGCTGCCACAGGCATTCTGGGGGAGGAGATGGCTAACCCCGCCCAGCATTGCTGAGCAGGCAGCGCAGAAGCTGGCTAAGGCAGCTCCTCGTGAGCAGGGCCAGGCAAGCTCAGTAGCTCAGAGGCTGGCTGGGGCAGCTCCTCGTGAGCAGGGCCAGGCAAGCCCAATAGCACAGAGGCTGGCTGGGGCAGCTCCTCATGAGCAAGGCCAGGCAAGCTCAATAGCACAGAGGCTGGCTGGGGCAGCTCCTCGTGAGCAAGGCCAAGGAGCCCTCAGCTGGGGATGGCTCGCACTCAACCCCACCCTGCCAGCAAGGCAAAAGAGCCCAGGAGGGATTAGTGGTTGGAGGGAAACACCTGGAGGAATGCACAGCTGGGCCCAGTCAGGAGAGGGAACAAGCCTGGAAGGAGGGCGGGGTGGAGAAAGGAAACCCTATAAAGGGTGGCTGGGAAGAGCTCTGCGGGGGTGGGTTTGAGTAGGAGTGATGGAGCAGAGTTGGAGTGGAGAGAAGCCAAGGAAAAGGCAAGAAGGAGAGTGGAGGCTTGAAGGAGAGTCTTGGGAGGAAGAGATGGTGGAAGAGGCAGGGGGTAAGCAGGCCAGGTTGAGCAGCCCAGCGAGTGGAGTGAGAGGGAGTCAGGGTGAGGTATATCGCCCCTCCTTCCAGAGAGCAGGGTCCTGCAGAATCCCTGGCCCCCCTGTGACGTCAGGAGCAGACTGCCCAGTGCCACGCCCAGCAGCAGCTGCGGCAAGCCCGGACAATTTCAGCCTGGAAACTGTTCTTTTTCTTCTGTATTTTTATGTAGGACCAACATTTTAGTGCTGGATTTTAATGAACACCTTTCAGTGTTTTCTTTGTTTTGTTTTTTCAGTTTTTCAAACTACTCTGGGCAAGTTCCTCACGACAGAGTATATAAAATTATAAATCGGACTTCCGGTTTGGGGGACTTCCGGTTTGGGATTCATGGAGGTCTGACGCAGCTCCAACTGCGGGGCTGACCGGACTGCCGTTTCAAGCGGCCGGCGGGGGCAAAATAGCCCGCGGCCGACTGCTCTCAGGCGGAGAGCAGGCAAAGAACGCTCAAGACCTCAGGGCGCGTTGATCTCGGGCGAGGGGGGGCTCTACGCGACGGGCCCCCTCATGACCCTTGAGGTCCCACCCTGTGACAGGTCGGCTATGATCTCTGCGGCAGTTTCGGGGCCAATGCGGTTAGCATAAGACCTACGTACCCAAGCTTCAACAGGGGAAAGAGGAGTAGAGGAGAAACGAAGATTGAAACAGTGATTACAACCCACGGAAAGTGAATGGGAAGGTAAAGATCACTATCTTCTGATACGGGACAGATTGTTAAAAGTAAAGAAGATTAAAAGTAGATTTTAAAACTGCAACAGGCTAACTATAAGGAGGAGAAGACTCGGCAAGAGTCGAAATAGGAAAAAGACTAAGTTTAAAGAAGTTATTAAAGAATTTGGACTATTGTTTTGAATACTTGCGGTTATGGAGCTGTGAGAAAATTTTACCATCGCGAGAGCTACTGCGGGAAGTCGGGAGGCAGGAAGTACGTAATAACAATAGAGTTGCTGGAGAGAAGCGGCCCCTGCCGGAGGGCAGGAAGAAGGGAATCGCCATCTTTGAAAGGGGAAAAGCCGCGGCTTCAGCGGAAGAGGAAGTAAGCTATTTTGGATTACAAAAACCATAGAAGAACCATAGAGAAAAGACGCCCGACATTTTGGATTTTCTAAAAGTTTTTTCTTTGCAAAAAGACCGGGACATTTAAATTAAAAATTAAAAAGACACTAAATTTTACGCCACGGAGTTAAGGAAGAGGGCGGACTCGTGGGAGCGAGCTAAGGCAAGCCCCACAATGTCGAAAAAAGAGTGGCAATCGGCAATAGAGAACCTAGACAAAAAACTCTTAGAAGTGATTAAAGAACTTAAGGACATGAAACCAGAGCTGATCAAAGAGGTTAAACAGACAGTGAAAAGTGAGCTGTCAGAAGTAAAGAAAGGTATGGAAACAATGCAAAATGAACTGCAAGGAACACAGCAGAGAGTTAAAGTAGTAGAAGGCGCGGTGGAGAATTTAGCTGACACGCAACAAACAGAGATGAGGCTGATGAGGGGGAGAATGGTGGTTGCGGAAAGTAAACACATGGAGAAGCAGCTAAGATTTCGTGGCTTGCCGGAAGTGGAAGGAAAGACAGCGCAAGAACAGATGACTGAGGTGTTAGCTGAATACCTGGGGAAGGAGGAGGAGGAAGTTGTGGCTATCCTGGACGTGGTATATCGTGTAAATTCAAGAATTGCGACCCAGAGGAAATTACCAAGAGATGTGATTGTGCAATTCACGACCAGAAATATGAAAGAGAAGATTGTGACTAAACAGTTTCAAGATCCATTGGAGATTGACGGCAAGACGATTATCATCATGAAGAAACTACCCAGATCGGTGTTATTGGACCGGAAAAAATATAAGGCGCTAATTCAGATTTTGAAGGACATGAAAATTAGGTACAGATGGGAATTACCAGAAGGAGTGTCCTTTGAATTTGGAGGGGCCAAAAAACGCATCAGATCTGAACGAGAGATGGAGCGATTTATAAGAGACAATGAAAAGGACTTACCAGCAACAAGATTATGATTATGGAGTGTAAAGTTTTATCTTGGAATGTAAACGGACTTAATTCACCGAATAAGAGAAAAAGCATTTTTCACTGGCTATTAAAACAAAAATGTGATATTGTATGTTTGCAAGAGACCCATATTCGAAAACAAGATGTAAAGTATTTAAAATCAAAAAAATTGGGCAATGATTTTGCAGCGGCCTCTAATAAGAAAAAAAGAGGAGTAGTGCTTTATATTAAAGAGGAGCTGCAGCCAAAGTTTGTAATGAAAGATGTGGAAGCCAGATTTATAGCAGTGGAATGCGTATGGAATTTAAAGAGAGTGCTGGTAGTTGGAATTTATGCACCTAATGGAGCAAAAGAAAGCTTCTTTGAGGATTTAAGGAAGCAACTAGATGAACTTTCATATGACCAGATAATACTTGCTGGAGACTTCAATGGAGTGACAAATTTGGATTTAGACAAAAAATCATCAACTGCACAAAAGAAGAGAGGACTGCTACCAAAGTTGTTTTTTGAATTGATACAACAGGAAACCTTAGAAGATGTATGGAGAAGACAAAACCCGAAAAGCAGACAATTTACGTTCTACTCCGCAAGACACTTTACACTATCGAGAATTGATATGATCTGGGCCTCAAAAGACTTAGCGTTATGGACTAAAGAAGTGGAAATAATGCCGATGGTAGGCTCGGATCATAATCCAATTATGTGGAAATTGGGGAGAAGGAGCAAAAGGAAAGGATGGAGAATAAATGAGGACTTACTTCAAGAGGGAGAGAATATGGAGATGCTGAGAAGAGAGACAAAGTTCTTCATACAATACAACATGAATAAAGAAGTACCAACCAACAAGGTTTGGGACACTTACAAGGCGGTAATTAGGGGCATACTAATGGACTTAAATGGAAGAGCCAGAAAAAAGAAAGAGGAGAAGAGACAGGAGATTATGGAGAAAATAAAAGCCAAAGAAATACAGTTAAAGAAGAGACCAGGGAAAAAGAAAATTTATCAGGACATTAAAATATTACAAGAACAGCTGACAGCAATGAATAATAAAGAATTGGAGTGGAATCTTAAAAGACTGAATCAAAAAGGGTTTGAAGGTGCAAACAAACCTGGGAAATATTTGGCATGGCAATTGAAAAAGAGAAAGGAAAAGAAAACAATAAATAAAATATGTGAAGATAACAAAACGTATTTGGAACAGACATCCATTAGTAGAGCCTTCTATAAATTTTATGCTAAATTGTATAATAAGAAAGAGGTGAATAAAGAATCAATAGCGACATACTTGGAGAAAATGAAGCTCCCAGTAATCTCAGAAGCGTGGAGAGACAGACTGAACAACGAAGTAACGGATGAGGAAATAAAAATGGCAATATAATCAACAAATTTGGGAAAGGCGCCAGGGCCAGACGGACTTACAGCCAAATTTTATAAGACAATGGCCAATGAACTGGTACCATTCCTAAAAGAAGTGATCAATGGAGTATTAAAGGATCAACGGATTCCAGATACCTGGAAGGAAGCTAATATTTCATTGATCCCCAAAGAGGGCCAAGATCTGACTAATGTGAAAAATTACAGACCCATATCCTTACTTAATAATGACTATAAAATCTTTGCGAAGATACTGGCAGAGAGAGTGAAGGGATGGCTTTCGGAAGTTATTGAGGAGGAACAAGCAGGTTTTTTACCTGGTAGACAAATCAGAGACAATTTAAGGACAGTGATCAATGCTATTGAGTATTATGATAAGCGTTGTGACAAAGAGGTTGGTTTCTTCTTTGTTGATGCTGAGAAAGCGTTTGACAATTTGAACTGGGACTTTGTTTGCCACTATGGAAAAGCTACAAATGGGAGAAAGATTCATAAGAGCAGTTAAAGAAATCTACAGAGACCAGAATGCAGCAATTGTGGTGAATGATGAGACTACTAAGAAATTGACTATAAGTAAAGGAACAAGACAAGGTTGCCCGTTGTCTCCGCTGTTATTCATTTTGGTATTGGAGATATTGATGATACAAATACGACAAGATGAAGAAATCCGCGGAATAAAAATAAAAGACTTTTCTTATAAGGTCAGAGCATTTGCGGACGATATAATGTTAATTGTGGAAGACCCAATGGAGAATATGCCAAAAGTGATAGAGAAGATCAAGGAGTTCGGAGATTTGGCAGGGTTTTATATTAACAAAAAGAAGTCAAAGATACTATGCAAAAATATGACTAAGCAAAAACAACAACTGTTAATGGAAATAACGGACTGTGAAGTAACAACTAAGGTGAAATATTTGGGAGTTGAACTGACTGCAAAGAATATAGATCTATTCAAAAACAACTATGAAAAATTATGGACTCAGATTGAGCAAGATTTGATCAAATGGAATAGACTGAATTTGTCATGGTTGGGAAGGATTGCAGCAGTTAAGATGAACGTGTTACCAAGAGTAATGTTCTTGTTACAGACAATACCAATTATCCGAGACTCTAAGCAGTTTGAAAAATGGCAGAGGAAAATATCAGACTTTGTTTGGGCAGGCAAGAAGCCTCGAGTGAAAATGAAAGTTTTACAAGATGCAAAGGAAAGAGGTGGAATGCAACTGCCCAATCTAAGACTTTACTATGATGCAATCTGCCTAGTGTGGTTGAAAGATTGGATGACGTTGAAGAATAAGAAATTATTGGCCCTAGAGGGATATAAAAAAAATATTCGGATGGCATGCATACCTATGGTATGATAAAGTAAAAGTGAACTCTATGTTCTTACATCATTACATACGGAAAAGCCTATTTGCAACTTGGAAGAAGTACAGAGACTTTCTACAAGAAGGAACCCCCATGTGGGTGGTTCCATATGAAGTAATAGATCCGAGAGCTGTCGATACTGAGCAACAGTGTTTAACATATAAGGAGATAACCCGAATAGAATCTTCTAAACTTAAAATAAAGACACAGGACGAGTTATCACCCAACTATGATTGGTTTCAGTATAGGCAGATCAGAGATCTCTACAACTCGGACTGTGCAAAGGGAGGCATAAGAACAGAGAATTCGGAACTAGAGCAGACACTTTTAAAAGAGGATAAGAAGGAAATTTCCAAGGTATACCAAGTACTGTTGAAATGGTATACTGAAGATGAAATAGTTAAAGTACAAATGGTGAAGTGGGCCATAAATTTTAACAAAGAAATAACAATGGAGGCATGGGAACACTTGTGGAAAAATACAATGAAGACTACAACGTGTACTAATATTAAAGAGAACATTTACAAAATGATCTATCGTTGGTACATGACACCAAAGAAGATTGCGCTAGGGAATTCGAACACTTCTAATAAATGCTGGAAATGTAAAAAACATGAGGGCTCTCTGTACCATATGTGGTGGACGTGTGAGGTAGCTAGGCAGTACTGGGGAGAAATAATAAAAGTAATAAGTGAGATTCTACAATTTCAAATCAATAAGAACCCAGAACTCCTGCTACTGAACCTGGGAATGGAGAATATTCCAGCCCAATATAGAACATTGCTATTTTACATGACAGCAGCGGCCAGACTTTTGTATGCGCAAAAATGGAAAGTACAAGAAGTGCCAACTATTGAGGATTGGACTTACAAATTGCTGTATATGTCCGAAATGGACAAAATGACAAGAAAATTGAGAAATCTGGACCCAGGACAGTTCAACACAGACTGGGAGAAGCTGAAGCAATACGTGTTGAAGAAATGGGAGGTGGGAGGAGAACTGTGGCAGTTTGAGAACTATTGAAACATGACAAAATGTAGAGGGGGGGTGACTTTACCGGAGGGTAGAGAGAGAAATGAAAATGTCTAAGCAGCTATCTTGTTATATATAGAAAAATATACAGAATATGGATAGAAAATAACTAACTATAAGGACCAATTAATTAATATTGTTTCTGGTAAAAACGTGTAACATGTTAAACTGAATAAGTCTACCTGAAGAAATATATGGATCAAATTGATTGATAACTTTTGACGATAGTTATATAGATATATAATTAAAGAAAGAGGAAATTAATAATATAATTAAATATAACTAAAGTAGAATGAAGATAAGATATGTAGAAAAAATAATATACAGAATATAAGTTAAATTGGTTGACTTATATGAATGAATGGATTATACGGTTTATATGGTATATGGTTTATAGAAATATTTGAAACCAGGAAATTATGAAAAAAGGGACAAATTGTTTGTCTAATACGGAAGAAGGGACTTAAGGATAGGGTATAGAGTGTTAAAAATAGTTAAAGAATTATTGCTTAGATTAAAGGGAAAGTATATATCTGTTAGATAGATGAATTTAAAATGAGTAAGGGAAAAGGGACAAAGGGTTGGAAAACTGTTGGAAGTCTACAAAAAAGGGGGGAAAGGGAGGGGGTTAGAAATTGGGAAATGGGAATTGATTGTAATGTGAAATTAAATGATTCTAATTCCAATAAAAATCTTATTAAAAAAAAATTATAAATCAATACATAAAATTAAAGAAGACAGCTAAGGAATGACAGTTGGAGAAATCAGTATGTACTGGCTGGGGCTGAGATGAATTTGTATTAATGTTACTGAACTAGAGAGAGGTTTCTACTGTTTTTTTCAGATTTTTAATTTTTTATTTCAATTAATAAACTAAAAAAAAACATAAGACAAAGACTACAATCATACAGTCATATAAATCATACCTCTACAGTCATCTACTACTGCAGTCATAGAATAGAATCATAGAACCTGAGGGCTGGAAGGGACCTCAAGGGTCATCTAGTCCAACCGCCTGCTCACTGCAGGAAATTCACAACTACCTCTCTGCCATCTACAATCATCTAAATAATACATAAAACCTAAGCAGAATCATCTAAATCATACAAAAAAAAATAAACCACTATCATTTAAATCATATTGTTACCAATTAAATCAAATATCTATCTAGAACTTGCTTATATATGTTCTTAATTTTTCACTTCTATTTAAATCTTTCCAGCTGTCTTCATATCTAATAATCTTAATTATTCTTAATTTCCAGATATATAATCCAAAATTACTTTCCATTTTTCTTGAAATTCTGAGATTGGCCTGTTGTGTACATAAGCTGTTGATTTTGCCACAGCTTATGTGGGCCTGTGGGTACTTCTGGATTTTTAAGAAAAGGGTAGTAGACCACACCACAAAATGGCTGTAACAGGAGACGGGGCCAGTCTAGGGTTGCCAGTCTTCAGGTGGTGGCTGGAGATCTCCCGGAATTACAACTGAGCTCCAGGACACAGAGATCAGTTCCCCTGGAGAAAATGGCTGCTTTTGAGTGTGGACTCCGCCATTATACCCTGCTGAGGTTCCTCCCTAAACCCCACCGTCTCCAGTCACCACCTCCAAAATCTCCAAGAATTCCCCAGTTTGGAGCTGGCGAGTAGCCAGTCACAAAGCAGCTGCTGGGGGGAAGGAAATGATAAAACATTAGAAAGTTCCAAGTCAACTGAGGGCTCTTTCTGGGCATCCCTTGCAGACACAAAAGGTTAGGCCTCCAGGGGTTACCTGAAGCACCTCCTGTTCCAGTTCAATAGAAGATTGCCAGGACTGGCTTTGGGGAAGAAGCAGGGGTCATTTCGTAGAAAAAGAGCTGGGGGAACTTATTAGCATAACTCATTAGCATATGCCACACCCCTTGCCATCAGCAGAAGTGTGTTATTAGCATAACTGATTTGAATATGCAACACCCCCTGACATCACCTATCCTCGCTTTTTTGGACCCAATCCTGGCCATTCAGGGCTGAAATTGGGCCCAAAATGGCAAAAACAGGCTGAAAATGGCTGAAAAGGGGCCCAAAATGGTCAAGATTGGGCCACTGCTGAGCAGGAGAGTGATCCACCACCCATAAGAGGCCCGATCCAGGCCGAAATGGGCCCCAAATGGCCAAGAGTCAGGTGGGCAGGGACACCTGACATGTGACCTCTTTGGGGAACTGCCAGAGCTGCGTTCCTGTCCGTACCCCCTCGAAATGAGCCCTGGGAAGAAGCAAATTGGCAGGAAGCAAAGAGGTTCACTGTACAGTCTCATGGCATGATACAGTTAATCTAAAAACCTGTGACGTATTATGAAAAAACATGTCAATCCCCTTGCTCACTTCAAACGAAATGAATCACTTCATTTTAAAGAGATTGTTAACTTCACATGCCCGGACCCACGTGACAGGGAATCATGCCAAAAGTGAGCAGTCCCTAAGCTGGACTTCTCAAGAAGTTTTAGTAAAGCAGAGGTTCATTTTTAAGAAAAGCTTGGAGCGGTTGCACCAGAAATGGAAGCAGAGTTAAGTCAATGAAGTCTATGAAACATCTTATGTAAATCCACTCCCTAGACAAAAACCAGCAGAGTGAGGCACTGCTGACCTCTTTCGCCACACTTGGTGTCAGAGTGGTGGGATGAGGCCATTTCTCCACACTCCTTAACAGCAGTTATGATGATGACAAAAATCAGCTACACTGAAGATCTGGGCAGATCGTGAGGGGAGGGCAGGAGGGGTTTGTCAGGGCTTGCTGCAGCTGCCACTGGGCGTGGCACTGGGCAGTCTGCCCCTGACATCACAGGGGGGCCAGGGATTCTGCAGGACCCTGCTCTGTGGAAGGAGGGGCGGTATACCTCACCCAGACTCCCTCTCAATCCACTCGCTGGCCTGCTCAACCTGGCCTGCTTACCCCCTGCCTCTTCCACCATCTCTTCCTCCCAAGACTCTCCTTCAAGCCTCCACTCTCCTTCTTGCCTTTTCCTTGGCTTCTCTCCACTCCAACTCTGCTCCATCACTCCTACTCAAACCCACCCCCGCAGAGCTCTTCCCAGCCACCCTTTATAGGGTTTCCTTTCTCCACCCCGCCCTCCTTCTAGGCTTGTTCCTTCTCCTGACCGGGCCCAGCTGTGCATTCCTCCAGGTGTTTCCCTCCAACCACTAATCCCTCCTGGGCTCCTTTGCCTTGATGGTAGGGCGGGGTTGAGTGCGAGCCATCCCCAGCTGAGGGCTCCTTGGCCTTGCTGACGAGGAGCTGCCCCAGCCAGCCTCTGTGCTATTGGGCTTGCCTGGCCTTGCTGACGAGGAGCTGCCCCAGCCAGCCTCCGTGCTATTGGGCTTGCCTGGCCTTGCTCACGAGGAGCTGCCCCAGCCAGCCTCTGTGCTATTGGGCTTGCCTGGCCTTGCTCACAAGGAGCTGCCCCAGCCAGCCTCCGTGCTATTGGGCTTGCCTGGCCTTGCTCACGAGGAGCTGCCCCAGCCAGCCTCCGTGCTATTGGGCTTGCCTGGCCTTGCTCATGAGGTGCTGCCTTAGCCAGCTTCTGCGCTGCCAGCTCAGCAATGCTGGGCGGGGCTACCCATCTCCTCCCCCAGAATGCCTGTGGCAGCCCCCCCTGGAGAGGCTTGGCTTCTAGCAACTCCTGAGCCAGGCTGCTGTCTTCTAGCCATGGTGTGGCTCTGGGCTGTAGAGGCTGCTTCCTCTCCCTGCCAGGTAAGGGCTCTGCTTGGGCTGCTGCTGCTGCTGCTGCTCCCACATTCTCCCTGCTGTAGCCCTTTCCCTCTGGCCTGCTTAGCCCCCTTTCTTCCCCCTGGAAGGTGGGACTGGCTGGTCTCTCCTTGCCCCCTCCACCCCTCTGAGGTTCTGGCCTTTTACCCCTTCCCCCTGGAGTAGGTAGGTTCTGGCCCTGGTTGCCGGCTTGGGGGGTGGAGTTGCTGCCACCCTTTTGTCCCCTGCTGTTCCCTCTTGTCAAGTCTGGGGGCTGGGGCTCAGACCCCGGACAGGGTTGCATCAGTGCTTAGTTCTTGTGGCCCTTCTTACATGCCCAGGGTGGTGCCGATCGCCACCTTGGGGTCGGGTGGCTGTTTTCCACAGGCTGGTTTGGCTAGGGATCCTGGAGGTGTTTTTTCACTATCTTCTGGGCATGGGGCAGGGGTCACTGGGGGAGTCGGGGGGGAGGTATTTATGAATTTTCTGCATTGTGTAGGGGGTTAGACTAGATGACCCTAGAGATCCCTTCCAACTCTATGATTCTATGACCTTAGAAAGACACAGAATTGATTTTTATTTCTTTACTCCACTTGCATCCTACCCCCTCCTCCAAGGACCTAGGAACAGCCATCATGAAGCTCTGATCATCTTTTGAGGAGAGGGAAGACAGAAGCCTCCCCAGCTCTCCCTCCCATTCTCTGTCGATCCCGGGCTAGGCAACTAGTCCTGTCTTCTGGACTGCTCTTTGTAGCATCCAGAACCATAAACGGCTCATGGTGGTGCACGTATGATACCTTGTTCTGCTAGAGATCTGCATGGGAGACAGCCTGCTCCCGTGGTCCACTCCTCTTACCTGAACTGGAGCAGTTGACCTCTTCAAGATTTTAGTTTCCAGACTTCTAGCAATTCCTTCCAGTACAAAAAAATTATAGGCCACTGTAAAGGGGTAAAATGTTGCAGTCACGATGGTGCCGTGTGGTTTTGCTATTAAAAAACTAGCAACAAACACGTACAAATCAGAAGCCCAAATAATATTAAAGGCAAATGGAGTCTCTTCAGGGGAAATACACAAGCAACTCTTTTGTTTTCATCCTTGGAAGAATTTTCCCATTCCCATGGATTGCTCCTGAAGGACATCTAAGTCTGAAGTAACACAAATAGTAAAGTACCCCCATTACACGTATTGTGCTGATACACTTTTATACTACTATTTTCACTGTTACAGTAAGTTACTATGGTGATATATTTAAATCTGCTGAAAAGCTTCCCCTTTATTATTATTCTGCATAATGAATATTACCTTAATAAATATTTAAACTAGATAAATCATTTTTAATTGCTAATTTTCCCCCTACTGGCATCTACTAACAAACCTTCACCACCAATTCTGAAAGATTTCATTCAGAATAAGGTTAACCCAGTGAAGTCCTGAAAGACTTTTAAAAAGTTAATTAACCCACACAGGATGTAAGGCAGGGCCATGAAAACGAATGCAGTATTTTGCCGCACAGGGGCTCATGAGGATTTCAAGGCGAAGACACATATCCTGCTGCGTCTTAGAACCAGTCCATCAATCCCATGCATCAGATAACGCAACGGGTGGGGTTGTTCAAGTTGTTTGAAACGGCCATCACAGTCTCGGTGGCACCACCAGATCATTTAGGTCTTTAAAAGGTCAAACCCAAGATTTTGGAATGTGAAACCAAATGGAAGCAAGAGGACTTCAAAATACCACCAACATCCTTCAAGTTACCATTCCTTGTTAAGATCCAGGCCTGCTAGATCATGCCTGTTACACTTGTGTGTTGTGCTTCTCTTCTCGAGCAACCCCTTGCCACACACATAAAGCATCTTACACTCATCTAATCTGAACGCTACCAAGGCGAATACAACCAACTCAGGAAAGAGGTCGCTGGTATGCCCACCCAAGGTGGAAGAAAATACTTGAATGCCCAGGAGCACGCCAGACCCAAGTTTTGCAAACAAACAGGGCAAATCCCGGAGGAACAGCTCAAAAGCAGAGAGTAAAAGAACACCACCTGGGATTAAAGAAACAGTCATATAATCTCTTTAAAGTGCTAGTGCTCCCAAATTCATATACATTTGCAACGTGCAATTCATACAACAAGATCATATATTAAATACAAAATGCAAAGTTCAAAGAACAAGGACCACATATCCCCCTCCCATACATTCCAAGGAAGCAGGATGCCAACTCCAAGTCCAACAACAAGTAAGTACAAGTCTCATTAAGTTCTTCTTTCTTTCTTCTTCTTCAATATTCCTTATGAGCAGGGCTTTTTTTCTGGGAAAAGAGGTGGTGGAACTCAGTGGGTTGCCCTCGGAGAAAATCATCACATGGCTGGTGGCCCCGCCCCCTGATCGCCAGACAGAGGGGAGTTGAGATTGCCCTCCAAAGGCAATCTAAACTCCCCTCTGTCTGGAGATCAGGGGGCGGGGCCACCAGCCATGTGACCATTTTCAAGAGGTTCCGGAACTCCGTTCCACTGCATTCCAGCTGAAAAAAAGCCCTGCATATGAGAGATCCTGAAGGGTAGTAGCCCTAACTGGGGGCTGGCTGCAATGCCAGATTTCATCTTCCGACTTCCTCAGGGGCAGGCAGAGGATCACCGTATGGAGATAAACTATTCCCCTCATAGAACCTGGAGAGTGACGCAGATACAGCGAACAGTTCTTCCGTCTTGTTTTTATTAAGCTTCATGCCTGCAACAGGTATGGTATGATCAAGTGGGCCAGGGAAGGGTCACATAACGCTGACAGAGCTTGGACAGCAAATTTACCTGCTTTTTAATTCTTATTACCGCTAGAGAGGAGAGAATGCACAAGAGCATATGAATGAATGGCTGAGCGTTCTGTCTGCCATGTGAACATGGTGTGTCTCTGAATACAAGGCGTATTTTAGCCTTCTGTGGTCTATTTATCGCGTAGGCTGCTATGGGAGAGGTCGTGACAAAGTCACTTGCTCCCCATCTTGCAAGAGGTGCCGCAGGCCATTTGTACATGTGAAAATAAAGCGGGGAGGGGGCAGGTAGAGAAGGGAACCTAGTTTGTCCTCAGGGGTAGCTGGTATAATAAACCAGCCAACTATGAATCTAACAGCCATGCTGAAATGATTTCAGATGCTTCAAAATTTACTGGGAGTGACAGGTTCACAATGCAAAGTCATAAATTTCTGCAAAAATACTGCAAAGGAAAAGCTGTTGAGTTACTCCAAAGCCAAAGAGCGGAGAAGGTGGAATAAAAGGAGAGGAAGATACAGGAAGGACTTCCCTTCGTTGCTTCATACCATAGTCCAATACTTTCCCTGCTCCCTGCTTTGCTTCAGTGTTCTCCAGTCCAGAAGCCTGAATTGTTTTCTTACGATACCTTAACATACCTCAGAAACCCCGATTTCCTCAGCAGGATGGTATCTGACGCCAAAGCGCTAGCAAGGGAGCTGCCTCGGGAGCTCCAAGGAGTGACGGGTATTCTCAATGGACAATGTTTTTGTTTTCAAGGTTTCAAGAGCATTTCTGTTTACTTTTAATGAATCAATTTTAATTAATCTTAATCATTTGTTTAGTATTTCATCCTGCCCTTCCTCCAAGGAACTGAGGACAGTGAACAAGATTTCCCCCTCCTCTGTATTATTCCGACAACCTCTGTTAAGCTGAAGGGGACTGCCTGGCCCAGCGACACCCAGAAAGCTTCATGGCCAAGTGGAGACTCGAACTCGGGTCTTCCAGATCCTAGGCAAACACCTTACTGACCAGACTGCATCGGCGCTCCAGTCCTCTAAGTCTTCAAGCAGACATTATTGGATCAAAATCCAGGTCAAGCAGCACCTTGACTCAATAGTGAAAGCTCCCTTTGCTAAGCAGGTAGCCTAATCCCAGATAGAGCATTACGAATACCCCAGAAAAATGGCCAAGAATGACGAGCTCAATAAATATTCGGTCCACAACTTGCTCAGCTATACAAGTATGAATGAAGGTACATTTCTTAGTGTCGGCCTGCTTCTCTTTATAATCTGGTGAAATACAGGTAGTTCCCCACTCACTGGTTTCCCAAGGAGCACATAGGCTTGCCAAACTCCCGGTAGGGTCTGGAGATCTTCCAGAATTACAACTGATCTCCAGATGACAGAGACCAGATCCCCTGGAGGAAATGGCAGCTTTGCCATTGCACTGCACTGGTTCCCGTCTGAGATCCCGCTCCTCCTCAAACTCTGCCCTCCCTGGGCTCCATCCCCAAATCTCCAGGGATGCCTCATGCCGGAGTTGGCAATCTTAGGCACCCCTCTTGCTAGACATTATGCCTGCTTTCTTTCCCATTCTTTTATGAAAGAGGGCGTTCGCTTTAGGCGTGAGATTCCGATTGAATGCTTTAACAGCGAGAACAAGTTATGCCATGAGGCCAAGAGATTAGGGTTGCCAGGAGTCTGGATTTCTCCTGTACAGTTCGGTTTTTTATTGGACTGTCCGGGGGAAGCGTATTTTTGTGCATGGGGGAGGAGCAGCTGGCCGCTGGCATGCAGGCGGTGGTGGCAGTGCAGAAGGCTGTCCTGCACTGCCTCTGCCCCCTCCCCTTTCCCTTCCTCCTCTTCCCTGCTTGAAGCACTTGTGGGGCAGTGGCTGGTGTGCCCAGCCTGCCTCCTGCATAGGGTTTCCAGTTGCCTGCCAGTGGGGGGGGGCAATCTCCCAGGAGTTTGCCCCACTGCCCACCGGATGCTGGCGATCAGCAGGAGGTGGCAAACCGCCCAGCAATCACCTTCTACTGGCAGGCGACCCAAGCAAGCATGCAGAGAGCACATTCCAGTGAGGCGCAATGATGTCACTTCCTCAGGTGATGTAATTGTGCCACCAGCGGGCATGCTCTCATGCTTCGCAGGGGCAATTTTTGTCCCCAACGATCTAAATTGACGCCCCACAAAGCACAGGAGAGCACCCGCTGCCAGCATGATGATGTCATTTCCTGGACGTGACATCATCGTGTTGGTGCCAGGAGCGCATGTGTGAAGATGCACACCGACTGGTAAGTGCCAGGTACCGCCTCCCACCAGGATGGTGTAGGGACCTGGCAACCTTACTTCTGCACCGCCGCCTCCTGTTTCCAGCCCTCTCCGCCTTCCGTGCACCAGGGGAGCTGCCGACTGGCCTGCCTGGCTGCCTGCGCACCAGCAATGACGCCACTGGCTAGAGAAAAGGTGGTTGAATGCTGGGGGGGGGGGGTCCATTCTTTCGGGGAAGACAATCTGGCAACCCTACAAGTGACAGAACCACCTCTGGAGGCAGATTTTAGGTTCAATTAAGGGGTCGGAGATACATATAACAGGGACTGTGGGTCCATTTGCAGCTGCAGAAGTAAAAAAAAATCCTAGTTTTTGTTTAAATACCACCAATAATGCCCCCTGTTTCTGTAAAGTGTAATTTCTATATTTTCATATCGAGTTTGATTATCTCAAAATGCAATTAAATAATATTCATCTTTTAAAGTCTGTTTTAACCTTAACTGATTTTCACTTTTGATAAAGGCATACGGAAAACCAAAGAGAAGCTTTTTTTACCACTGATTTTTTCTCTCTAAACAGTGGCCAACAACTAAACTTGCCAGCCACAGAACAGGCCTGCTCGGCCTGAAAGCAGAACGCATAAACCCGAGTTGCTCAGGGAGTTGCTTCTTCCTGCTCCCCTGCTGCCTCCCCCCGCCCCAGCCTTGCTCCTCCACTGCTGCTGCCTCCTCCTTTTCCCGACTGCCTCGTCCACCTTCCCAAATCCCCACCGGCAGTTCCTTCCTTTGCTGCCTGTAGCAGCGCTGCTGCCCCCCCCTCCCAGCCCCCTCTCCCTTGCCCCCTGTCTCTCTCACTGGCTCACTAAGGTTGCCAGGTCCTGTTACATTCCCAGCGGGAGGCCCACCCCCCTCTCCGTGCTCCTCGTGCGCATGCCCCCACACCTGCGTGATGATGTCACTTCCGGGCAACATCATTGTGCAGGTGTGGGAGTGCAGCTGCGTTTTGCAGTGGGCTTCATATGGGCCCCAATCGGCCCACTGCGGAAGGCAGGGGAGCTCTCAGGGCAGTGTGATGACATCACCCAGGAGGCCCATTCCCGCACCTTCCCCCCTGCCAGCCAGGTGAGTGGGGAGGGGTTAAAGCGGGGGGGGGTCCCCCTTTACCACCAGGGGACTGGTAACCCTATGGCTCACTCACTTGCCCACAATGCTGCCCACCCCTCCCTTCCCTGATGTCTCTTCAACTGCTCCTGCCTGCCTCGCTTGCTCGCTCTCGCCCGCTGCCACATCCTCCCTTCATCGCCATATCAACTGGTTGGTTGTGCCACTAACCGCTCCTCCCTCCCCCAGCAGCTTCGGCGTGGAGTGATCAGCACAACAGTTTTCCCCACTTTTCTTCTTTTCTCTCCCACTAATTCTGGACACATTTTCCTAGTCTTTTCTAACCCTTCTAGGCAATAGTTATGTGGTTTGTTAGGCAACTTCCAAAATGGTGGCCATACTCTTCTAATGTTACATGTTTAGGTTGTGCCTGAGCAAGGGCAAACATTACTTCTCCAGTTCATGGCCTTTTTAAAAATCTCTAGTTTTTACTTCAAAGTTTTTGAATTTTTCTGCAGGACTTGTACTTTCCCTGTACAATAAACAAATGTATTGGTAACAGGAGGCACTATTTCTGAGTGGAATAATGAAGTCTTTTTTCTGCAAATGATAGGTACAAACGACTATCATGACCAGCTTCTTAGTATCATTCATGAATTTTGGCCCTTGGCTGGCTTGTCATTATCATATAGGGCAGTGTTTCCCAAAGTTGTCTGGACCGCGACCCATTTAAAAAAAATTTCAAAGTTCGGGACCCACCTAATACAATAACCATATATAACGCACCCGTGCCTAACATGAAGAAAAAGAAGCAGCGCTATATTGCTGCTGCAGCATTTTCTCGTTAATACATATCGTAACTATGTGAAGGACTGTTCAATTAAAAAAAGAAAAACATCCAGTTATAATTGAAATTTTTACTTACTAAATATAAGATGTGATATTTCAATGAGAAGGATGTATTTGTTTCCTATTTCTTGCCATTACAGCTTTAGTGTCGACTTCGATTTTAGTCACTTTTAATCGCAATCAATTAGTTACGTCCAATTTATTTTGGTATTTAGTTTTAATATGAACCATGGCTGAAAATCCCACTTCACATAAGTATGAGGTAGTGAAGGGGAGGAGGACTTTCATGGCTTCATCAAACAGGCAGGGATAGGTGTCAGCAACTGAAAGCCAGAATTTCGTTAATTGCTTGCGATTAAAAGTGTTTTTCAGCGATGTATCTTCTGATAAATCAATAAGTTCTTCATTTGCTTTTGTTGACATTACAGTTGGTATGTTGTCTTGAAACGGGTTACAAATCCAGCTCATCATGTCGAACTTTTTCATCTCTTCCCTGAAGTAGGCGTCAAAGTTATTTTTCAACTCTGTTAAATGAGTGGAAATTGCAGACACTACATTGATATCTGGCTGCACTTCGTTTTCTATAATGAAAGTTTCAAATGTTTCAAAACAATCATACTTGCCTTCCTCAATACATCTCTTCCACAACATAAGTTTTTTCATGAACGCTCGAATTTTACCGTGAACTGCAAAAATATTGGATCCGTTTGATCCTTGCAGGTACAAATTGAGTTCGTTTAACTTTGAGAAAATATCCGCCATGTATGTGAGCTTGAGGATGAATTCTTCGTCCAGTAGAGATTCAAGATATTCATTTTTTCCTTCCAGGTAAACTCTGACTTCATTGCGTAATTCCACTAATCTTGTCAGTACTTTCCCTCTGGATAACCAACGTACCTCTGTACGCAGAAGAAGAGATTTATGGAGACTACCCATCTCTTCGCACAGCTTTTGAAATAAACGTGTTTATAAGGGTCTTGTTTTAATATAATTTACAATTTTCACAGCGGTATTTAATACTGTTTTTAAATCATCAGGCAATGGTTTTGAAACCAGTGCTTCTCTATGAAGGCTACAGTGTGTCCACGAAGCATTGGGACTTCGTTCAAGAACCCTCGTGACCACACTGCTATTTTTGCCGCACATAGCTCGAGCTCCATCAGTGCATATGCCGACACAGTTCTTCCATTCCAACCCTTTTTCTTTTGTATAAGAATCAATTTCTTTGAAAATTTACTCGTCAGTTCCACGAATAATTGTTTGGCAGAACAAGACATCTTCATGCGTGTTGTTTTGCCATATATAACGCACGAAAACAAGTAACTGAGATAGGCTTTGCACATTGGTAGACTCATCCAGTTGTAGTGTAAAATATTTACTACCTACTACTCTATGGATTAACTCATCCTCTGCCCATTCGGACATCTCGTTAATTCTTCATGCAACAGTATTATTGGAAAGTGGTATACGTTCGATTTCCTTTACTTCTTTTTCTCCAAACATCACTCCAACAGCATCTTTAATCGATGGCAACACTAAATTCTCGCCAATGGTATGAGGTTTACCTGCTCAGGCGATTCTTAAGCTAATAAGATATGAGGCTTAAGTAGCATTTTCATTAATATTTATGAAATGTGAAACAATATTCTTTGAAGATTTCATATCCAATAATTTTCTTTGAAAAAAATCCACTCGCTTATTTTTTAAATGGGAATGTTTCGTTTCTATATGACATGTCAACTTACTTGGACGCATACTTTCGTTCGCCAATATTTCGCAGCAAATAACGCATTGAGGGCATGGATCCACCGTATCTTGATTCCACGTGAATCCTAGTTTCAGGTATTCAACATCATATTTTCTCACAACTTTTCGACATTTTGTTTCATGTGAACTCGTAGAGAGAGCTAGTAGGTCAGGCTCAGTGTCATTTTTGTCATCTGAAATAACGTCTTCTATTTTTTCATCGCTCTGTACACAATCCGTTGCTGGCGGCGTACTTTTTGCTATCCGTTTCAACCACTTGTCCGTTATTTAGTTTTAAGAAGATAATAAACACACAATATGCGACGACAAATACTACAGTGACGACTGACGCTCGGGCTCGCGAGTTGCCTTCGGCCACCCCACCTCCGCCCCTGCCCCACGCCCATGATGAACGATCACACTCCGCGCCACGCCGCAAGAAATTATTAGTAACCATTTGGTTGCCAGCCGAGCGACACGGCCCGGCCAACGTGTTGCGACTGTTGCCCTATCAGTTTCAGGGCCCACCCAATATCCGCTCGTGACCCACCAGTGGGTCCCGACCCATACTTTGGGAAACAGCGATATAGGGTATTACTGGGCAGTTTATTTCTCTTGCTTTTTCAATTTTTGGCCTTTCTTCGGGGGGTGCTCACAAAAGGCAGTAGTTACTTGTACTGATCTTCCGCGAAATGAAATACTGATTATTTATGGCATGGAAACAAATTAATTTATTGTAAAAGAATCTGAATCAGTCTGAATCAATCAGATATTCAAGTACATTGTGCATCAGTAAGAGGAACAGATAACACTATCAATTATAACTAATGCATAAGACAATTTAGGATCACTTGTACAGCAGAATCAAGTAGTAACTTTTTTTCTGGCCTGTCTCACTGCTGGTTAAGGGAGAAAGGTTGCTTGTTTGAATCCATTTCCATGAAGATCCCTCAGTCTCAGCTAAAAATAGGACAGTTCAGGCAGTGAAGACTGACCACCTCATTCTGCTGAATGCATAAATTGATCATTCATAAAGTTACTATGAGGACGATTTTCTTTAAAAGAAAAAAGGATGCAACTTCTCAAAGACACATACAGTTTAATTATAGAATCATAGAATCATAGAGTTGGAAGGGGCCATACAGACCATCTAGTCCAACCCCCTGCCCAGTGCAGGATCAGCCTAAAGCATCTCCGACAAGTATTCATCCAGCCTCTTCTTGCAGAATGTGCAACCAGAAACTTGTAGAGTTATTGAAGAGCTTAACAGCATAAAGAAAGCTTATAATAGCAAGAAAGGGTTTAGATAAAAAGATCACTACGGAAGGTGGGGCAGAAGTCTAGACCCTTTGGGTATACTGATGTCAAGAAAGAAGCAAGATTACAGATTGTTACAATGATTTCTATACATTCACTTTGTTCTCACCATTTCTAATTCTCATCTATGGTATTACGAGTTCGTAAAGCTGTTAGGATTTCATTTTATTTTAATACATTTCTATCCAACCTTTTCATAACTGCCAGAGGCAGCCGACATAACTGTAAATCATCATCATAAAAACCATCACCCTAAAACAAGAACAAGAAGAAACTCAACAACAGGGTAGTTCAAACAGCTAAAAACGCACTGAACGTAACAGCCCCCAAGACCATAACCAAGCACTAGGCAGCAACCAAAGGAAAAACAAAACAATGAGGCAACCTCAGAACATCCTCCAAAAATGCTTGATGAAAGAAAATCATTTCAACTGCTTACAAAGAAGAAATCACGTACAATTTAGCTAGCAGCTCATTCTGGGGGCAAGGGCTAAGATAATACATACTTGGAAGCAAATAGCCCCAGTTTACACCACCCTTACTATAGGAACAGTCAGTCGGTTTTGCATAAAGGGAAAAACAAGCTGAAAATACACACAGGAATTGCTGGTTCAGCTCATTAAAGCAGCTTCCAGAATGGGGAACCAAATCTGTGAAACTAAATTGTAATGAAGCCCTCCCACTCAAAAGTTTGTGTGCTTAATTTAGTTTTGTTTTCATACCTTCCAGCTGCAGGTAGGCACTGGGCTCACCTTGCAGGGCAGCCTCTTGCTTTCCTCAACAGCTCACCAATCATATCCCAAGGGGAGAGAGACCTTACGTTATTAATTTGTTGATGGGAAGGCGTAATGAGACTGATGTGCATAACTGCATGCCCCCTCCTCGTCGCTTACTCCTCCTTACTCCTCCTCCCTGGGAGTAAGCACTACTGAATAACATTGGGGGTTACATCTGTTTAGGGGGTTACATTGGGGGTTAAATCTGTTAAGCACTATTGAATAACATTGGGGGTTACATCTGTTTAGGATTACTTCCATAATCTTTCAGGGCTCTCCTTTTTTCTCAGCCAATGGCAAATGTGTACCTCCCTTTCAAAAACAATCCTGCCTGCCCCCACAGCAAAAGAAAAACTTATGGGGAAAACTTATGGGTATGTCTGGCCAGAGGAGGGGGTACAGAATGTAGCCAATCACTGTATCTGCCTGCACTTGGGCAATCGAAGAAGATTGGCCATGAGAACACCCCTTTTTGCAGCAGAATGTTGAGCATCAAAAGGAAAAGACTTGGATTTGCCCTTCATTGTGGGAACAGAACTGCAAAGCAACAGGCAAGAGAAGCAACAGGCAACAGCAGAGTGCAAAGGACTAAGAAGTTATTAGCACTAGAGAAAAAGAAAAAAGTGAACATGAAGCAGGATTGTTTTTAATGTTGCTGCATTGCACTGGTTGGAGCGCTCTTCTGCTTGGGAGCGCCCCCTGCTGAAACTCACCTTCTATGGGTCTGTTGTTGTTGTTATGTGTGTGTGTGCATGTGTGTGTGTTATTGTGCTTGAGGAAAATCTCAGTGGATCAATAGTTTAGACTAGGAGGGGGAGTAATGGCTGATGAAGTTTTTAGTTAAATGTGAAAACAGCTGCCCCAGAGTCTTGTTTCCCCAGTCACCCCTGTAAAGTACTGCGTGTGCAACCAATACATGTTCAATGATCTGAAACGCATGGAAATGAAAACAAATAAATGGATCCGTTACAAGCTGTTACCAGCCCACCTGGAACAAAATAATGGAACAAAATTATTCCAGAATCCCCAGAACCAAAACTGAGAAGCTGCCTAAAATAGATGTTACATGTCCCAAAATATTCAATCTTATCATGAGCCAAGCAGCTGTAATTTTCTCCCTCAGAAGCGTCTGAGTTATCTTCAAAGGCAGCCCCTTACAGAGCACGTTGCGGTACTCGAACCTAGAGATTACAGATACGTGGACCAAAGGGGCGAGGCCAGCTGCAGACAGAAGGAACGATCCCTTATATGTTTGACGCAGAAAGAAGAAAGCAGCCTTGGCTACTCTTCTCCCTTGTTTATCCAGCAACAGTCCAGAGACTCCCACCCCATCTCTGTCTCACAGCCTCATGCAACTAATGCTCCCTCTAGGACAGACAAGTTTCCCCCACTAACATCACCTGTGTGTTGTCTGAATTTAGTTTCAGATTGTTTTAATAACAAAGGCCTAGAATGGAAGCAGAGACTCTGTAATAGTATTGCTTGTGTACTATACCCAATAACGAACCTAAAATGTTGTTTGTGGTGTGCCTCTTGCCATGATTTGATATAGGAAAGCTAACTAGATGCTTAGGGTTTTTTAAGCGTCATCCGGAACACAGTGTAAGCCGCCATCTACTCGACCCCCTTGCTTAAAAACGGACGCTATGAAACTGAGCTGCAGTCAGGCTGTTCTCCATAAACCATTTCCCCCAGCATTCCTTATCTTGCCAATTGCGACACACATGAATACTCTCCTTGCCAATGCCCTACATTCCGAAACACACTAACAGCGCAACAGGGCTTGGACTGGGATAACTCTGCCGAGGACTGCACTGTAAGGGTGGGACCAGTTCTCTTGCGGCATAAGCCCTCTTCACACATTCAGTAACCACAACCAAGTCACGCGCATTGTGTGTGCCCCTGCGCATCAAGTGGGGGGAAAAAGATTCATTATGCAAAACTCGCTTGTTTCGCTGGGGTTTTATCAATCACTTAACACTGTCTTTCCCCTCAGTTTAATATTGTTTTAATAACCCATTATAAGTAGCCCTGTACGCAGAAAGGAAAAGGTATACAGTTTAAAATTAATAAAGACACAAGAACAAAGCAGGTGCCCCTGATAGTTCACACAGAGCAGGCGGATACAGGCTGTACAACCTTCACCTGTAAATGTGGCAGTTGGGCCGGGCCTGGCCGAGCACAGCCCCTCCCTCTGTTCATTCCTTCGGAGCCCACCTGATTTTCAGGCACAGAAGGGTGCAGTCGCTGGGTTTCCTCAGCACTTCCTGCCTGCAAGGAAAGCATCAAAGGAAGAGGCCTGCCCAACATATCCTTCCTGACAGCACTTTTTCTTCAAAAAGACCATCGTTACAGGCAGGGCTTTTTTTCTGGGAAAAGAGGGGGTGGGACTCAGGACCGCACAATGACGTCACTTTGGGTCAGCTGGAACAAGGGGGGGGAGTTTTTAAAAGTTTAAATTGCCCTTGGCGAAAATGGTCACATGGCCGATGGCCCCGCCCCCTGATTTCCAGACAGAGGGGAGTTCAGATTGCCCTCCATGCTGCTGGAGCGGTGCGGAGGGCAATCTCAACTCCCCTCTGTCTGGCGATCAGAGGGCGGGGCCACCGGCCATGTGACCATTTTCAAGAGGTGCCGGAACTCCGTTCCACCACGTTCCTGCTGAAAAAAAGCCCTGGTTATAGGTGCTCCTGCTTCCGAAAGCTGTTCCCACAGAGTATTAGCTCTCCCAGAGCATCCCTTCTGCATTTTCTGTAAGATGCGATGATCGCAGCTTGAAAGCAGTGCTTGGCTGCAAAGAACGAAACAGCAACCATGAAAGAATGACTTGGGAGATTCTGGAGGAGAAAAGGTAATTTAATTACCAAAGGTTCTCATTAACCCTACAAGGCAGACTAGTCTATGACCATTTTTAATCTAAATGAGTAAAGCTATTTAGCAGTGCAGCCTAAGTGGATTTCCCCCCTTTATAATCACGTGGCTCTGCTTCGGATTGTACTGTTGGCTTTGTATTCTGCATTATCGGCAACGTAGCAATAAAGCTAGCTCAGATCCACTACTTTTCTGGGAAACAGTGATAGGTTCCTATTAAATCTGTATTGGGGGACAAGAGTGTTTTTATTACATTTATTATTATTGCTATTCTTTTCCACGTTTTCACTTCAGTTCTACATTTCAAAGCATCTGCTGGCTGCTAGAGAAAACTCCCCAAGATCCACGTCCTTATCAATATTAAGGACCCCCCCAAGATGCAACATTAGGATGAATTTTTAATACAGGGATGCATCCTTTGGGAGGCAGGCGAGAAAGCAGACCTGCCTTCTCTGCTTCAAGAAGAACAGTTCCGATGGAGGCATTTGAAAATCCCTGCTGACTTGAGCTGGATTTGAACCAGCAACCTGAAGGACAAGAAGCTCTACTCCCTGGCCCCTTAAGGCATGATCCTCCCTCACAGCTTGTAAAAACCAAATACAGAAACTCAGTCAAATGAAGCATTTCATGTCTCAGTGTTGACGGGAAAACAGCAGGCTTGCAAATCCAAGTCCCTCTGCCATGTCTACAACTTGTAACGTTTCAATTGTTTCATCAGCCATGCTCTGTCTCAGAGGTGGTGGTATTTAAACTTCTGCACAATTTGCTCTTGTTGCAGCAAGGCAGTGTGAAGCAGAGCTGGCTTTTCATGCAGAAGACAACGTAAAGGCATGGACATGTATCTAACCTACGGCTGCCTGTGGAATCTCTCTTGTCGGAAACGAGGCCTATCACTTTCGGAGCTTGTAGCATATCGGATATAAAACAAGGTCAAGTTGGAGAGTCACAACATTTGTCTTGAAATATGCATTCGGGCAAACAGTTCTTAAATCACTCCATATTTTGAAGCAGTCTTGCAGTACCTTGGGACGGACATATACCTTTTGCCGCTATCCTCAGCAGAGACTTCCCCAAATAAGAACACATGATTTTACACACCAATCAGACCCAAAGATGATTAATGCCAGCACTGCAGGGGACAACTTGAATGCTCCTTTGGGTACCCCACTATTGAAAAGATATAAAAGCGACTTGAATACATGGCAACGTATCAACAGCATCCATGGAGAAGAAGAGCCATTCCCATTGCTCCCTCGAGCACCATTCAGGTAAACAGTACAATTCTTGTCAAAACCAAAGAGGCATTTAAAAGTACTGTTGAAAAAAACATTTTTTGACTTACTTTCGTCTGATTTTTGCATTATTCTAGTAAAATACACGTCAAGGGGGGGAGCTTGCTAATTAAATTTCTATACCACCAAATTATCTGTTAAAGCTATCTTTGCATAGATTGCTTTTTAATAACACACACACACAAAATCACGTGCACAAATCATCACGTTTGGATGCTTGTTCTTCAGCCCTGAAAATCTGCTGAGCTAACTGCCCGTAAAAAGAATGAAAAAGCAGTGAAATGTTCAAGGGAATTACGTCCTATCTGGAACATTTTTTATTGTTAAAATGCTGATGAACGTAAATTTGCAAAAACGCAGGCGTAGTTCAGCTTTCTCAACATTCAGGTACAGGCCAGTGTCTTAGGTACGTGACTGCGATTTGGCATCAAACACCTAGCAGCCTCATCCTAAACATGCTTTACTCAAACGTAGACTCCACAAAGTCCTAGACAGTATTCCTTGGAATACAGGCCTGGTTGAGCAGAACGCCACCTTGTCCGCTGTAGGTGTTCTTCCGAACCTTCAGTGCCAGGTTAAGACCTATTCAAGTTTCCCAGGCCTTCAAGTAATTTCACTAATTTTTGGGTTGGTTGGTTTTGCCGGTCTTCTCATTACTGATCACAGCACCCACGGTTTCTGTTATTTCATTCTGCTGCTGTAGGCTCATTGTGCGTTTAGGGGTGTGGGTTTTTTTAAGCCTACTTTAATGCAATTGAGTGTTTTTTAGATCTTTTATATCCCTCTCGATAATCTATAATCATGATTTTAAGAAAGCTAGAGAACTAAGCAGATTTTAATGTCTGGTCTAACTGACATCTGGGTCAGCATACAGGGAACCTAAAAAGTCATCTGGAAGAATCCTATACCAAGAAGCCCCTATGGATTCCAAAGGCACAGCCACAGAGATCTCTCCGCAGATCACTATGATCAGAGTTTCAGCAAACATAAAAACAGGATACTTAAAAAACTTCTAAAGTAAATAATTTTTATGCAAGTCTAAGAGGAGGTGGACTGCAGTCTATACTTGTCACATGTATTCAGTAAGTCCTCAGAAGACAGAGAGGTCTATATGACGTAAATGATATTAAGGGAAACAATGTAAACAACAGAGTCTAAAGGTCATCATTTGCAGACTGCACAATTGTAATTAGATGTAATTAGATAAAATTCAAACATAAGCCCTCTACAGATAACAGGCTAGCATTCCATGCACGCAAAATGGGAGGCCGACAGCCAAGCACTGGGGAATCATATGCGTGATTCACAGTACTATATGAACAAGACAACATTCGGAGTCTACGCATTGCCTTATTTATACAATTCTATGATCACACACATTGTATTCCACACGCACATGGCTGGTGGGCTCCTGATTCATGTGAACAGAACACGAGCACCTCACAGGAGACGACAACGACGAGAAGTACACAAACCACTCCCTGCAACAGTCGCTGCTGATCAGAATACTGGCTTCATGATCTGTTCTTACCCCGCAGAGGCTGTTCCTCACACAGAGATAATGCCTGTGGCACAGATACTGGCACCAGTCTGATCTTAGCAGTGAACTGATGTCTCTTGTGAATGCTTTGGCATGATTTCAGAGCATGCTCTTGGGCGGGGCGTGGCATCTACAGACTGATCTATGGAATGGGCCCCTGAGCGAGAGAGCATCATTTCAGGCATATGGGAGGCCTCCAGATGGGGCCAATGCAGACAAGCCCTGATTAGAAAGCTTGCAGTGCCCGGGATTTGACCCCTTTCCAGAACCCTGTGGTCCACGTAACAAACGGTCTTAGGCAGCAATCAATGATTAAGTAATTGGATAACATCAAGAGGAGGAATGCAGGGTAGCGATTCTGGTTGGAAGCTTTCACAGACAGGCTCCTCCTCGTTTCCTAACACTGACCAAGTGTTTAAATGGCCTAAAAGAGGGGTTTGGGTCTCCCCCCTCTCCACGTCTTTGACATCTAGCCTGATAACATACTCTGGAGAATTCAAAAGGTTGCATAATGTGTTATTTGGTTGGTATTTAATGAAAGGTCAACGTGGGCTTTGTTTCTTGGATCTCACTATGGGCCAACATGGCTGCCTGTTTTTTTAGTGGGCACGCACACTACCGCTACATTTTCATCAGCGTGCATTTTCTAGGAACCTGGATCCAACACCCATTAAAATAGACCAGCAGACAATCGGTAGATCTCCAGTTTTCTTTAAATGAATTATACTTTTGCAGGATGTTTACCACAGGGCTTTAAGGTGGTTAATTATCCTTGCTCATTGTAAAAGCTCTACAAATTGATTCAAAACTGAGTCATTGCCAGTGTCTTTGAAGAGTCCTCTGAGACATTCAAGAATTTTGCTGAGGTTTGGGAGGGGGTATTTACTTACAAGTGCAAAATCCACCCACCCACCCCAGCCAGGCATCAGCAACGGAGAGCCATCTTCTTTGTTTAATTGACCTCTAAAAATACAAAATTTCACTTGCCTCTGTATAGGCTAATTATGAGGCTGGTGCGCAGGCAAAGAATATACAAACAAACTCTTTGGATGAAAACAGGCCACAGCCTTACTGATTACAGCCACTGGAGCATTGGTGGGTCATAGGGCACACCAGATCCATGGTATTGAACGGCACTTGCCACTTGATGGCACACATTCCCCAGCCCACCTGCTGGGCACCCACCGTGGGATGGCAGGGGGTGAAGCACCCATCCAGGTGTGACCCCCCCCCCAGTGGTCCCTGCCCCCCAGGGTGAAGGATGCAATGGCCAGCCCCAATGTGTACTCTTTTCGTTTCCCTGGATCTCTTTAGGGGACCCTAAAAAAGGGAGGTGAGCCGCCCGACCAGAACGATTCACCCCAGTAGATCCAGCCAATGCCTTGAAACTGCCACCAAGTGGTGAAGCATCCCTGGGAGGGAGGGACCATCCGTCCACTTCCGCTTCGTGAAAGCCAAACCCCTCCTCTGCTCCACCCCGGCATGCACCGCCTACGCTACGGACGCGCCACCTGCCCTCTGCACCAGCTTCACATCCTGGTTGCAACATAGCCCGCTGGTAAGTCTGCAAGCCCACTTCACCTAATGCAGCTTATCAGTTTTTTAAAAAAACCCACAGAAGATGGAATAAGTTGATATGCATTCAGATTATATCTCAATCAACAGGCCACCTAAATGTATAGTACATCCTGATGGAAAAGAATTGGATGGTGAAAGGGGACTGTTTTGGATGAAGACCTACAATATAAAAATTAGGGAACATTAGACGAGATCCATTGCAAACCCACTATTCTAAAACGTACTCCCTAAGAATTCAATACCACAAAACAGTTCCTTTTCAGGAGAGAGAAGAAAGTGGTAAATTGACTCTTGGTGCCGTGTAAATGCTTTCTCCTGGGTCTTCATTGTACCTCACATTGGGGATTCTAGGTTCCAATTCCTGCTCAGCCATGAAGCTGACATGGGAGGTGACGATTTCTGAACCTTGCCTGTCTCGCAAGGCTATTGTCAGGATAAAATAGCTCGTCCTTTATTTAAAATATTTATTTCCCACTTGCAAATAAATCCATCTAATAACAGGTAAAACAGGCAGGTGTGAGGGGTTTGGGGGTCTATCTGCCATGGACTGCTGTCCCTGGAGCTGACATTTTGGCAGGAATCTCTACGGCATCAATGGCATGGGTGTGTGCTCACATGACAGCAGGAAGGTTCATCTCTGACAAAAAGGTTTTTGATCAGCCTATAATATTTTCTTCATGGGTGAGTTCTGGCATTTGCAAAACCTCTAGGCTTTGGAAATGCTTCATTTAATGGAAATTTTAAAAACACATTTCTATTAAGCTATGAAAAATTTGCAGCGGATGAACTTCTCTGGCTTTTGCGTCAGTTAAAACAAAAAGTGGCTTGGCCACGAGAATTCAAAAGAGGGTTCAAGGCTGGGGGAAATCAAATGAAATAGAACTTGCAAAGCAACCGCACTGATGCATTTCCGCAATATCGGCCCGTGTGTTCCTCTCAATGAGCATTTTGAAGCCTAGCCCCTCCTGGCTACTTCGGGTGATATCTTGCAGGGAAGATCTGAACGGGAGAACAGCCCATCTGGGCTCAAAGCCAATACTGAGAGGTTATGAGGAGGTGGCAGCTGCCAGAAAAGATGCTGATGGAAACTCGCGGAGGCCGAATGTCATCGTTGGGGTGGAGTATCAGGGTCAAGATATCTGTATACGGCCACATTGAAAGAAATAAAGCCGAAGATAGCCGTGTTCTTACCAACAGCAGTGACAGAAAGCTTGAGTGAAATTTTCTTCGGCAAACCAAATATTAGTTTTTAATTGCTTCTTCGCTTTCTGCTGGAATTACAAATGATAGTCAAGTTGTACCAGTCAGCATGACGTAGATTAGAGTCTGGGACTAGGATTTCAGAACGTGTGTTACGTATGACGTACCATTAAGTCGCTTCTGACTTACGGCAACCCTAAGAATTAATGACCTCCAAAAGCAACTAACACAGACAGCCCTGCTCAGATCTTGCAAACTGGAGGCTGGGGCTTCCTTTATTGAGTCAACTCATATCATGCTAGATCTTCCTCTTTTCCTACGGCCTTCAGCTTTTCCTGGCATTACCTTTTTGCTGTTCCATGGTATCAGGAAAACTCTCCTTCAACATTACATTTCAAATGAATCAATTTTCTTCCTATCTGCTGCCTTCATTGTTCAATTTTCACATCCATTCATAGTAATGGGGAATACCATAGCATGATCTTGGTCCCCAGAGACTTATAGTTCCTTCATGGCTGCCCTTCCAAGACTCAATTGCCTTCTGATTTCTTGGCTGCAGTCTCTCTTTCGGTGAATGATTGAGCCAAGGAATAGAAAATCGTTCATCACTTTGATTTCTTTATTGTCAAAGCTATTTAAATTTTCAGTAGTCATTGATTTTTGTCTTCTTGATGTTCAGCTGTAATCCTGCTTTGGCACTTTCTCCTTTAACCTTCCTCAGTAGTTGTTTCAAGTTTTTATGATTTTCTGCCAGTAACGTGGTGTCTTCTGCATATCTGTTAACGTTCCTTCCACCGATTTTAAGACCACCTTCACCTAAATCTAATCCAGCATTCCTTACAATACGTTCTGCATATAGATTTGAACTGATAGAGGAATACTCTACAGCCTCGTCCAACACATTTGCCAACTGGAAACCATCCTGTTCCCCCATATTCTGTCGTCTTGTCCTTCTTACAGGTAACACATCAAAACAAACAGGCACTGCGGCACACTCGTTTCTTTTAAAGCCATCTATGCCCATTTTATGATCCATACAGTGGGTTTCCAGGCTAGAGTGCTCACTCAGGCACTCATCCTCAGGTCCATTCAGCAGAGACAATATCCTGAGCTCTTTGGAGGATGTACTAAACAAGTACGTTGCAGGTGGGAAGCTCTGTTGGTCTGCAGCAAAACTGTAGCATTTGAAGCCAGTGGCACCTTATTGACCCACAGGAGGAAGGAGGGAGCTCTGACTCTCGAAAGCGCATACTCTGAAAATCTTGCTGGTCTCCAAGGTGCCGCTGGACTCCAATCCTGCTGTTCTAAATACACAAGTCACTGCGTTTGGGTCTGCAGCAGAATCTTCTTATTTTACAATACAAGATTACATACTCAGAACTGGAAATGGGCAGAGGACGACTCTTGCTCCAGCGACCTTACTGTCGGGGTGGATGGTCCACTCAACTTACAGGGAAAGTCCACTATTCTGGAGGACTCTTGGTGGCCAGGAGAAAGCCGAGCCAAGGCCCAGGAGCTCTGCAGGGGTCGCCCAGCTCAAACCTGGCCAGCAGTGCCAGCCGTGGGTGTCAGCCCACCCGCTGTCTCCTCCCAGCTCACGGCCACTGGGGCAGAACAGGAGGAGGCGGCAGGCGAGCCAACACCCACGGCTGGTGCCACTTGCCAAGTCCCAGCTGTGCGGCCACTGCAGTGCTAGTTTGCTGCGTCACAGGGGTCGCTCGTCCAGGCTTGCTTCCGGTTTCACCCCAGGGGAATGTCCTTACCTTCTTAACCTATGTTAAGAGTAATTCAGCAGCGGCAGCGGCTGTCTAGGGATGTGGTGGATTCCCTTCCTTGGCAGTCTTCAAGGGGCGGCTGGACGAATACTTGTCGGGGATGCTTTAGGCAGTTCCTGCTTTGCGTAGGAAGTTGGACGAGATGGTCTGTATGGCCCCTTCAGACTCTAGGATTTTATGAAATACAAAGTGGGTGCTGATGCCGGGCCCAGTTCTGCCAGGCCTGCCCCACAACTGATCACCCAGACGCTATTGTGCCTCTAGCAATTCAAAGCGCTGTGCAAACTTGGGCAGAATACTAAGCACTGGGGATGGCTCCCAACCCTGCTGTGCGTTTGACTGAATAAGTCTTGACTGACCTTCTTCCGTTCTCAATTCTGCTAAAAGTATCATAATAAGAAATGGAAGCACACGGCAATTAGAAAGAGATCGATTTAGAAACAGATCGATGTAATGTATTTGCACCAAATGAAAGAGGAGGGAAATGAATGGCTGAGGGTTTTCTTCTTACCCGTTGCCAAAATAAGGGGTTCAGATTCCACAGACAAATGAGCTTTTGCGTCCTTATAAAAGCTGAAGCTCCTTTGGAACAGAAGCAAAGACATTTCTGGAATGAAATTTGGAAGCACATTAAAATGCACCGTTTTGCAAGTGTTCCCACATGTAGGATTTGTTAAGTTGGCCAAGGGGCTGAGAAAACCATTTAAAGCCCTGCTCAGAATACTGGCATCTGTCCCATTAATCCCCCTTCCAAATGCATGTGAGGACATACGCAGAGAAGGCTCTCATTCCCTTTCAAAGCAGCTTAAAGTGCAATTTGGGGTCAGAAGTTTGAACTGTGGTATTCTCAATAATCTGTACACTCACCACTGCCAACGATTTTGGAAAGTACCCACACATCTATGTGTCCATTTATGATTGTTCTCGCCTTGCTTTCTCTCTATAATCATCCCTCTACTGCTCTTCTCCCCTTTCCTGTTCTCTCACATAAGGAAAGGTCTCAGGAGATTCTCCGGAGTACAGCATTGCCATGGCAGACATTCGCGGGGACACGCGACGAACAGAGGCACTAGGGCAGCTGTTTCTCTTTGCCATTTCAGGCACGGCACCTATCGGGTAGCACCGACACTGGCAGTTTTTCCAGTGGGGAACAAAAATCTATTGTAATCTAATCCTGTTTCAGTCACAATCAGTAAGTGCTCATCACCGATCTTAAAAGGATAAGAGAAGCAACACTAGATAGATACAACCACTTCTAGCAAGCTAAAAGAAAAGTAGGCTCTCTGGACGGGCTGAGAGAGATGGTGATCCCTGCCCCCAAACTAGAATGGGATCTGAGCTGGATAACTAGAGGCCAACTATCTGAGCTGAGATGCCTCAGGCAGAAGGCTGATCAAGCAAACAAGAGAGCCACGCTCTGGGCATCTGTGCCAGGTAGCGTTGCTAGGACCTGCCTGGCAACCTGGGTGGGAGACCCGGCACTCACCACATAGACGTCCTCGCATGTGCTCTTGGGGCTACTTCCAGGAAGTGACATCATCTTGCAGGCCATGTGCTGCCCTGGGAGTGCGCCTGCACTCTACAGCAGGCCGATTTTGGCCTGTTTGGGGCTCAAATCAGCCCGCAGTGGAGAGCGCATGAGCTCTCCCAGGGCAGCACTATGGGCACTGGAGAGCTCATGCGCTCTGCAGTGGGCTGACTGTAACCCATTTGGGGCTGAATTGGGCCTGTTTCTGGCTGATATCGGCTGCTGCGGAGCGGAGGAGCTCTGAAGGGGCACTACAATGGGCCCTGGAGTGCTCCTGAGCTCTGTTGCGGACCTATTTAGGCATCTTTGGGACCAAATTGGGCTTGTTTTGGGCTGAATCAGGCCCATTTCAGGCTTAAATTGCAGAGCACGGGAGACACAATGGGCCCTGAAGAGCTCCTGCACTCCACAGTGGGCCAATTTCGGCCCTTTGGGGCCCTTTCCGCTTGTGCTTGGGAAGAAGGGGAGGGAAATTTTTTTTGCCAATTCTCTCTCCCCTTTCACTAAAGCCCCCCCCCCCCTTGGTTCAACTCCCAGAGCATTCCAGGAGTTTCACTGACCCACTGAAGCACAATTGCAGGGGAGGGGAGAGAGAATATTTTAGCCAGAGAACGGAAAGGAAGCGTGGCTGTTTATGCAGAGCAGATCTGCTGGTGCTGCACAGGACCCAAGCTTATTTCCTCTCTGCCCCCTTGAGTCTTGAGGCACACAGTCCACAGAACTCAACGAAGCCAAATCCCACCCACGGAGCGGCAGATCTGCAGTTTCTGTTCCAGAGGCACCAACAGCATCAGACAAATCCAACAGGTGGCGTCTCACAAAAGTTGCGTTACAGTTATGCCATTTTAATACACTCTATAGAAGTCTACTCTATCAGCCAAGAAGAGCTATCCAGAAAGCCACTTTACTGTTTCCTTAATGGGAGTGAAGCTGTTAGAAAAGTTCGGTTCTGGGTGGCTGTGTGTGGAGACAAAGCTGCATTTTAACAGCTACAAATTTACTCAATTTCAGGCATTATTTTACATGCACTGCACTTTGCTTTCCCTCTTATATTTAGATGTTCATCTATATTGTGCAATAATACACCCAATTAAACTTTACCGTTCATTAACTGCAGGAAAAATGGCTTATCGAAAACCACGTGTAGCATTTCAAAACACAACAGGTACTTAGGGTTTAATTATGTAAAGTGGTCATGAACCGTCCCTCAGGAAGGGGAGAAAGGATGAGAATCCTGCACAGGCTATTCAGGCACAGGTAACGAAGCAGGCAAGCTCTCCCTGCAACTACCGTCAGTGTGGTGCAGTGGTTAGAGCATCACGCTAGGATCCCGGAGACCCAGGTTCGAATCCTTGCTCTGCCATGGAACCTTACTGGGCGACCTTGGGCCATCACACTCTCCCAGCCTAACCTACCTCACAGGGCTGTAGTGAGAATAAAACAGGTGACAGGGGGATGATGGAAGCTGCTCTGAGTCCCCGCTGGGGAGAAAGGCAGGGGATAAACGAAGTACATAAATTAACAAACAAACAAACTAGCATTGGAATTTGCCTGGGGGAGGGAGCCTGTTCACAGGCACAAAGCACCCGCCTACTGTAACGGCAATAGCAGAGACCTTCCAGAGAGGGGTCTTCTGCAGCCAAAACAAGGAGTCTGGGAACCCCCCAAAGGCACAGACCCCCCCCCTGCATTGGGGAGCCTTGCAGAACCCCTCCCCCGATCACAAGCAGGAGGCGCCTGCGCCGCCCAGCCATCGCAACGGGCTGTGAGGCGAGGGGTGCTCAAGCACTCACTGGCTGGACTCCTGTTGTGTCTCCGGCCATCTCCTGTCTCGGTCCAGCAGCTGGGGGGGGGGTTGACCGAATGTTCATCAACCCATTTGTGGCTGGGGGGTGGGCCGGCTGCTGCAACATGTTCCTTCCAACCAGTAGAGCGCAGTGCCACTGGCTTTCCGCGAATGCACTGCTCTGACGCAGCCTGACCGAGTTGGCCAGGAGAGGCACCGGCTCAGAAGAAGAGCCTCTGCTTGGCGCGCAGAAGGTCCCAGGTCCCTCTCCCGTCGAAAAGCATCAGGCGACACGGAAGACCCTCGTCCCGAGACCCCGGAGAGCTGCGGCCAGCCTGAGGAGGCTCGGAATGCGGGAGGTGCTGGACCCACCTGGCGCTGAACATGTGCCCGCACTCACCTTCACAAGGGGGCGGGGGGGGGAATGAGCTTCTGAGTGCACGTGAGGAGCAGGGAGGCTCCCTTGGGCCGTGTTGCTGTGGGCAGAAAAGGGCCCTGGGGGGTGCGCTATTCATCTTCCTGCATCTGCCCTGCCCCACCCCCCACCGCCCTTTTCTCTTCATAAAGGCTCGCTGGGTGGAAAGCAGGACCCAAGGAAGCCTCTGCACACAGGAGCCTCTTCCCCTCCACGCGCAGAGCATCCTGAAGCCGAGTGCTGCCGTGCGTTAAACATGAGGCGGGTGGGGTCCCCCCCCCCGATCCATCTTGCATTTAGCATCTCACACAATCGGACCCTGAGGTGACCATCCTCGCCTGGACGGGCCGAGGGTCCCATTTCGGAGAAGGCGCCTTCATGGGATGATGAGTTCTGCTTCCCCCTCTTTGCTGTGCCGCTGCTCTGCTTGGCAGGCAACTGCTTAAGCGGCCAGTTAAGTCCGTCATAAATGTGGGGGTTTGAAAAACATCTCAGTAGCCCTTTGCAATGCTAATGGCTGCCCATCTGATTGGACTGGCGGTGCTTTCACACAAGCACCGTTTTATGAAACAAACCCGTTCGGCAGGAATTCAGCTTCATCCGTGCTAAGCCAAGTAGACCCAGTAATCATCACAGTCTAACACAGCAGCTGCTGAACACATTGGCGGCAACCTTTGCAGCATCACAGGACACATGGCGCCTGAGGGAGGGGCAAATAGCCCCCAGCATGGCTGTTTCTCTTGGCCACAGCAGTGCAGAAGGGGAGCCTGAAGCCCCGCCTTCCCCGGTGCAGTGTTTGGAGCCACACTGAGCAACAGAGAGGCTTTTAAAGGTTTAGTTGGCACACGAACATGGGACTGAGGGTCAGTTCGCACTGCATGTTACATGTATTTTGTCCCTTCTGAAGAAAATACAGTTACAGTTACAGTACAAGAGCAGTAGGAATCTAAGTGAGAAGACAGAGGGCAGATGCTCTTTGAAGAGGGAGTGGAAGGTACTTACTAAATGAAGACAATATATGTGCCCCACTCTTACCTCCGCAAGCCTGGTGAGCAAGGATCTCTCACTAATGGACATAACTATCTGGTAATCCCATGATGCAATTTCAAAAAGAGGCTGGCTCATACTCAAAGCATTTTTGATTTCATGGAATATTTTACAATGCTGAGCTGCATCTCTCAAACCTGGTAGGTGCCTGGCAGCCAATCAGGAAAGGTGGATGAAGCCAGGAACCACTTGGCACAAAACTGCTGCGCAAGCTCAGGCAAACAAGGTGGGCAACAAGCACCTGCCGTGTTTGGAGCCAGGATGGACCTGCCAGGTGGGCACCCGGAGCAGTTGCCTAGGGCAGCTCACCCTCAAGCACTGGCATAGATCTGCCATTTAAAGAAATTGAAATAAATAAACAGAACTGGCTGAGCCCACCTGCAGCTGTCTTGTGTCTATTGTCTTATGCCATATTAAAAACCCAGAGAGAGCAGGTGTTGCAGTTAGGGACCACAGAGCTTCCCAAGAAAGGTCCTTCCTAGCAGGAAAAACATCCACATGATACAAACAAGATTTGGGTCCATCTGAAATGATGATACAAACAGGATGAAATGTGTATAGATTTACACATTCACCTTTGTGATCTCATTTTCAACACCATGGCCTAATTTGGCCCCTATACAAGCACTGGGATTATTGAATGTGAACACCACAAAATACACATTGTGCAGATAATAGTAAGAACTATAACAACAACATTCGAGTTATATACCCCCCTTCAGGACAACTTAATGCCCACTCAGAGTGGTTTACAAAGAATGCTATAATTATCCCTATAACAACAAACACCCTGTGAGGTGGGTGGGGCTGAGAGAGCTCTGAGAGGGCTGTGACTGACCCAAGGGCACCCAGCTGGCTTCAAGTGGAGGAGTGGGGAATCAAACCTGGCTCTCCAGATTAGAATCCTGCCACTTTTAACCACTACACCAAACATTCCTTTAGTGTTAGAAGGAAGTAATCTGAATTACTGCCCAATCCTGAGTATGCAGGATATTAGATTCCTTTCCTATGTAAATCTGAGCATTAACTACCAGTTAATTGTCTGAGCACCAGAAAGATTAATTACAGGCATTTAAAGCACCCCAGAAATGAAAGTTTTGTAGTTAAATATTTCCTCCAAAGTTCCACAAGCAGAACAAACATACACACAATGCAAAATGAAAAAGGGTTCCCTCTCCAGTATTTCCTTGTGTAGATGTCAGCAATAGGACACATCGCTATTGTCATCAAAGCTGAGCAAACATTCCTCACGAAAACTTAGACTATATGGTGGAGGGTGATTTATGTTGCCCACTTTTTAGGGGGCTCTGTGAAGATTTATTGTGTTTCAGTGCATTTAACTTGTCTTCTCCCAAACTGCTACATTCCCCACCAGCAGCTTCACTGCACCGTGTACAGTAGAAGACCCTACCCAGATTAGATGGCAATTTTCCCCAGGGTGAACTCGGACACACTGGCAGAACTGCTATCTCTATGGACAGCCTAGAGCCTTTTTGAAAGAGCTGCTCCAGCACTAAGCAACCTTTCCAGCCCCTCTGCTGAAAAACATTAGAGTGCTGGCAAGGAAAAGGGGGAAGCGAAAGGAGCTGGCGAGACCAGGGCCGTTTCCAGACGGCTTACCTGCCTCCGGAACGTCGCGCCATCTTGCGGGGAAAACGCGAAATATCGTGTTTTCTTGCGCGAGTTTTGCACGACGTCGTGCAAAACTCGCGCGAGAAAATGCGATATTTCGCATTTTCCCCGCAAGATGGCGTGACATTCCAGAGGCAGGTAAGCCATCTTGAAATGGCCCAGTTAGAATTTTAGCACATTGTCTAAGACAGCAAAAGAATAAGCATTATATTCCATTTATTTAATTCCATGATACAAACACGAAATTCTGCACCCGTTTATGCTGCTTGCTTCCAAGAAATCTAAAAAATGGACACTACATCTAAAAGTTAAAAATCAGGACACAGAAACATTCCATTACACTTTGAGCATGACATTCTTGGCCTGCATTCCCACACACACAAGGAGCAGCACAGGACCCACTTCAGTGCAATGGAACCCCAGACCAGAAAGGCAGGGAAGCACAACGGGATCCCGGAACGGCGTGGGCGGGGCCAACCGTGTCGCTTTCTCATGCAATCAACACTCTGTTAGCGAAGTGCCCATTGGCCCTACAACACAGCCAAGCTCGGTTAGTCCCACGTGCTCCTCTGCCGCACGGGACTGCACCCAGCAAGCAGCAGCTTCTGCACAGCTCGTTGCTTATGGGACGGCAGCCACAGGATCCAGGAGTTCGATGGCTCCGTCATACACCAGAATCAAGACCTGTTCACAAGTTACAATGAACACACGTATAATCCATGCACAGTACATACTTGATTTTTCTTTTCACATATATTGAGTAATTCTCATGTTGCCTGATTTTGCTTGTTTGTTTACTTCATTTATTTCTCCACGTTTCTCCCCGATGGGGGACCCCAAATGGCTTGTGTTGTTCTTATTTCCTCTACTTTATCTTCAGAGCCGCCCTGCAAGGCAGGTTAGGCTGATAATGTATGGCTCACCCAAGTTCACCCAGCGAGCTTCCATAGCAGAGTAGAGATTTAAACGCGGTTCTCCCAGGTCCTGGTCCACTACACCCTACTGGCTCTCAGGGCATGTACAGCTGGACATATGACTCCCACTACCCACCTGCAGAACGGAAGCTGAATTAACGGGTTCATCAGAATGCGGTCCACATCCACCTTCTCAGCAAATCCATCCCAGCAGCCCACAGGGAAACTGCTTTTCCTGTGCCTGAATCTGAAGTGTAGTTTTTAAAAATAGACTTCACTAGGTTACAGGAGTGTAGGCAGAGCAATCCTCGACGAAACTGCACCACTCTAAAGCCCACTGGATGCAGTGGATTTAAAAGGATGCAAACTCTGTTTAGGATTGCAATGTAAGAGGACTGGAATACAAGACCTAAACTTAGTTTCTCTGGAACACAACTCAGACGAGATATTGTACATGAGTAACAGGGCAATCCCAAACAAGAGTGACCCCCTTCTAAGTTTGTTGACTTCAGCGGATCGAGCAGGGCAGAACTCTGCCGAGGCTTTCTCCGCAAGCCATAACTATTCTCCCAAAACGTAGCTCTGAGCGCCACGTTCTTGTAATTTATTTTTAAGGAGGTGTTTAGAGGTGTTTTTGTGTCAGACAGTTGTCCTCCTTATTAACTGATAGAAAAGGTCATATTCCCATCTCTTAAGTTATTAATGTTGAACAAATAAATGTTTGAAAAGAAGATGAATATTTTATTGCCTGTGCTAAACTGATGCTTTAAGATTTGCTCTACTGAACAGACTGAGCGTAAAATTTCAAAATGCATGTTCAAAAAATACTACTGTAATTGCACGTGCTATTGCACAGTTTGCCCAACTGTAAACATGGTGTGCATCAAAGAGCCACATCTGGATTCATTTATGCCACTGCCTGTGCTTTTGAATGGCAAACATGAGACTCAGTTTATGCAGATGTTGGTGATGAGCACAATTGTATGGAAGGGCATAGCAAACATCTCACCTATCCTGAACACACAATGCGGATGTGTGAATTTTGCACATCCCTAACAATTTCAATCACCACTCATCGGCCATTCCTGAGAGAGAAGCATCTACTGTACATACATTCCACGCATTTGGGGACTCCCATTTCAGAGCCGCAAAAATTAAGCAACTGATGTCAGAAGCAAAGAGGCTCCAGCCAGAAGGACCAGCACCTCTAGGAGGTTTGTTCTAGGAAGGGCTGGATTCAGGGCTTTTTTCCTGGGAAAAGAGGTGGTGGAACTCAGTGGGTTGCCCTCTGAGAAAATGGTCACATGGCCAGTGGCCCCGCCCCCTGATTTCCAGACAGAGGGGAGTTGAGATTGCCCTCCGCACCACTGGCGCGGAGGGCAATCTCAACTCCCCTCTGTCTGGAGATCAGGGGGCGGGGCCACCAGCCATGTGACCATTTTCAAGAGGTGCCAGAACTCCGTTCCACCATGTTCCAGCTGAAAAAAAGCCCTGGCTAGATTTGACTGTGGTTTGAACTAACGAGGCCAAATCTTTGACCACACCCAATTACCCTCAAACAGCAGTGGCAGATAGTTACCAGCTCCTACCCTACCTATGTGCTACATCTATCAATTAAAAGGTAAAATAAGCTAGCAGACCAATGGGCCACTCAAACTATTTCCCAGCTGGGTCCCAAGTAGCCCACCCCTTTCCGCCCAGAAGCATGAGTTATCTTGGTTCGGACTATGCTCTTCTCCAGGTTCACAGCCGCAGCCTTCAGTCACTTACCAGCAAATCCATTGAGAGATTTAAAGGAAAGCAAGCGCCCCTTGGTTAGGAGTCAAAACCTTTACTTTGAAGGAAATGCATTAGAGCTCAAGAATGTTATGAGAGCTGCACCTCAGGGAAACAGATAACTAACTTGCATCTTTTGAAAAGTCAGGAGCATTTATGACTCTATCATTTCGAAGCTGTTTGTGTGTCGTTCGCAGTGACTATTATTACCAAGGATTTGGGCAGCCCATTTGCAGCATAAGGACACACAAATACTATTGCATTAGGGAGCCAATCTCTGACATTTTCTTTTCATCTCATTTTTTCCTTTTCTTTTAGCTTTAAGGGTCAAAATAGTATTGCTGGAGAACCACATTTCTCAAATGTAAAATAAAAAGGTTGTTCTGGGGTTTTTTTTAAGCGTAGTGGTAGTCAACCACCGTAGTGAAGTACATTTCCTGGGAAGAATAGATGTTCAGCTTCAATGCAAACATAGTTACAGAGTGCTTTTAAAAAAGCACTATCCAAAATTGTTTGTGCATGTAACTGTATTTGTTTTCAAGCTAGGGTTGCTGGGCGGGGAGGGGGGCAGGGGCCAAAGCGGGAGCTGGGGGGGCAGTGGGGCATTTACTTCCTTCGTGTATGGGAAGCTCGTGCATGCTCATTTTCCAGCATGACAGAGGAGCTGCAGGGTGCTCTGAAGCTGAGCTCATTAAAAATCACCTCCAAACGGGCAATTTTGACTGCGTTTGGCTTTCGTGCTGTTATGTATTGGGCTAGCTTCAGTTAAAGCGGGGCTCCTCGGGGCTGCAATCTTATTGGGTAATAGGATTAGCAGCAGCCAATCCATCCTCCTGGATGAGGACCAATCGCTGCCTTGTAAAATATGTTACCTTGTGTTTAGTGCAGGCAAATGAAGGATCCCAGCTGCATGTGTTCTTATTGGGTGTTACTGAAAAGGGGCGTAGTTTGGGGTGCATATATCTGGCTCCCTCGAGAGCATGTGGAGTAGTTGGTAATAAAGATGTTCTTATGAGCTGAAATCACAGAACATAATACGTGCGCCCTGCGGCTCTCCCATTGCGCTGGGGAAAAGGAGCAAACGAAGGTGCTATGGGGCAGGCTGAAGCCAAGCTCAGTAAGAATCACCTCCAAATGGGTAAGGACCTCGGCTTCAGTGTGCCCTCCATTGCCAGCATGATGGGGGAACAAACGCACATGCTTCTTCCCCCTGTGCCTCCGCCCCCCCAAGCGAGCAGGGTCAGGGGGCAGCAGATAGGAGAAGGGGTTCACCCACTCCGGAATATTTTATGGGCAAAACAAGATTTGAATGCTGCGCCACAGCAGGCCCAAAACCAAAATGTTTAAAGTTTCTGCTAACTTAGCCACTTTACAGTGAATTTCTCTACGATTTAACCAAATTATAGCGCTTTTACAAAAACTCAGACAGGTGGCCAAAATGCCTGGATTTTTATAGCATGACATTTGACATCTCTATACCCTTTATATTAGAAGGTGGGGTGGAAAACACTGTTGGACTAGAAGGGCCTACAAAAACTATGAAGATCTTCATAGGCCCTGGACAGGCATAGAGCCCCCCCCCCCCCGCATCATATCAAATATATTAAATGTATTCATTTTCTTCTTGTGATTTAAATTTTGTTATATTTATAAATAACGATGTAAGAGTTGAGTTGCAGTTGACTAGTGGACATAATATCACATTTTGTAGACATTTAATTAAATATGTATTAATTCCAATTTTGCTGCTTTCTTTTCTGTATGTTTGGAGCCAATAATTCTGTTTCAGGTCTCAAAATTTTCCGTAGGCCTTTGAAAAACTTACAGGCCATAGACACTTATGCCTCTAGTGCCTAATGGATAAACCGGCCCTGGATGACGGTGGGCTACTCTCGATCCCTGTGAAGGTTGCTCTCACACTGGGAACTCTTTCACAGTTGAGTCCACAAGCACTAAACACGGAAGAATCACATGAAATGCTGGCTCAGTTTTTCCACTGTTAGGAATAGAAAAAGATTAACACAAACAGAAAGCAGTTTTTCTCAGTAATATGGGGCTTCCCCCTACAATTTAACGAGAAACCTATGAAAAGTCAGGCGTAAGAAGTTCTGTGGCAGTGGGAAGTTGTTTTCGTCAGCTCCCAGTAAAACAGAATTTACATTTCACTCTTCCCACAGAGGTTTGTGGAGATGAGAGAGTTTGGCAGAACTGAAAAAGCTTTTTCAGAATCGGTAATTATGATGCAAGTCAGATTCAGATGTTAAGGGAATGGTTGCCATACGGAATTAATGGTGAGAATGCAGGGCTGGTGACAACCTGAACCACAGTTCACCTTTGACTCCATTTTAAAAGTGGTCATTGGCTTGGGACTAGCAAATCAATAAAAGCATCCAGCTATCATGGACAAGCATTCCTGGGAACATGTGAAGAGAAAAGTAATACACAGAACACTAAAATAAATAAATAACATTTAAGGAAATGCTTGCTAAGTAATATGCCTCAAGAAGGTGACTACCATTTTGGAGGAAAGCTTTCCCCCTCAAACCTGCATATCTCAAATGAAAAGCGCCCCAATCATGGCCAGATTTAGGGATGTGCATTAAAAAAAATCTGTCAAATTTGGATCCAGGTTTCCAGGATCCCCTAAAAATCTGAGATTCCTGTAATCTGGGAAAGATTCTCTTATCTGATTATGACAGATTAGAGAATCCCACATTTGTTCAGGCATTATTCCTAAAGGGAACAAACAAACAATGAATTTATTGTATGTGGCCATAGGCCTTTTATAAGTTAAAAACCTATTTCCATTTCATTTCAACAGACTGTTTTTTTAAGAACCATATTTGCTCTAATTTTTCTGGCGGTTACAAGCAATAACAAACTGCGGAAACAATCAAGTATTTAAAGTGCACCGTGTAATAATATCCAATTATGTCTTTCTTTAATTAAAGAGCCATAGGCTCACCATCAATACCTTCTAAAGTGCACAGTGCAACTCACATAACAATTTACAATTCCAAAAATTCATGTACAATCACAATGTCAATTTCATATACAATCTTGCTTTGAAAGTCCGATGTAAGTAACGTCACAATGAAGATGCTTATCACACCACTTCCTCTTCTTTTATATTTCGTGTCAGAGGCTGGGAATGTTAAATCTTTATGTAATAATCTTTTGAATCCTTTCCCAGGTGAATTCCCACAGCCGGTAGTGGCTCACGTGGATGTCGTCTCCCAGTCTCAAGGAAGGAGGAGAATTCACAGCCATCCAGAAACCCTCAACAGGACACCAGCACCTGTTTTGTACTCCCTTTGTCAAGAGGGTTCTTTTAGCAGTTATCTCCTTAAGCAATAATAATATACAATGACAATAAATATCTTCTAACAAACTGAAATGGTGTATCAGAGAAAATGTTCCATTTCACATACTCACAGCTAATTTTTCTGGCAGCAAAAGCAAAAAGTTCTGTCATGCTGGAAACAAGGAGATCCACATCTGATAGCATAAATTGTAGTTTGTCAGAATCGGAAAAGGAATATAAGCTCTCTAATGTCTTCACCAGAAATTTATTTCTGGGCTCCGAGTATAAACGGCAACCCAAAACATAGTGGGGAAGATATTCCACTGAGCTTCCACATATACGTTGTTCCTGGGGTATTTTTAAATATCGTCCAGTAAGTAGCATAGTTTAGAAGCGCAGCAATGTAAATGCTGTTCTGAGGTTATATGCTGTATCTGCCAAGTACAAGGTTCTTAGCTGAACTTTTCAAATAGTTTTATACCATGGAGCAAATTTTGATTGAACTAATGAATAATCAATTAAGGTGTCCCCATTAAACACCCATTCCCGCAAATCAAAATTATTCCCTGAAGATCGCAACAAATAGTCTGGAATGGTATAATGATAGATAACATTGCTGAAAAATTCGGTGTGGGCATTGTTCTTGCTTTGCAACAGATTAAAATTAAATTTACTAAATGAATTGATATTTGTTGGTAGGTGTTTTTTCCATGTTTTTAAAATTGCTAACTGGGCGCAAGCCCTGCTTGCGGGGAGGCCAAGCTCTGTCCACATCAGAGCCACTGGCGACGCCTTTGGCAATGCTAAAATTCGCCTTAAAAAAGAATCTGAATTGTTTCCAGACTTATGAGTATTTGTTCTTTCCAACCCCACACCTCAATGCCATACAAAAGCTGAGAAATAACTTTACTAATGTAGAGTTTTAGAGTCTATAAGAAAACCTCCCCTAGTTAATAGAATCTCATTATTATTCCGATAGTCTTAAAGGCTGAGGATTTTATAGAAGCTAGATGGGCATTCCCATTCAGGGTTTCAATATATATCAAACCCAGATATTTAGAGATTTTGCATTGCTCAATGGGAGTGCCATGTATACTTCAAAGAAACTTTTTTGGCCTTTTCTAGAAAACCATTACTTTAATTTTCATTAAATTGATAGTAAGTTTCTCTTCTTTGTAGTATTCACCCAGATTATACAACAGCCTCTTTAAACCAGTTCTTGTTAGAAAGATTAGGACCATGTCATCCGCATACAATAGAACTGAAATTTTCTGATGGCCTATAGTAGGCGAGACAAATTCTCGGCTGGATAATCTTGGTACGATGTTGTTTATGTACAGATTGAAGAGTAAGGGGGCCAATACGTACCCTTGCTTTACCCCCTTGCCCAGCAGAATCTCACTAGTTAGAGTGCCTGAGACGCCCACTTTGACATTTGCATGTGTATCTGAGTATAACGTGTGGATGAGAAGCAGCAGTCTTTTGTCAATATTTGTCTTTGCCAATTTCTCCCAAAGCCGGTCTCCAGGGCTTTTTTTCAGCAGGAACGCGGGGGAACGGAGTTCCGGAACCTCTTGAAAATGGTCACATGGCTGGTGGCCCCGCCCCCTGATCTCCAGACAGAGGGGAGTTGAGATTGCTGAGCGGCGCGGAGGGCAATCTAAACTCCCCTCTGTCTGGAGATCAGGGGGCGGGGCCACCGGCCAGGTGACCGTTTTCTCTGAGGGCAACCCACTGAGTTCCACCACCTCTTTTCCCAGAAAAAAAGCCCTGCCGGTCTCTATCTATAGAATCAAAAGCTGTGACCAGGTCAACAAACAATGGATACAGAGCTTTGGTTGGTCCATTCACAGCTGAATAGGCCAATTGATACAATGCTTGGCAATGATCTATTGTACTTTGCCCTCTTCTAAATCCTGCTTGGTGAGGGTATATAATTTGGTTATCGGTGACCCAATCCTCTAGCTTTTGAAATAGATCTTTTCCATAAAGTTTTGATGTAGTGTCAAGAAGGCTTATGGGGTGGTAATTGAATGGGGAATACTATGCTGGTTTTCCAGTCGACTGGAAATATACCAGAGTTGTTTACCGGGTTAAACAATTTCACTAGTATTGGAGACCACCAGCTGGGAAAAGCTTTTATCAGATCTGTAGAGATCAGATCCTCCCCTGGAGATTTGCCAGAAGCTAATGACGTAATAAGTTTTCCAATTTCAGTCGCTGTCACCAAGGGCCACTCTGGTAACATATGCAAGTTAATAGCAGAGGTCCATTCCCTGGATTCTGACAACCCAAATGTATATGGGAAAGATTCACAGATTTTGGCAAAGTGTGCATGCCAAATATTTCCAGGTATTTGTGCATCTAGTTGTTGAGAAGATTTGCCTCACTCAAATGAAACCAGCTCCCAAAAGTGGGCTTCTTTTTTTTCAGAGGCAGCCAGGGCCAGTTCATTCCATAAATATTTGGCATGAGCGGTCTTTTTGCTTTTCAGTAGGCTCTTATACTGGGATCTTAGTATAGTTAGTTGTTGCATACTGGATGCCTCTTTGCTGCCCCGAGTTAACCTCATTTGTTTAACTAATTTTTTCCCATAAAAGTTCTACATTCTGAGTCAAACCACCCATTTGGGTTGTAAAATTACTGTTTTAGAGAATTGTTGTTAATAAGTAGTGTTTTGAACTATCTCATTGTGCATCTAGTTGTTGTGTGGGTTTGCCTAACCCAAATGAAACCAACTCCCAAAAGCGGGCTTCTTTTTTTCCTTAAGAGGAAAACTATCCAGAGAAAACCTGGGGGTCTGGGGTGGCATTTTTCAAGAAAAATCACCAAATTTCCAGGCAACCTACTCCTGACTTTCCGATAAAGACCACGCACATTTCAGGAATATTGGAACCCGGGATCCAGTTCTATGGGGCTCTGAAGGAGGTTCCCCCAGCCCCTCACTCTCCATTGTTTCCTGTGGGGAAACATCTCCAAGCAGGCTCTCAGGATGAAACACAGAGAGGCAAGGCTGCCAGTGGCCAAAGGCAAACTGCCAAATGCAAAAGGAAGCCCAAAAGAACCGAAATGAATCAAGGGAACCAACATCAAACCACAGAACCATGACAAAACACAGAATTCTACCCAAACCAAACTGAAGCAAGGGACACTGTTGCAAGTTAGCCCAGCTGAACCAGGGTCCCTCACAGAAGCCAGGCAGACAAGGAGAGCTCCTGCACGGATTGGCCACTCACGTCCCCCTCCCTGCCACACTTCCCCTCCCTTCTGCCTCATTCCTCCTCCCTCTTCCCTCTTGGAACAAAAGTGGGAGACGCCCAGCAAGGAGCTAGCCAGAGGCTGAAGTGACATTTCTCTGATTTATCCTGGATCCAGATTGCACACCCTTAGTCAGTCTGATCACACTAAAATGGGGGCAGCCGTGGGAATCTGTAGTAATAGAACACAATTTGAGCCCACTAGCATCTTAAAGACCAATAAAATTTTCCAGGCTTTCGTGATTCAAAGCTCACTTGTATTTGACAAAATGAACTTTCACTCACAAAAACTTACACTTAGGAAAATTATCTTGGTCTTTTAAGGTGTTAACTGGGCTCAAATTTTGTTCTTCTAGAAGAGTATGCAGAAAGTAAAATTTTAAAACAGGGCATAGTATACAGAGTGATCCTCAGGAGTCAAAATAGCATTTTCTCTCCAACTTGCACTTAGATTGTAAAACACCCTCCCTTTTTTCAACTTGGTAAATGCTGGGCATTCCCAGAACCAATGAGATTTATGCATTTCTAAATTAAAGGACTGTGGTCTCAAAACACCTTTTTAGGGAAAAAAATCTGGGTAACTCTTGCCAGACAACTGAAGATCTGAACTTTGCAGAAACTCAACTCTTTTAGGCATCGTATCATCTGATACATTGCTTCACAACTTGATTTCCTGAATTTTGCTGAAGATACTAATGAGAGTAGGAGTGAATGACACGTTTCCACCGCATGGAACAATCCTGTGTCAGTTTCTCCTCAGTTCCAATCTTAACTCTTATACTGATATCTTCTATATTTGACCAGTTTCTGTACCATGCATCTGACGAAGAGAACTTGATTCTCGAAAGCTTATGTTACAATAAAATCGGTTAGTCTTAAAGGTGCTACTGGACTCTTTTTGATACTGTTATCATGTTCATCCTTAAGCAGAGTTTGCTAACCAGTTGCAAATGCCAGTTTCCAGATGGTTAGCATCAGTTATGGATTACTTAAATGCAATGTAACATTTAACCATAATTTAGGCAATTGCAAGGGATTCTGTGCATGAGATAAAATCAGTATACATGAACAGGAAACCCTATGGCCCATGCCGGATTCTGTATCTGTTTGATGCTGCTCTGGGATTCAGGATGCTTTAAGCTCTGGGTTTTTAATTCTTTTGTGTTCTGTGTTTTTACTGGCTGGGTTTTTAATTCTTTTATGTTTTTATGATTTCATATTGTCTAATTCTGTGAGCCACCTTAAGAAGGTTTCTGAAGAGGTAGCATATCAATTATCTAAACAAACTGTGGTGAAAAGACCGGCATTGTTTGTCCACTTCATTCCTCTCTCAAGCAAATTAAATAAAGAGTCTGTTCCACATTCCTTGAGTGAATATATTTATATTTTATAAATGCTGCTTCTAGCTTTCCTTTACATCTGTTTGGGAAGACTTCAAAGCATTCTGATTTACGGGAAGATTCAAGAGGAGGCTTTCAATTTGTGAACTAAGCACAGTTCAATGGAAGCCTTTTGTCCTGGGGGAGGGGGAGAAATGAAACGCTTTTCTTTCCAGCCCAGCATACACCTCGTTTTCTTTTTGGATTTCCCTTGTGCTAGTGAATCCCTTTTCAAGATCCCCCCCTGTACTGCCCTCTACTCAGTCTATCACCAAGCCAAAGCCACCTGACCTGGCACCTGCCTGAATAAGACCACATGGCATTCAGTGGGACAAAGTGAACAAGTGAAAACATCGACACACTCGTCAGTGGAAATATTTTAACTGTATGCTTGGTTGCTATTACCCGATTTAAAAATATCAAATACTCTTGACTCTCCCCTCTGAACACCTGCTTTATTATTTTTTTTAAGTGATGTTTAGCAAGTCAAACGTGAGACAATTTACTAGTTTCTCTTAGAAAAATGTAGCAAATGAGTCATACACAGAGCTGCAAGTGACAAAATCATAAAAGCGGGGTTTCATTGGGCACCCTTGAACCGGACGGCTGTGATTCAGTTCCGATGTCACAAACAGCTCTCACCTTGACTGTGACGTCCATCTCCCTGGATAATGGCCACGGTCTGATGCAATGAAAACGGAAGTCTTTGTTCTAATTAGCCGTGACATCAAAGTGAGTGTGCTTCACTAACTGAGGTTTGTTCCTACCCCAGTAACTAGGAGTCTTGCATATCGTTTCATCTGATTCGTCTAGTTCCAGTTACTGGGCTAGAAACAAACTTCACTTAATGAACACACCTGCGCTGCACCATGGTGACCAATCAGAGTTAGGCCGAAGGCTTCAGTCTTTGATTTCAGGAAAAGGGGGCCAGGCAAGGTTCATGCCCATCACCAACAGAGATAGCTAGATATGGGATTTATTTGTGATACCTGAACTCAGTTTATGGAACCTTTTTACGTGTTGACTCAGTGTCACGCCCAGGGGGCCGGGGACCGACCAAGGGCTGGCTTGGGAGCATCTGGTGGATGAGGGAGCTCACCAGCAGGTCAGGCAGTTCAAGCATGAGTCCAACAATCCAGGTCAGTTCACAGGCAGGGCAGTCCAAAAACGAAGCAGGCAGATACGGGTCCAGAAGTCAAGCCGGGGTCGTGAGCCAAGAGTTCCGTCTGTGGGGAGCAGGAGACAAGGGGGGGGGGGGTCAGTGGCTTCCACGCACTGGAATGCAGGTCGCAGGGAGTAGCGAATAAGGTTGCTTCCACGCGGAGCCCCGCTCAGCATCCTCCTTTTATTTTCTACTCTAGTTAAGAGGCTGAGGTGCAGGTGTTCCCTCGTCATCTGATTGCAGTGTCTCTTTCTCGGAGAACAGTCCCAGCTGGCGCTGAGCTTATAAGCATGCGCTCCTGTGCTTCTCCCAAACTGCCGCCCTTTCCCTGTTCCTCTGTCTCAAGGTTGGTTCGGGGGGCTCAGTCCTTTCCAGGGTCAGTTTCTCCTTCATCCTGCGTGAGCCCTCTCCCCTGGCCACTTCCCCAGAGGTCCCAGGCTCCTCCGTCTAGGGCTCTTCTGGTGCCGTGGCTTGCTCCATCGCAGGCTCCTCTGGCGTAGAGGCTCGCTTTGCCAGCTCCTCTAGCTCCTCATCTTCTGAAGGGGACTTGATGGCAAGTGGTAAAGTGACGGGCCAAGGCCGGCCCAGGACACTCAGTGTAGGAAAACTGTAGGGATAAGTACCGGTGTTAGGGGGTAGATCTGGCCTCCAGGGGCTTCCCATGCAAACACAATATAATTCCACTAAAGTTTGACATCAGAAAATCGGCATCAGTGGACAACAGCCAAGGCCCGTGTCTCAGAGGAGGATCCACTGCCACCCGCTAGAGCCCCCAACTATTTTGTTCCTCCACTTGCTATTGCTTCCTGCTCAGCCATCTCCCTCGGGGAGTGGGGAAAGGCAGTGATAGAAAAGGAAGAAAAAGCAATAGCTGCTGTCCAGTTGCTCACCTGTCCTCTCCCTCTAGGTCATGCTGGAAACTGGATCCACTGAGAGGGGTATTTACCAACCAGCAAAGTAACACAAGTCTTTCCACCCAACAGAATCACACTGATAGATCTGTCTTTCCCTTCCCAATTGCTTTCCTGGCTCACTGACTTGAGCCCGGAAGCTGTTTCTTCATAGGCTGCAGTTCCTGCACGCTTACCGTATGGTTCTCTGGTGCAGCATGTGCTAAGGAAAACGGCGCCTGCTGGCATACAAGCAGCACGGCAGGTTGCAGATAGGCAAGGTGATAGTTGCCCCCTCCTGGGCAACAGGTAGTGCTGCCTCCAGACCGGACAGGCAGGCAAAAGTGTTGCTTACACCCTGTCCAGAGGCAGTGAAATAGACAGGGGGAAGGAGACACAGGCAATTGTTATGCTTGTCCCTTTCCCTCAGATGGCAAACTGTTCAAGTTACTCTCCGGGACCATCTCGTCCTGTGCAAGCAAGACTCTGATAAGCGATGCTGAGAACTGGCAATGACGTCTGCAACTTATGCTGCAAATAAGAAACAAAGGGATGGATCCATCCAGTTTTTCTGCTGGTGACAAAGGGATAAGGGTATTTTGGGATCTTCCTGGACAAAAACCAGGTAAAGAGGCTAACTGGTCGATTGAGCAGAAAAGACTGCTGGATCCAAAATGAGTACCTTTTTTTAAAGATTACACTATTTTTAAATCTCTTCTTCCCCCTTGCAAGGGAACAATATGAGATGCGAAGAATTCATCACCATCTTTCCGGATACACGGGAGGAACAGCCCCACTTTAAACATTCGCTGCATGTTTTTCCGTACTCATGTGATTTTGTTATACAAGATTAAAATCCTTGGGCAAGATAACCTCCAAGTTTAACAAAGTCAGTTGCATTTCTGCCGCAGGAACCAACCACCCAACAAATATTTCTGTCCTTACACCACAATTTGGTTGGCTGAAAGGAAATTTTAAGCTCCACGATGTCATTTAGATTGCTGCCAAAGTGATGACAGTTTTACTATTGGGAGAGGAAGGTTGTGGAATTTAGGACTGCAAATGAAGCTGCCGTAGTCACTACTCAGAAAACAGAAGCAAGAACAGAATGCCACTTTTCAGCTTCAATTTGTCTAAGGAAGAGCAACATGAAGATATTGTCCCTCTTATTTGGCTAGGTACAATATGTGCATTCAGTCTGCACAAACTGGCAAAGATGAACTCGCCAGCATGAGTCACTCCTCAATTCACATAGGCTGGAATCTCTCTCTTTCTTTCCCTTTTTATGTTGAGCTTTCAGTGGTAAAGCCACAGAGAAGGGAAACAAACCTGTATGTTTTCTCCACTGTAGAAAACAGCTTGTTGCATGGGGGGGGGGGGGTCAGATCAAGAAAACAGCATGAGGGGAGGGCTCAGTTTCCTCTCCCGTAGCACCACTTCCACGACGAAATTAGCAGCTCCCTGCTGCCGCTTTTAAGTGAAGATTAAAACGTTGGAAGATCTGATCCCCCAATCTCCATGTAATGTGGAGATTCGCTCAAAGAACCACGCTGCAAAAAACAGGGGTCATTGTAATCCCTACCGTGACCCATTTTTCATATCAGGGAAAGTTGGGCAAGAGATTGTAACTTTGCTTTATAAATGAGATAAATAAAATAGGAAGTAAAAAGTATATAAACTGTGCATAGTGAAAAATACATACAAAATTGGTGAGTATTATCAAATCTTCTAGTTCTTGCACTTTTTATAAAGGCAATCATACTTAAGAGGTTTGGAGTGACAATGATAAAACGGGATTCCCCACTATATATATTTGACCAGTGAGACTTTATTATACGGCACAGAGCTGCTCATGAAGGCACATGGAGCGCAATAAAATGAATCACTTCAGAGTCACTTGTGGAGAAATCAAATTATGTTAAGACATGTACAAACTAGTCCATAGTAACAACTGGATAGTACATATGGATCAGAGAAAGAGACAGAGAAAAACAGCACATTTTAAGTATTAGGGAGGGGGGACTGGACACGAGCTCCTGGACCAAAGACACGGCAGCCGAGAACTCATTGAGCGCCTCAGACAAGTCAGGATTTCTCATCGGAGATCCCTGTTTGTAAAACAGAAGCATCCACAGGGAGCTTGTAGCCAAGAGGATGCCAGCCCATCAAGCCGTGACCCAAGCTGCTTCCATTTCATTTTGAAGCCTACAAGCCACTTCTTAGGTTGCAAGAGAGGACTGACGAGACTGCTGATTGCATGGGGCTGTTTCTCAAAGCAGAATGGAAGAAACTCCTCGAAAGGAGGTCCCCGGTGAAAAGAACCATGGACACAGCAGAGAGTGATCGTTCTGTGTGGTCCTGGACCTCCCCTGTGGTTTCTCCATTTCTATATTAGCAGAGCAACGACAACCACACCCAAGGGAGACCGCACACACAGGCACACTTAAAGCTTGCCTGTCCTTGGTCTTAATAGCAGCCCTGAAATTTGAAAGCAATTTCAGATATTGGCAGTACTATCCCAAGCAGTGCAATCCTGCCTAAATCAATGGAAGTCAATGAGCTTAGAAGGCTGCAGTAGACATGGGCACGAACAGGGCGGGGGGCACCAAACACCCTGTTCATTGTTTGGTGCCATCCATGAACAACAAACATGGAAGAACATGAACTGTTCCTGGACATGCTCGTTGTTCATTGTTTGTGGGGGCCAGAACCACCCCCAACCCCCCCACTTAGCCCCTCCTCCCCTCAAACCCACTCAACTGGCCCTTTCAAGATCCCTTTAAACTATCAGCTAGCAGGCGGCAGGGGGGATTCCCCCCTGCCGCCTGCCAGCTGATAGTTTAAATGGCCCTGTCCTGGCAAAAACAGCAGTGTCTGCTGGCAGCTAGTTTGAGGGGTTACAAAAGTGACCTTCCCAATGTCTAATACCCACCAAAGTTGCCGGGGACATAGTCCTCACTGTCCTCTGAAGACCCCCCAAGTTTCAGACAGATTGCACCCTGGGAAAGGCATGATCCACGGGTCTCCCTGTTGGCTGTCATTTTCTCTTCACAGTGGCAAAAACGGGGCTCTCTGCTGGAAGTACTTTGGAGGGTTAAAGCCAGAAGGAAAGCCAGAAGGAGTTCAGACAGAGTTCAGTCCCTCCCGGTTGCCAAGGGGATTGATTGCAGGTGCCAGACTGTCTGGCTTGACCAAGGGCTGTGGAAGGCAACGAACGAGGCTTGCAACGACCCCCTGTTCGTTTAGGATGGGGCCTCACGAACAGCTTGTTCGAGAACAGCAGATTAAGCTGTTCCTGGGTTTTTTCTGTTTGTCATGCTGTTCGTGCCCATGTCTATGCTGCAGTTCTGCTTGGGATTGCATTGTTAACTGCAACAACACTTTACCTCCAGCTGTATTTGTGAGATCCATTAATCAAAGTTGCTCAACTGGTTGCAATGAATCCATTAATATATGCATTTATTTAGAAAAGCACAGGCTTCGCACAAGGCTAAGCGTATACTTAGGGGTTTTCCAAATACTCACGAGAAGAGAACTCGGTACGAACAGTAAATTATTAACATTCGTGGCAGGTGCCAATCTGAATGTGACAGTAATTGCAACTGAATCTGAATGTGATAGTAATTGCAACTACATTCCCTTCATTATTAAAATCTGCGTTTCCACTCTTTAAAAAGTCACATTTTGTCCGGAAGATTTATCTTTTCAAGTCCCACAAGGTTGATTGATTACTATTTGATTATACCTTTGAGTGACTGCTTTCCTTAATTCTTGTTCCATTATTCTACCGCTACGATAGCTACACCCATCATTCTTTTATTCCCTTTTCTGAAAACCTATACTAAATTTGCTTTCTTCCTGACCTATCCATTTTTCATAATTTAATAAACAACAACAAGTCTTCATTGGCAAATTAAACTCCTCTGTTCGACTTATTAATGTATCACAACATATATTGTGATTTACAATTTTTCTCCCCCCCCCCCCAAAAAGGCCTTGATTTTTAGAAACAGCTTTTGTTTTGAAGAACTTTTTTGAATGAAGCCTGAATTATAAACAAAGAGCCCAATGAACAAATTCCAAAAAGAGCTGCCAACTCTGGATGCCAAGAATATCGAGCACCTCAGGGACAGAGGAACAAAGCAGAACGCCGGCCAGGCAAGTCATTTCTGCCTCTTCCTCTCTTGAGCGTTCTGGACACAGTGAAAAGCAGGAGAGGCCACATTCAACTGATCTGAAGGCAAACCGCTGAAGCCTGGTCGTTATAATCCACTAAAACAAACAATTTGTTCCTAACACAGTTACAGCGCAAGCCGCTGCAGAGTGTCTTTAGACTAAACCTCTTGATTTCAATGAGCTTAGGCAGGGGTAATTCTGCCTCGGACTGAAATCTCTTTAGTGACAAGGAATTGTGTTACAATTTTTTAAAGAATAGATCACTATAGGAGGAAATGTAGAGTGTTTGCAGGCACATGATCCCAGGAGTGCAGTCCCAGAGAATAACAGTAGAAACATCTCTTTCCCTCTAAAGACCCCTTGTCATATCACTGAATGATGTGCCAACATATGACTCACCGAAGTTTCATTCATTTTTTCATGCAATCCAGATTTCTTTTGAAAGCTCCTTCGTGCCACGAGAATTAATGCTTGCAGAGATATTGTTCCACATTGATTAGCTGCAAACTGTATAAGAGCATCAATAAAGCCCTAAACAAAATTATCTGCTATAGTGGGGAGAACACATCACTGCTCCAAAGCATTTCTTTCTAAAATCTGCAACCAATTTCATACTGAAAGCAGCAGCACCTGAATCCAGAATGATATTCCTACTATTAACCATAACTAGTACTTATCTCACTTTGAAAACAAAGTCATTTGGACTCCCTGTGTCGCAAACTGGGATTTCAGCTCCAAAAGCCTAGATGTCTTCCGGTATTGGATCTGAGAAATCTGAAACGGGCTGCACTTTGATTCACTTGGTGACAGGACAGACTCTAGCAGAAAGCAGAAATGCCACCTCTACAAATGAAAACTGAGTTCTCTGCAGACATGATGGAAGATCATTATGACTACCATTATGATCAATACTTAGCCCCGTACCAAACTGGATACACAATGGCTGTTTTCCTGCATGTCTAACTTTTAGATGCACATTTACAAACTTACAGAGGCTTCAGTGGGAACCAGGTGAGGGGAGAGATTAAATAAAATCATACTAATCATCCTAAAATCATATTAATTCCTTAAACGCTACAGCACATCCACAGAGGTAACTTTTACCTTTAAAAGTTGCAAATTTTAGGAAAAGCCTGCCCCTCTTTTCACCTTTGCCAAGGGACACTGCAAACAGGACCTGTGAATGTCTTAATGTTGCCAGGATCAAACACCTGTGTCACTCAATCAAGACAGACCATAATGTCTGTTACAAAGGCAGCAGGAAACACAAAATTTCCACGGGTCGGCAGCCTCCATAATCGCTGACACAAAACAGAAAAAAAGCAATGCAGAAATCATTTTCTAATGGGTTTAACTCAACCACTTGATGGCTTGGCAATTAACTAACAAAATGATCATTGTTATGCCTGTTGAAATGGAGAAAAGGCATGCTGAGACAAACTTCCCCATAGGAACCAAAAGCAGCTCACATCATTCTTCTCCATTTTCTCCTCACAAAACCACTGTGGGGTGCATTAGGCCAAGGTACGTTAGGCTGAAGGTCATACAGTGAGCTTCTAAAGCAGACTGAGGATTCAAACTTGGCCCTTCCAGATCCTAGTTTACCCCACACTGGCTTGGGGGGGGGAGGAGGGGGCCTCGGTTGAACAGTAGCAAGCAGCCAGTGCTTGGTTAGTCACGCAGGTTGCATGTTAGTGAGTTGCCTGCTGGTTGCTTCCAGGCTTGCCCAGATAAGTCGTCCCACAAAGGCGGAAACAGCCCTGGAAAGGGCCCTGTCCCTCCCCGTTTCTTTTACTGACAGAAACCAAGGCTTCAGGAGGAAGACTATTGAGGTTGCCTAGCAATGACCTCCGGGGGCATTTGTTTCTTAAAGCTACAGACTCTGCTATTGTTCTGGAGAGTTTTAACCCTCCAGTGTGTGGGAGGGGGGGGGAGTGAAAGTGTGTTTTTTAAGATTTCAGATTTTTATGCCAACCGGGGACTTTTCTCAGCTTTGCAGAAATATCTGTCTCTTGTCTGTTCGTGGCTCCAATCTCCAGAGTTAAGTATCCACAGATTTGGCCAGGTTTGAGAATTAGATAATGTCTGCCATGAGACACGAATTAAAGAAGCGCTTAACACTTCCTCTGCTAACTCCTTCTCCCAATCATTTTTAACTCAGTTTTTCATGCCTAACTTTAGAGGATGGGGAGTTGATACCAAGAATTAAAAGAAACAAAACAGGTAAAGAAAAGAGAAGATTTTCCCCTACAAATTATTTTCTTTTCTCTCAGCTAAAACTCAGCCTCTAAGCTGCCCTGCGATAATAATCAAAAGCCTGGTAAGTGCAACTTCTATTTCTTTTTATTACAAGTCAAACTTTCTTTTCTTTTTTTGTTATCCCTTGGAATTTAATTTTTGCTTTGTTTCTGAACAAAGAGAAGACTTTGGTACAACTTACATCTTGATATAGCATTCCCACTTCTAAATAAATAAACAGCCTCCAGATGCTTATCTTCACTGTGGAGTGATATACGGCCCTCTAGAGACCTTCAAAGGATTGCTTAACCCAAATGGTTGTGACCAGGGCTTTTTTTCAGCAGGAACGCGGTAGAACGGCATTCTGGCACCTCTTAAAATTGGTCACACAGCCAGTGGCCCCGCCCCCTGATCTCCAGACAGTGGGGAGTTTAGATTGCAATCTCAACTCCCCTCTGTCTGGAGATCAGGGGGTGAGGCCACCAGCCATGTGACCAATTTCACCAAGGGCGATTTAAACTTTAAAAAACTCACCCCCTTGTTCCAGCTGACCCAAAGTAATGTCATTGTGTGGTCCTGAGTTCCACCACCTCTTTTCCCAGAAAAAAAGCCCTGGTTGTGACATCTATACTAAGGAGCAGGGCTCTGTGTGTGTTGCTTCCCAAAGTTTCAGTAGGGTTGGTTTAATCCACCTGTCACTAAAAATCTGGATGAGTCATTCGTGAAATGTACCGTTCCCTGGTTATCAGTATCCCAAGCCCCGGCACACATGCAGGTGGGGGGAAGCTGATGACATCACAGAGTAGGGCCTGCTGAGGCCACACTGAGTAGCAGTCTACTGGGACGTATGTATGTATGTTATGCACGTATGTATGCATGCATCCCTTTAAGCAAGCCCTCAATAACTTGTTTTTATTTGTTTCTTGGTTTTACTTGTTTTTTGCTTTTTGTTTTTAATTGTTTCTGTTTTCCCCTCAAGGCCTGGATGGAAGGGGCCTCACCTAAGGTCTTGTTTGTGGTGTGGGTGTCAGTCTCTCCATGTGTATATATGTCTCATTGTTCTCCAGCTGTCTTTCCCCACTGGGAGGATGAAATGGAGGAGGGGGAAATGCTGCAAGGCATTCGGGGTCTGCTGAGGAGAAAAGCAGGGTATAAAAGAGGTAAGTAAATAAAGGCACTACTGCACCCCTTAGGGGAGATGCAGTACTCTGTGCACTCTAAAATTGGGATGCCAATCTCCAGGTGGGTCCTGGAGTTCTCCTTGAATAAAGACTGGTGGGTAGAATATAAAAATCAGTTCCTTTGGAAAAAATGACACCCTTGGAAGGTGGACTTGATGGACCCATATCCCATCAGAACTCCTTCCCTGCCCCAAATTCTGCCCCCCCTGCCCAAATCTTCATGAAGGCCCCCAACAAGGATGTGGTGGCAACACTAGACTCAGGAACATCACATTTTATGCTACTAGGGGGTGTGCAGGATGGAAAAAACAAACCAAAATTATGCACAAAAATTGCTAGTTCTGGAACTCTGAACTAAATCTGGAAAACTGAATTGTAATGAGTCCCTCCCATCAAAAAGTTTGTGTGTTTCATTTTGGTTCATACCTTCCAGCAGCAGGCAGGCACTGGGCTCACCTCATAGGGCAACAGCTTGTTTTCCTGCATAGCATTTGCCAATCAGATCCCAAGGGGAGAGAGACCTTTCCTTTCTTTCCTTTCCATTCTTTCAAGCTCCTTTGATCTAATGATCTTGAGCAGTGGATAAAGAGTCTTTATTTCTGTAAGGAAAATATGGTGGAAAGATACTTGGCCAGAGCCAACATAGTCCTTGGGTCTCTATCCATCAGCAAGTAAGAAACTACATTGTCTTTTGATACAGTAGGAGGTAGTTTAATTAAAATAGGAGCAATCCACAGTTCATGATAAGCATTGTAATGAGGGCATTCCAATATCATATGGGACAAAAAGTCAATCTTTTCCAAGTTGCATTGACAAACTCTATCCATGTAAGGTATATTATGGTATCCGAGAGAGAGAGAGAGGGAGGGAGGGAGGGAGGGAGACAGACAGACAGACAGACAGACAGACAGACAGAGACAGAGACACACACACACACACACACAGCTAGCTGGGAAATGGCATTCCCTTTCTCCCTGCAAATTGGGTCATTGCAATGGGAGACCCCTCACCTCCCATCAGCTTTGGAAACATTTGGAAGAAAGATTTCAGTCATAGGCTGCAATTCAAAAGACACTTCCCTGGAAGGGACACACATCTGAGTAGACCTGTTTAGGATTGCATGCATAGTGTGCCTATGCATTAGGCCAAGGTACGTTAGGCGAAAGGTCATACAGTGAGCTTCTAAAGCAGACTGAGGATTTGGACTTGTCCCTCACTGTGGGAACAGAACTAGAAAGCACAAGGAAACAGCAGCAGCGACAGGCAACATTAGAATGCAAAGGTAATAAGTTATTGGCACGACAGAAAAAGAAAAAAGTGAACGTGAAGCAGGTTTGTTTTTAACATTGCACCGCAGTGCTCTCCTACTTGGAAATGCCCCACTGCTGCTGCTCTACCTGCTGACCTCCTCTTCTATGGTCTGTTGTGTGTGTTATTGTGCTTGAGGGAAAACTCAGTAGATCAATGGTTTAGACTAGAAGGGGGAACTAATGGTTGATGCTGGTTTTGGTTAAGCACGAAAAGAGCTGCCCCAGAGCCTCATTTCCCCACCCCCTTGAAAAGAACAGTGTGCTTTTGCTCATGTGCAGCCAATGCAGGCGCAATGGACTGAACTTATGAAAACGGAAAAAACAAGTGGATCAGTTCTGAGCTGTCCATGGCCGTCCTGGAACAAACTAGTAACGGAACAGAATTATTCCAGAACTCCCCAGAACAGAAACAGAAACTTTCTTGGTGGGCTCCCCCATTTGCTACAGCCGTATCTTAGAAGGTATTTTACTTTTAACAACAGGGAAAGGATGACTGTGGCAGTAGAGGGTGGAGGAACGTGGTAATGTGCCACACTCCCATGCTCGTCCGGAGCCTCTCCCCTCAACCCAGCAGCCTTTTCCCAACATTTGTGTTTTCTGTCTTGCTTGAAATGTTAACAGTCCTGAGCATGGAATATATTAGGGACAGGCCCTGGCATAGATGAAACACTACCACTGCTGATAATGCATGACTCGTACACAAAGGAAGGGCTACTTGCCTACAGGAAGTGCAGTCATGCCCAGCAACGGGTCCTTATCTAGCACTCCTCTGAAAATCCAGGAGCAGCAATGAGCCCCCGTATTGCAAATGGCATACATCAGGCATACAGAAGACTCCTAGATAATTTCCCCCATGATTATATGTTGGATCTCTAGGCCAGAATATAAATAATCCCCCAAATCCCGAGTTGCAGTACTATCAAGCAATGCGCTTCGTTTTTTTTAATGAAAATACTTATTGAGTTGGGCTTTACCCAGTTAATTTGTAGCTGCTAATGCGAGTGGGGGCCTGCCTTCAACCCCCTGACATCCCTTCACCCACAAAGGATCCCCTGGGGAGACAAGCCCTGTGCGCCCCCCCCCCCAGGGTCCATTCTCTAATAAACACATTGAATGCTTGGTAGAATCCTAACCAAAAATAAGTTATCATTCTGATCCACACATACTTTGGTTAGCCCTCTTTTTATTCACATCTCACAGGCCACGGCAAAGAAACACAACCACAACTCGGGATCCAGATAATTAATTTCCTTGTTAGCGTCACAAACCCATCTCCTCCCTGGGCTGCTAGTCTGTGTGCTATTTAAAGGACAATGCATCAAAAATTAATCAGCCCGAGTGCAACTTTTTGTGTCTTTCTATAGATAGCAGCTCTATTCATGCTAGTGAAGATGATCCACAATATTTTAGTTTTAATTCAGCAGTTAGATTGTACAAGCAAAAAGGGAGGGGGGGTGGATTATACAAAGAACACTGTCTGTATCTGTACTGCCTAGAAGGCTCCCATGGTGTTCTGTGGCTATGATATAGGGTGGGTTTTTCCCCTTCACAACAGGGCTTCATTTTGAGCCAGCAAATGTATCTATTAATACGAGGGTTGTCAGCCCCCCACTGGGTGTTGCGGCACGCTCCTGCGCGCCAAGCTAGGCCAATTTCGGCCTGCTGCAGAGCGCAGGAGCGCTCCAGGGCCCATTGCGCCACCCCAGCAGCGCTCCCACGCTCTGCAGAGGCCCGATTCAGTCAAGCGAAGGTAAGTGCCAGGTCTCCCACCCAGAGGGTAAGGGGTCCCGGCAACTCTAATTCATACGTATCTCCCTTGCCTCATCTCAGCTTCTTTGCTATTATGATTTACTTCATTTATGCCCTGCCTTTCTCCCCAGAGGGGACCCCAACACATCTTTCATTGTTCTCCTTTCTTCCAATTCGCCCTCACAACAACCCTGAGAGGCAAGCTGGGCTGAAGTGTGTGTCAGGCCCAAGTTCACCCAGCACTGCTTCCCATCACAGAATGAGGACTGGAATTTCAGTCTCCCAGAACTTAGACTGCTTCAGGTGAGTAGCTGGTTTCTAGTTGAAGAGGAAATATTCTGGTCCAGTAGCACCATAAAGACCAACTCGATTTCCAAGGTATGACCTTCGAGAGTCAACGCTCCATTCATTACCCCACACTGGCTTTGCTTAATTCCCAGCGGGACAGAGAGCAGCTGCCAGGGCTGCCAGACCTCTCCATACGCCCTGTGCTGGAGTCCAGTGTGATCAGGGCCTGTCCAGCAAGGAATCCCTGGACTATTCGTGCCTTGGATGTTGTTAAGCAAGTGGGAAATGACAATCATATTTCACAAGTTTTAGTGGACAAGAGGACTATACTGTCACATTGAGGGACTGGTTCTATGTAAAGAAAGCTAAACAAATAGAAGAGAGAAGAACAGAGGCAGAGAAAGTGAGCCAAGTAGCACTGAGCAGAAGAAAGAGGTCAACGGCTAAAAAATAAGGCAGGCGCAGATCATAACAGAGCAAAGTATCGGGTCTGGGAGAAATCTCTGCTGGGTTGGGATACAGTTGAAAGCTTCAGGCCAACAGATATGGAACAGCAAAGGGCGATGACCAATCACGCTGCAAGGAAGTGGTGAGGCTGGCTGGGCAAGAGACGACCTAGATTTCTTGCCCCCGGGGAGAAGATCTCTAGCCCTCCTCCCTGAGGCCAGTTCTGAACTCCGGCTGGATCTGACGTCAAAAAGAAAGAAAAAAACCTTTTTACAATTTCTACAAACTTCTCCAAGTTCTGAGGCCCAGCCAAATTTGGGTGGGCCATGGACGGAAGAACCCTGGAGCACTCTCTCTTCAAACTCTCTGTCTCATTTGGACACGGGAGCAGTGCTTGAAGTAGCGAACACCTCTGGTGCCTTTAATGCGCATGCAAAGCTGCTCCAAGCCAGCCTGGCTTCCAGAGACATCGATGCGAAGTCTGGGTTGTTACATTCCTATCCTGTTACCCAGAGGACGTTCTATAGAGCAGCTAGGTTTGCAGTCACTGCCGCAAGCAGGAGATGAAATATACCGTAATATCAATGCAATAAGCCCCGAGATAACGTCTAAAATATATCACTGTTACCTGAAGTGTTATCAATCACAGCAAGAGAATATATTGAAAGTGAAGGAAATTTAAGTGGCCTACTTTCCCCCCAGCGCAGAGATTCCAAAAACATTGTCTTGTCCCATAACTCCTGTCTCTGGTCAGAGATGCCAAAAATGATGACACACAGCAATAAAATTCTTACGTATCATCAACTGAGATTTTCGGAGAAGAGCAGAAACAGCCTCCCGAAGCCCCTCTCCGAAGGAAAAGGAACACGGAGCTGCTTCTCAGGTGACACGTTGAGGGTGGCATCTGTTCTTTCCTTGACACCTTCGTATTTTCACCAACCCAAGTAAAGGTTGGATGGCTCCCTATGTGACTCCAAGGGGAAATTAAACCTCTGCACTTGTGGGACATAGGTGGAGCGCTCTTGGCTTTCTCTTGTCAGTAGTAAAGCTCTTAAGAAAAGCACCATGCTTAGGGATGCCAGCCCCCCGGTGGGGATGGGACCGCTCACTTGGCTGGTGGGGGGGAAAGGAGTGGAGAGGTGAGCCGAAAGCCACCGCAGCATGCAGGAAAACGGCATGTGGCATTCCGGAGGCCCTGATAATGCACTTCCAGTTGAAAAATGGAGGCAATGAGGGCTCACTGAGGTGAAATTGGGCCCCAAACTGGCAAAAATGCTACGTTTGGGGCCGGTTTGGCCCCACTGAGACCCCATTGCTTCCGTTTTTCAACCAGAAATGACATCATTGGGGCCTTCACACAAGGAACATGGATCAAGCCCCCACGGCTGACAGCAACCCCCACCGTCCCCTGCTTTTGAGGTAAGGGGGCCTGGCAACCCCAGCCAAACTACAAAGTCACCCCAGTTATACTTTTTGGGGACAGAATGCATTACGGCCAAACGACTCTGTGCATTTAGGGCACTGCACACTTGACATTAGTGAACAGTGTCCCTAAAGTACAGCCACTTACAATGCCATTCTAAGCAGAGTTACCACCTAAGCCCGCTGACGTCAACAGACTTAGAAAGGAGGCAAAGTGCCAGACTTAGGGATCCCGTTCCCCTGGGGGGGGGGGGCGCAGAAGATGCCCCACATCCAACCACTGCTCCCCTCACCTTTCACCTGGCTGATGGGGCAAAAGGCTTGGGAACGGGCCTGGGAGCCCTGCAGCGCACTCATGGGCCCTCCAGAGCACTTCCCCATTGCAGTGGGAAAGACGTCATTCCCGGCGCAACACAGAAGTGGCGGGTTGAGCTTGGGGTCAATTTGACACAAATTGGTCCCAGATACTACAGTAACGGGGGAATGAGATCTCTAAGTCTGGCACTTTGCTCCTTTGTTCTATCTTAGCTCCAGCCTTTTGCTGACGCCACTCTTGTGGAGTGGGACTGGCTCGGGGGGGGGTTACAGGTTCTGCCCAGCAGGTCTCACTGAGGTGAGATGGGGCCCCAAACTGGTTCATGTCCAGATCATGTCCTGCCCGGCAGAAGCCTGTTGGCTATCTCAGAGGCCGGTGGCAGGGTGTCCCTTGCAGGCTCTGGCAGGGTGGCCTCTGGTCCTCCTGGAGCATTGTTGGCAGGGGCCACTGCAGTGTCAGGCCCTCCCGGATCCTGCTGGTCCTCCTCTAGTTCCCTGGCCGTGGCTTCTCAGGCTCTTCCTCCGAGCCCTCTAAGTCAGAGTTATGGGTCTGGTCAGAGGGCTGGTCAGAGGGAGTCGTGATGACAGCAAGCCCCTGGAGAACCATTAAAATCGATCCAAACTGTCGTCTCCCACAAACGCACACACCCAGCCCCATGCACAGAAACTCAACTTGCAAGACCATTACAGGGAATGGGAGGCTTCTGCAGCCCTTTCCACTCCACAGAACATGGAAGAGAGCTTGGACTGGGAGAGGGGAAGCCCACACAGGTTTCCTATACATTTTTTACAAAAATTATTTTATCATACACAAAAAACAACCTATAAAATAGACATAAACTAAACATATACATTTAAACATAAACTAAAATAATTCAAATCATATAGTTCATACATCTATATAAAATTTGGCTTATATATTCTTAATTTTTTACTTCTATTTAAATATATTCTGTCTTTACAATCTATCTTCGTATCTAATAGTGGTTTTGTTATAAACATATATTAAAAACATATATTGCAATTATATTACAATTATATTATAATTTGAGCTTAAATACATTCTTACTTATTCTTGATTTATAAAGACTCAAAAAATGTTTTCCATTTTTCTTGAAATTCTGAGACCGGTCTATTATGTATGTAAGATGTTAGTTTTGCCATCACTGCACATTTATTTAATTTCTTCTTCAATTCCTGGACAATCTGGACATCTTTCTGCCTTCCATTTTGCTGCGACTATTACTCTTGACTCGGTCACCATATACTTAAATAATTCCCTTTGCATTTTTGTAATATTATTTGGTATAATACTCAACAACATATATTTGGGATTCATCACAAATCTAAATTTTAATATCTTTTGCATTTCTTCATGCATTGCTATCCAATATTTTCTTGCTTCTTTACATATCCACTACACGTGGTAAAATGTTGCATGCCCACAAGTAATTTTACAATGTTGCAAGGGGCCAATCCTTCCTGATCTGGCCTGCCCCTCCCAGCAGCTGTTTCATCACTTGAAAAGGCAGGGCTTTTTTTAGCAGGAACACGGTCGAACAGAGTTCCAGCATCCCTTGAAAATGGTCACATGGCTGGTGGCCCCGCCCCCTGATTTCCAGACAGAGGGGAGTTTAGATCGCCCTCCATGCTGTGGCATGGAGGGCAATCTAAACTCCCCTCTGTCTGGAGATCAGGGGGTGGGGCCACCAGCCATGTGACCATTTTCGCTGAGGGTGATTTAAACTTTAAAAAACTCCCCCCTTGTTCCAGCTGACCCAAAGTGACATCATTGTGTAGTCCAGAGTTCCACCACTGAATTCCACCACCTCTTTTCCCAGAAAAAAAGCCCTGTAAAAAGGTATGGGAGGGAGAAGAGCAGAATCTGACCGAGCCCTTCATATTTTTGAGATTTCTTGAACGTTCAGTTGCATTTTACATACTTATATAGATATTTCTACCCCACTTTTCTCCCCAACGGGATCCCAAAGCAGCTTGCAGCATTCTTCTCCACTCCTCTAATCCAGATGAGCAGGGCTTTTTTTCTGGGAAAAGAGGTGGTAGAAATCAGTGGGTTGCTATAGAAGAAAATGGTCACATGGCTGGTGGCCCCGCCCCCTGATCTCCAGACAGAGGGGAGTTCAGATTGCCCTCCGTGCCGCTTCAGCGGCGTGGAGGGCAATCTCAACTCCCGTCTGGAGATCAGGGGGCGGGGCCACCAGCCATGTGACCATTTTCAAGAGGTTCCGGAACTCCATTCCCCTGCGTTCCCCCTGAAAAAAAAAGCCCTGCAGATGAGGGTGACTAGGCCAGTGGCCCAGGTCACCCAGCAAGCTTCCATGCGCAGGGGGTATTTTAACCTGAGCTTCCCCGATCCTAATTGGACAATCTAACTACTATACAACTCTGCCTCTCTTGCGGATAGTTATTTGGATAAGAGCCACATCAAAAGTTAGACTGGACTGTACTAGTTAAGCAGAGTATAGACTCTGAAATCAAACACCATGGATGACATCCTGGGCTCCTTGGAGTAAAGCTGGGATGCAAATGCAATTAGACAAACAAACTGGGGCATGTGCATGCGAGGGAATAGCTCACAGGAAAGGAGCCGCACCAACAAGTGAAACGACAAGGAAGAAAACGGTGTATGAAAATGCAGTTTGTAGATTTCTGTAATACACATTTATGAGCAACAAACTTTCAGGTCAGTTCTGCTGGGAATGAAATTCTGATTTAGTTGGCTTTCCTTTTTTTGACTACTCATTAAGTAGTCAAAATTGCAAAGCCTGAGACTCAGGGAAGATCCCCCCCCCAGCACCCAGCCCACCATAAATGTTGAGAATAGAAATGTGATTCTCCTTTGCTCCTTTCCTCTCATAAAAGGAAGTTGGAATCCTCAGTATTTCACGTGCCTGCAAACACCTCCATTTGCAATACACAAAGCTCCTCCAAACTGCATCCCGCAACAAGCACACTTCCTTATTTATTCCAGTCCCGTCTCTCCATATAAATACAAGGCAGTCAACAAGAATAAAAGCGCCACAACAAAACATCAACAAAAACAACATAAAAATAACAGGTTACACAAATGAAAACAAGTGAAATTGGGATGGAGGGATGGGAAATGATCGTAAAACCCTAGAAAATAATTAGCACAAGCCCCTTAAAAAGAACTTTTTAAGAAGAACAATAGAGAAAAGCAGGAAAGAGGATAAAACGTCATGAGGGAGAGAGTTTTAAAGGAGTTGGTAAATAAAAGGCCTATATTATCATCATCATCATCATTATCATTACTATTAATTGATTAACATACTATATTTCACTACTAAGGATCTTAGCTTTAAGGCTGAGAATACAATATGCAAATCTAAGCAAGAGCCATTCTACACTTACACAGAAAGAGATTGCAGTTCCAGATACCAATATCCCGGGCTGTACCACTTCAGACTACAGGTCACTTTTTAAAATGCTCCCTCCTATAAACTTTGGCAGAATATACAGTCAAGAACCGGCAGAGGTTCCCACAAAAAAATCCCCTCTTTGTGCAGACCCCCATTAACCCCAGAAACAGCGTTTGGGGAGCTGTCCCCGCTTACCATTTTCTTACGCGGTCCAATTATGTACAACAATTATAGGAAGTCTCTTAAAAACTAGAAACGATTCCAACCACTCTTCCAACACAGGATCTGCTTGCGTTTCTTCATTCGCTCTCTGTGCCTCCACAATACTCCTTCCCACAGTCGCTCTACACGCTACTTCTCTTACAAGATCTCCATGGAGCCAACCCGTGCTCTGCGAAGACACACATCACCTCGGGGATGGGTTTCCACAAAAAAAACGAGCAGGCAAATGGGCTTGGAAAGCTGTCGCCGGGGAGGGAGAGCTCCCCTGCCTTGTTTTCCAACACAAAAACAGTGCAGAGGGGAGATATTTCCCCATAATTCCCCATGGAGGCATCGTGTGCACGTGCAGCAGCAGAAAGGGGGAAACGCTCTTTCCCTGCAGTGTTTTCGCACAGGAAACAAGCCTGGGAGGAAGGCAGGATCTTTCACTCCCTGGGTGGCAGCTTTCCGAGCCTATCTGCATGCTGCTTTTTTAAATAGAAGCCAATCCCTGAGGTGGTGTGTGTGTCTGCGCAGAGCACAGGTTGGCTCCATGGAGAATTTATCAAAGAAGTAAAGTATAGAGTGATGGACACAGACAAGGGGGAAACTGTGAGATAAGCTACAAGTGACGCCTGACACAGGTTTGACGCTCGTCAGCTTCCCCCAAGTTTTGATGGGAAATGTAGGCATCCTGGTCTTGCAGCTGTAATGGAGAGCCAAGCTGCAAGACCAGGACACCTACATTTCCCATCAAAACTTGAGGGAAGCTGACAAGTGTCCAGCCTGTGTCAGGCGTCACTTGTAGCTTGGCTCTGTGCTTCCCCTTTAGTCCCTCACCTACTGCTGTCTGGCAGCAGCATCTCCGGCTTGATGACAGACGACCAGCAGAACTGGCCTGGGAGTGGAGGCCAGCCCTTCAGCGCCAGCCCACTTCCGCCTTCTCCTGGCATTTCTCTTCTCCCTTCGAGCAGCCTACTCCCTCAGCAAGGAGATTTCCGACTGTTTTCACGTCTGTTTTCACAGTTCTTATAAGTTCGGCCATCTTTTTTATGCTTCCTGCCCTTTTCATTCATAGACCAATTAAGGAGCCTTACGAAGGTATTCTGGTTGCCAAACAGACCTAGTGGCATGAAACTGACTGAAGGTCTTGTGTGCGCTCTGAAGAAAAACCAAAACACACAAATCCATGCCCCCACAGTGCTGCCAGAGATTAAAGACTCTTACAGGTGAGCCTATATTTCTAACAAATAGCTTGACAGCTTCTGAACATCAGTTTGGAGAGATTAAAATATTCAGGCGAAATGTGGCTTGGAGTTACCGATACTGGAGAGGAGAACACAGACAAGAGTATTCTATCTTAACCTCGTTAAAATGTACTTTGCACCTTGCAAAATAAGCAAAGATAAAAAGGAATTGATTTTTATTTCTTACTTTGATTTATTCTACCAATGGAATTAATGACTCAAGGGTGTATCTTCCAGAAGGCTCCTTAGAAAATGTGCCTTACAGTGAAATCCCAAGGAGAGTCACTACAGGTGATTTCAATGGCCGTAGACTGGAGTAACTCTGCTTAGGATTTCACTGTTAGTATCTTCCTCTCTACTCCACAGTAATTTTTGATGGCATCTCTTAATATACTGCCTTTTAACTGCTCAGATCTCGTACGTCCATTCACTGAAACAGGTACACATTCTGGGAATGCCCCAGCCCACTTATGTAACTGTTCCACCCCATGGATTCCAATCGCAGAATTGGGCAAATGATTAAAACTGCTGAAATCAAGATGACCAGTTGAATCACATGGTCAAACTCTACTACTGAAATTAAGAGACCACTAAGTGCTTAACTTAGGCGGGATTGTGCCCTTGGTTACTACTGTATTTGAAAAATTATTTTAAAATACACATATTCAAAGAGACAGAACTGCCATTTTAGAAACTGTGGAAATGCTTTGCTTAAGGGATATTTAAAGTCAATAATGAAATGTCAAGAGCATGGGTTAACTATATTCTTAACTTCTGGTCTTAGTATTCTTGGTTTTTATAAGGAGAGGTTTAAACGCAAGTTGCTTCAGGAACATTTAAAGAACTGAGTCCACAAAAGGCTTCCCTTGGAATATAAAAATTTTCGAAAACATCTTACTACAATATTGCCTCTGAATTAAAAAGGTCTGAAAGACTGCCACAACTATGGCTGTTTCCACACGTCCTTATAGGGATGGCCCACTCACTGGCGGCTTTTCCCCATGATTCCAGACGTCTCTGTTTGCAAACCGCTTGCAGGCTGCTGGGTTTCCGGGTTTTTTGGCGCCTTTTCTGGGACTGCACTTTCCCTGGTAATTTCTTTTGCCACAGGTTGATGGAGTGCTGCTTCTGTGTTCTTGGGCATGTGAATGGTTAAAGTGCTCTGAGGAATCAGCCAATCACATCCCAGCTCCCCCCCCCCAAAAAAGCTCTCAGCATGCAACTGCACATGTGCAGAGCAAAAAACAAAAACATTTGAAAGGGAGGCCAGCAATGTGCCTGACCTCCCCTCCCATACTGCTTTTTCCAAGGACTGTGGAGGCTGTCCTGCAAACTCAAAGTGCAAAGTAAGTGCATTTGGGGAGGCTGAGTTTTCGGAGCACCTCAGCAAAACACACACAAAAGTGGGCAAAGGGAGGGAACGACTGGCTGTGTGGAAATGGCTTATATCCGTAAAGCCTCCAGATTTGCAGAGCAATCCCATGCACAGTTATTGGACTTGGGCTGCCAGTAACTCTGCACAGGATTGCACTGTTGACCTTCTACAGCCATGCCTTGAATGTTCCGTTTCATTAGGATTACAAGGAATTCTTTTAGTGAACCATTACTATTTAAATAAAACAAAATGCACAGAGAAACTTTTGATTGCAAAGATACTAGAAGTGCCTTGTGAAATTGTTAAATCTATTATTTAAATTAGAAACTGAAACAGCTTCTTCTATTATTTTCCATTATATTCTATTATTTTAAATTAAGAATCTATATATCTCCAATTAACTGGAAAACGCTTTATCATATCACTGTAATGGAATATAACTTCTATACTTTATCAGAGAAGGGATCCATCACTTAGAAAATATCCTGTTTTTTGAATAAAATATATTAAACTATCTTACAGATTCTTTATTTTACATAAGAAAACACTGGGGTACTGGCTTCCCTACTGCTCACATTATCCCACTGTTTTCCTGGTCTTCACATTTCTAGGGTAATGAATTAATTTTTCTAGCTGTTGCCTTATTAAAATTAAAAATTTAGAAGCTAAATTATTACATTGCAAAAATTATGGAAGTGTTGGTGTTTCCTTGAAATACTCAATTCCCAAGCATTTTAAAAACGTACTTTTCTAATAGAGTTATTGTTTTGTTGCCGTCTTCTTTCAGACACATAACACTTTATTAGTTTGGTCTTCAAAGCCATTACTGTAGATGCCACAGAATCAAAAAATGTTTGCAAATACTATCTTTGCAACTGTTAACAAATTTATTTATTAACACAAATTTTAACCACCATGGCCATAATTTTCACACCAGAGTGTTGTTTTTTTTAAAAAAAATGCATACTCCCAATTATTACCACGTAATACTTAACAATATTATAGAACAACATGTAATTAATTTGTTCTGTGACATTCCAAACTTTCCTTGCTCTTTAATATTATCTTAGGGTTTACTAAAAGGACACAGAATTCAGTCAGAGCTCAGTTACAGCAACAAGAGGGGGGGGGGAAACACTGAAGATAGCCAAACTCAAACAGGACACAGTATCCTATTCCAGGACACTAAAATACTTGACAACACTACCAACTACTTTGTCAGACTGCACAGGGAAGCCATTGAAATTCACAAGCATAAGCAAAACTTCAACAGGAAAGAAGAAACCTTAAGAATGAACAGAGCATGGTTTCCAGTTCTGAAAAACACCAGGCTAACAAAACACTCTATACTCGACAATAGCCCTGCAGAGAAGATTAGCACATCAAGCACCAATCCATATGCAAAAGAACCTCCTCAGGATACAGTGAAGCCTCCCGCCATTAGCATTCCACACCCTGGGAAACTCTTACAGGATGACTCAGGTCAACCCCACCCCTCCTGAGTAGATACAAATGACCTGCCAACATCTTTTCCACACTGTGACACTGAGAGATCTCTGTCTTTTGGTGCTACACCTCTGAAGATGCCAGCCACAGCTGCTGGCGAAATGTCAGGAACTACAATGCCAAGACCACAGCGATACAGCCCGGAAAATCCACAACAACCATCGTTCTCCAACCGTGAAAGCCTTTGACAATACACTGAAGATATTGTGGTTGTAAATGACATTAGCATGATAGAAATTCTCACTTAACTACTTTACATCGATGCAACAGTGAAACATTACTACACAACTTGGGAACAAGGTCATAATTCCAGAGAGAGTCGGGAAGTGCCTACGTTCCATGGTCCAGCCCCAAAGCTGTCCCCATTTGCATTAACAATGGGATTCATATCAGATCACAGTTACTTACCCTGTACAGTAATACCCTTCGTAATACAAGTAATTATCTTTAATATTTCTACCTTTTCATAATTCTGCTTGAACGATGACTGGAGTCTTTTGATCCCAATATCATTGTAGCATAAAGCTTTTCACAAGCACCAGGTAGTTAAAAGCAGTCAAACCACAATACAGCCATTCAATTCCATTTTTAAAAAGAATACCTTTGGCTGGATCACGTAAGTGTCGTTCATTCCCAAATACTTAGTGCACAAATGTTCTTTAGATCTTGGTATCATTCAAAGATATGGAACTGGATGCCATGCCGTCAATATGCTCTATATCTCATTACCCAAATCTCCTGGTGATGCTGTAGAGGTACCGAGTTGCTGCTTGACAGCTGTTGTCAATTGGCTGAAAGCAAACCAACTGAAACTAAAGCCAGACAAGACAAAAGTGATACTGGTTGGAAAAGGACATTGTGCTCCTGACCTTTGATGAGGGTTCAGTTGACCCTGGTTGACTCAGTTAAGAGCCTAGGGGCTACACTAGACCCAGCACTGCTGCTAGAGAAGCAAGTAAAAGTGGCAGCAAAAAGGCCGTCTCACAACTCAGACTGGCCCCTACCTTGACACAGCTGATCTGGAGACCTGGATTCAAGCCACGGTTATATCGAGACTGGACTACTGCAATGCGATCTACATAGGCCTCCCCTCAAAGATGACTCAGAGACTCCAGCTGGTGCCGAACACTGCAGCTCGTTTACTCTCAGGAGCTAGATGGAGTATGCATATCACTCCCATTCTACAGTAACTCTATCGGCTGCCCATCAGTTACCAGACTCAATTCGAGGTCATCACTATTACATTCAAAGCTCTTCATGGCCTCAGCCCTCATATCTTTGTCTCTGCCTCTCTCCGCATGTTCTGCCAAAGCAGCTTTGCTCATCTGAACAGGGCCTTCTGCAGATACCGCCCCGCAGTTGGGCAAAAATCAACAGCTGTCCTCACACCGGCTTTCTCTGTGGTGGCCCCCACCTTACAGAATGGCCTACCTGAGGAGTTCAGGAAAGCTCCCATTCTCCCGGCTCTCCACAAATGATGCAAGACTGAATTTTTGAAGAGGGCTTTCTACCAAAATTATAGGGCTGTGTTGTAAGATAAGAAGTACACTTGATCTTTGCCAAAAGGCCGAGAAGCGATAAGAAGTATCTCTGAGAGATGCCTTGGAAGGGATGCCTTGCACCAATCCATATGCAAAAGAACCTCCTCAGGATACAGTGAAGCCTCCCGCCATTAGCATTCCACACCCTGGGAAACTCCTACAGGATGACTCAGCCCAAACCCACCTTCCTGAGTAGATATAAATGACCTGCCAACATCTTTTCCACACTGTGACACTGAGAGATCTCTGTCTTTTGGTGCTACACCTCTGAAGATGCCAGCCACAGCTGCTGGCGAAACGTCAGGAACTACAATGCCAAGACCACGGCAATACAGCCCGGAAAACCCACAACAACCATCATACTAAATGTTGTTCATTATTGTACTTTGCTCAGTGAATGTCCTAGCTGATCATTATATTGTATTTTCTCTTGCACTGTGTAATCCACCTTGGATGTCAGTGAAAAAGGCAAATATAAATCAGCAGCAGCAGCAGCATCAAGAGGGTTGCCTACTGAAATTACTGTACAGCTTATACAGAATTATTCACCAAGATGGCCAAGACTGAAATCCTCTTAGAGAAGGTACCCCCCAAAGCATGAGAGTGATGGATTTACATTTATACCAAATGTCCAGAGAGATTTTCTATTATGTATTAGCCATTATGACCAGCGCACACAAGTCAGCAGAACTTTTCCTGGACTTTACCCCCTTCAAGAGGGGGCTTCAAATATCTGAATCAAAGAAACAAACCTTCCAGCACATGTAGAAAAAAATAAGAAGGCTAGGATTAGTTTTTCTCCCTGACAAGCTAGTTGTCTGTGTGTAAGGATTTAGTTTCCCATTCAAAGCTACTGTCTTCCTCTTGCAGTATGAAAAGGTACAGTCCAGGAAAAATCCCACTTGTTTGACTCTGCTGATTGTGTAGACTAGCTCTGAGCTGAAACAGGAACAGTGGCCTTGCTAGATCCAGTAATAGGGCTGTGCATGGGGGGGGGGGGCACCTGAACATACACACAGAACGCACAGATTCGACTAATTAAAGCAGCTTCCAGAACCTTGAACCAAATCCAGGAAACGAAATTGTAATGAGTCTCTCCTGCCAAAAAGTTTGTGTTTTATTTCAGTGTGTGCCTTCCAGCAGCAGGCAGGGACTGGTCTGGCCTCACAGGGCAGCCCCTTGTTTTCCTGAAGAGCTCACCAATCAGATCCCAAGGGGAGAGAGACCTTCTATTATGAATGAACTGGGTTGGCTAAAAGGAGGGATGAGACCAATGAGAGTGGGTGCATCTCCCCACTCTCCACTCTGACACTACCCAGGAAATGGCATTCTCTGCCCACCTGCCAATCAGGACCTCGCAAGGGGAGACCCCTCCCCGCTTATCAGCTTTGGAAATGTTTGGAAGGGAGACTTCAATCATAGGCTGCAATTCGAAAGACACTTCCCTGAGATTAAGCACCATTGAATAACATGGGACTTATACCTGAGTAGACCTGTTTAGGATTGCTTCCATAATCTTTCAGGACTTTCTCTCTTTCTGAGATAAATAGCAAACCCCTTTAAGAGCCAGTTTGGTGCAGTGGTTAAGAGTGCGGGACTCTAATCTGGAGAGCCGGGTTTGATTCCCCACTCCTCCACTTGAAGCCAGCTGGGTGACCTTGGATCAGTCACAGTTCTCTGGAGCTCTCTCAGCCCCACCCACCTCACAGGGTGTTTTTTGTTGTGGGGATAATAATGACATGTTTTGTAAACTGCTCTGAGTAGGTGTTAAGTCATCCTGAAGGGAGGTATATAAATCGAATGTTATTATTACTATTAAAAAGTAATCCTGACTGCCCCCACAGCAAAAGGAATACCCATGGGAAAACCATAGGTCTACTTGGGCAGGGGGGAGGAGGAATTCAGACAATCATTCTGCCTCATGCCTGCCTGCACTTGGGCAATGGAGGTTGGCAGCAAGAAAGCCCTGTCTTGCAGCACAACGCTAACCCTCAAAAGGAAGGATTTGGATTCACCCCTTATTGTGGGAACAAACAAGAAGGAAACATGAAACCAACAGGCAACAGCAGAATGCCAAGGTAATCAGTTATTGGCATCAGAGAATAAGGAAAAAGTGAACATGAAGCAGGATAGTTTTTTATGTTGCTGCACTGCACTAGTTGGAGCGCTCTCCTAGCTTGGAACACTCCGCTGCCACTGCTCCACCCACTGGCACTCACCTTCTACATGTCCACTGTTGTGTGTGCCTGTTACTGTGCTTGAAGAAAAACTCAGTGGATGAATGATTTAGACTTGGAGGGGGACTAACAATTGATGCCGTTTTTTGGTTGAGTGCGAAAACAGCTGACCCAGAGTGTTGTTTCCCTCCCTGCTTGGAAAAATCAGTATGCATTTATGCATGTATGGCCAACAAGTCCGCAACAGACCGTAACTGAGCAACAGACCGTAACTGAGCAACAGACCGCAACAGACCGTAACTGACCGTAAAATCATCATTCCAGGATTTGGGAAGGGGGGGGGGTTGCACTTAGATAACTCGAGACTGGACTGGCACTGAGAAGCCCAGAACCTCTGGGCGGGGGGCGGGGCGGGGGGGCTCGGTGGTGGAGTGCCTGCTCTGCATGCAGACGGTCCCAGCTTGAATCCCCCGCCCCTCCAAGTAAAGGGATGAGGTAGAGAAAGACCCTCTGCGGCAGACCCTGGAGAACTGCTGCCGGCCAGAGCTGAAGGGACTGATCTTGAGAGGCCAGCGGCCTGGGCCAGTATAAGGCAGATCCCCGGGTTCAGATTCCTGACATAAATGCGTGTTCAGAGGGCACAACACAAGTCTGCGAGCAGCGCGATCACAGTACGAATTCCCTTCCCCAAAATGGCAGAGACCGAGATTTGGCGGGGGGGGGGGGGCAGGACTCGGCTGGGACAGGATTTGTTCAGCAATAGTGAGCAGGGACCAAGCTGCTCCAGTCATTGTATCAGTTCTGCACTGGGCCAGGGGGCTTGAAGGGCTGCCCCCTCCAGCACTGCCCAGCCCACAAGCCCTTCCGCAGTGCCAGAGCCTGCAGAGGTGAGTGCGTGGTGTCTTTGCCTTTCAAATGCCCCCCCCCTTTGAGGCATGTCCAGTGTCAGGCCAGACCATTTCTTCTAGCTGTGGGGTGCAATCATTTTTAGATTTTTAAATATCTGCTTCTAGCCTGAGGGCATGTATGGCCAACAAGTCCGCAACAGACCGTAACTCATGAAAGTAAAAAAACTGAATGGATCATATCCGAGCCGACACCACCCCAGCTGGAACAAACAGTAATGGAATGCAATTATTCTGGAACCCTCCAAAACTGAAACTGGAAAAGAAAATTTCTCAGTACACACTCCTACCCAGTAATACAACTTTTTTTGTTGCAACTGACTGGTTTTAGATCAATGGGTTATTTAATTGAATGATGGGAAATATAAAAGCAGTGGCTTTACCATTTTAAGAGCCGTTAAGTGGCTCTTTTTATACTAAGACAATAACTTTGCCACCACACAAAAAAAATGCAACAGCTTTGGATGAAATATACTGCAGAAATTACAAAATACTATAATGAAATGCTCTGGCAAGTTTAAAACATTTCTTTATAAATTCTGCTCAAAGTAAAGATTAGGAATTAATGCCCAATAACAAAGCAAACAGGTTTTATCTAATTAGATTTAAAATTAATGTCCTGGATTTAATAGCACTGTAACTTAGTATGGTAATTATATGGCTCTTAAATACCAAAACATACTACTGTTGAAATTAAGTTTAAATTACAAGATATTTACTGAACAATGAATGCATAATTAATAAAAGCATGGTTTTTAGGTCAGCAACTTAACAAGCATTAACTGTCAGATTCAAATAAGATACACTGCTATGTTTCTTGATGACCAGTTTAGAAGTACATTGGGGGGGGGGTAGTGTAGGCAGCTCTTAAAAATAATTAAATGTTTTGAAGTCTATATTTTATGTATTATATGTATAACCTGCTTGTACATGAAGCCAACCACCCAAGTTTTTAACTAGGTTAACATCTGTAAAAGAATAAATAAATCTAACCATTAGACATCACAAACGGACAACTCTTGTCAAGATGAGAAAAATTGCACCGGAACACAACAGCACCTTAAGGACCAACAACATTATTTCAGCAGGGAGTCACAGCTCACTCCATCAGCTGCATGAACAAAGTGCACATCCATTAGGCATGCACATTTTTGCTAAAAGCCCCAGGTCTTAACAAGGACTTCAGATCTGTGATGCCAATGTTTTGCTTTCCCACCCCTGACAGATTCTATCTATTTATTTATTCATTTGCACCCTACCTTTCTCCCCAAAACAGAGACCTAAAGCAACTTGCGTTGCTCTCCTCTCCTCCATTTTCACAACAACTCTGTGAAATAGGTTAAGCTAAGAGTGTGTGACTGGCCCAAGGTCGGCCAGCGAGCCTCCATGGCAGAGCAGGGATTTGAACCTGGCTCTCTCCAACCCTCTAACCACTGCACTATGTTGTGGATGACTCTGGTCAGGCCTGATTCAGAGACAGGCACGCCCTTAAGAAGCCTTCAGCTTCTAGTTAGCTTTCCTGTATCTAATCATTTAACTCCTGGCAGGAGTTAACCTTCTAGGTTCATTACCGGGTTTTGTATACAGGTAATATAATTATGGAGTCTCTGCTTCCACTTTAAGCCTTTATTATTACAAAATAATTATTGTTAATATCAACCCAATGAACAGAAAATCATACCATCCTATTATAACTACATAGATCATTAAAGGAGAGCAATTACATGAGCCCCAAAAGTACCTTACCCAAAGATGCGAAGGTCACAGGCAAGGAGCCCCTTCTGAGAAGGGGCTCTTGATCAATTTAGCCTGTCATATTTATACAGAACCTTCCGTCAAGAGTAGCTGTCTATCCCGCTTCAAAGACGTGAAATCTTGGCTAACTTCTTATATTATGATGTCATACACCGAACAAGGTTATCCATATTTGAAACATCTTAAAACATGCAATAGTTAGTTCATTCTTGCTACTTATTATAACAAAGTCTATGTAACATTAGTGATTATAAGTTTCTCATACATCTGAATATCTTTCGGCCCTCCACTGATACATCTATCCTTGAATAATGTTTCCAGCCTCTATGAAGTTAGGACATGCACCTGGGCCTTGATAGATTGTATATATTGATATGAATTAGATGGCTCTTCCGATGTACACGTGGCAATACAACTGTGTGCTCCCCTCCAAGGCTGTTCTATTCTAGGCCTCCAGACTCTGTGGCCGGTCTAGTTACGGGGCTGGACTAGCCCTGTTTCTGTATCTTGAATGGTTTTTGGGTCATATCCAGCAACTGTTCCCCTATAGTTCTAGCTATATCCATGACAACTACATTGGCTAATTAGTTTAACTACTCTTTAACTTTTCTAACTGGATATTAGGTTTTACCGTGCACTTTCCCAGGATTAACATGAAATCTAATCTATTTTGCCTATCTGTCAACATTTGGGAGTGGTCCTCGCCCACTCCAAGCTGACTGGTTATTCTTTTGATTGGATCTTTTCTTTCAAGCGGCCTCTCTTGGTAACACTGCAACCCCCCCCCCACCTTTTCTGTTATTTGCAGTGCTTACTATAAATGCATCTGCTTAACTGATGCTCACTTCACGCATCTGATGAAGTGAGCTCTAATTCACATACACTTTTAATGGAATAAATTTTGCTAGGCTCAGATCCTATTACATTGTTCCTCTTTAGGGTTGCACGTGCGTGTTAACATCTTCAAGCCAGTAAGTACTAGGTCTCTCCCTCCTGCTGGGAAACAAGATGCCCTGGCAGCCCTATTCCTCTCGTGTGCCTCTCCAGCTGCTGCACAGGCTGGGCCTCTGCTGGTTCCTCGGCTGCTCATGTGCAAGGCCTCTTTGGAAACCCCTGGCCAGGGAAAGTACCAGCAGCAAAGTGAGAGAGCCTCACAGCAAAGGACAAAAGCAAAGAGGAACACTGCCACAGCCTTTCAAATGCCACTGGGCTCGTGTTTATTTTCTGCTGCTAGACTAACAGCACTACTAATCTGGAACAAGATGAGAGGGTAGATCGGTCAAGGACCATTAGTCATGGCAAGTGTAATCCTTTCACCTGAAAAAGGTCAGCCTAGCGGTCACCATGTTGCAGATACCTCATTCAAAACCAGAACGGCTCCTTAAATGAGGCAGCTTTTATTTAAAGAAAAAGAAGAGGTAGAGAATGGGGAGCTCTGAACAAAACAGGGTAACAACGAAATAGCCCCAAAGACAGGGCGAGGGGGGCAGAAGCCTCTTTTAGTCTCTGGGCTCTGATGCTTGAACTCCAGAAAGGTCTGGAGGCTTGGCGAGGGCTCTTTTCTTTACAGGACTTGAGAAGCAACAGCAGAATTCCCACAAACACCACAAAACAAGAGACACCTGCCAGCAGAAGGCCACTCTTCTGCCGCCCCCCGCCCCCCCCCCATGCACTCTCTGTGGCCACACACTGTCAGGAAGGCACCCTCTTCGTTAAAATTATTGATCCTGCATAAGGCAGAGCCGCTTCACATGGCATTCCCTAAGACTAGAGTTGGCAAGGGCCCCAGGGCCAAAGTGAGGGGGCAGGGGGCTGGAGGTGAGGGGCAGGAGGAGATGCACACATGCTCCTGTGCTCCCCTATTGCACCGGGAAATGACATCGTTTTCTAGCATGTTGGAGGAGCCGCAGAGCACTCTGAAGCTCAGTTCCATAAAAATTGTTGGGAGGTCATTTCTACTGAACTGGGCTTCAGCGTGCCCTGCAGCTCCTCTGGTGCTGGAAAACGGTGTCCATTATGTTTTCACATAAGTTGTGGATCCCATAATGAACTAAGGATGGTGTGGCAACTCAGGAGGGAGTTGCTCAAGAAGGAGCCACTTGGCTAGATTTCACTGAGATACAAGCAGGGAAGTATAACACACTCCTGCAGCATTACAAATGTCCCGTCTCTCATTTAAACTGGGCCCTGAGCCATAAATTACATGTGCATGGTTTGATGGGATCCTTGGCGTGCAAACCGTGCATGCGCAACAACTGAAGCCAAGATGCTGGCAACATCCGGTGCCCTACGGGACAAGTTTCACCACAACTCATTACGATCAGGTCTCCGGAGGTCTCATAGAAGTTTCCTTGAAAATCCAGGTCCTATCAATGGACACGATCCAGCTATACTGAAGCTTTCAAATCGATGTTATTCCAGCGGAAGAGATGTGCTTGTCTGTTTCGATGACCTAAATGAGGCCAACCTGTGGCTGTTACTGACCCTTTACCAGCGGAGCTGGGGCAGGCTAATCACTGCTCCTTTCCACCTTTATAATGCTTTTCAATGCAGAATCATTTGCACCTTTAAAAATGACCGGAGTGCTAACATTTATTCTCTATAACGCTTTTTTTAGAGAGCGGGGGCTAAAAAAATCAATAGGTCGGCAACTTAATCATCCTGCGTCATCGTATCTTTCATTAGATTTTGCCAAAGCTATTTCAGATTCTGTTCCTTGCTACATTACTCCCCATAACCTCACAAAACAAGGCAGTGTGACCTTTCCTTCAGGCTCAACGGTCCTCTTGATTTTTGTCCAGCTAATAATTTCCTCGGATTGTTAAACGAAAACCAGCCTCCACTTTTGAGGTTTGAGATGTTAAAGGTTTCTCAAAACATGGACTTTTATTACTTTCCTCTTATTGCTCTGAGGATATCAAATTCCACAAGGTTCTTTCAGGTTCCTGTTTTCCATTCCTGTGTTCTGGGGCAACAACTTTGGAATATACAAAAAAACATTTTGATTGGGGGGGGGGGGGTGGAATCGCTTCTCATCTGTTTCAGTCAAATATGGTGGAGACAAATATGAAGGATTAAGCGCAACAGGAACAGAGACATTTGAAGGGCTAATACAAAAGTTGTGGGATGTGATCCACTGGGAAGATTTCAGTCCCATTGAGCTGCACACACAAACACACACACACACACACACACACACCAAAAAAGCACGACCTTTGTTCATTTCAATGAGACTTGCAAAGGAATATCTGGGAAAGTTACGTCAGATATATTGATGGACAATATCAACATAAAGACCAACCGCGGACACAAGAGTATACGTTCTTGAAGTACACCGTGCATTAAATATATTCCAATTAATTTAATCTTAAATAAGCTACAATAACAATACTAACACTTAAAGTGCAAGGTGCCTCCAACAGTTAGAATTAATTACATACGCAATCAAAATCAACAACAATCAGAATAATAGTTATACCATGTTCACATCCAAGAATCTCAATAACAAAGACATTAAAGTCCACAAGCATGTTTCTTCTTTATGTTCACGACTGAGACTTGGAGTCGAGATAAGTATTACAATATTGATGTCTTCTTGCTTGTTCTTTTACAGGCGTAATTCCAACAACCGCTAGTGGCTGGCGCACACACCGTCTCCCGGACGGGAGAATCCACCATGAACCCCAAGTCTCAGCGAGAGAAGGAGTCCACAGCTACCCAGAACCTCTCAACAGGAAACTAGCACTTCTCCTGTTTCGAACTAGCCTGTCATATCTATAGCAGGGGTCCCCAACCTTTTGGCACACGGGGGCCACATTAGAGTGCTCAATGCCTAAAGAGGGCCACAGCTTAAATCAAAATGTAACAAAACCATTAACCTGCCTATTTAGATCAACATTAAACATTCAGAGGTCAGTGAAGAAATGTTAACTTGAATGCAATCCATTTGGGAACAATATTTTATTGTTGAATCCTTTTATCTAGCTACACATGCTTACCTAGTCAGTGTAATGCTGTTTTCTGTTAGCCAAGACATTAATGTCCAAGTCAAGGTTTGTGACAGACACCTTTAAAATGTCATGTAAATGTTCATCTGTAAGTCTTGAGCTACACTTGGATTTCGCAATTTTCATCTTGGAAAAGGTTCGTTCACAGATGTACGTGGTGCCAAAGACTGTGAACAATCCTGCAGCAAATATCTTTAGGTTGGTAAATCTATCGGGAAGGCCACAACAGAAACTGAACAGACTATTTTCTTTGTAAGTGTCTCTGAGATGATCACTGGCAGGCCAATCAATTAGTTCCATCTGAAAATTATTGTCGTATATCAATTAATGAATGCAATGTAATATGTACTATATACTCACAGCTCAGTCACTCAGAATTCATATGACAATCATTATGTAAACAGAAGTTTATTGTATCATTGCCTATCACAGGGAGATAACTGCTTGTAGAACACTCTTGGAAAAGCTAGTTCGAAACAGGAGAAGTGCTAGCTTCCTGTTGAGAGGTTCTGGGTAGCTGTGGACTCCTTCTCTCGCTGAGACTTGGGGTTCATAGTGGATTGTCCGGTCCGGGAGACGGCACCTGCGCCGGCCACTAGCGGTTGTTGGAATTACGCCCGGAAAAGAACAATCAAGAAAACATTAATATCGCAATACTTACCTCAACTCCAAGTCTCAGTCGTGAACATAAAGAAGAAACATGCGTGTGGGCTTTAATGTCTTTGTTATTGAGATTCTTGGACGTGAACATGGTATAACTGTTATTCTGATTGTTGTTGATTTTAATTGTGTATGTAATTAATTCTAACTGTTGGAGGCACCTTGCACTTTAAGTGTTAGTTGGTATTGTAGCTTATTTAAGATTAAATTAACTGGAATATATTTAATGCACACTGCACTTTAAGAACGTATACTATTGTGTCCGCGGTTGGTCTTTGCATTTTTGGTTAGTTTACTCCGCAGTGCCCTTCCGTTGTTGCTCACAGACAATATCAATATGTCTCACGGAAAAGAGTCCTAAAAAAAGATAAACTGAACAACTGGAGAGAAGCAAAGCCTGTGGAGACCTGGCTGCTCTCTGTGCCGCCCATCCTCAAGCTTGTTTAGTGATGGTATTTTAAAATCACCATTCCAGGATTTGGGAAGGGGAGGGGATTGCACTTAGATAACTCGAGACTGGACTGGCACTGAGAAGCCCAGAACCTCTGGGCGGGGGGGGGGGGCTCGGTGGTGGAGTGCCTGCTCTGCATGCAGACGGTCCCAGCTTGAGTCCCCCGCCCCTCCAAGTAAAGGGATGAGGTAGAGAAAGACCCTCTGCGGCAGACCCTGGAGGACTGCTGCCGGCCAGAGCTGAAGGGACTGATCTTGAGAGGCCAGCGGCCTGGGCCAGTATAAGGCAGATCCCCGGGTTCAGATTCCTGACATAAATGCGTGTTCAGAGGGCACAACACAAGTCTGCGAGCAGCGCGATCACAGTGCGAATTCCCTTCCCCAAAATGGCAGAGACCGAGATTTGGCGGGGGTGGGGCAGGACTCAGCTGGGACAGGATTTGTTCAGCAATAGTGAGCAGGGACCAAGCTGCTCCAGTCATTGTATCAGTTCTGCACTGGGCCAGGGGGCTTGAAGGGCTGCCCCCTCCGGCACTGCCCAGCCCACAAGCCCTTCCGCAGTGCCAGAGCCTGCAGAGGTGAGTGCGTGGCATCTTTGCCTTTCAAATGCCCCCCCCCGCCCTTTGAGGCATGCCCAGTGTCAGGCCAAACCATTTCTTCTAACTATGGGGTGCAATCATTTTTAGATTTTTAAATATCTGCTTCTAGCCTGAGGGCTGTTTTGTAAGAGCCAGTTTGGTGTAGTGGTTAAGAGCACGGGACTCTAATCTGGAGAGCCGGGTTTGATTCCCCACTCTTCCACTTGAAGCCAGCTGGGTGACCTTGGGCTAGTCAGGGCTCTCTCAGAGCTCTCTCAGCCCCACCCACCTCACAGGGTGTTTTGTTGTGGGGATAATAATGACATACTTTGTAAACCGCTCTGAGTGGGCATTAAGTTGTCCTGAAGGGCGGTATATAAATCGAATGTTATTATTATTATTATTATTATTAAGGGGCCAAATGCTGTTTTTCTGCCCCTGGCCTGTTCCGTTATCGATAATTCCTACTGTTAGGGCTTTGCTGCACAGTTTGTGAGATGCCTTCAGACGAAGAGACAGCATATAAACCTTCTAAATAAAATAAATATCAGGAAAAGACTTTTAGGACTTGTACAGGACCCAGGAGAGCTCACAGACAAGATGATCATTATGCGGACAGTATTCAGAGCTCAGCGGAGCAGCTGGACAGCAAAGCCATCAGTGGGTGCCAAAACCCCACGCCTAAGAAGAGAGCAAGCAAGAATATCCTAGGGCCGAGCTCAGCCCAGAAGGGTCCCCTCTGATGCTGCGAAGTGGCTGCCCAGACAGTCTGCAAACTCTTTTCTCTCAGGAGCCAGCCAGGGAACGCGGACGGGGCCTTGTTCAGTTAGTGGAACTATGGAACTGCCGCTTCTCATTCTTTGCTTGTTGAGTCTAGATGCACAGCCTCTGGGGCTGTATAATGCAGCAAGCCCTTCGTCTCTAGGCAGCCTGCAGAATGCTCTCCCGCAGACCAAGCGTCAGATAGCCGTTGTCCAGCGAGTCTCTCAATTCAGTAGTGATCCCAACACTGTAAGCCCACCTGGCCTAAAGCCCCCCCACCCCCCGGGAATCTGGGGGACACGGAGAGTAAACAGAGAGTGACATAAATTATACACTGCAGAAGAAGAAGCATCCCTATGGCATGCTTAGCACATACCCTTCGGTGACATGCCGAGTCCGACAGGCACAAGGAACACTTCCCAAGGAGAGAGGATGAAATATTAAGTTGTGCCTGTGGGAGAAATTCCACCATTTGGGACTCCAAATGCCTGGCCGTGGTTCAAGAATTCATGTCCAGGTGACAGGATACAAACCACTTATTTGCTTACACAATGTTTCTAAGATACCTCTGCAAGCAGGGGGTCGTAATAAGCTTGCAAAACAATCTCATAATCAACTCATTAGAAAGCCCCAGCAAATCGGCAATAACGGAATCCTCTCTCTAAGATCATATTCTTTTTAGTTTTAGGAAGCTCTGCCTAAACCTTAACAGAAACTGACATCATTAAAACAGAAATTCGGATGCAGTAAAGTAGTTTTTATTCAAATTTGTTTTTCCTACCCCCTTCCTTCTTCCCAAAATGAACACTAAAATGTCTGGAAAAAGTAATAAATTCACCAAAGGGACTTGCCTCCAGTTCATATATTAAAAACCTGCATTTTAATTTTTCCTCCAGTCTTCTCAACAGCTAAATATACAATCTACTAGAAGTTTTTTCCCCTTCACTGACCACATTTCTCCAGGGAAAAGTGCATTTTAATAGCATTCACTACCATTCCTGCTGTGTTGGAATTCCAATACGTACAGAAGTTGGTGTTTGGGCCACACGTCTGGGTGGCATAACCCAGGACCAAACCGTATGGTTGTCGGTGCCCCTGCAGCGGTGGGTCCCTGGGGGTCTAGAAAGGAGGGACTGGGGGGGACACAGCAGGAATACTGCCCCTCAATCCACAACGGCAAACCCCGGAGCACACTGGTCAGCCGGGAGGCTCAGAAATGCTGAGCCAACTAGGCCAGGGCTTTCTTTCTGGGAAAAGAGGTGGTGCAACTCAGTGGGTTGCCCGCGGAGAAAATGGTCACATGGCTGTTGGCCCCGCCCCCTGATCTCCAGACAGAGGGGAGTTTAGCTTGGCGGTGCTCAGTGGCACGGAGGGCGATCTAAACTCCCCTCTGTCTGGAGATCAGGGGGCGGGGCCAACAGCCATGTGACCGTTTTCAAGAGGTTCCGGAACTCCGTTCCACCGCGTTCCAGCGGAAAAAAAGCCCTGAACTAGGCTGATACAAAAGCAGCCTTACAGAACTATTTGATTGTATAGCCACATTCATGATACGAAGCACAGCACAAGTGATTGGGACAATCTGCCATTTCTGAAGGTGCTGCACGATACTTCACGGGAAGCACTGCCGTCTAGTCACCATCTTGGTTCTCAACTCCAAGTGAGAAAACCCACGTTCTTGCCCATGAACTCAAAATCAGGAAATCACTTCATCTGCTAATAATGAAAACCAGCCTGGGTGGGGCAGGGCATCACCTAAGACGGCAGATGGAGTTCTGAACATCCCAGCCTTCTCCCCCCAACAACACATAAACATCACTAACGACTGAAGTTTGTTACAAACAAATGACGGAAAAAGCTACTGGAACTAAATCCAAGCCTCCAGAAACAGAAACAACCGTGGTAAGAAGCTTTTTCGACACGGAAAATCTGCAAAGCAGACTTAGAAGGGCTCTTAATGAAGCTGCCAAAACGGCAGCCGCAAGTGACGCTGCTACAAATAACTCAGACTTACCTACCAAAAATGAATTAGTAGACCTTCTAGACCAGTTAGAAATGAGAATATCAAACAAATACAGAACTTTATTGAGACTGTCTCAGTTCATCTTACAGAATTCAGCCACTCACTAAACGAAATCTCAAAAACTGTAGAAACAGCCATGGGGCTAAGTTTAACTCTGCAAGAAGAAACAAAACGTCTTCAAACTAACGAAGACTTTATGGAAGACAAAATCATTTCACTAGAAAATTCTTTAAACCAAAATAATGTCCACCTTTGAGGCTTTCCAGAACAGACAGAAGATAAGGAAGATTTGATTGCTTTTTTTGTCTTCCTGGATGGTGTCTATATTACAACTTGAAGTTTATGGAGAAAATTGAAATAGCAAAAGGTACACAACAGGTTTGCCCAATATCACCACTAATGTTTATTATTGCTTTGGAAATTTTGGCAGTGAGAATCAGGCAAGACAGTAGAACTGATGGAATAAGGGAGGGGAAAGAGTTATATAAAATGAAAAGCTATGCTGATGATGTGGTTTTATCAGTGATAAATCCAAACAACTCTCTGATCTATGTAATGGAACAAATATCAAAATTTAGACAGCGTTTTGGATATAAACTGAATAAAAAGATAATAGTACTATGGGTAACGACAGAAGAACAGGGAGAGATCAGAAAAATAACGGACTCTGCTATTATTACACATAATAATGTAAAATACTTAGGAATAAATGTATCAGCACGAAATGAGAACTTATACGAAAACAATGATCAAAAAACGTGGACAAGCATTACTGAACATTTGCAAAGATGAGAAAAACTGAATATTTTGTGGTTGAGAAGAATCTCTGCTGTTAAAATGAACATATTACCAACATTGAAATTTTTGTTTCAAATGGTCCCAATTCACATAGACCAAAAGATTTTTAAACAAGTGGTAGAAAGTAATGAATGATTTCATATGGAAAAGGGAGAAACTGAGAATAAGATTTAAAGTCTTACAAGAGGATTGGCAGTACTGAATATTAAATTGTACCGCCAAGCAGCAGCATTGGTTTGGATTACTGACTGGATTAAAAATACGAGTAGAAGACACGTTAAATTGGAGATAATTGTTGCTACAGAGGGTATTCATAACTATTTATGGCTCAAGAAATCACTAAAATCTGTTCAAAAGCAAGATGTCATGCATATACTAAGAGATGGACTACTTAAAATATGGTTTCAATGTAGAAATAGATTTAGCCCACCAATCTCGCCATCGTTATTGCCAATAAATGCTAATTGTGATGCTACCCCGAGAAACAGAATGGACCAGTTTAATTACAAATGTATGACAGATAAGCAGGGTAACATGAAATTCAAGCACAAGGGGAAAACATTCCATGGTTGTTGTATCACCAAATTGTATCTAAGCTCAAAGAACAAACCTGCTAAGAAGGGGGCAGATTAAGAGAAAAAACAGATTTTGAATTACTTATAAGTGGTGACCAGAAGCATTTACTAGGAAAAATCTATAAAACTCTATTGCAACACCACACAGAAATGGAACTAGTTAAAAACTGTATGGTAAAATGGATGAAAAATTTCAGAGAATCCATCTCCACGAATCAATGAGAAAATCTATGGACCAAAGATATTAAATTTACAGATTGCCAATTGTTAAGTGAGAACTGGTATAAAATGTTCCTTCGATGGTATATTATGCCCTATTGTGAGAATTAATAAGGATTATAGTGGACAGTGCTGGAAATGTCAATTGACAGATGCAACATTTTATGACATGTAGTGGTCATGCAAGGAACCAAGAAGATATTGGATGCAGAAGATTTTCAAGCTCAGGTTTAAGCTGAACCCAAAAAATATGATATTAAATATTTTACCAAATAATTTTACCAAAAAAATGGAGATCTTTTCCGGTATATGGTGACAGCCACGAGAATACTATATGCAGCAAACCAGAAAACAGATTCATGCCCTGATATGCCTGAGTGGATAGATAAGCGGTATGAATATGTACCAGTGGCTAAATTAACTTCCTACATGCACAAAAAAACAGTATCAGAATTCTGGGGAAAATGGAAAGATTTCTTTGATTACTTGGGTTGAAACTAAAATAAATTAAGGTAATCATATTATAGAGACAAATATAGAAGAGATGACTGATTAAAAATTACTGACAATAAAGCTTGGGTATAAACAATTAGGAGAGGGGAAGAGAACTATTATATAATCTAGTGCTGTTACATATTTTGAATATATTTATATTGCTCAGCTGTAGAGCTCATTAAGTAACCTTAAGTAAATCACCTTTTTTATGCAATCTTGCCAATTCCTCTCCTTTTTACAGCCCCCCCCCCAGGGCTTTTGTCTCTGCCCACCTTGCCGTTCTCAGCACAGTCTTTCCCATGGTCAAGGGGGAGTCCAGCAGGAACCAAGCCCATGTCTCTGCCTAACCTACTTCACACACACAAAGTTATTGCAAAGACAAGGTGGGAGAAACAATGTACTCCATGGAGAAAGGCTGGAATGCAAGTTGTGCGTCTTTTTTTTTGAATTGTTATTATTAAATTAATTTTATTATTAAATTAATGTACTATTAAGTAATTTTACTTAATCATTGTTATACTATTTTAAAACCTGATTAAGTTTAAATTGTTTAAAATGTTGTTAAAAATTTTTTAAACATTTGCCACCTCGAGAACCCTATTTGGGTAGAAAGAGGCATACAAACATGAGCCTCTTAATCCTTCCAATCAACCTGTAATAGAGGTGAGCATTAGCCAGTATTGTAGGTAGGAAGGGAGGGGAGGTCAAAGCATGCAGGCAAGGGTTTTCCAAGACCCAGACAGCAAATTCATGACTGAGCCAAATTTGAACTTGGTGATTCCCAGCTCGTTCTCTTAAACTGCATAGGCTAGTGATTAGAGTGTCATACGAGGTCATGGGAGACCACAGGCTCAAATACTTTGGGCCAGTTGATGCTGGCTTGTTATGAAGATAAGATTGGGAACAGAGAACCATGTTGTCCTGGGCAGCCTGTAGCACTGGGTCCTATAGCATGCTAGGGAAAAGCTGGGATTCTCTGGGTCCCATGCCTCTAGGGACATCCTGGACACACCAGTCACTTCAATAAGTGATGTTCATTCCAAGCATCATACAGTCAAGGCAAGGAAATGGGTGGCAGCACCTTCCGCCCATGTGGCCCGCAATTCCTCTCACCACTCCATCGACCCCCCCTCCACACAAAGGGCCCCTTGCTGCTGCTTTGAAGTCCTGGCCAATGAGCTGCCTGATGGCCCCACCCTTTCTTTGCTGCGGCTTCTGATCTCGGAGCCCCAAAGCTGCTTCCCCTGAGGAGCGCCCTGCCCTCCTGCGGCCAGCCTCTCACTGCTGCATGGGACCCTCGCCTGTGTCTCCTGGCTCCCTGCAGGCTGCAGTCCTGTGGCCCCAGGTGGGCAGGGCCCCCCGGCTCTCTATCCCTGGTACTCTGCACTCCTTGGAGGGAAGATGGGGTAAAAATGAGCTGGACAGACTCCCTTGACATTCTGACTGCACAGATTTATCTTCACGGTGGAAAAACATTCAAGCACAACACAGTCTCTGCTTTCGAATATGATTTTAAGTAGACTAAGCAATCCTCAAAGTAGTTTTTAGGGTTTGGAAATCCCATCAGGTAACAAGAACAATGTCCGGGGGGGGGGGGGATCATCTTTGCAACATACAGCCATGGCACAGAACAACTCTATAAATTATAAACAAATGCTTATCTGTCTCCAGAAGCACCAAAAAGAGGGCTGAAATTAATCATTTCTTTGGGCGGAAGCTATTCACTTGGCGCAGGTTAATGGCCGCCGTAGATTCTACCCAATAGGCACAAAATAGCTCTCTTAAATGTGTTGCAGAAATGGAACGGATGCACTCTGGAAAGGTTAAGGACCTCATTTTGAATGCTCTTTTGATTATATTACTGACCTCAAAGGCTAAGAGAATAAATCTGCTTTATGTTGCTTTACGATAATCATGTCCAACTCATTTAGGCAAACTAGTTGATAGAGATATAGACTGCAATAATTGTGGAAAAGTACCCCTCCCCACCCAAGACCCTAAGCACTTCTGAGAGTCAAAAGAGTCTAAGAAAAAGAAAAGTGGAAATCAGCCCTGTTACCTTGCTGGGGGGCGGGAATCTTCTTCCTCAACACTGAGATACTCCTGGACCTTCATTCCTGCAGGAGCTATAACACAGGGGCACACGGCGCTGCTTTGCACTGAATCAGATGATATCAAGATCAGAATCAAACTGGCAGCCACTTGGCAAGGTCTCAGGATGAGGTCTTTCCCATGATCCCGTGGCGCAGAGTGGTAAGCTGAGTACTGCAGCCCAAGCCCCGCTCATGACCTGAGTTCGATCCTGGCGGAAGCTGGGTTCAGACACCTGGCTCAAGGTTGACTCAGCCTTCCATCCTTCCGAGATCGGTAAAATGAGTACCCAGTTTCCTGGTGGTAAAGTGTAGATGACTGGGGAAGGCAAACTACCCCGTAAAAAGTCTGCCAAGAAAACATCGGGATGCGACATCCCCCCATGGGTCAGTAATGACTTGGTGTTTGCACAGGGATTGGAGATCTGTCTGGAGATCAGGGGGCGGGGCCACCAGCCATGTGACCATTTTCGCCGAGGGTGATTTAAACTTTAAAAAACTCCCCCCTTGTTCCAGCTGAACCAAAGTGACGTCATTGTGCAGTCTTGAGTTCCACCACTGAGTTCCGCCACCTCTTTTCCCAGGAAAAAAAGCTCCGTTGTTAGGCAATGTTAGGCAAGCAATTAGCCCCCTACAGATGCTGTCAGGGCTGCCACAGAAACATATGGCAATGGTTATAAGACAGAATAAAAAACAGATTTTGACTGAATGCGATAATAATGCAATAATGATGAAGCAACCTTTGCCCTCTCTTCCCGTGCATCGCATGGAGAGGTTTCAGTAAGCAAATTGTGTGTAGAGGAGTCAGGTGTGTGTTTATTAGCTTTGGGCCCTTGAAAGATGATAAATTTGCCAGGGGAAATAAAAAGATGACTGGCTGGCGGGGGGGGGGGGGGAGTTCTTGGCTGTAATTTCGCTAGCACTCATACATGCCATTACATACAGTTTAAGTGGTTTAGCGAGGCAGCTCCACACTCTCTAGCCAGCACTCCTCTCACCAGAGCAAGGGCTGAGAGGGCAGGTGTTGCTTCGGCTTCTTTTTCCAACCTCGTGCAAAGGAGCTGGAAGTCTTTCAGCAGGTATCAACACCCGATAAAAATAATTTCCCTCATCTTCAGATACAAGAAGGATGAGATCCGACTATTCTGGTGGCGTGAATAAAGTTTGGAGAAGAATGATGTATCTGTTAGGATTCTGTTTCCATGGCAATCATCCCCCTTGGAAGGCCCAGTGATTTTAGTTTGTTGACAGAATGATTTGTAACTGACTTTTCCAAACACGCACGCAGGCACACACGCACACACAATGTGCCGTTCATCATATTTTGACTGAAACAACTCATTTTTAGCACTTGCCTTTTGCCTTTTCTTTCAGGCGCAGAGCATAAAAGTTACCATTTATTACAACCACAAATGCTGAGGGGTGTGTGTGATTATTTAACGCTCCTATACGGCACGGATCAAAACAGAGACATTCCTGCGTGTGCACAGATGGGGCTAAGGACCCAAGGGCGTGCCCTGGGGCTTACAGAATCCAGGTTCAAGAGTGCCAGAAGTAGGTAGCTCCAAATGAGGAAAGCCAGGGCTTTTTTTCCAGGAAAAGAGGGGGTGGAACTCAAGACCGCACAATGACGTCACTTTGGGTCAGCTGGAACAAGGGGGGAGTTTTTTAAAGTTTAAATCTCCCTTGGCGAAAATGGTCACATGGCTGGTGGCCCCTCCCCCTGATCTCCAGACAGAGGGGAGTTTAAATTGCCCTCCGCGCCACTGAGCGGCGCGGAGGGCAATCTAAACTCCCCTCTGTCTGGAGATCAGGGAGCGGGGCCACTGGCCATGTGACCATTTTCAAGAGGTGCCAGAACTCCATTCCACTGCGTTCCTGCTGAAAAAAAGCCCTGAGGAAAACAAAAAGCTGCCGTAAGGATTCACCCAAATGCTGGTTGGACATGCTGCAAGTTTCCTTTATGGCTCCTTTATCTGGGGGTCAGTGTTGCAGTCAAATCAACAAATAAATGGATTTTGAATCCCAAGAACTTGATCTAACAGACACCTGGGCATCACAAGTTAACAATTAAATATACATTTGTTCCCTACTGTTGCCACTGCTAGCAAACCACCCTTTGTTATGCTGGTGATACTAGCCCTGTCCGCAAGTTACAGTGAACAAAGGCACCTGCGGCCATGTACTTGCGTCCATCTGTTCCTAAGAAAGGCAGTGCACATTCACTTTACAGATGAAACCAGGGACCAGTTCCTGGATAAATGTGGGGTTTCGCTGTTCAGATGTACATGAGTTGAATGTAACATGAGAATTTGCTTAAAACATGTATAAAGAAAAAGCAAGTGTGCCTTGTACACGCTGCTTGTACAGGCGCTCACAGTAACTTGTGAACAGGGCTTCGGAATAGTTGGCTGCGGATTCCACAATGAGTGTTAGTTATTAGAGATGATCCACTGATAGCTTTGCCAAGTATCCATGAGAACTTGGAGAAACGGATCTCTCCATACTGAATAAAATGCTCAGGGTTCTTTTTCCATCAACCACAATTTTATGCATTGTTTATTTTGTTTAAATATTCTACTAGCTCCTCCATAGGAAAGAGCCGTTAAAATTAACAACTTTCAGAGGCTAATGGAGGGATCTAAAGCAGGGGAAACACCTGTAAAGGTAACGGGGAAAGCCTGCCACCCGTAGCATTAAGCTGAACATTAGCTAAAAACTTTGGATTACTTCCCTCCTTAAATACTTGCACCAAATCAGAACGCTTGCTCAAATGTACCAATCACTGTTTCTTGGAAGGTTTTACATTTAAATCCAGATACTATCATTTTAAAATCTTTGTCATCATCTCCAGGGAATGTTTGCAAATCATTGTGTGTAAATTATGCATTTCACAAGCTTTTAAAATGTTTCTTCTCCAGAATTATTATTATCAGAGTCGCTTATGAAAATAGCCTAATCTTCATTTCTTGAAAGTTCTTAAATTTCTTAAGAGCTGCTGTGCTGTTGCTCATTCCTCACCTGAAGTAATAAACCTCCAAGCTGGATATTGTGCACTGGTTGCTCTGGAGATGTTCACAATGACAACCAAATGAATGAGGGAATTACACAAACAGGGCTCAATGATTGCCTTGAAATAAGTGTATAGTGCCCACTCCCCACGGATCTCATGTAAGTTAATGAGGCCCTCACTCTGTTCTCATTGACACTGAGAAATAAAGTAGACAGAGTTAACACAGAGACCTCTGAAACTGCCTTACAAAAACAAAACAAAAACTGTAAAATAATAATTGAGGAATGCATCCCTTGTTGCTTCTGTAGACCAATTTTATTTTTATTTATGGATAACCTGAAGGTATAATAAGAGAAAATGACCTTCAAGGGAGTACAGTGTTTATATACTAGACAAACTGGTGTAACTCGCCCCAGTCACTATTCTTTGTACTCATCATGACACATCAGACTTCAGGGGACTCAGACACACCATTCACTGAACATGGTGGGTCCAGTCAGAATGTCTCAGACTCGACTACCCAAGAAGAAGGTTGACAAGATAAAAATGGGAAATGTCCAGGTCTACCATGGCTCTGAACTTTTCGAGAAAAGTGATTGTTTGCCATTCCTATTTGTAACCCAGTCATTCATTCTAGGAGCTCAAGGGGCCATTGCACGATTCTCCTCCCCTCCATTTTGTCTACACAACAACTTTTGATGAGAGAGAGAGAGAGAGAGAGAGAGAGAGAGAGAGAGAGAGAGAGAGAGAGAGAGAGAGAGAGATTGGCCCACAGTCACACAATGTGCTTCACAGCTTTGTGGGGATTCCTTATGTTGGAACAGACCAGGCTGAGCTCTTTTCCACACTGGGCTTTTTCGCAGCCCCATACTGCATTGATTTTTCTCCAGAGTTCTGCACACATGGGCCATTTTCACATGCAGCCGTAAGCCTCCGGAAGATCACGTGAAACTCACGGCACAAAGCGTCTTCCTAGTGCAATTTCCCAGCGTGATCCCCTTTAATAGCGTGATGACGTCAGAAATCGTGCCATTAAATGGGATCGTGCTGGGAAATCGCTCTAGGAAGACGCTTCGTGCCGTGAGTTTTGCGCGATCTTCCAGAGGCTTTGGGCATGTGAAAACGGCCATGGTCAAACAACCCCAATTCATTGTCCAAACTGCTTCCCTGACTTTTTTGTGTTCTGCATGACGAAAGGTTGCATCAACTGCAAAGCTGATTTTCCACTGGGGTTTGTGTGGTTTTTCTCCCTGTGCACATCCCCCAATTTTTTCCCCCAGTGAAGTCAAACTAGAGCTTTTTTGAAGTACAGAATGCTTTCTTTGGTGCGAGGCCTGGCTCTGGCCCCGCCTTTTGCCCTCCTCTTTATCTCCCTGCATCCTGATTGGCTGAACAGCAATTAATTGAGTTTTTTTCTTTAAAAAAATGTTCTAAACAACAATGTTGCAACATTACAGCATAGGTGCATTAAAAAACCCTTCCAAGTGTCCGAAGTCTATCATCTGCAATGTAGCTAAGAGAAATTTTAAGAATGGGCTAAAAAGTTCGCTGTGTGTGCAAGCTAACTTCAACAATAAGAATTAAATCCCTTAAAAAAAAATTACAGCATTGCAAGATTGGTACATTAAAAAAAACCTTGCAGGTTTCCTCAGCTAATCAACTGACGAAACAGAAGGCCCACATCTGAAGCAAAGCATTTTTCTGGTGCAGAAAAAATAAGCAGACATCGGCTTCAGTTTGATTCCTTCGAGGGTGGAATTACAGAGCCACAAAGCAGATCCAATACCTGTGGATCGAATACCCAGAAAACCCAGAGTAAGGGTGCATGCAGAAAACACGTGCATTTGCTGTTGCTTTAAATTCCACGCAATAGAGTGAGTACATATGGACGGGATATGGGGAAGAAAGCCCACACTAGTTTTTAGTTTTTTCCTGTATGGCAGAATTTTCTAATGGAATTATATTATAATAATACAGACTGAGGGACAAAGTAAGGCTTGGTACCTTGGTGCCAGGCACAAAAAAAGTTTGAGTGAAGACAAAAGTATTCCTTCTGTTGCTCAAGTATGGCTGGCGTGCCAAGCAGAACTGCTCTTCAGGGGAAGCCCCTACACATTTAAATTAGAAGTGTCACTTGTCATTTGTCAGTGATGCCATTAGCCAACAAGTCGGGTGGTTTTGCTTCCCACTAGAGGTGTGCATGGTTTGGAAAATTTTGCACAGTCCGGCTTGGTTCCGGGTTCGTGAACACACAGTTTGTGGGACTCACCATTTTCATGAATTTTGATCCATTTGGGTCGGTCCGTTGGTCTGTGGTCCATGAGTCCAGACATCCTGGTGCCGATCTAAATTCCCTAGGCAACAGAGAGGACATCCACAGACCTTTTGCAGACCTTAAAAACTTAATAGGCAGCTCTGTCTGCCAAGCAGAGAGCTCCCATTCTGCGAGGGAAGAGTGGATGTTCTGCAGCCCATCTTGGCCCTCAAAACCTTGATAGGCCGCTCTGCCTGCCAACTAGAGAGCTCCCATTCTGCTCTATGTGAGCAAGGCACAAGAATGATTTCCCTAGGCAATGGAGGAGTGAACATTCTGCAGCCAATCTTAACCCTCAAAACCTTGATAGGCCGCTCTGCCTGCCAACTAGAGAGCTCCCATTCTGCTCTATGTGAGCAAGGAGCAAGAATGGATTCCCTAGGCAATGGAGGAGTGAACATTCTGCAGCCAGTCTTAACCCTCAAAACCTTGATAGGCAGCTCTGCCTGCCAACTAGAGAGCTCCCATTCTGCTCTATGTGAGCAAGGAGCAAGAATGGATTCCCTAGGCAACGGCTGGGAAGGTGTCTGTGTGGCGAGTGAGGGGGCTCTTCCCCCACCCTTTTCTGTTTGATTTTGCCTCATTGCAACTTTTTGGTGCTGCTAGCCAATTCAAGTCATTTGGCATTTGCGACTCCTAGTATCTCCTGTAAGTTTCCTGGGAGGGGGCGCTTTGGGGGTCTGTAACTCGGACATCCAAAATGCAATCTTGACCAAACTTGGAACGTGGCTGGAAGAGAGGCTGCTGAAGATTCTCTACAAATTTGGGCTCTCTGGGTATAAAAGGGGTGGAGCCAGGGCTCCCAGAAATGACGACCACAGATTGACCAACCGGTCCGTGAACGTGGCTGGTCCATGAAAAGTTCATGGTCCGTGGTCTGTGAAAATCGACGGACCACGGGCTGGTGGTCCGTGGGGTTTTCCTGGTCCATGCCCACCTCTACTTCCCACTACTAGTAAGCATAAATTGTCTTGTTTATTGGCTTATACTCCATGTTAAATAAAATATTTGTGAATTACAAGTCCCCCTTCATAAAACAGAAAGAAAAAAAATACACCGCCATCTGTTCAGCGAAAGAGAACAAGCAACAAGGCTACTGTTTCAGTGGAATGCTTCTCCGGTTTGAAACTCCATTCAAATTAGAAACCTGTTCATACATATTAATTAAAATTATTATTACTAAGTTTGCAATTCTACACTTTTAAAGTGAAATGCTATCACACTCTTTTTAGCCGATTAAATTTACTAAATTCACTAATCGTTACCTAATACAAGGACTGTTTTTTTATACTGGGCTACCTCATATTCTGATCACATAGAAATGCCTGAAGCACACAGAATTTTCCAACTCATGCCAGTTTGTTTGCCTAAAAGATGGCATTTAAAGAAGTACAAAGAACAAGGAATGGACACGTCCCAAAAGAGGGGCTTTACCATGAAGTTCCCACAGCGAGTGAGGGAGACCCTTGGTACACGTTAACAGCTCCTGACATGATCATCTTATTCTGGACTATAATACGTCACCCTTGGAATAATTAAAATTCCTCCTCCTCCATAAAAAAAAAACTCCTCTCCGCCTTGTATGTAGAAAAGTAGGCGTCAGGAAGAAAGGTTCTAGTCTAGCCTTCTCCCTAGGGTTACCAGTCCGCTGATGGGGGTGGGGGATCCCTGCTCCCACCCTCCACCCCCGGTTACCTGGCCAGCAGGGGGAAAGGCAGAGGAACACAACTCCCAGGGTGAGCTCCTGGACAGTGTAGCATGCTCCTGCACGCTGCAGTAGATGGTTTTTGGCTCAAAACGGCCCTGATTTGGCCCGCTGCAGAGCACAGGTGCACTCCATGGCCTGTCGCATTGCCCCACCAGTGCTCCCATGCTCCGCAGCAGCCCAATTTGGGCCAAATCAGGCTGCAGTGGAGCGCAGGAGCACTCCAAGGCCTGTCGCGCCTCCCCAGCAGCGTTCCCACGCTCCCAGGGGCAGCATGTGGTCTGCACAATGACATCACTTCCTGGAAGTGATGTCATCACACAGGCCAAGAGTGCATGCACGAGGGCAGCATTACGGTTAAGTGCCAGGTCTCCCACCTCCCACCCAGAGGATAAGGAGATCTGGCAACCTTACTTCTCCCTCCCATGATACTTTTGAATATGACGCATCACACCACGTGGCTTAGTACTGTCCCTGTTCACTGGCAGTAGCTTTCTGGGGTGCTGGGCAGAGAAAGCTCTTCCTGCTACTTGAGATCCTCTACCTGGAGATGCCAAGGAATGAACCTGAGCAGAGCATGCACACTTCCAGTGAGCCACAACTCCTCCGCACAAATAATTATTTTTCATTTCACTGTATTAGAGCTTTCAATCACAGAATCCCCCCACATTTTGTAAATGATCTGGACGAGGATGTGAAGGGACAACTCATTAAATTTGCAAATGACAACAGACTGGGAGAAGCAGCAAATACCCTTGCAGGTGGAGATAGGATTCAATGAGATTGAAACACACTGAGAAAGTGGATGGATTTGAATAAGATGTGATTTAACATGGATAAGTGCCGGGTTCTGCACCTAGGTAACAAAAATGCAAAGTACGCGTACTGGATGAGGGATACACTTCTGGGTAGCAATGTGTGTGAACAAGATATTGGAAAACAGGTGCTTGAGAAGCTAAATATGAGCAGTCAGTGTGTTGCAGCAGCAAAGAAGGCGAATACAGTCTTGGGGTGTATCAACAAAGGTATAACATCCCCAGTACAGGATGTCATTGCCCCACTATATACCACACTGGCCCCACCTGCAGTATTGTGTGCAGTTCTGGAGGCCTCACTTCAAAAAGGATGTGGACACATTGGAAAGGGTGCAGAGGAGAGCGACCAGGATGATCGGGGGCCTGGAGACCCAGCCCTGCCAGGAAAGACTGACTCGGGAATGTTCCGTTTGGAGGAGGCCGAGGGGAGACATAATTGTTCTCTTTAAGTATTTAAAGGGCTATCACTTGGAGGAGGGAAGGGAGCCGTTCCTGTTGGCAACAAAAGATACGGGTGGCAATAATGGGATTAAACTAAAGGAGGGAAGGTACCAGCTGGACATTTGGAAAAAACTTCTTCCTGTTGAGAGTAATTCGACAGTGGAGTCAGCTGCCCGGGGATGTGGTGGGTTCCCCCTCACGGGCAGTCTTCAAGGAGCAGCTGGAGGGATACTTGCCGGGGATGCTTTAGGCTGTTCCTGCACCAGGCAGGGGGTTGGACTAGATGGCCTGCAAGGCCTTTTCCAACTCTGTCATCCTATGACTCTATGAAATGGCAGCCTGAAGTTGTACATCCTTTATCATCTACACAGCCTAAGAAGCCTCGTCCAAATTTGGCGCCTAGAACAGCAATGACCAAACTGCTGGCTGCGTCCCACTATTGTGTACTCCTCTGAGCAGCAGCAGCACCGGCAACAACATCACTCCCCAGCACATTAACAAGAACAACACCACATCATTAAGAAGAAGGGAGTCAGCTTGCTCCAGGACTCCCTAACACAGTATACGCTACAACTGGAAATTCATCAAGTCCATTATTGCCTAGAAATGGAGAAGGTAAGGCACCGAGAGGCCTTTCACAATCGCAGGGAGGAGATATGCTCATCATCCTGGGAGCTGATAGAAAGCTATTTTTTTTCCTCAGAGTGTTGAGAGAAATGTGTATCCAGGTCTAACGCAGGAAGAAAAGAAAACCGAAATCAAGATTCCAGGAGACGTTGGTCTAGGCAGCCTCCCAGAAGCAGCTTGAATTTTGTTCGCCGTACGAAGGATACCAGCCACAGCCAGCTGCCCAGAACGCCCCGGCCCACAGACCGTTCCCTGACCGAGAGCCTCATCTGGGAGGGGGGAGTCAAAAGCAGAGTGAGCGGTCTTCACAGGCGCTGGAACCAAACTTAAGCACATGATTAGGAGTGTCTCTACTGTTAATTTGATGGGGATTCGTGTTTCATGCTTTTCCTCTTCAGAAGAGTGAACAATAATGGGATGTGACCAATAGCTTGGTAATTGCTGCTCGGTGTTTTGTGGTGTATTTTGAACTATCAAATAACAAGGTCACTGGCTAATAATATAAAAAAGAGAAGGGCTGGGGCCAATTATGCCTTGAAATTAAATTTAGGCAGCCTGCTTCCATCCATGAGGAAGAAAAAACACATTCCCAGATAAATTTTATTCTTTGCTACACATATTCCAAGGTGTTGTGGCCAAGTTCTCAAACACCTTAGAGAGTTATTCCAAGAGAAGGAGGAAAGGATAATTCTCAGAGTTAGGAAGCACTCTTCAAAAATATTTCTTGCTGCTTTTGGGGGGAACACAACTGTTTTTAGTTAATTAAGGTCCTGCAGCAATTGTATTTATCCCCAAACTATATTAATATATTGGAAATAAGGCAGATTATTCGCATCTCTTAGATCCAATATGGTTAACAACGCAACAAGTAGTTGCAAGAATACAAAATATAGCAGCCCACTCAGAGCAGTTTACAAAGTATGCCATTATTATCCCCACAACAAAACACCCTGTGAGGTGGGTGGGGCTGAGAGAGCTCAGAGAAGCTGTGACTGACCCAAGGTCACCCAGTGGGCTTCAAGCGGAGGAGTGCGGAATCAAACCCGGCACTCCAGATTAGAGTCCTGTGCTCTTAACCGCTACACCAAACTGGCTCAACGGGTGGCTGCTGTTGAACAGTGGCAAGCAGACCGGTGAGTCCTAGAAGTAGCGCGGGAGTGAGTCATCTGGTGGATGCTGCCAGGCCTTGCCCTGCTAAGTCTCACCTCAAAGGCCAATACAGCCCTGGCAAAGGCCCTGCCCACTTCCCCCACCTTTTACTGACAGAAACCAAGGCTTGGAGGCTGGCAATACTGCTGTAATTGCCTAGCCGCAGTCACTCTTAAAACTACAGCAGCTCCATCTATCATTTGGGGGAGGGTTAACCCCCCCCCTCAATTTATTTTTTCTTGAGCTTTCAGAATTTTCTGCAAACCTAGGGCTTTTCTCAGGTTTGTAGAAAAATCTGTCTTGTCTACAACCTCAGTTTCTGGATTTAAGTACCCACAGATGGGGCTTGGTTGAGAATTAGATATAGGGTTGCCAAATCTGGGTTGAGAAATTTCTGGTGATTTGGGATTGGAGCTAGGGAGGGGGCGGTACAATGCCAGAGAGTCCACCCTCCAGAGCTGCCCTTTTCCCCCATGGGAACTGATCTCTGTAGCCTGGAGATCAGTTATAATTCCACTGGCGCTGAACCCCTCGCCTTCCCCCAGCATCCCTGGGGGTTCCTAGGGTGAGCTCCAGGAGCAGAAGACCCACATCCTCAAAGGACCCACCCCAAAGGCCGCTTCATCCTGCTCCTGCTCCTGCTGCTGGATCACAACAGCTGGAGGAGGGGAAGCCTCAGCAGCAGCAGCAGGAGGAGGCCCTTGCTCAGTGCTGGCTCCAGCCACGGGCCCCTGCGGGAGTGGGACTCCTGCAGCAACCTCCGCAAAGAGGGCCTTGCGAGCCCTCTCAGTGTCACCAGCCAAACGGAGAGCCCGAGCCGGTGGGCGGTGGCTAAGCCAGGGCAGGCCTCCTCTGTGCAGGTTGAGGGAGAGCCAGCCCTCCCCTCCCCTCCCTCCCTCTAGTCTTTGCCTCCACCTTTCCTCCAGGGCCCCACTGTACTCTCCCTCCCATGCATTCTGTCCCCCTAGCGTGTTTAACTTAGCTGCATTGAGCTATACTCACTCACTAAACCAGCACACTAACCCTCAAAATTTACCAACCTCCCAAAAACACCTTGCCCAAAATCTAGGGTTTTTTAAAAAATCTACTCTGGCCAGTACCTACTTTAAAAGCTTGCTAATTGTTTTGGCTCCGTCCTGGAGATGAAAAAATCTCTTTTTAAAAATACTTACCTAGGTTAAGTCTTATTAACTAACACTGTGCCAAAAACGACTGCTTTGTCTTCAGTGTCAACCTCTGTGTTCGCTGAGTCATAAAGGTATGATTAGTCTGCATGTACAGATAAAAAGGATTTTGTATAGCGTATAGAAATCAATTATATTTATTCATACTTATTATAACTTATTTGTAACAGTTTTAGCACTTCGCACTTTTCCAAAAATTTTGAAAACAGAGAAAAAATATATTCTAGATTGTGTGTGTGTATTTCCTCCGGAAGGGGGGGGGGTTACCCTTTTGTCAGGAACTATATTAGCTCCAGGGGACCCCTTTTGTCGGTTGTTACGGTTTCTAATACACCCAGCCTCATGGAAGCCGCGAGACCTACAGCAAGGAGAAGCACTTAGCAGCAGCAGCCCAGTTCAGTGTTTTGCACGGAGGGCCTCTTTATCTATTTGAAAACAACACACCTGAACCCGTCTTTTGCCTACACAAGCCTCTCAAGTGGAAAACTCTGTTGGTCCCTAAAATGCAAACGAAAGAAAAAATAGGAAGACCTACACCACCTAACTTACATTAAACACCTTATGAAAAGTTCACCTACAAGTATGCAGAAACAACGACCCAGCATTAGAGCACAATCAGTCTCAGGCAGGGCTTTTTTCCAGCAGGAACGCGGTGGAACGGAGTTCCGGCACCTCTTGAAAATGGTCACATGGCTGGTGGCCCCGCCCCCTGATCTCCAGACAGAGGGGAGTTGAGATGGCCCTTCGTGCTGCTCAGCGGCGTGGAGGGCAATCTCAACTCCCCTCTGTCTGGAGATCAGGGGGCGGGGCCACCAGCCATGTGACCATTTTCTCCAAGGGCAACCCACTGAGTTCCACCACCTCTTTTCCCAGAAAAAAAGCTCCTGTCCTAGGACTCTCAAACCAGAAGTCAGATCAAGTGGCCCTCCTCAGGCACGCAGCCCCCTCTTCAGCTCTTCCTCCAGGCAGGCAGCAGCAGGAAAGATCCAGGGAAGCAGCCCAAAGCTAAGCAAAAAATCCCAAAAGCAGCCAAAAGCTAAGCAAGCAGCCCAGCGCTCAACACAGTCTCCAGAAACCCACACAAAAGGGAGTCTGCTTTGAGCCAAGACTGCTTTTCTAACTCCTTGGAGATTCTGAAAAAGGCTCTCCTCCATCAGAGAGCCCTCTGACTGGCCAGAGAAGCAGAGCTCCTGCACCAATCGCCCACCCACTCCTCCTGCCTCCTGCCTCACTCTCTCTCCCCCTTGGAAAACAGCCGGGGAAAGAAAGGAAAAGCCCAGGAAAGAACAGGGAAAGAAAACGCTTGCCAGACAACGACTGAAGCTGCGTTTGCTGGGTAAAAGTGAATAAACTAGGTTTTATCTGGCCAATCAGTATCTGGCTTCCCGGTCTGATCCAAGATTCTCTCATTTGATCTGGTTTGCCAGATTTATATAACCAGCATATTAATACTGACTATCACACCCTAGATCAGGGGTGGCCAAACTGCGGCTCGGGAGCCACATGTGGCTCTTCTAGACATATTGTGTGGCTCCCAGAGGTCTCTGAGTATCGCCGTAACCATACATTTAATTTAGTTTAGTTTATTTCCCTCCCTCCCTTCCCTCCCTTCTTTCCATGTCTTTCCCTCCCTTTCCTTCTTTCTTTCCATGTCTTTCACATTTTCAATAAAATTTTTGGTGTTGCTTCCTCTGACCTGGGGACTTTGGGGGGGGTGAAGCCTAGCAAGGATGTGATGTCACTTTTGTGATGTCACTTCCAAGTCAAAGGTCAGGTGATGGCTCTTCCCAAGCTCCACCCCTTCCAATGATGTCACTTCCAGCATACTGCACCAAAATCCCTCCCCTTCCTGTGATGTCTCTTTCAGGACACTCCCCCAAAGCCACCTCTTTATCTGAAAGTCACTTCAATGCATCATGTCTTGCGGCTCTCAAACATCTGACATTTTTTCTATGTGGCTCTTACATTAAGCCAGTCTGGCCACTTCTGTCCTAGATGATATTGCATGTGATCAATTGTGCCAGCTCCTCTGGTGGATAAGAATGAAAACGGACCACAAGAGACATCACATCTTGCGCCATGGATGATACATAGATATAGATATGCAGATAGAGAGAGAGAGAGAGTTCTAATAATCTCACACTTGGCTTATTTATAACTACGTCCAGGGAATAGGCTTGCTCAGCAGCCTGTTTATTAATGCAGCTCAAGGAGTCAAAAAAGCCGGGTCCTGTTCTGGTGTTGAAATCTCCACACAGCACTAGGTGAGAGTTGGGAAATCATAAAACGAAGGTATCAAAAGTGGTGGACGGAGACCCCAAAAGGTTTCCTTGCTCTGCAGTTTTAAGAATTTAGGTGGAACGTAGACATCAATGCAGAGAGAGCCAATATGTTAGACTTGGATCAAAAGGACCTAAATATAGTCTTAAAACCCACCTTCCAAGGTCTGTACATCAACATTAAGGTCAACAGGCCAGGGCCGGATCGACAGGGGGGCAGGGGAGGTAGTCTGCCCCTGGCGCTGCAAAAGAGGGGGTGCCGGGCACAGCTGTCAGCCCCGGGAGCGCGCAGGCAGGAGGACACGGGGCGCGCTTGTCACGCGCCCCCTGTCCTGCGGGGCAGGCGAAAGGCAGCGCGGGTGGCTGGGATCCGTAGTTGTCAATTGAGCCTCTATCCAGACGCCCTGTAGAGTCTACAAAAACACAACCATTTTTGAGAGAAGATTCTTGACATGAATCAGGGGAGTTGTCAACTACGTTCTGAGCTGGAGGTCCCGTTGTTCCCAACTCATAATCCTCAAGGAAATGAATAGGTATTACCTCATTCTCCTTACCTCTGCTGGGGGGATGGGTATTCTTGAGGCAGGGGAAACCCACCGCAAGAGATTCCTCTTTAAGGCTGGATAAATCAGAAGAAGGGTGGGCTAAAGTTGGTGTAATGATTCCAAGTAAATGGGTGCCTGTGTCTTTAAATGCTTGGTGTGAGATAGGTGAAGAGTGGGGGTGAAAGAGAGGGAAGAGTGAGTGATGTGATTGGTTGATGACTGAGAGGGTGGGCGGAGTGAAGGCAGTTTAGACTGACAGCGCAGGGAGAAAAGTGTCAGTCAGAGGAAAGCAGGCTGGCTGTGGGCTGCTGCCTGAGTACGTTGAAGAGTTTTATGAGAGAAATATAACCTGTGTGGACCCTGAACTGAGCACGTCTGTGAAAGGACACTCAGTCAGGGAAAGGGAGGCCAGCTGTGGGCTGCCTGAGCAGGTTTCATATTTCTGTGAATCAGAGTCAAGAGAAAGCAGGCAAGCTGTGTGCAGCCTGAGTAACTTTAAGCGCGTCTGTGAGAGAAATATTGGGTCAGAGAAAGAGGCTAACTGTGTGTGAAGCCTTAGAAGAGATCTGTGTGAATGAGTTTATAGGAAGTAACATTAAGAACTAAGAACTACTTTTATGAAACCAATATGCTTCTTGAAAAATAAACATTTATTTTGTTTTGTTATATCCCAGAGTAGCTGTCAGCGTTATATCCCATTCCTATCCTCAGGGCCACATAGAACCACGAAGGAGCCTGACGCTTAGGAACGTTACCAAAGGGGAAACTTAATTAACTGCCTGGTGGCAGCTAACTACCCAGAGGGTGTAAGGGGAAGATTAAAAGAAAAATCTACCCCCCAAAAGTAAAGGTCATCAACAGTTGGCTTTACCGGAACCATCTCAGCACCCACCACTCTGGGAAGGGAGGGCTGAGGCATTTATACTGATGATTTATTGCATCCCTCAGGGAATAGCTTTGATCTTCGCGACTGGGTCTTTAAAGAAGATGCCCTAATTGATGCTTCTCTGATTTCTCAATCAAGGTTTGCTCCCTGGTTTAATATGATTAAAAAAGATCATTGTAAGGCCTCCTTACAACATAAGGCCTCCTTACAACAACATAACCAACATAACTGCGTATAACCTTAGGAGGACCTTTACTTCATTGCTCTTTCAAACAACGCCTGCAGAGATGCTAGTGGGTCGATATAAAAAGATGCCAGTTGACCAACGCATCTGTACATGTGGTCATTCAGTGGCAGACCTCCCTCATTACATCCTGGCTTGCCCTTTATACACAGAACCTCGGAATAAATTCCTGGCCAAGATCTTGCTTGCTCTGCATCCCTCGTCTGTCTCTGATAAGATGGTCACGATGCTCTCCGACAAGGATTCTTGTATTTCCCTAAGACTGGCGCTTCTTGCTTCAGCTGCTAGGAAGATCAGAGCAAAGGAATCAGCCATTGATTCGCAGTGATTGCTTCTAGAAGGTTTTATTAATTTTAAAGGTTTTTTTAGTAGGGCATTTTATGTGGTTTTGAAGTGTTTTATTACCTGATCATTTTGATTATGTATTATGCTGACAGTGTTTTGATATTGTGAAGGTCAATAGCCGTATACAATAAAACGAATCTGATCTGATCTACTGTGCAACGTTCCCTGATTCCCAGATGTCTAGACCTCCATTGTTCCAATCTGTCAGTTATTGCTGTCTGCTCTGATGCTGGGAGAGCAGTAAAAGTGCTTATTAAAACCTCCTTCAGAGCATCATTAAGAGGAGAACTCTCTGTGTTGGTTTCTATGCTGGTCTCTGAGCAAGCAGGAAGATTTCCCACATTGGGATATTTCCCTTTGATTTTAGAAAGTCTTTCTGTTGGCTTAATAATGAGAAGATAGCTGGGCAGTCAAATGTTAATAATACTTTACAAGCCTGGTGAGAATGATTAAGGGGCTCGACTGGTTTCAACTCAGAAGACCTGATTCTGCTGCCAAACAAAGTTCTCAAGTACTGCTCAGCATGGAGTTTAGTATTCCAAAGAGGGATCTAGCCAGCAAATTGGCAGATGTTCAAGCAAACCTTATGAAGCTGCAGAACTAAATGTGAGAAATTTCCCCACTATCAGACAAGGAATAGCTGGAACGGCTCCCACAATCTTTCGAAGCTTCCCCCTGGAGCGTCTGTCCAGCTGTTGTCTGTTCCGTCCTTCTGTATTTTAAGGGCTTGCTAATCGGCCTTTGCAAGGCACACCCACAGGTGAAGGCAAGTGGGGTCTGTGTTGTGTGGTCATGTGACTGCTTCTACATGAGTCCTGTGCAGGGCTTTTTTTCAGCTGGAACGCGGGGGAACGGAGTTCTGGAACCTCTTGAAAATGGTCACATGGCTGGTGGCCCCGCCCCCTGAGCTCCAGACAGAGGGGAGTTTAGATTGCCCTCCGCGCCGCAGAGGGCAATCTCAACTCCCCTCTGTCTGGAGATCAGGGGGTGGGGCCACCAGCCATGTGAACATTTTCTCCGAGGGCAACCCACTGAGTTCCACCACCTCTTTTCCCAGAAAAAAAGCCCTGGTCCTATGTATTGTATAGCATAATGCCATTTATCATTTATTTATTTATTTACTTGATTTATACCCCACCCTCCCCACAAATGGGCTCAGGGCAGCTAACAACATTCACAAAACACAGCGAATCAATCACAAAACCATAAAATCAATAATAATCTTAAAAGAGTCATTAAAGTAGTCCAGGCACAGGCTATTTAAACAAATATTTGGGAGTCCGTATATGGGCACAGCACATGGCCAGGGGCAGTCCCAGAAAAAGTGGTGGTCTTAGCTGGACGAAGGGGGACACCCGCTGGCACTCAGCCAAAGGCTGGGCGGAACATCTCCATTTTTTAGGCCCTGCGGAACTGTAGCAGGTCCTGCAGGCACCTTCCAGAGTCTTAATTTACCTTGAGACCATACCCAATACACGAGATAATATATAATCTTTCCCACAGCCTTTGAATATTTCTCTATTTCAGAAGCCATTACCCAATGCATCTAAGCCTTGTTACAGGAAACAGTAAAAACACCTTGTTCTGATGGCAAGCTACGAGATACTGTTCCAGTTTCTGATCTATGTGAAAAATGGTTTTCTTCTCTGATACATCTTTTCCATTCATCTTCTAAGTTTGGTACTAATCTTTTGATAGTAAAAGTGCTTCCCCTCAAGGGAGGTGCTGACATGAATGAGCTTTCGTGTTTCTTTCAGTAGATAATGGGTTCCATGAGAATATTTGTCTCCCAAGATGGGGCTGTGTGTTCAGTGCCTTCAGTGGAAACTGTAGCCTTAGAAAATTAGATCATGTCCCTCTTTATTTTACTATGATAGCCTACTCATTCTGAAAAACTTAAACGTATATAGCTTAGTTGTCTATACATAAACGCTACATAAACTAAAATTACATATCAAAATTATACATCAGAGAAGCGGGATTCTGGAGTGTGTATAAATTATGTAAAAGATTTATAAAGATATATTTATAAATTATATTAAAAGATTTATAAAGGACTTATGGGGCACGGAAAATGCAATGCGCACTGCTGGCCCCTGCTCTCTCTCCTCTGCCCCCTGCCCGTCTTCATACATTTTTCTACCCTAGCCTGCCCCACCCTGTTGCATGTTTCTTCCCCTCCAGCCATTCCATACCATCAAAAACAAAGGGTTTTATATGTTTTTTCTGTAACATTTACACATGTACCGACCTTAGAAGTTACTTTGGGTGTGGTTACTATTGGAAGAGGAGGACTCGGCGCTATCCCTTTCCTCAGTTTTCAGAGGAGGACAAACCAGAGAGTTAGAAAGACAGAGAGGTCAGGGCATCCTGTTTATTGCTCTAACTATCCCTTTGATATGTAGACTGCTATTCTCAGGACTTCCTCCTCGTGATATCCGCCTTCTTTTCCTGGCTTTGTTCCAGGCACCATCTCTCTCCTTCTCTTCCCTTCATCTTGGAACCATGGATGCAGGGCTTATCCTAGTATCCATGCCCATCCTTAGACTAGCTAGGTAGATAGAATCTCTCTCTCCCCCTTTCCTATCAGAGTATGGGGTTCCTACAATAAAGAACTCTCATCTCCTTTCTAAATATAAGCAAGTGTATGCTTTGTTATTTTCTCTCCTGCACACACACCTGCCAGCAGAATGAGCTCACGACCAACTATAATCACGCTTCCTCTGCTAAACAATAGACTCTGCTAATGGAACAAACATGGTATCCTTTAATTGGGTTTCTGGGGCCAATATATGATTTATTTATCAGGTCAAGGGCCCAGATTCAGGTTATGGCCTTCAGGTCACGGTGCCCAGGTTTGCCCACTGACTCATTTAAAAGAAGAAAAGAACAAAACAACGCTGTGCTGAGTGCTTTACTAATTACGCAGAGAAACTGCAATTTAGAGAAGCCCAGAAAACCATAGGAAAAGATGAGCTCAGAAAACGAAGGCGCTGGGGCCGCATCTTCCAGCAGCTCCCAGCCCAGCCCAGCTTCCGCCCCCTCTACAGGTTGCTGCACCGCTCTGCCTTCACGGATTCTATCGAGGCTGATGCAGCCCTGCGTCTTCTTCATAGTTTCAAGGTCTGGGTGACGTTCTTGTACATTCCAGGCAAAATGGAACCTTTTCAGCAGAGGACAAAAGCAGTCAGCAAAAGTGGCATTTCACCATGTCAGGAAGACTTGTTTACTAAGTACTAAGTACCAAGGACTAATTTTTCCCCTCCTATTGAAAGAAAAATATTTTGCTTCTGCTTTTTTATGTTTGTTTTGACAGGGAACAGTGAATTGTGGGATGTTATTCAGCTGTCTTGTTGCTGACATGTTGCTCGTCAGTTCCTTCCAACTCCTTTATATTGTGAAACAGTGATTTTGCAGAAAGTGAGAAATTTGTAAATTTAAAATTTCAAGCCAAGGCTGGGTTTTCAAAGATGGGCTTTATTTTTTTAGCCCATCAGAATTATTCAAGTTTTTTCTTGCTTCTTTTTTCATTCCTCGTGTTTTCAAGTTTGAAGGCCAAATCGGATGTGGTGATGGCCAGAACTGAAGCACTTCCCCCCGCAAAAATTCCATGTGTAATCCGTCATCTAAGTACACATACCACCCAGCCAGCGAGCACATAGAGTTGGCAAATCAGAGGCATGTGAAGCAAGCCACCAGTTGCTGGCAGGCCTGTAAATGGGCTGAGTAACTCATGGACAAGTACGGTTATATTCAGGGCTTTTTTTCAGCGGGAACACAGTGGAACGGAGTTCCAGCACCTCTTAAAAATGGTCACATGGCCGTTGGCCCCGCCCCCAGATCTCCAGACAGAGGGGAGTTGAGATTGCCCTCCACGCCACTCAGTGGCGCGGAGGGCAATCTAAACTCCCCTCTGTCTGGAGATCAGGGGGTGGGGCCAACGACCATGTGACCGGTTTTGCTGATGGCAATTTAAACTTTAAAAAACTCCCCCCTTTTTCCAGTTGACCCAAAGTGACTCAAGACCATTGTGTGGTCTTGAGTTCCACCACTGAGTTCCACCACCTCTTTCCCCCGCCAAAAAAGCCCTGTATATGGTGAACATGAGCGGAATGATTACGCAGGAAAGGACTTTAACTTTGGCTACAACCATGTCTGTTACAACCCTACGTGAGAGGAAAAGAGGGGCAAAGGAACAAATATGGGTATAACTATCCCACCAGTTTCCTCTGTTGCAATTGGCAGGGTGACTTTTTTCAAATATAATTGAATTGGGTCCTGCGCTTGCACATTATTGGAACTGGATTTATGCAGGTCTTAATTTAAACCAGGTCGCAATCCTAGAACCTGTTTGGGATGCCATTATTTGATCTGGTTCCCCACACCAGTCTAGTTGCAGTTCTCTGAGGCACTGAGGAGGGATTTGGTTATGGTGGACAAGAAATGACAAGAATGGTAGACCATTATGTTGCAGTCATTGGACAGCAGGCATACAGGACCAGAGAAAACCTGAAGGGAGTACAGCAGCATGCCAACAAAAATTATCCACACTAGCCCTGAAATACTAGAGGAAGCAGGTTGTTGGGCATGCCATAGCCCTGGTGTGAGGGCGATTAAGAGGAATTCCTTTAATTCCTCTTTGCCTAGTTTCTCTCTAAAAGCCAACAATTCTTCTTTTTTAGGAATCTGGAGTCAGTTTCTACTCAATTCCCTTTTGATCAAAAAGAAATTTTAAGAGAGGAGGAGCAGGAAGGGAAGTTCTGCAAAATTTCAGAATTTGACTCTGTGTATGTGTAGATGACTGGGGAAGGCAATGGCAAACCGCCCCATAACAACAAAAGTCTGCCAAGAAAACGCCGTGATGCGACATCCCCCCATGGGTCAGTAATGACTCGGTGCTTGCACAGGGGACTGCCTTGACCGTGACCTATGCTCAGAGGCAGGCACTGTCTTCCTAGCCCCTCCCGTTTTCCTGCTAGAGCATCATCCTGGGATGCATAACCTGAAATAACTGCAAAGGCTGAAATGGCCCCCTGATTGTTCTTCAAAGAAAAATGGAGGAGGAATCCTGAAAAGAGAGCCCGGGGGGGGGGCGGGGGGAGAGAGAAACAGAGGCGACAAATGTCTGTATCTAAAAAAGTGAATTTTGGACACAGAAATTCCCCACCCCATACCAACCCCATAGCCAACCTCTGCATGGGGCCTGAAGATCTTCCAGAAGTACAAGTGATCCCCATCCACTGGTAGCCAACCCGCTCTTACCTGCCCCTGTCTTCGGCTTTTCTCCCTCCCCCCCCCAAGCGCTGTCTCCCTAGGAAAGCTCAGCATGGTTCTGTCCACAAGCCGTAGCTGGCAACTCAGCAGGAGGATCAGGGTGGGGAGGGTTGGTGCAATGCAGGAGACCCCCACCCCACCCCACCCACCCCCAACCGCTTGCGAAGTGGCAGCGGGGAACGGTGTCCTGAAGGTTCCTGCTCTCCTAGATCAAGCGCAACACTGCCCGTATTGACATTGCCGAAGGGACTGTAGTTGTAGGCCTTTTCCGCCCAGGGTGTGTTCAGGGGGTTTCTGGGTATTTGGCCCACAAGGATCAATTCCGCTTTGGCCCTCTATAATTCTACATATGAGGGAAGTGAACCCAAGCGGTGCCTGGTTTTTATTTCTGTATTTAGAAAAATGCCTCATTTCCGCTGCCAGCTTTCTAGGGAAAGACAGCACCAGCTCTTTCATCAGTGTGTGTGGGGGGGGGGGGGGTGTTGCTTGTCTTGTGCGTACGATACAACATTGTAACGTTTGGCCATCGGAGGGTGTTGTGGTTAATGCCTACCTCACCCAATTTTTTAAAAAAAATCTGTCTTGGTTGTCTGAGGCTTTCTGGAGGGAAAAATTCGAATATTCAGTGGGATTTTTAAAACCTCTTTTTTTAAAAAAAAACCAATGTTGCAGCATTGCAATGTTGTTTAAAAAAATAAAAAACGAGAAAAAAACCCAGACTAAAAAAATACAGGAAACACAACACACTCCCGCACAAGATGGTGTTGGTGAGAAGATAATTTTACTGCTGAGTTTAGCATGAACACCCAATGCATAACAAACAATGGCAACATTTTTTAAAACTCTGGGCAAAGCTAGAAGTGACGAGTTACACTTGAATGGCAAGTGAACAGACTCACATGTATTGCTCCGTGTTTAGTTGCATTCCACTTGCACTCCACTCGATCAAGTGGAATGCAAGTGAACAGGGAGGAATGCATGTGAGTCTGTTCACTTGCCATTCAAGTGTAACTCGTCACTTCTAGCTTGGCCTTATGAGAGCCAAAATACGGCTGCCAGGTTCCCTTGCCCTCCTGGCAGGAGTGGGAGGGGTTGACCTGGTCCTTGTGAAGCACAGGGGCATGACTGCTGCCAGGCACGATGATGCCACTCCCGGAAGTGGTGTTGTTGCACCTCTGGAGAGCGTGCCCAATGCACACTGGCCAGGGAGGGTTTTTCCACCAGGGCCTTTTCTCCCCACCAGCCAGGTGAGTGGGGGCAGGAGGCAGAGGCTGGGAGTGGGGGGTTCCCTGCTCCCACTGGGGGACCAGCAGCCCTATGGCTGAGAGTGGTGAGGGAAGAAAGGGGGGAAGGGGGTGATCACATATTGCTGCTCAACCAATCAGAATGAGGGGGGATGAAGGAGAGGGTGAAAGGCATACACCAAAGAAAATATTCTGTACTTCAAAAAAAGCTGTCTTTTAACTTCTCTGTTTTAAAAAAAAACAATGGAGTATATGCGCAAGGAGAAAAACCACAGAAAACCCAGGAGGAAACTGATTCTGCAGAACACGAAAAAGTATGGGAAGCAGTTTGGAGACTGAGTCAGGTTGTTTTGGCTGTGTGTGCAGAACTTGGGAGGATACATCAAAGCTGTACGGGGCCGGAACCAATGAAAACGCCTTGTGCAGAAAAGGCTGTGGCGGGTAGCGGTGATGATTTAGAGACGTATTTCACAGCGTTAAGGAACTAGTGATTTGTGGACTGGTCCTAAGATCACATGACATGAATTTGATCTAGAACATTGCTAATATACAAGATGTTTCAATTGCTGCTTTATTATATTACATATTGTTTTAAAAGCCATTCTTAATTCTGTCTGTGGACACAGAAATATTTCTGCAGAGATAATGCATGGGAAGTGTTGCAAATGCTTGAGTAAACTGGTATGCCAATATTATTTTATTACTGAACATGAAGCCTCAGTGTCTATCCTATATACACTTATAATGGGTGCCTAGTTTCTAGGTTAACGTAGACTGTTGTGCACAGTCACTGAAGACACAAATTGGAGGGAGCAATCCCTGTTTTCACACCCCCACACAGAGGAGAAGCAGGAAAGAGGATGGTAAATGGGCCGCCAAGCAACTGAGCACTCTTACAAGCACAACACACCCAATTCACTCAGCACCACTTCAAAGCGAGCTAGAGGGATTCATCCCCTATTTTCTCTACATAAAATTACTTGCTCAGCTATGCACCTTAGCCAGTTATCTCACGTTCTCCATGCAAAATACAGCTTAGTTGCTTTTGGTGGAGCTGAAAAATTGGACTGGAAAAAAAATGAACATTAGATACAGTTCAGTAAAATCCATTGAACGTGAGCCAATAAGAAATGTTGCTTTTGAGACTTGTTTGTGGGGAATATTATACAAAAGTCCCTCCCCAAAAGCCCCTTGAATCTTCTCAATAAAAACTAGCATATGCTTGTTTATCATCACGATACCTTTTGGAATTCCATAGTTCTTGCATAATCTTGTATTGCATGCTTTTTTTTAAAAAAAAAAAATTATTTTATATATTATTTATGGTCTGCCTTTCTCACTGAGACTCAAGGTGGATTTGTCCTGCATGAATACTTTCTTCATTTGTGGTTTTAAACAGCGACAGGGCATTCTGTTTTGAGAAGGAAACTGGACTGTGTGATCCGTTGTGCTTTCATCTCAATGGGGAAAACCATTTTTTTAAAATACAGCTTAAGAAAATCGCAGACTTTGGATCCTATAACCTTGCAAGCAGCGCTGTACTTTACTTTCCCCAAACAGGGGGAAGAAGCAGTTTCAACAGAATGCCAAAGAGGGAGAGAGAGAGAGACAGAGAGAGAGAGCAGATACAAGCACATCGACTCTTGTATTTCTGCTGCATTCCACAAAAGAACCTGACTTTCCATTTCACAAATTTAAAATTGAGTGTATATGGAGTACTTTAGTGGACCCAATAGAACCCAAACACCACCTACAAAGAGTGCGAAGGGCTTGCTGTGGTTGTTAATAGGGTAGTCCTTCCACACGGGACCTCCTCCCACAAAAATTCCAGTTTTCTATTCCCACCTATTGTCCAAATAACTGTATATGTAATACATATTGTGTGAGAGAGTTATATAATGGTCGAATCCACATTCACCCATTACCCGCATGTTTATCGGATATCTTCCGTTTGCCTCCAATCCGCAATTTTTTCCTCTTCGTTCACATTCCTGCTTCCAATCCGTCTTTCTCGTGCGTCCCTCCGGTCACACGGCCGCTCGAAAACCGCTTTTTTGGGCGGGACCTTTTCTCCCCGCCCATTTTTTTTTATTTTTTTGAGCGCACTTTTCTGTTATTTCGATCTTGCCTTATAAAGAAACATCATTGAAGATAATGATGCCTCTCTTTCACCCACTGACAGCACTGATGGCTCTTCTGTTTTTTTTTTTTTTGGAAATTTGGAAGCATGTGGGAAGCTTTCGTGGGCATTTCCTATGCAGGACAGTTCAGTGCCTGAATTTTACTGAAGTTTCACTTCCTTGGAGTGTCATTATTTCGATATTTCGTAATTTCGATATTACAGTAATATAAAATAAAAAAAATAAAAAACAAAAAGGAAGTTTCGCGAGTCCGTTCTGAGGACGGATTCACCCCAAAATGATTTTTCAAACTACCAGATTTGATTCAGAAACAGCATAATCAATAAATCCAATGCTCTGAAGTCAAAAACAGTCTTTTGCAGACTACAAAACACTTGCAAGTTGAATCAGCCAATAGGAACTCTCGGAACGGCCGGAGAGACAGGAAGGGGGGTGGTTTTTAAAAAAACCGCGTAACTTGTGCATTGGCCTGTTCACGGCCACCGTGAAACTCCCGTTGAAAACCTGTGACCACATATTCGGGAGAAATGAGAATGAAATGCATCTGTTTAATGAGGTAATGTGACCGGCACTCGGGATTGCGTGGGGAATGCGGGGAACATGCGACTTAGAATGAGTAATGTGGATTCGACCAATGTTTCACAGCAAAACTCTGTCAGCTTTTTACTCATTTTGCCAAAGTAATCCACTGAAATTTCCATGTCCAACTAAACATCCCAGAGATTAAATCTTCCATCTTCAACACATTGTAGTTATCTCTTATATATTTAAAGCTATTCTCCTTTTTGGTATCTGATAGAACTTAACAGTGTCTTCCCACAATGGCTCTTCAAAACTGCTGAAGAAGATAATTCTCTTCTGGTGGCCTTCTGTGTGCCCTCCAGTGCCTGAATGCTCTTTATGTATTAAACTCAAGATTGAGTGTCTGCTGTACAAGAAAAAAGAGACTATTAAATATGTACTGTCAGTTTATTCTTCCTATCCATCAGAATGTGACAGCAATATAAACAAGAGTACATTATCCAATAATAACTACTGCCCGTCTCTTAGAAAATGCCTTGAAATCCCCTGCTGATGGTAATGTTATTTAATATTAGCTTCATCTGGGATAAATCCTGACACCGTCTCTGCTCTGTGTATCATTCTCTGAAGACCCTGATAGACAGAACCCATTTCAAAGCATCAAGCGTACTCTGTCATTTGAAAGATTTGCCACTCAGCCCAATGCATCACACACACACACTCACACAACCACCATGAGCATTGGTCCAGCACAGGAAAAAAACAAAACCAATTTTAAACATTATGACTGACAACTGTGCTTTTAAAAAAATTCAAAAAGCCTTCAAAGATAAAACATGTAGGGGAAATGTCTGTAAGAATAATACAAGAAGATATATTGCAGAGTGTTTGGGGGAAGAGTAATTCTGTGTTTTCCTTCATTTACAGCTAATTACTCTTCATCAATTTAAGAAGTGGGTAAAAATAACCACATGCTTAGCTCTGGCTTCATCTTCTACCACATACACGTCACCATGTGGGGATTCCCACCCCTGTCAGACTTGGTGGATTCTGGATCTGGCAGAGCGGCGCTTCCTCTGCCAGGGACATGGACTTAAGATGATGTGTTGCAATTAACAACGGGGAAAGCTATCTAGGTTGGATTCAGAAGCTGAGCCTTCCGTTCTTAGCTTTCTAGAAAGCACGTTGCTGGAGTTGAAAATAAGGCCAATTTCCCCTCAGGTACTGAACTGGTCAAATACTGGTTTATCAGAATGCCACCAGTGGTTTCCTGTTTATTCTTGTGCTAGCCCATAATGTCTATAAACTAGGAGCAAGTGCCGACTGAGAATACGTATTTTACAATTTTAACTGGACACGTGTCAGCTTTCATATGTGTTCACGTATAGCAAAAAGGACCAGAAAGCTATTGTTCAGAGTGAATATAGTAAATGATTGGTTCATTTAGACCAGTGATCCCCAGTATGATACTTCCCCAGAACTCCTCCTCTTCCTCAAAGGAAAAAGCCAGTCCTGGATTTCCTCCCGCTGGCTGGAGCAAGAAGCGGAGCAAGAAGGGCGGCAAGACCTTTGGGCGTGCAGGCAGCACCCGTTCAGAAGGGCCCGTCCTCTCCATAGGAGAATGGTGGGCTTGGGACTTCCAAGCCTTTTGTAACTGGCTCTGGTGGGCAGCCATTGGTAACTGGCCAGGCATGCTAGATTTGCTGTTCTTTTCCGACACGTTCCCTACTTTTATATAAATAACCCCTGAAAGCCCCTGAGATTGGGATCGTCTTTTATTCACACCCCATTCCATCACCTTGTCATCACGACGGCCTGTAGGCTGAAGACGTCCCCCTGAGGGAGGGTTGTGGCTTGAAAGCTGGCACCCGGCCAGACCCCCAGAACGATTTCCGGTCATACAATCAATCAAGTGGGAGAACTGCCTGCTGTACATAACATCGTAAAAGTATGGGGGTGTTTTAAAATTTTTCTTTTGTCTTTCTGCCTAAGCCCTTGCATTGTTCCTCATCTGAAAGTGTCTTTAACAACTGTAAAATTATTCTACCCACATTGTTTTCAATGCTTACCCCTCGCTATAAATGAGAAATGAATTGGGGGGGGGGTACTTGTTCCAATTTCTGAACAGCACAGAGCAGTAAAGAGTCCAGTAGCACCTTTAAGACTAACTATTGTAGCATAAGCTTTTGAGAGCCACAGCTCTCTTCATCCGATGCATCTGATGAAGAGAGCTGTGGCTCTCAAAAGCTTATGCTACAATAAAGTTGGTTACTCTTAAAGGTGCTACTGGACTCTTTACTGTTTTGCTACTACAGACTAACACGGCTAACTCCTCTGGATCTATGAGCTCAGAGCAGTGCAGGTTGTCAAGCAAGCTAACAAAACCCAATTTGGGGGACTGATTCAAAACTGGCTTCGTCTGACTCTTGCCCTATGGACTGTGACTGGTCACTGCCAGGGCTAAGCTGAGGAGACAGAAACGAAGCCGGATCCAACGGGCTCAGTGACAGAATCCATTTCTGACTGCCAATTTTTTTCAAAAATGAACGGCTTGGTTCCTCTCATCTCTAATTATAGCTTGCTTGTGAATTCGTTTATGGCATAAAACAAACATACAAACATAAAATTATATTTAAATTAGGGCTTTTAAATAAAAAAACGCAATCACACGCATAAGTTTGTGAAATCACTGCTAAGATTTTCTTTAAAAGTCACTAAGCACTTTGAGCGGCTCGATCACACAAATAAAAAAGGGGAAGTCCCAAGTCATTTTTTTTAAAGAGGACAATTCAAAATGTGAAGTTAAATTGCTTGGATTTGTGAGACACGGAATTTTGGGCCCTGGAGTTCCATGACTTTTAGCTAATAATCGTTAAAACTTCTAATTAATAGCAAAGAGAGAGAGGGGGAGAGAGGCAGAATGCTGCTGTGTGTTGCCGTCTCACTCCTTCCTTGCACATTCTTTCTCCAGCCTCGTCTTTTCCATGAAGTTTAACCCTTTAGTCCTCCTCCCTCTCCAAGACGACAAAGTCTAACTATCCCCTTGTGGGGGATCACCAGTCTCGCTATGCTCCGCCACGGCAGCTTCGCTTACCTGACCAGGGCCTTCTGCACATACCACCCTACAAACGGGCAAAATCAACAGCGGCCTGCCCGCAGGCGTTCTCTGGGGTGGCCCCTATCTTATGGAACGGCCTGCCTGAAGAGGTCGCCCTGTACCTGCTGGTGAGGTCCCTGCCTACCCAGTCCAGTAATTTCCTCTTTGATGGTGACAGTCATGCTGTCCGTTGTGTGTACCTCATCAAGAACCACGGCATGGAGTAAAGCCTTGCAGCAGCCAGCCTGACAGCTCCCCCCCCCTCAACTTACCCTGCCTGGTGCTGGTTGTCCCACCCCCACCCAGAATGTCACCAGGTGGCCACCAGGGTACCTGGACCAGATGCAGATTTCTGTAATGTGATTACGGAAGGCTGGATTTTACCAAATCAGCAAAATCTAGCCTTTCCCCCTGAATCCCGGGCCTGGATCATACACCTCTATCAGACAGATGTTTTGGTAAAGGCTTGTGGATTATACTCCTGTGTACTATATGCTGGTATTGATATGCTCCTACTGAAAGTTTCCGCATCATTTAATGTATTCATGTCAAATTACGTATGTTTTGTTTCTGCAATGTTTCATATCTCTTTTCAAATTTCTGCAAATTATACTGTTGTTGGATGTACCTGCCATTGATCGTAGTGACTTACACTGTGTAATCCACCTTGAGTCTCAGTGAGAAAGGTGGGCTATAAATAACAAATAATAATGACATTGATAACAATATGTCCAAGCACATTTTCTTTGTTGTGTTTATATGTTTGTTCCCCTGCCTCCTGTTCCACGACTTCCTCTCGTCCCTTTGTGGTCTCTCCCAAGACTGGAATTTAGATTTTGACCCTCTTGGAACAAGAACCTGCCTTTCCTCCCCATCTCGTTTATGTCCTTCTGTAAGGCACTACACACCACTGACGAAGTACGGACATTGTCCTCCAGAAAAGCCCCAGTACTGGGCCTTCAAGAAGTGTCATAAAAGGTACTCATTGAAACATGTCGGGGCAGCAAGAGGTGGGGAACACAAAGTGATACATAAGTTGGAAAGCGAGTCCAAATAAATAATGGTTGTGGGAAAAGACAACTGACATTAAGAGAGAGTAACCCTGAATTTAACAGTGTTTACAAAGATCACTTTTATTAAAAGCCACGAGGTCTTGCCTAATCTGGCAAAATGCCTTAGTGCAGGGATCCCCAACCTTTTGGCACACGGGGGCCGCATTAGAGTGCCCAGTGCCTAAAGAGGGCCACAGCTTAACTCAAAATGCAACAAAATTGCAGGGTGATCGCAGCAAATAAGCAGGTTGGAGGGCCACACAGAAAGAGCTTGGGGGCCGCATGTGGCCTGCGGGCCGCAGGTTGGGGACCCCTGCCTTAGTGAAAACCCATCTATACGCAACAGGGAAACAATTACAAGTCAAACAATGGGAAAGATTCTTTCAAAAGGGCTCTGTTGGCAACTATGCTGTGAAAAAGTGTGAGCCGGTTTGTCTCTCCCAGGAGAGCTCACTCTGGAATTACACTGACAGGCACAAGCATGAGTTTTCCAGGAGGTGACAGAAGAAAGACTGTTAAAGAAGGAATGGGGCCAGAGCGGTTTCCTTGAGAAGACGGCGAGCAACTGTCACTGCTTTTCCAAGGGAATTTAGCTGCTGGCACAGGAGAAGGAGGTCTCGGCTTTTTCACTCTCTTATGACAAGAGTCAGGAAACTTCTGGCCATTCTGCCGTTTTCTAAACAACTCAGTGCAGAAGCTTCGGAAACTCAGACTTGCCAAATGACATGAAGACCTGTGCTCCGCGTTCCCTCCCCTCCCCACATTTCTGATCAGACTGGAGAGAGCTCCCCTCAGCGCTCCTCGGCATACTAAGTGGTTACAGACACAGGAAGCTTTGTTTCCACTATACTTATTTTTATATTCTTTCATTGTCTGTCAGAAATCTCCAGGTATCTTACGTTCCAGGCAGGCAGATCCATGGTTTTACAAGACCAAAGGATGAGAAATCTATGGGAAGTCCCTAGACCTCCCCACTCCCCAATCTGCCAGGAGGGGCTCACAGATGGAACACAGACATGCTGCCATTTCGTGCCCCTGTTTTTCACAAATAGCTTGCAGGAGAAACAAATTCAACGTAAGTTATGCGAGGGAACAATCAGTCCTCTGAAGGTATTCTAGAATATTCACTGAATTGGGAGTGTGAAAGACATGGCAAAGCCCTGGGTTCTACAAATCACAAAAGGTCACTAAAGTTCATTAAATTCTAACAACCTTTTGAAATTTCAAAGCTTCAAAGACAGTTTCCCAGAGAGACATATGAACAGGAAGATGATAAGTTTTAGAACAAGAACGTGAAAGCTAATACAATAAGAGAGAAGTCCTGTGCGTAGATTCTTCCAAGAGCCCAGGGAAGATTTTCAGCAGCAAGTTCATGAGCTTGTACTGTATATATAATATACGTTGTATTGTCTACATTAATGAGGGAGGAGCACATATTTTGGATTACTGCTGTGATCATTTTGCTCTCCAACAGCCCAGTCCTAACCAAATCTACTGAGAAGTAATGGGCACTATATTACTTAGCTTTCAAGAATAGTTACAATCACACTCTGTCACAACACTAGGTGAAGAAAATCCCAGCCTGACATTTCTAAGGCTGCTTGTGTTCCAATGAAAGTAGGAATGTCTCCAACCAAACCAGCACCTGCTTCGCCCGCAGAAGGCATCCGTCCTTGGGCATCTCAGCTGAAGGATCTCAGGTGCTGGAAAAGACTGCTCTCTGCCTGAGTCTCTGGAAAGCCACTGCCATCAGAGTAGACAGTCCTAAATTAGACAGACCAGGGGTGTAACTTGATGCATGACAAATTCAGATATTTGTATCTGGCCTTGATGCTAGCCAGGAGCTTTGCACCACCAGCTGCTCCATTGCTCTGCCACATTTTACATGCATCTATGTGCTTACTATGAAAAGGCCCCTGTAAAGAAATCAAGAAAGTATCTCCAGATTTGCCCTTTTGTGTTGTTGTTCAGCTACTAGACATGGCAAGCGGTGGGTGCTGTGCTTGGCATTAAAATCCCTGACACCCCCCCCCCCAATGACTGGAAATCAATAGCATCTCTGGTTTCTGGACTGGGCAAGAGAGACGCACGCTGTATTTTCTTTCCTGTTTCTTTATCTGTGCAGAACTTTGGTTTGGGCTCTTCCTGGCCCACAACTCACCAGAAGAGCCAGTTTGTCTAAGTGGTAGAACCAAGTAGAATGCCTTTTTCTTTTTCTTTTTCTGCCTTAGTCCTTCCCAAGTATCTGGGTATGGAAGTTTTCTTTATTTAAACTATAAACAACAACATAAAAGCTATAGAGTCTAAAATGTCACATCTGTGTGGCAGGGCCGGCAGCACCATTGAGGCGGGGAGGTGGGCGCTGCGGGGCTGGGGGGTGTGTGTGCTGGGGACGGAGGCGCACACCACGTAGCTGGCGTGCCTGGCCTGCAGCTGCTACTGCAGCTGGCCAGCCCCGCATCACCACCACCGCCACCACATGCCCCCAGCTGGGCGCAGCAGCCGCAGGCCAGGCACGGCAGGCAGCCGGGGTGGCATGCGGAGCGCGGGCAGCCTCCTGACGGCCCACCCCAGCCACCTGCCGGCCAATGGGCCTGGCTTTGCTGCGGGGGCGTGCACGTGCACTGCATGCATGCGCATGGGAAGGTGTCCGCAGGCGTCAGAAACCCTGGCGCTGGCAGTGCTGTGTGGGGATGGTAGACGGACTTTCATATATTAAAAGACAAATATAAAGAAATATGAACTGAAAAAAGAAGGAAGCCCTAAACAACAATTAATGATTCCTGAATTGTTTCTTACAGTTCTTAAAAACATAAAATGCTCTGAACTTTGCTGCATGTAGCTGGTATATGTTTTCCCACATTTAATATACTTAGATGTCATTACACATTGTAATTCTGTAATTACAAGTTTCAGCTGCATGATGACATATAATTGGATGCAATGATGTTCATTATGCAAATGCACTACTGTCAATTAAAATTACATTTCACACACACACACACACACACAATTCACACAATGAAGAATATGTTCAAGAGAAGCCATACCAAGAAGCTATGCCAAACAGGACAAATGCCTCCGTTAAAATGGTACTGACTGTGGCACATCATCATTATCAAAAATCTAAGATCTCTTGGCATTTAAAAAAAATCTGTTTCATTATGACAGACCTTTCACTAATCATATTATGAATAATAATAAGTGTTTACACTCTGCTGCCTGAAAACAGGCCCCCAAAGGTAGCCAGTCGCCTAGAAATACATTTTTGTACCATACGCAAAAAAATCAAGTGTGTCATAATGTTACGACACAAATGTAAGATTAAAAGAATTATAAGGGAGTGGTGACCGTTGCAACAGAGTGGGGCTTTTCATAGCAGTGAAATCTTTGGGGCCTGAGAACCACGGAAACCACAGGTTCTACCCAAGTAGATGTTTGTGCGACAGCAGACAAAAAGGAGCTGTACTTGGTCAGGCACAATTGGGGAGAGTGGAGCCCCAGTGGCGTTGCCAGGGGCTCACCTTAGTCCCCTGGGCAAAACGGTCTGAGTGCCTAGGAGTGCTTACCAAAGAAAAATTTGGCCACAAATTTTTTCTCTCAGTTTTGGGAGTTCCTACATGGCAGCATACACCAAACAGCACTGATGTATTAGAAATCGATCATTCTACTCCTTGTGATTTCTAGACTTCTCAGAAATCACTGCACGTATGTAATCTGTAGCAGTACTGAATTTCCTTTCATTTGTTCTCTGCTGTCCCCCCACCCATGACAGATATACATCATTGCATGATGCACACAGCATAAAACATCTTGATGTTCTCAGGGCATCACATGCTCATGCGCTCATTCATGCTGCGATTCATCAATATATATATATATATATATCAACATTTGTACACATCAATAAGATGGGGTGCAGTAAAGAGACAGTAAGGAACTGAAAGCTGTGCCTGTACCAATTCCAGAATGAATTTAGTAACTTTCCATGTTAAGCATGAAGGAAAGTGGCGGAGACTGCTGGGAGGAGCAAACCCTTGGGACAAAGGACGGCCTCTTCCAACCTGCCAGAAGATCTGCCTCCAGAGCCCTGCCCTCAGTCTGCGCCCTTGCCTTCAGAGGTGAGGTGGGGGCAACCAGAACCGGGGCTTTTTCAGTAGCGGCACCTCACTTAATGGAATGCCCTTCCCCTTTGGCGCTTGCCTACTCTACTGTCTTAAAGACACCAGGCCCAAACATTTCTGTTCTGTTCAGGCATCTAATTAAAGAGTTGATAAAAAAAATTGTATGTTATTTCTTCTGGCTTGTAAACAGTTAAATTTATGTTAAGCTACACAGTGTTTTATGCTCTGGCTGGGAATTTAATACTGGATTTCAATTAACAGCTTTTAATGTTTTGTTATCATTTCTATTTTGTAACCTTACCCAAGGCTACCTGCTGTGCTCACGGCAGCAGAAGGAATCAAACCAGCAGAGAGCTTACTCAGCAGTCCAACCACTTAATCACTATGCTACAACATAAAATGGTATGTGTGATGAAAAAGCACCTTTATAGATCTTACCATGAATATACTGCCCATCAACTTCACCATGTGATCCAGCGTTCTAGTATTTTGGGGGAGAGGAAGAAAAACTTCTATCCGCGTTCTCCGAGTGGTGCATCATTTCTGAACCTCTATCACTCTCAGACATCCTTTTTCTAATGCACCAACTTTCTGCTTGTTCTTAAAGAAGGGACTCTAAATGCCTGACCATTTTAATTGTTGTTTACTTCAAGTTTTCCAGATCTGTACTTTCCTTTTTGAGGAGGCGCATCCAAAACTGTACATAGTATTCCAACTGTGGTCACACCATAGATCTATACACGAGCATTCGCAATACTGGTTGTTTTATTTTCCACCTCTTTTTCAAAAACACCCTGCACAGGACTTGCCTTCCCCCTGACCATTGCCACTTACTAGCCCTGCTCACAAGTTACAATGAGTGCACATATAATCTGTATATCGCGTACACTTGATTCTTCTCTGTATGCACATAGTGTAATTCTCATGTTAAAGTCAACGCATGTACAGCTGAATGTATGATAAAATCCCACATATATCCAGGCTCTGGGCCCTGGTTTCATCTGTAATTTGTGAACAGGGCTAGTGTGAGTTGACATTTTTACCACAATCCCAAGATCTCTTTGCTGGTGGTCAGTCATTGCCAGTTTAAACCCATCATATTACATATGTAAAGTTAATAATACTTAGCCTAGCTTATTTTATTTATATTATAGGTCACAAAGATATTTTGTCATCAAGTGCATCCATTTACTCTTATTCGCTGTGAACCTCACACAAGCAACCACACCATAGAAAGGTTAAGAGGCAAACATGCCATGCTCCTGAGCTGACTCATTAGTCCTGTGTTGTCATATTTGTCTGTAAAAAGGATACAGTTGTGCCATGTCACAGGTAACCTGTAGTTTAGCCGAGATTACACCGCCAGGAAAAAACAACTTGCAAAATAACATGGCACCTAATTAGGTGAGCAAACAGATACTGGATTGTTGTTGTGGGTTTTCCGGGCTGTATTGCCGTGGTCTTGGCATTGTAGTTCCTGATGTTTCGCCAGCAGCTGTGGCTGGCATCTTCAGAGGTGTAGCACCAAAAGACACAGATGCTACACCTTTTGGTGCTACACCTCTGAAGATGCCAGCCACAGCTGCTGGCGAAACGTCAGGAACTACAATGCCAAGACCACGGCAATACAGCCCGGAAAACCCACAGCAACCATCGTTCTCCAGCCGTGAAAGCCTTCGACAATACATAGATACTGGATTATTATGGAAGAGGGTAAATAAGAAGTATTAGGTTTGTTTGAAAAATGTTTGAGTGAGAACGATTGGCACAGCCCTGATCAATCAATAGAATAGACTGTAGAATAGTGGCCGAGTATCTGTGTGGTGCAAGCAGGCCGTCCCTGGTTTGATCCCCAGCGTCCTCAGTTAAAAGGATCTGGTTGTAGGTGATATAAAAGACCAGAGACCCTGGAAAGAGTAGAAAATACTGACACTAACAGACCTCCGTATACAGTGCAATATAATTTATGGTTCCTGACTGCTTTCCATCTGAAATCCCACTGGTTTTTCCTGTTCTTCGAAGGAGTAAGAGAGGACTCCCCTAATTCATCTGTAACCTTCTCATATCCCTGCCAAAAATCCTTCGGTCCTGAACTGTGGAAGCATTTCCCAATTTATATTCTGTTTAGTAAGTCAACTGCTAGGTCCCGTCGGGGGATACAGTTTGTATATTTTTAAAAAAGCAGTGTATTATTGCTTTTTGGCAATTTAAAAGCTTCCTTGGCTGTGCTTTAGAAGTTAACATTGTCACTCACAGGGACAAGATGAAACATAAAATATACAAGCAAACTACTCTAGGCAAAGAAAAAGAACTTTTAAAAAAGAAAGAAAATCTAAATTTCAGGTACATGCATGCATTGCCCTTTGTGTGCACTCTGCTTTTGAGTTTGCTTCCTTTTTTTAAAAAAAAAGGAGTTTGATTTGAAGGTTCGTCCCCCTCCCCCGCCCCGCACCATCCATCTTGTTTTTCACAAGAAAGAGAAACGGAGGTTTGAGCCAGTGAAACGTCACCTTACTGTTGCCAACTGACTTGCACTCCCCGTTGATGCAGAAAGAGTTCATGGCTGGTCATGAATCCTTCTAGATTCCAAAATGCCCTGGCAGATTTTAGGATCCAGACACATGCTATATTGAGGCTGATGCAAAGCTCCTTGAAGCTATTGACAAATTGTTCCTCACTAACCTCCCCAGCCCTTGGAATGGAAGCCAGCCCTGTGGTTTACCATGGCGCTGGATGACCTGTGTGTGTTATGTGCTGTCAAGTCATCTCCAACCTATGGTGATACTATGAATGAGACCTCCCAAATGTCCTATCCTTAACAGACTTGCTCAGATCCTGCGAACTGGAGAATGTGGCTTCTTTAATTGAGTCAAGCCATCTCGTTTTAGCCCTGTCTCTTTTCCTATGCTTTCCACTTTTCCTAGCATTATTGACTTTTCCAGAGAATCTTGTCTTCTCATGGTGTGACCACAGTATGATAGCCTCAGTTTTGTCATTTTAGCTTCTGGGGAGAATTCAGGCTTGATTTGATCTAGTGCCCACCTACCTGTCTTTTTGACCACCCGTGGTATCCAAAAAAACTCTCCTCCAGCACCACATTTCAAATGAATCTATCTTCTTCCTGTCAGCTTTCTTCACTGTCCAACTTTCACATCTATACATAGTAATGGGGAATACCATAGTTTAGATTATCTTGATCTTGGTTCCCAGAGAGACATCTTTATCTTTAAGGATCTTTTCTAGCTCCCTCAAAGCTGCTCTTCTGAGTCTCAATCTTCTTCTGATTTCTTCATTGCAGTCTCTCTTTTGGTTGATAATTGAGCCAAGGAATAGAAAATTGTGAACAATTTCAATTTCCTCATTGTCAACTTTAAAATTGTGTAATTCCTCAGTGGTCTTCTTGATGTTCAGCTGTAATCCTGCTTTGGCGCTTTCTCCTTTAACCTTTATCAGTAGTTGTTTCAAGTTTCACTATTTTCTGCCAGTAACGTGGTGTCATCTGCATATCTCAAATTGTTAATCTTCCTTCCACCAATTTTCAATCCACCTTCTTCTAGATCTAATCCATTTTTCCTTATGATATACTCTGCAAAGAGGCTGAACAGGTAGGGAGATGATGTTGTATGTTGTAGATTGTTGGTTGTTACACCACCCTGAGCCCGTCTGACAGAGAGGGCGGTCTAGAAATGTAATGTAATGTAATGTAATGTAATGTAATGTAATGTAATGTAATGACCTCTGTGAAGGCTACTTCTGCACTGGATCACTGCCTATCTTGGCTGTTAAAATCAAGAAAGGACCGCACAAATGAGACCCTGAAATCTATCATAAATCAATCACTAACCCAGAGCACTTTCCCCATACCACTCAAACAGGTGGTTATATCTCATTAATTAAAAAACCATCTCTAGACAAAAATGACTTGGCCAATTATTACCCAGACTCTAATCTGCCCTTTTCAGTCAAAGTGATTGAGAGAGCAACAGCTGACCAACCTCTTGAATAACTCTAGAGCTTTGGACCCTTTTCAGTCTGAAATCACCCCAGGTCATGGGGCAGAGAGGGATCTAGGAGCTTTAGTGGATGATCTCTGTCTGAACGTAACAAGGGCCATTCTTCTTTGTTGCTCCTCCATAATCTATCTACAGACTTCGACACAGTAGACCATGCCATTTTATTGAGGTATTTGGAGGCAGAAGTGGGTATCAAAGGACTGGTTTAAATTATTTGGACTGATTAAAATTATTTATCATGGAACAGACTCAAAAGGTCACTGTCAGAGACCAGCTATCCCCAGAGTGGGAATTATCTTGCATGGTTCCACAGGGGCGCAATCTTATCTCCCATGTTATTCCACCTCTTGTGTAAAGCCTTTAGGAGAACTCATTTGTAGCTACAGAACGGGATCCAAACACTGTGACACCCAACTCTCTTATCTCAATCATTATCCAAATCACCGCAGAATGCAGTAGAAAGCAAACCAATTGAAACTGAACCCAGACAAGACATGTGATGTTCATTGTCAAGGAAGGGACCTGGAAGGACACCGTACACCCCACTTTCAATGGAGTTGGCAGAATGTCGTAATCTCCCAGGCACATCAGTTCGCATGGTCCAGTTTCCAACAGCCGTCTGAAATACGCCACTGACAAGCTCACAAGAAGGTCGTGAAAGAGAGAGACATTTCCCAGGAGGTCCCCAGCACGCTGTACTCATAAGACATCCATTATCTCTGAACACAGGCTGAATCTACACATTGTTGAATGTTGCATAACAGGTCTTCTGCCACAGATGTGTTTAACCTTCTCTTCTTACAGTTAACTGTACTCACCCTTTGCAGTCTGTAAGTAAAACCTTTCTTTAAAAACAGTGGGATGTACATTGTTCACAAAAAGTTAAGCTAAGAACAAATTCCTTTACACGACAGGTCTGAGTTGTTCTCCAAAAACCTACTTTGCTCCACATCTAATGAATACAGAAAGTCTGTCAAGGGGCTATCAGACATACACTGTCTGTTATCAAAGTTAAATATGGAATTCTAAAAGCAATACAGCAAAGAATATAATCTTGGTGGAAAGAATACATTTTACATTAGATTTTAATCAAATAATTAGAGGCCTGAATCAATAGTCCTCACATGTACAGCACTTCCACTGACCTTAATAATGCTTTCCCACGGAGAGAGAGAAAGCCTCAAGTGTTCACCAACAAAGCTCAGTAGACAATAAGAGGACAGGAAGTTATTCTTGAAGTATGAACACATACAGAATGTGCTCAGTTATCCCTGCAGACGGCGAGCGGCAGTATGGTATGATGGTTAAAGAGCTGGACTACGCCCTGAGAGAACCGGGTTCAAATCTCCACTGTGCTATGGAAGCCTGATGGGTGACCTTGGGCCAGGAATACGACCTCAACCTAACCTACTCGAGGGCTGTTATTGTGAGAATAAAACAGAATTATTATTATTATTATTTATTTAATTTATAGGGGGAAATGATGCTACAAGGTGCTGTGGGTCCCAGCAGAGGAGGAAAGCCAAGATTTAAATATGTACATAAATACATTGTATCCAGAGACAATATTTGACTTGGAGGTCAAAAAGGTAAACACATCTGAGTCTAACATTTACTGCCATTCATATTCATTTATTAGGCAGCAGAGAGAATTTGATCTGATTAATCAGATGCATCCTAGTGTAATAACTTCTAGTACAATATTCATACCCTAAAGATCCAGAGGAGTTAGCTGTGTTAGTCTGTAGCTGTAAAATAGTGAAGAGTCCAGTAGCACCTTTAAGACGAACCAACTTTATTGTAGCATAAGTTTTCAAGATGCACCTGACAAAGAGAGCTCTGGTTCTCAAAAGCTTATGCTACAATAAAGGTTAGTCTTAAAGGTGCTACTGGACTCTTCATGATTCTGCTTATCTTAAAGAGATACCAGGAGGCTCTGAATGACATGCCATTGGGGAGGGGGGGGGCATAAACCACGCATCATGAGCCTTCCCAGGGTCCAAATTAGCAATCTCCAACATGGCACATGGTTGAGGGGGAAGATGTGCCACGATTCCTGTCTATGTGTTTCATGGCATCTATTTAGTTCCTGGATTTGGAGAATATTCATGTATTGAGTGAAACAGAAATAAAAATAGAGCGTTGTGACTGTCTAGCAAAAACACTTAGCTTATCCCAGGCAGAAGACTCACAACCATGTTTGGCCATAGTGAGGCACCCCAGTGAATGCCCGCCACCAGCAGGCAACCCGGGAAAGCACGTACGGGGCACACTCCTGGCAAGGCGCGATGATGTCACTTCCTGGAGTGATGTCATTGCTCCTGGCCCCAAACAGGCCAGAATTAGCACCATGTGAAGTGCAGGGAAACGCCCATGATCAGCATGATGATGCTACTTCCCAGAAGTGAGGTCATCATGCCTCTCCAGGAGCACATGCACACAAAGCATGCACATACGGAGACTTCAAGACAATGTCCCATGGTCCCTCACCTTCCACTGGGAGGGTACAGAGACCTGGGAACCTGGGGCATAGCGTTCCTTAGGTTTCTGGGCTTGGAAACTTCTCTCTCTAGCTGCAAACCATCCCTTCTCTTTGGAAGCTGGAAACAAACAGGGCCTCTTCTCTTAGGAAGGAGCCGATCCCTGCTTCCCACTGGATCCTCAATGTATGTGCTTTAAAAGAACTTAGGAGGCATCTCTTTGGTATTTGGCATATGGTGATTGAGGCAGATGGGCTCCTAACCGGACTCCTGCCATTGCTGTCCATCGGTAGCTGGCCACCCGGCCCCACGGGTTCTGCTTCAACGAGTTGTGCAATTATGTGTGCTGCTATTTTTAAGTAATCTATATTATAGATTTTATTCCATTTTTACGCTACTATGTTTTATCCTGATATTATGATATGTTGTGCTTCACTTTGAGCCCGCTTGGGGGAAACGAATTATAAATACAATTAAATAAAATTTGCAGGGAGCATCCGTTAAGAAGCAGTGCCTCTGTTGCAGGACAAAATTAAGCTTGAACCCTTTCCACTGTTTGCGACTGGACCTGCCACAATGGCAGCCATTTTGGATGGCACCAGCTCCCCCCCCCCTCAAAATTAAAAAAGTGCTAACAGGTTCATCAAGATTAGGGTCTCCTGATTCACGGATTTATGTTGTTCATGCAGACAACAGCCATGCTAAATTAAACATTTGCAGCATGACACAGTTTACGGTTTTAAGACTAGAACTTTCAAATACGTAAATTAAAAAAGGGGCAGCGGGAAAGAATTGGTCCACCAGATGCTGATGTCATACGTCTCTCTGCATTAAGAGAAATTCTCTTCAGTGTTATTCCTAGGAAGATGGAACATTTGAGGACCTGCCTGCCAAATGTAACCTATGCCCTCCAATAGGCTTCAAATGTAGCCTATTGCCCTCCTACTAGGGTTGCCAGCCTCTAGGTAGTGGCTGGAGATCTCCCGGAATTACAACTGGTCTCCAGGCCACAGAGATTTATTTATTTTATTTATTTATATTTAATTTATATTCCACCCTCCTCACATCAGCCGGCCCAGGGCAGATCACAACCGAGTTTAAAAACAAATTTCATCATATATACAATTTAAAATCATAAAACATTCCAATACATAGATTAAAATACATGTAAACATATTCACACACACACACGTGTGTGTGTATGTATGTATGTAAACACAGCAGCACATAATCCAGACGCCCCCCTATTTGGCCATCTCCAGAGTATTTTGCCAGGGATGTATTAGAGATGGAGGTGTCACTAGTAGGGAGGGCATATACTGTGCTAGGGGCACCGCCCGGCATCAACCATATGCCTGGCGGAACAGCTCCATCTTACAGGCCCGGCGAAATGCTAATAAATCCTGCCAGGCCCTGATCTCATTGGACAGAACGTTCCACCAGGCTGGGGCCAGGACTGAAAAAGCCCTGGCCCTGGTTGATGCCAGGCAGGCCTCCCTAGGGCCAGGAATCTTTAATAGATGCTTATCACTAGAGCAAAGAGTCCTCTAGGGTTCATATGGGGAGATCAGTTCACCTGGAGAAAATGGCTACTTTTGGGGGTGGACTTTATGGAATTATGCCATGCCAAGGTCCTTTCCCTCCCCAAACCCCACTTTCTCCAGGTTTCTCCAGGTTTCACCCCCCAGATCTCCAGGAATTTCCCAACTTTGAGCTGGCAACCCTACCTCCTACTCCTCTTAGCTTTCTGACAGTACATCTGGTGCCAATATGGAACATGATATACAGATGCTGCTTGTACATATATGTTTGGAGTCTTTAGCGCCAAGCTTGAACATTACCAACCAAAGGCTTTTAAATATCTTGATTTTGCTGTTGAGCTTATTTTAACCCACTGTTTTGAATTTATTCAGCTGAGATACAACTGTTTTAATGGATTTTTTAAAAAATTATATATTGGTTTTATGCCACTATGGCTAATTTATGTAAAAAGATGATTCCTAAAGCCTTTTTTTAAAAAATATCTAAAAAGTGCAACTTATTTAATGTGAAACTTCCAAAACAGATGAGTTGGGGGAAGGAATAAAACCACATTTTCCTACTTAGACACATAAATCTCAGCTGGCAACTGAGAGCCTTTTTCTCCTACTCTGTAAAGTGTTTTCATCAACACAGAACTGGAGGCTCAAGTCCACGGAATCATGATTACGTGGAGCAAATGCACTTCTTTAATTTCAACAGTGATCCTGTGCTATTTCAGCATGATCAGCTATTATTCTGTATGACAAAATACACCCTGTTTTACATAATATTATCTGCTTTGCAATCAACCTGAGCTTTGTCCACCAAATCTAAGGCTTACTTAAAGCCTAAGCAAGCCATTTAACTGACCTCAATCAGAAATACATTAGCTCCCAGAAAATACTGTTATGTTTTACAACAGAAGTTTTTTAAAAGGCACAAGCCTAAACGCCAGGTGTTTGCTCTCAAACCGAAACAAAAGCAAATACACTTTGTTTGTTAACATGTCTGTAACTCATCCAAAATAGGGATCCCAGGTCCCCTGGTGAGCCCCCCCCCACTCCCACCCTCTGCCCCTTGCCACCACTCACCTGGCTGGCGGGGTGCGGGGTGCGGGAGGGAGGCAGAGAAACAGGCCTCTCGGGTGCACTCCTGGGCAGTGTGACGACATCACTCCCTGGAATGATGCCATCACGCCACCCCAAGAGCGCGCGGGCACACTTCACAGTGGGCTGATTTAGGCCCCCAAAGGACCCCAATCGGCCAGCTGTGAAGCTCACGCACATGTGGAAAAGGCGAGTGCTGAGTCTCTCCCCTCCCACTTGGAGGGTAAGGGAACCTGGCAACCCTAACCAAAATGAAAAACATCTACAAAGAATGATTGAGGGCCTCTGTGATGACTTGCTGATGTTCCTTCAGTACCGAAATGCAGAGAGGGAGGGAGCGTTCTTTAGGGATGTTGTCCAGCCAGCAGAATTTGCCAATGTTCCTGCCAAACAGGGTCATCCCAACAGTACACAGCTTTTCTGCTTTCAACCATTACACCATGTCAGTAGTTCGGGAAGGACTTTCTAATTGAATAAGAAATGCAAATGGAACTTGTGTTTATATAATCTAGACCTACTTCTTAGAAGGATGCATAGGGCATAGCATTGCTTGTACTTGCTGCTACCAGGCAGGGTTGGAGAGACTGGGCAGTGGGGGGCAGGGGCAGAGGCAGAGGAATGCAAAGTCTGCTCTTCTTTTGTATAGCAAAGTAATGAATGATTCCAGAGAAGTGATCTCTTCACATCCTTAATTTCATGTTAAAGCACTAAGTGCCTCCTCTCTCACACACCCCCCCAAACTGTTATAACCTCAGTGGGAGCTGGGGAGGAAGACAAGCAACCTTTCTTCCCCAGTAAGTGTGGAGAGATTTTTATTTTTAATCAAAACTTAAGCACACATGTGCGGTGAACAAAACCTTGCCCTTTCCCAAAGCTTGCTCCAGGAACTGTAGCAAGTTCCCTCCTCAAACACAATGGAACACTAGAAGTTAGTAGGCCTGTAGGTGGGTGGGGGGGTGTAGCTCCCCTGACCCATGTGTGATGTTTGGTCCAAGGTAGTATCCACTCCCACTTAGGCTTGCCAGCCTCCAGGTGGTGGCTGGAGATCTCCCGGAATTACAACTGATCTCCAGGCAACAGAGATCAGTGCCCCTGAAGAAAATGGCTGCTTTGAAGGGTGATCTCTATGGCACTATACCCCACTGAGGCCCCTCCCCTCCCCAAACCCCACCCTCCTCAGGCTCCGCCCCTCAACTCTCCAGGAATTTCCCAACCGGGACATGGCAACCCTACTCCCACTTGGAGCTTTCATGAAAGGAAGAGAGATTCACACTTGCATATCAGTTTTTGCAAGCATTTCATTTACTTCTCAAATGAGGACAGTATTTCCCTTCTGCCAATTACTCCATCTATTAGATGAGGGGTACGATCCCTGAGAATCCCATCCCAACTGAGTGGTAACCACAAGAGTTACAGATAGAAATTCTGTCTGAAACCAATAAGAATAAATAAATACTTAAAAATCTGAGTGACTGTTAAAGAATATGAACAGAAAGCACACAAATAATATTTCTGTGCTTGCTCACAAGAAGACTGATGTACAATGTATCAATATCATTCTATTTGAGGGATACCAACCAACAATGCTCCCACTGAAACTGGTGGCAGTGGGGCTCGTAATGTTCTTTATAAACTGTATCTGGCATACCAGATTAGTTTCAATTAAACTATGCTCATAACCTCAACTAAACTTATTGGCTAGCCTTCCCTTCTAGCCAGTGCTGCCTCGTGAAACTGGTTTTGAATAGTTTGTTCCCTGGGTACCTCCTGATGCACCATTTTGCTAGCAAGAAGAATCTACGAAGCAGGAATACAGCGTTGCTTGACTATCCCAAAATCACTCTTTCATATAATTGTTAGCAGCTCCCCATAAAGATCTCATGTGAGAAGCAACAGAAAGGCCTTAGCCACAAGTCAGAGCACTCCGCCACTCCTTTGGCTACCATGATTTCTTTGCAAACAAATATTTGCAATTTTAAGCACTAGAATCTAGCTTTTAAAAAAGCTAAGATTTTCAGAAACTTGCCTCCAATATAATTTGGTGGTTTTCCTGTGATCTTGGAGCACTATGATGCTATCGAAAATAATATAGTAGGCTGTGAAAATGCATCCAACCTCCGTATTTTAGACTAATCACAGAATCCCGATTTTCTTGCTACAGAATCTGGATTGCCTAACCAAGCCCAGAGTACACACAACCCAGCTAAACTGTTTTGTGCCAGACACCATGGCGTTAGCATTCCAAACAGATCCTTCACGACACCCAATATTGATCAGAAAACGTTCCTACTCATTGCAGCCCCTAATTTTCTAGTGTTTAATGAATTTAATTCTCTTTGCTTCAAATTAAGTACCTTAGCATCTTTTTATTACATAAAAGCAATCTTTTGTAGAATTAATCTTCTACAGTGGCAGCTAATGCTTCAAAAGAGCATTAGTACACATTTAGAGGATTCGCTCTCTCTGCCCCCCTCCAACCACCGTGGCAATTTCTTCTTGTTTTCAAACTCTCCAGAGCATAAAGAGAGAGCAGTTGACTTAACCAAACATTCCATATAATAGGAAATATACTTTAGAAATATAGGCTCTTAGTGCTTACAGAGTCTATTAAAAATGTGCTTCTTCCACAGGGCTCAGATGCGTAACACAGCAGGTGAGAAAAACCTTTATTCCATCTGAATAGCTTTAAGCAGGTGGAATTCTTTCCGCTTTTCTTCACGATTGCTAATCTTATCACAAAACAGCCTTTTCTTGCTCTTCTAGCCATAAATCTTCTACAATCCAGATTTCCCTCTTCACTTGAGAGGAAAATGCACGGCGCTCATGAGAAACTATTACAAGATGAGCAGAGATTAAAACTGGGTTAGTCGCTTGAAGTTCACCACCATTTAAGAAAACAGAGTTGCACTTACCGTAACTCCTGTTCATTGACGTCTTCTGTGCAGGCACACATGGGACTGCACGTGCGCAGGCCTGCCGATCGGTAGGTTTTTTAATTAACGTCTGCTAGGGGGCGCTCGCCTCCCAGTGCGCATTAGCAGGTTTTACCGCCGAAACGGCCCTGGGAGGCAACGCCCCCGACCCTCCAGTTCTCCTGAGCCACTGGTTCCAAACAGGTAAGTAATGGAGAACACAGAGAGGTAGAAGGGAGAGTATGTATGCCTCCACAGAAGCTGTCAATGAACAGTAAGTGCAACTCTGTTTTCATTGTCCATCTTCTGGGCAGTCCCACTCACAAGCTTCTTACCTGGAGGCGGTTGTGATCTTAATTGAAACAGAGAATGCAGCGCCCTAGGTTCCTTCGTGCTCTGCAGGCTCTTTACTCTTCCACTCAAGCCCAAGTCAAGACAAACAATCTGAAATCTGGTTTATTCAATATAAATAGAGGTACCCGTCAGGGCTGTCTGCTTTCTCCTCTTCTTTTGGCGCTTGCTGTACAGCTGCTGGCAGAAGCCTTTAGGCAGAATCCTCAGATCCACGGCATTCAAGTGGGGGACTATGAACATAAGGCCTCGCTTTATACTGATGATATTCTGATTTTTACCTCCTTACCAGTTGACTCTTTAGAAGTAATCTCGCACACCTTACATTTGTTTAGTTCAATTTCGGGTTTAGCAGTTAATCAATCAAAATCAGAGCTGTTTCCCATTAACTTGACCCCTAGTTCAGTAGTCAAGTTACAAACATGATGTGCGTTCAAGTGGGTTACTAAGATAATGAGATACCTAGGAGTTTATATCCCTGTATATATGAATGATGTTGTCCGGGTAAATTTTGATGAACTTTTTAAATCTGTGTTGTTCCTTTTTTCTAAATAGAAAAAACAAGGTTATTCATGGTTTGATAGGATCTCATTGGTTAAATCTTTTATTCTCCCTAAATTCATGTTTCTGTCCCGTTCCCTCCTAGTTAAGATACCTCCCAAAAAAATACAGCTTTGGCAAAGGGCTCTTAATGAATTTAATTGGGTCTCATTGCAAACCGAGAGTTGGGTTTCAGGTATTATGTCGGCCCTCGAGTTTAGGTGGTCTGAATGTCCAGGACCTGTCTTTATATTATGCTGCCTCTTCTCTGGCTTTGTTGATTCAGGTTTTTAAATTAAACACAACGGAAGCCTGGATCTCTGTAGAAATTTTTTTCTCCTCACCATTTTCATTATCAGTAACCATCTGGTCCCTTGCTAAAAACAGGTCTGCTTTGATTTCCTTCAACCTCCTATTAGACAACATGCTTAAAACCTGGGACACATATAGGAAAATCTTAGCTCCAGGTATTTCTCCCTTAATGTCCTTCATTAATCGAGACTGGTTTCCACCAGGAAAGGATTTAAGTGGATTTAGGGAATGGAGATACTCTGGTTTGGTCGATGATTGTTAATTGGATTAAAGATGGGGAAATCCTAGATAAATCCACACTGGAGAAAAGATTTGGAATTAAGATTTCCTGGTTTAGATATCTTCAGTTAAAACATCTGATCACTAATCTGATCAGGTCCAAGGATTTGCTTCAGCCACTAACCATGTTTGAGGAAATAATTTGGAATGGGAATGATGGTAAATGGGGCATGATTTCCACCCTTTGTAAACTTTACTAATGGCAAAACATAAACCATACCAAAAAGTGGTCTGATTCCTTAAAACTGGCCTTTACAGAATCTGATGGGAAACAGATATGGAATTCCCCCTCCAACAAATCATGTTGTTGGAACATTAAATTCCAATTTTACAAGTTGTTGTCCAACTGGTATTTAACACCACACAAACTGAGCCAGATGAACAGGTCTTTTAGCTCATTATGTTGGAGATCTTGTAAGCAGGAAGGCACGGCTCTACATATGTGGTGGGAATACCATCTGGTTCAGGATTTTTGGAAGGCCAATCATCAAGATAAGGATAAATAAAGCACCCCTGTTTCCTCAGGTAAGCAACTACTACCGCTATAGATTTAGTAAATACTCTCGGAGCCGTAGAGAGGCCAAAAGGCAAGACCTGGGATTGGAATATATTGTTATTACAAGTGAACCATAGGAATCGCCTATGTGAAGGATGTATAGCGATGTGGAAATAGGCATCCTTCAAATCCAATACTGCAAACCAAGCGTCATGTGGTAGTAGTTGCAGGACCATGTTCAATGTTACCATCTTGAACTTTCTTGTTTGTATGTGTTTGTATGTGTTTGTGTTTGTATGTGTTTGTTAAGTTGTCCAGGATGGGCCTTATACCTGGATGGGTCTTATACCTTCATCCTTCTTATCTACCAAAAACATGTTCGAATAGGAACCCCATCGAGACTCCTCCCTGGGGACCTGTTGAATCACTCCCTTGCCAATTAACTCATCTATTTCTATTTCTGCCTGTAAGCCCTCCAAAGGAGGATGTGACGCAAAGTCAGGAAGAGCCTGAGTCGGGTAACATTCAAACTCGATTTTATAACCAAACTGAATAATTTGCAAAACCCATTTATCTGAGGTAAACTTTTCCCATGCTGCAAGGAAAGTGGCCAGTCTGTTTCCAAAGACGACCGCAGCTGCTCCGGTTCTAGTCAGAATTGTTTCTGCCCAGAAACCTCCTTATTGGAGGGGGGCTGCTGACTTTGCCTGTTGTAGTTATTGGGTCATCTCCTCGGGTAACCTCTGGTAATGTCTCTGCTGGAACTGTCGCTTTCTGTACATCAAAGAGGATACGGTTGGTACCAATAAGATCTCCTGCGGTAGGGTTGATGCTGTTGTCAATATGGGTACCGTTGATTCGGTGGCTGTTTGGGTAAAACCCCGTATGAGCGAGCTGTTAAATGGTCCTTCCTATTTTGGGAGAGGTAGTCATCAGTTTTGGTTGAAAATAATGTTGTCCCTTCAAAGGAAAGGTCCTCCATTTTGCCCCTCGGTAAAGTGGTGGTGTGTAACTGGGCGTGTCGTTGCAGGACCACCAAGAAAGCCAAGGTCCTGGCAGAAGTGTCAACTGTATTGCACCCTGCATTGATTTGCTGCTTCCATAGTTTTAAAGCCTCCTCCTGAATGACCTTCGCTAAAATCTTTTGATCCTCCAGAAGCTTATTGAGGAAGGATGTCAGGCAATTCCACAGAAAAATCTGATAGTCCCCCATGATGGCAGTGTAGTTTGCAATTTTAACACTTAGGGCCGCAGAGTACAATTTCTTCCCCAGTGCATCAAGCTTCCAACTCTCTTTGTCAGCAGGAGTATGATGGGAGCCATGCCACTGGCCTGTTTGCATGTCCTCTGTCATGAGCAAAGATGGAGGAGGATGGTGGAATAGAAATGCACAAACGTCCTCTAGTTTTGAAAAGTCTTTGACGTCAATATTAAGTTTTTGTGGCATTATAACCCCGATGAAATCCATTTTTTGGACGTTTGTATTTATAAAAGGAGAGGGGGCAAGTTAGGCATTAAACCTTATAGAAGGCCCACCGAAAGGTTCGCCTATTTACACTACACTTCCCACCATTCTAAGAGCCTTATCAAAAATATCCCGTATGGCCAATTTTTGAGATTAAAACATAATTCCACTTCCTTTGTAGATTATAGTAGAGAATCTTCTCGATTAGAGAGGGCATTCATGCAACGAGGTTATCCGCAAGAAGTGGTAAGAAAAGCCAGGTTAAGATCCTATTTTGTTTCCAGGGACAGATTGTTGACTCCAACCACTAGGTATGATGAAGATAGAATTACTTGGTCCATGGAGTTTTCCACATTGGCTTTTGATATCATTAGAGTCATTAAGAGAAACTGGCATGTATTGAAATTTATTCCGGGGTGCGCTGCCCCACCATTGGTAGGGCTAAGGAAAACGAAAAGCATCAAGGATTTGGTGGTGCACACAGATTTCGAACACAGGACCACATCTGGCAATTTGCCAGTGGGACACTTTAAATGTGGTCACTGCAATATATGCGATCTTTCAGTTAGCCTAACAGACATAATCAATCCCTCCACAGGCAAGAATCTTTACAGCAGAGGCTTTTCAACATGTGTTACTTCACATGTTGCATATGTCATACGCTGTTCATGTGGTTTACTTTATGCTGGGAGTACCACTAGACAGCTAAAGTTACACATTCAAGAACATACATCCAGGATCAGAACCAAATCTTTGGAAGCGCCCCTGAGCCAGCATTTTGATCAACACCATACCCATGAACGAGAATGTGTTTTTTCTGTGCTCCAGACAGTGGACCCTAAACAATCCGTTGATGCGCACAGGATGTTGTTACGGTTAGAAGCTCAGTGGATTGTCCGCTTAAACAGCCTTGCACCTCATGGGCTGAATCATGAGGTAGCTTTTTCTTCATTTCTGAGCTGATAACATTGTAATTGGCATTATGCAGCAGTATTCTTTGTAACACCATATTGTAGCCTTGCCCCTTTAAGTTTAAGGAACTGGGTTGTTATCTCAATTAGTGACTACAACTTTAAATAGTGGATGAAGTCAGTGTTTTTCCACCCCATGAAATGAACAATTTGGGATCATAAGTTTCAAAGAGAAAGGTAGTGATAGCAGATCATAATTGGCGAGTTTTTCTCTTTGTAAGAGTTTTTCTCTTTGTAATGGTTTTCTGCAATGGTTGTATTTACTGGCAAAGGCAGCTTAAACGTAACATGTAAATGATATTATGGAAATTTTTGGTTTGGGGTGATATAATACTTGTAAATATGTAGGCAGCTTAAATGCAACATGTAAATGATGTTATGGAAATTTTTGTTTTGGTGAGACAACACTTGGCACACCGGCTATTTCAAATGATGTATTTATATTTATTCTAGATTTACATGTGGCTTGTGAGGAAGCACATTGTGCGAAAAGGGATTTGATTTTCAAGCCGGCAAACCCGTTGCCACCTCCCTCCAGGAGTTTGGGAATCCTTTACAACCCTCCGGTTGATCTTGTTTTACTGTTGTGCCTTATATTGAGTTCTGAAGAAGAGAACATTAAACTTTATTTCAAACTTCATTGCTTCACGTGGTCCTACCGATCGCTTTGTTTTATTCTGCTTGGGACCACGCCCCCTTGGATCTGTTTTTCTGTCCTCTGTCATGAGCAAAGATGGAGGAGGATGGTGGAATAGAAATGCACAAATGTCCTCTAGTTTTGAAAAGGCTTTCCATCTTTCTAGATGTCAGATGAGCTGAGGCAGGCTTCTCGCATATAGTGTTGATGATATCGACAAAACCCTCAATAATCAGGAATGTACATTGGAAGGATTCCCGGAATAAAGACGCTGCAGGATTTTGTCTTTAGGCTTAGGATTGACTGCTGCTACCCCTATTTCCAGTGACTGAGCCATTCGCGAGAGTTGCTCAGAGTATAGGCGACAGTCCTCATTCAGGAAGATTTGGCCAGAGCCAACAAGTGCTTCATCCAGAGAGGGGTCAGACACTGGACTGGAGCTCTGTTCCTGGCTTCTGTCCCAAAATTGGTAGGACATAGTGGATTCAGGGATCCTATAGGGAGATCTGGACCCCCTCCACTCCCTGAAGAACTCAAAACCCAATGCAATCAGGTACATCTGATAGGGTTCTCTGAGATCCAACCCATATTGGGATAGTATCGAATGCAGCCATTCAGATCTCACGTACTAATGTTGTCTACGCTCAGAAGCAGTCTGCCAAGGGTCATCAGATAGGAATCCTTCTTGTAACTCACCCTTCTCGGCCAAGTAATGGTGCGACAGGGACCTCAAATGGATGGAAGATGTCCAAGGTCTGTCTTCCAAGACTGGTTCAATGTGCCTTGTCTTGCACTTAGCCTTTTTATGTGGGAGCTGTAAAGGTTCCAAAGTTACCAGTTGGTCAAGCCCCTTCGTATCCAGGCCCTTTGGATCCAAGTCCCTCGGACCCGACCTCTTCGGATCTGGGACCTTCGGACCTGACCTCTTCAGATCTGAGAAGACCTTCAGATCTGATCTCTTTGGATCCAAGTTCTTAAGGTCTGAAGTTGGTTCCACAGTCTTCGAGGTTGACAACTCCTTCGGTTCCAGGTGGGTAGACTCCAACTGTCTCCTCTTCTTTTTAGAGACACCAGTCGCTGTCAGGTCAGATCTTGCAGGCGACTTTGAAAGTGCATGGATCCAAGCAGCCTCCAATAGACTTTGAATCTCTGGTGTCTTGAGCCAGGAATGACTCCAAGACAGATCCGAGATTGACGCCATCGAGTGACGAGACAGGTGTCGGATCTGAGTCGATTCTGCAGGCGCCGTAGAGACATGCTCAGAAGATGGGCCAGCCCCTTTCACTGATGAAAAAGGGGAGAGGATTTTGGGGGTATCAGAAGCCTTCATAGCGTGCTCTCATAACAGCGTCTTAAGCCTTTTGATCCTCTCCGTCCTGGCCTTGATGGTGAAACTTCTGCAATGTCCACAGGCCTGTATGTTATGTCCTTCCCCCAAACACTCCAGGCAGACAGAATATCCAACTGTCTTAGTCATTTTTGTTGCACAGGTCGCACATTTCTTAAATAAAGCTGTATCAGTCATAGAATAGATCTCATATTCTTGATTGCCTCCAAATTCTCTTCTTTGCATGAGCAGAATGAGAAAGAATCTCCCCGGTCGGCAGCGAAGAAGGAACTGGAGGATCAGGGGCACTGCCTCCCAGTGCCGTTCCAGTGGGACAGCTCACTCATGTGCACTGGGAGGCGAGCGCCCTCTAGTGGACATTAGCTAAAAAAACCACCAGTCAGCAGGCCTGCGCACACACAGTCCCATGTGAGACTGCACAGAAGATGGACAATGAAGGTAAAGGCTATCTGGTTTGAAATTTGTTTGTTTGTTAAAGAGAGAAGATTCACAGAAAAGGGCAGAATTGAAAGGCAGGCTGGACTAGAAAGCCTGCAGTCTTTCTTAATGAAAGAGTCATTAGCTCCACGGTCCTCTTAATGAAGGGTCCATTAGCTCACCAAAAAGGTTCTACTTAAACCTCGCATATTTGATTTCAGGCAATAGGACCGTCCCCCAGAGCAATCCTAAACAGATACACCCCTCAAAGCCTATTGACTAGGGATGTGCATAATGAAAAAGTGAGCTGAAAATACACAAAGAAATCACTGGTTCGACCCATTACAGTGGTGGGAAAAAATTGGGAAACGAAGCTGTGGCCACACACACACAGTCAAAAAGTTTGCATTGTTCATTTTGGTTCTTACCCATGCCACACAAGCAAGCCAGGCAGTGGTGGGCCATCCAGCAGCACCTCGTTTTCCTTAAAAGCAAGCCTGTCTGCCCTCATCATTCAACCAATTGGATCCAAAAGGAAGAGACTGAGCCCTTAGCATTAACTAGGTTGGTGGGAAGAGGATGTGTGTGGTGTACTTGAGCGCATTGTTTCTTCAGCACTTCCTGGGCAATGACATTGGCACTGAGTGGCTCATAGGGACTGAATCACAAAAGGTTTGCTTTGTGCCAGGGAGGGGAGCAGCAGATGGCACGATGCCATCGGCATCAGCATTGCAATCACTATGCCTTTCTGTACATTTTTATGCACAATGCAAAGAAAGACCGGCCATATCCATGCGGGTGTGCACACATGAGTTTGAGGAGGGAGGGGCCTCCCTCATCCTCTGAGTCCTTGGATGCCACAAAGGTTCATGTTATGCAGATTAGGGTCAAAACTGTAAAGAAAAAGTATTATTCTGAGGAGGTCTCTGGAGTTGGCTGATGCCCTTTCAGCTGCCTTCTGCTGCTGCTGCTGCTGCTCATTGCTTATGGGCCATGATGCCAGGGCCACCCCTGTGACTAAAGAAGTCCTCCAAAGATAGCGGGTCAAAGAGCACCAGGAGAAATTTCAACTTGCTCAGAAAGCCTTCTGTCTCGGAGGCCTTTTTAGATTAAAACTGTTCCCAGATGAGGAGGTAGCGGGAATGTGCGTTGCACACCTGCACACTCAAATCTTTCCAGATCAGTATTCCATATGGAAGGACTGCTCTGGTCATTTTTTTTTTTTGGCACACCAATGGGACTCTCTAGTTCAGCTTGGCCCTTCATTTATTCTCCTACATTGTCATTCAACTCTTGAGTTAACAGTTTTAATCAGAAAGGGAGACCGGCAGCCAGCAACTGTCCACTCTCCCACTTTCACTTGTAAAAAACAGGCAGGGGGGAGAGAGCCACCCTCCTTCTACTTCCCTTCCTGTGAAGGAAAACCCAAGATCTAGCCCACCCTTCATGCAAGCGTTTATATACAGTGCAAGGAGGACAGGCCGGCAGCTGGCAGTGTCTTCACAGATTTATACAGGAAGTCCTGGGCTGCTGCAAAGGCTCACAGTTATGCAGATTAAGGTGAGAATTTGCCCCTCATCATGGGAACGAAACTACAAGGCAAGGGGAGCATGGCATAACAGTAGGACTCAAAGGTGATAATTTATTGATGTTGTCTCTATCGTAAAGTAGGATTTTTAAAAAAAAATTCACTGCACTCTACCGGTTGGCAATGGAGTGCTTTCCGGCTTGCGTGCCATGCCAGTGTGCTGTGCCACTGCCCTTTTGCCATGCTTCCCACCATTGTGTGAGCCCACTGACACTCGCCTTCTTTGGGGTCCACTGTTGTCTGTGTCTTCATGTGCTTGTGGAGAAACTCACTGGATCAATGAGTTTTTGCATGATGCAGTTTTTCATTAAGCATGAGTAGAACCTCATTTCCTCAACTCCCCCTCCCCTGAAAATCACACAGTGTACATGTGCAGCCACCCAGCACTCGCCTTGAACTGCGTCTTCCCCAAGGATTCTACAGGGTTCATAAACAAGGAACCCTGTTGTTGCATGCTCTCAAACTCAGTGGAGCAATGGTTTAGAGGGAGGCCTGCATTCTGTGTGATTTTGGAGCCGTTGTGTGCAAAAACACTGCCCCAGAGCCTCGTTTCCCCACCTCCCCTTGAACCAAACAGTGTGCATCTGCACATGTGTGGCCAACGCCTGCATGCACAGCGGGCCAAAACTCATGAAAACAAAAAAAACCCCAAACAGATCAGATCCAAGCAGGCACTAGCCCACTCAGGACAAACTAGTAATGGAATGGAATAATTCTGGAACCCCCAGGATCAAAACTGAAATAGAAAATTTCTTGAGGCACACCCCTACTATTGACTTCAATGGACTTTGAAGGGTGTACATCTGGTTATGATTTTATGGCAAGAGACTGAAGTTGTGCTTCCCCAGATTGCAGGTCAAATGTCATCTCAGCCACAAACTCAAGAGGTGGCTTCGGGGAAACCCTCTCTGTGTGTCTCTCTCTCCACCACCACCCCTCCAAAGCTTCAATCCCCCAGTCTGCATCATGGATCTAACTTACTGAGCTGTTTTAAGGTCTACTAGAGTGATAATGTATATGAAGCCCTTGGAATCGTGAAAGCACGGCAGCTGAATCTAGGCAAGATGAAGGTGATACTGGAAGGGAACGCAGATACCTTTGCGGGGAACAATCTGCCTAGACTGGATGGAGTTAAATTGTCCTTGTTCAAGCACATTGAGAGCCAGAGAGAGCTGCCGGGTGAAGCCTTGCAGCTTCTCGAAGAACAAGAGTTATGGTCTGGAGAGCTTTGTAACAGTTATGACCGATCCAAAACCAAACTTATTCCACTGATCCATACTTCAGTAGACCCCAGATGGTACAACTGTACTGCATCATGCATGAGAATACCCCTGAAGGTAACCCAGAAGCTGCAACTGGTTCAGAATGTGGTGGTGGGGAAGAGAAATTATGTCCATAACATACCATTTTTAACACAACTACACAGCCTCCCAGTTTATTGGGGTTTAATTCAAGGTACTGGTTTTGTCTTACACAGCCATTCATGACCTGTAACTCATTTACTGGAAGGACCGTCTCCTCCAACATACATCCATGTGCTAGTTATAATCAGAACAATGCCCTCTTTTAGAGGTTCCCTACTTCTGGGAGAATTGTTTGTCTTTTCTTAGGAAAACCACCTTCTTGGTATTTGCTCCTACTTTGCCTTACAAGAGGAGGTACTGCTCATATCTTCTCTGACAAGATTCAGGAAGTGATGCAAAGTAGCATCATTCTGGCAGGCCTTTGGTGTATGACATTTGATCGATGTGTGTAATTTACACGGTGATGAATTACTCTCTGGACTCCTGACATTGGACTTTTGATGAGGAACTGGGAGGTTGCTGAGATTTATGAGGATAAGGAAGATGCGAATTAATGAGGTTGATTTGGGTGGTAATTCTGGATATGGATTTGTGTATTGGGTTTTTAAAGTTTTCAACTGATTTCAGTTTTGCACGTTTTCATTGAGATTTTATTGGGTATGGATAGGTTATGTTCATCCGTAAGCTGTTTTGTGCTGTGAAGCAGCAGGATAAAAATACTTAAATAAACGATACAAAATGTTATTATTTTTACTTGACTTGCAGAGTCCTACATCCGGGACCTGGTTCACAACTAACAGATGATTTCATTTTCAAACAGAGCTATAAGCTTTCAGCGCTTTGTACACTGTAAATTAATTAGAAAAAAAATCTATTTGAAAAAGTTGGTGTCTTTACTCTGCATTAACCCATTGGAAGTTTTGGATTCTCATACTCTTGTTGACAATCACTAAATAGCACTGAATAATCCCAGAGCTAAATAAGAGCCCCGTGGCACAGAGTGGTAAGCTGCTGTACTGCAACCCAAGCTCCGCTCATGACCTGAGTTCAATCCTGGCGGAAGCCGGATTCAGACAGCCGGCTCAAGGTTGACTCAGCCTTCCATCCTTCTGAGGTCAGTAAAATGAGCACCCAGTTTCCTGGGGGTAAAGTGTACATGACTGTGGAAGGCAATGGCAAACCACCCCATAAAAAGTCTGCGAAGAAAACGACATGATGCGACGTCCCCACGTGGGTCAGTAATGACTCAGTGCTTGCACAGGGGACTACCTTCACCTTTTTAAAAAAAGTAATTAATAATAATAATAACTGCTGAGCTGCTGTAGCACAGTGGTTAAGTGGTCTGGCTGTGTATCAGCACTCTACTGGTTCGAATCCCGCTGCTCCCATGAGCTCCGAAGGACGACCTTGGGTAAACCACTCCTCTCAGCCCCAGCTCCCCAACTGTATTGTAAGGATAACAATAACACTAACTTGTTCATGGCTCTTGATGAGTCACTAATCTGTCTAAAAGAGTGATATATAAGCGCAGTTATTATCATCAACATCATCATCTACAGTGATACTGAAATTTTGTACTTTAAAAAGAATAAAAAGTAAGCTCCAATTTACTCCCTGCCCCAAACTGAGCATGTTACCCTCTCCAATTGACCACATACTTCCTATGATTCCGTTTGGCATGCAAAACACAGAACTGCTTTTTAGAGGCACCATTATTTCATAAGGCTTTTTCACCTTGAAGCATGCTCTTCTTTATAAGCTTAGTTCTCGAGACAGGGTTTATAAGTTGTTATCTGTACCAGCCACCCCACAAATAGGATGGAATTAAAACCCAAGCAGTTACAGACAGATTTTGCAGTTTTATCCAGGCTGCATTTATCATTCTACGATCCAACACATAGTTAAGTCCCATCGATTTTTTAAATAAAAAAACACATGAATATGGGCATGGTGGCACAATGACTGTGCATGCACTCATTACACTCTTCACTGCAGTGGACTCAAACAGAGCAAATAACTCGCAGTTAATTAGTTACACTGAAATTTCCCCCTCCCTCACTGCAAATGTTCAATGAACGTGTTCCAGTTCTCAGTTTTATTAGCAATCTGAAAGCACTAAATGATTTCTGTAATTAAAGCTCCGTTCACCTCTCATTTCCAAGGCACTGGTTGCAACTGACATTTTAAATCATAAACAGCTAAAAGTGAAGAGGAAAAAAGAAGGAATATGGCTCATAGCTTTCATCCTGTTGGCATCCAAGTCCCACCAACAGGGAGCCATCTTGCTCCAATGCAGCTCGGTGTGCTGTTCAGCTGTTGTCAGGGCTGCACGTTCTTGGGTCATACATTCAGAAATTCCTTACCAAGGAAAGCTGATTCTCTTACCAACACAGTTTTGCTTGTTCAAAATATATCCTGCCAGTTTGGTGTAGTGGTTAAGAGAGTGGGACTCTAATCTGGAGAGCTGGGTTGGGTTCCCCCCTCCTCCGCTTGAAGCCAGCTGGGTGATCTTGGGCTGGTCATGGCTCTCTGGAGCTCTCTCAGCCCCACCCACCTCACAGCGTGTTTTGCTGTGGGGATAATAATGACATACTTTGTAAACCGCTCTGAGTGGGCATTAAATTGTCCTGAAGGGCGGGATATAAATCCAATGTTATTATTATTATTTGAATTAAATTCCAGCAGCCTTTGTCATGAAGCTATAAAGGACAATGAACCGGCACCTCATAATTCACAGGAAATCTTATTTGGAAACATTACAGCTGCTGACATTTCACAGCTTTCATGCTGTATTTGCCATGTGCCACAAGAAAAGGCCCTAACAGACGCATTTATATGGAAACTGCAACAGCTAGTGGGGGATAACCTGGGGTTTTAGCTATGCTACAGATTTCAGCTTCCTGATAAATCAAAGGTGTGCTTACCTGTTGTTTATTGAGTGGTCTTCTGTGCAGGCACATGCATAGGCCAGCTGTGGCTGTTCCAAAGCTTTCCCCCTTAGGTGCAGCTATAGAAGGTCAGGCTAGTGGCTCCCTCCTTCCGTTAATTGACCACCGCTGGAGAAGAACACGAAGAGCTCACGGAAGGGTTGGAGGGAGGTATATGTGCCTCCACAGATGATCACTCAACGGACAACAGTTACAGATAAGTGCAACTCTGTTTTCCTTGTTGTGGCTTCTGTGCATTGCCACATGGGAGATTAGTGAGCTGACTTACCCTACAGGAGGGGGTGAGCAAAAGTCTTCAGGCCAGCTCTACCAACAGCTGTGTCATGTTTAGAGTCTTGATAAAGGACAAAGGAGTGGACCACGTGGCTGCCTTACAGGTATCAGCAAGCGGAATTCCTTTGCTGAATGCAGAGGCTATTGCCTGTGCAGAAGGGGAGTGGGCCCAAAGCTCAAAAGGGAAAGGCTGACTCAGTTGGGCATAGCAGGTCTTGAGGAGCCAGAAAATCCACTTGGAAATGGTTTGAAAGACTTTGTCCTGTCTTGTGAAGACTGCAAAGAGGTTGAGGTCTTTGAGAAACGAAGCACAGCTATCAAGTAAAAAGACAGAGAATGCCTGACGTCCAGTGTGGAGAGCAGTCTTTCCCTGTGGTCCTGAGGAGACAGGAAGACACTGGCAGACCTCCCCTGTCATGGGACAGGGGGCCTCCAGGGACCTGTCAAATAAAAGTGTCCCTTCCCAGAGATCCTTCTAGCCCCACAAATACATGACTCTTCCTCCTGTTCCCCTTAGCTCTGGAGCAAGCAAAGGCCTTGGTGGCTGCCACCTCTCTGCTCTGGGAGTTCAACTAGGGAGGGCCCAGAGCACGCCCCCTCCTCCTCCTTCACCCTTCCAAGCAGCGCCCCTCTATTGGGGAGGGCATTGCCAGAGGACTGGTCAAGCAAGAGACAGGAGAATGAAGGAAGAGTAAAGCAAACTGTTTTATCTAACAAGATGGGTCATCACCAAACACGTGTGGGGGGGGGGAGAACACTTACAAGCAACAAATTTAACAGGGGGTACATTTACAATAAGGAAGGCAAGATTAATATATGAAGGGGCTGTTAAAAAACCATAAAGCCTCCTGACGTGGCCGTCTGACTGTTCCCCGCAATGCCTGGCCCTTCCTGGCCCTAGCCCACCCACCCACGCACCCTGGGTGAGGGACCCTCCCCAGCCAGCAGATGCTTCTCTGCCTCCTGAGAGAAAAGCACCTTCCCACCCCGCTCAGAGGGGGCCTTATATTACTTTTCTCATGGCCCAGCCCCCTTGCTTCCAATTGGCCTGCCTTCTCCCTCCGATTTCCCTTAGTCCAATCCTAAAGGGGGACTAAGGGGATCTTGGGAAAGGGAGGCCTGCAGAGGGCCTGACAGTAGGCCTACTGGGAATTTACTAAGGCCTCCAGGAAGCCTCCAGGCCCAGGACCGTCACACCACCAGGTATTTAGCCAATCAATATGATTTCTTGTCAGGAACAGAGAAGACAACAGAGTAAGGGCAAATTAAAATCAATAAAGGACCCAAAAGGGTACAAAAATGCTAAAAAGGGAAGCTTAGTTGGTGCTGTTAAAGATACTGGCAAAAAACCTGGTGAACAGTTTCAGTTCAAACCAATTATGTGCTATGAATCAAATTTATATAATATTAGTAACCTTAGTAACAGGAAAAGGGGAGCCATTGAATTCTTCAAAAATCCAAATGCAATGGAGTAAAGATTATAATAAATGCATAAAGTTCTCACAAATCTACCGTACAAAAACAGCATGACTCACTTATTCCACTGGTACCCCATGGAGGTAATAGCCAGTCCAATACCTAAATTTTAACAGCCTATGATCAAGCATTGAGAGTTCTCCCTGGCAGCCCACAAAACCCTTCGATTTGCTAAAATGACCCTCTGATCGCGGGTGCTGTGCCAGCGGAAAATGCAGTTCTGAAACTAGCTCTACTCATTCCATCAAGACTTTGAACTCCGGCTGCAAGAAATAAGGAGCCCCTAATAGATGGGATGCTCAACGATTTAGTTTGATCACCGATTCTACAGAAGCCTCTTTTCCCAGCTTTACCATTGCTTAAATCAAGACTGTCACAATTTAACCTGAGAGGCAAGTTAAAAACGAAATAAATAAATTACAGCTCAAACAACCCTCAAAGCTGGAGGATGATTTGATACCATCATGAGCTGAACCCAAGCTTTCTGCTTTGTTTCTTACAGTTAAAGACCTGGTTTTAATTCACTTTACAGAGCGGCAAATGCCCTGCCAGGCTTCTTGCGAAAGAATGTGTCAGGAAGAGGCACGACAGCACACGGGTTTTTGTTTCTGGAGTCACATCCTCCAGAAACAAACATGCTGGACAGAAACGCACATTTTTAATTAAACATTTCTTATTTAATGCAGTCTGATCATAAATGAGATCACAAATGTTAAAAAATTACATGTAACCATGATACACCACAACTTCCCTCAGTTAGCATAAAGTCCACTTTATGCTTATACTTTAGCATACTTTATTTAATGCTTTATTTGAAGTTGCCACTTCTTTCTTTCTCCCTTCATTGGCCTTCTTTCCAGCTACAAGTGTTCTCCACTGTATATAAAAGCATCATACGTTTGCCAAACTCTGCCCTGGGGATTAGTTTGTGGCGTAGAAATTTAACAACAAATATAATTGCCACCATACAATTTTTTATTATTATTTTCAAAAAGAGGACAAGTCTGCTTAGCATATTGGTTTTAGATCAAGCTAAAATTTAGCTTGATCTAAAACCAATATGCTATAAGAACACCACTCTGTATGTTCAACTTGGCCTGAGGATACCCAAGGCCAGATATGCACTCGGCTCTAAAGCTCCCTGACTGGTTGTGGAAAAGAATGTTCCTCCTCTATCACTCCCCTTCCTTCTCCCAGCTTATTACTGTGTATCTCCTCACTGTGTAGAGGCTTAGGAGGACAGGTGAAATGTTAAACTACCAGTCCTTGAACGCTATGCTGATACTTTGAGGTCTAGGCCCAACTAACTCATTTTAGCTCCTTCCACTGCAACATACTCCACCAATTTTTCCCGTGATGGTTAAGCTACAGCTGGCAGCCCCACTCTAGCAAATGCTGGGAAATTTGGGGGGGGGCGGTACCTGGAGAGGGAGGAGTCTGGGGAGAATGAAGTTACTTCTTCCGTATTCCTCTAGGTATTCTTCCAATCTCTATGATCTTTGCTGTACAATTTCGGGGGATTCCTTGAGCACTGCTAGGAAATGACATCACTTCCAAGTGGAGGGGCCAGGCTTCTGTCTGTGACACCTCTTCCGGATGACACTCTAGGAATTCTCCCAGTTCCTATGGTCTTGGTGAGGGGGGGGGGACTGAGGGCAGGGGCAGGACATGAGACAGCAGTGTGATGTGGTAGCTGAAAATGCAAATGAGATTTTGGACTGTAGTATAGTGTCAAGATCACGCTAAGTGATGGTATCACTCTACTCTGCTCTAGTTAGACCTCACCTAGAGTATTGCGTTCACAATTTAAGAAGGATATAGAAAAGCTGGAATGTATCCAGAGAAGGGCAATGAAGATGGTGAGGGGTCTGGAGACTAAGTCCTATGAAGAAAGACTAAAGGAGCTCAGTATGTTTAGGCTGGAGAGAACTGAGAGGTCATATGATAACCATCTTCAAGTACTTGAAGGGCTGCCATAAAGAGTTGTTTTCTGTTGCCCCAGAAGGTTTGACCAGAATCAATGGGTTGAAATTAAATTAAAAGAGTTTTCTGCTAAACGTTAGGAAGAACTTCCTGTCAGTTAGCATGCTCCCTCAGTGGAACAGGCTTCCTCGGGAGGTGGTGGGCTCTTCTTCTTTGGAGGTTTTTAAGTAGAGGCTAGATGGCCATCTGGCAGCAATGCTGATTCTGTGAACCTAGGCAGATCATGAGAGGGAGGGCAGGAAGGGTTACATCAGTGCTTAGTTCTTGTGGCCCCTTCTTACATGCCGAGGGTAATGCCGATCTTTGGGGTCAGGAAACAATTTTCTCCAGGCCAGGTTGGCCAGGGATCGTGGAGGGTTTTTTCCATCTTCTAGGCATCGAATGGGGTCACTGGGTGTGTGTGGATTTTGTGCATTGTGAATTTCCTGCACTGTGCAGGGGATTGGACTAGATGACTCTGGAAGTCCCTTCCAGATCTATGATTCTAAGCATGGTCAACGTGCACAATGTGCCAAAACTCTTGAAAATGAAAAAACCCAAACAGATTAGATCTGAGTCAGCTTTGGCCCACCCAGAACAAACTAGCAATAAAATGGAATTATTATGGAACCCCCAGAACTGAAACTGAAACAGAAATTTTCTTGGCACACACCTCTACTCTTGAATTCCTGGAGGAGGAAAGACTCTGCTGTGCTTCATTTAGACTGCAGAAGCAGGAGGCAGCCCCATACCCAGCGCTCAGAATGTCAATGGGACAGAGCAGCAGCTCTGAATGTTAACAAGCGCCAGTTCCTACTAAGGCACTGTGCAAAGTATTATCAATGAGTGCCTCGCCACTGACTGATACAGAACGGCACCCAAAATAAAAGAGAATGTTAAATGCCAGGCGAAAGAGCAACTAAAATATTATCAGACCACAGAACATAGTGTAATATTCACTGTGGGCTGGGAGCTATGTTGGAGTTTCCATGCAACAGAAATGCCACTCTGGAGGGATACCTCTGGATAGCTCTGGAGGGATAGCTCTGTTGATTTTTTTAAGCAAAACCAACCAACTTGAGGGGTGCCTTCAAGACTGAAACATACGGTGTCAGGTGCAGAGACCGTGATCTTTTAATAATAACAACAACCATAGATCCAGAGGAGTTAGCCGTGTTAGTCTGTAGTAGCAAAATAGAGAAGGGTCCAGTAGCACCTTTAAGACCAACCAATTCCACTGCAGCCCAAGCCCTCGAGAATCACAGTTCTCCTTGTAAGATGCATCTGACGATGAGAACTGTGATTCTCGAGGGCTTGGGCTGCAGTGGAGTTGGTTGGTCTTAAAGGTGCTACTGGACTCTTTTCTTATTTAACAACAACAACATTAGGACAACTTAATGCCCACTCAGAGCGGTTTACAAAGTATGTCATTATTATCCCCACAACGAAACACCCTGTGAGGTTGGTGGGGCTGAGAGAGCTCTGAGAGAGCTGTGACTAGCCCAAGGTCACCCAGCTGGCTTCAAGTGGAGGAGTGGGGAATCAAACCCGACTCTCCAGATTAGAGTCCCGTGCTCTTAACCACTACACCAAACTGCATTTTGTAGTTGGATGGCTTATGAAACTGACAGTAATACTCAGGTGATACATTTCCCTTGCGAACTTGATTCAATGGCTTTTGATAGCTGGATATTTCTTTTAAAAAATGGAGATGGAGGATCCCTGCTAACCAGGCTCCCTCGTCTGTATGCTAGCATCTGGCTAAGAATGGGAGACGAAGTTCTGACTGAGGGATGGAAACGTGCGGCAAGGCTCCAAAGCATATACTAGCTTGGCTTTGCGGGGAGACCATGCAGCTCGGGAGGCGAGCACGGCCTGTTGGGACGATTCCTCTCTTCTGCTGCTCAGACGCTTCTGCAGTAAGTCACCCAGGCTCTCCCCCCCAAAAGTACTACAGTTCCTGTGGCAGCAACTCTTCGAAAACCCAACAGTTGGGCCAGGTTCAGAACCATGCAAATGTGGAACGACACCTTTAAAAACATGTAAGAATACCAATTGGATCTGTTTATGAAGATATTTAAGCTCATTCTCAAGTCTCAAGGGCTCGTTGACAGGACATTCATTTATTTTATTACATTTTACTTTTGGCCATCACTCAGCTCAGGGTAGCTCTTCTGTGACGTTCCCTTGCCTCCCTGGCACAGCCTGGACTTTTCAGATGGGCAAGATGAATAGCCTTTTGGTTCCTAAGCTGGAATCCAGAGATGCCCGTTCTTTTTAAACCAGGCAAAGCCACCAGAACAACCCGTATTGGATCCTAAAGTGGTTTTACTCAGAAATAAAGACAACTGCTTAAAAATATAGAAATCTTTATTAATTTACAATTAAGCACAGTAACGAAAAGCCAACGCAATGTCAGCAGATCTTAAAAACAATAAAACTAGCTGTCCTAAATAAAAGAGTTGGAGCCTGCATACAACAACTGGCTGAGCCATAGCAAAGCATTCCGGCCAATAGTACATAATCCTTGGTAGAGATGAACGGCGTGCCCCTTAAGAAGATACATTGGCCAGAGAACTTTTTGCACACCTGACTCCTGCTCAGTTATACATTTCCAGCTGCCAGGGCTGCCAGATCCCTCAGGGGGGTGGGGCATCCAGCCCCTTTCCTCTGCCACCACTCACCTAGCCAGCGGGGGGCGGGGAGAGGGAAGGGGCCTGGGAGGCATAAACCTCCAAAGCCATTGTGCAGCTGGCACACTCCCACTGGCCACGATGATGACACTTCCTTAAGTGACGTCATTGTGTCTGGCAGCTCCCATGCTTCACAGGGGCTCAAATTGGGAGCCCGGGGGGGGGGGCATGCCTGCTGCCACATGTGACTGTGTCACTTCCAGGAGCACCAGGTCCCCCAACTTCCTGCCAGGACTATAAGGGGACCTGGCAACCTTATTAGCTGCTCCACCATATGACCAACATTCAACAATGGAATGCCTCGCTTTAGAGTATCTTCCAGAATTGTCACGTCACTGCTCCTTTCTTCCCCTCCCAACTCTAAAATTCATTAGTGCCTTTCTCCTAGCTGGAAGGCCTTGAGGAGCTAACAGGGAACAAGCGTGTCTCATACCACGTGCATCTCATTAAGGAACTGAGCACTTGGTTTCCAATCTAACTCCTAGATTGAATACAGCTCTATGACATCACAATCTCAGTCCAGGCACAGACTAAGTCTAGAACTTATGTACCTTCCAACATTTCCTGGGCCCAAGGAATGGGGTGTGGGTGCGTGCATGCAGAACAGATATCTCCCCCATGAGAGCCAGCCATGCAGTGGTTATAGGAGGGTCGCCGACAATGACTCGGAAAAATCCTGGAGATTTGAGGGCAGTACCCAGTGTGGGGGGATTTGGGGAGGGGTGATAGCTCAGCAGGGATATGTGCCATAGATTCAGCACTCCAAAGCTGCCATTTCTTCCATGGGAATTGATCTCTGTAGTTTGGAAATCAGCTGTACTTCCAAGGAGAACTCCACACCCCACTAAACATTGCTAACCCTAAATTAGAGTGTCAGACTAGGATCTGGTAGACCATACCCCACCCCCACCCCCACCCCCCACATGGGCTCTTTTCCTTCCGTCACAATTTCCATTTCCTGCCTACTCCACCGCATTTCCCAGTGTGCAATTAAAAAGAGGATCCAACCAACCCAGGAATGGAGATATCACCTGTTCTGGATGGAGTTGCACATCCCCTAAAGTAGCAGGTTTGTAGCTTGGGGTGCTGCTGGACTAGGGCTGCCAGGTCCCCCAATGGGAGCGGGAACCCCTGCTCCCACCCCCCATCCCCACTCACCTGACTGGTGGGGGGGGGAGGAGGGGGAACAGGCCTCCCAGTATGCTTCTGGCGTAAAACAATAAGGTCACTCCTGAAAGGGAGGTCACCATGCTGCACCGGGAGCGTGCATGCGCGAGGACAGAAGACAAGTGAGTGCTGGTTCCCCCCTCCCACCAGGAGGGTAAGGGGATCTGGCAACCTTCTGCTGCATAAACAGAATGCTGTAGCCAGAATGTCTACTGGAGTGGATCACAGCGACCACATCACTCCAGTCTTGCTCCATCTGCCAGGGCTCTAATTCAAGGTGCCCTATACAGCTTGGGGCCAGCATATCTTAAAGACGTCCTTCTCCCATATGCTCCTGCCCATCAACTCTGGTCACCTTCGGAGGCCCTGCTTCGGGTGCCCCTGCCATCGGAGGCTAGACAGTGGCCGCCTGAGAAAGTCATAGTACCAAAACTGCAGAACTCTCCCCAGGGACATTCATTTATCTCCCGCTGTCATCGTCTTCCTTCAGCAGGTGAAGACTTCTCAGTTCTATTTGGAATACCTCCTGTAAACGCTTATTGGCCCTCCTCGCTGGCTGTGTCTGTCTGTTTTTACTTTATTGTTAAATATTTCTATGTACATGTTTGTGGGCCCTCCACCTCCTCAGAGTCGGCCCCCTCTTCTCTGCCATCCTGGTGTGGGCTCCTGCAGGACTCAAAGAGTGGGGCGCCAGGCTGGGCTGCATCTCCCTCAAGCCTCGGCAGCGCCCTCGGAGGCTCGCTGCTGCCTGTTAGGCTCTCCCCGTGTCTCTCTCCAAAGCCTTCTGCAGCACCTCCTCGTCTCCTCCTGGGCCTCCCTTCAGAGCCCTTCTTATATCCCTCCCTCATCTCCAGCCCCCTCCCCCACTCCCACTGCCATCCCCACGATGGACGCCAATCCCAGGTCCAGGGTTTGGAGCACTCTCAAGGGAAGCCCCACCCCTGGCCCTGCCTATCTCGGTTCCCCCTGGCATCCAGATGAGGCGGGGAGAAGCCCGGATGAACCTCCGGGGGCCTTCTGCCCTTCAGCGTTCCCCTCCTGGCTGGAGAGTGAGCAAGTGCTTCTGATGGCCCTCGGGTCCCTGGCCAGCCACGGGCGGGACTCATGCTAGCGTCACGAGGCAGCCTTACGACCAGGCACTACGGCTGCCTTGTTTCAGGGCCGCGTCCCTGATGGCCAGCCCATCGGTGCTGGCTCGCCTCTGTTCGCAGCCACTTGCTGGCAGGCCCGTCTTGCACCTGGCTCTTTGCTGCCCACTCCTCTTTGCCGGGGGCTGCTTATGGGCAGCTGCACCTCAGAGCTTGTCCACCACTGCTTGCTCCCAGCTCATCCCTCTACTTGATCGCCACCCCCCAGCTGAGTCGTGGCTGGGAAGCCGAGATTCTGGGCTGTGGCAGGAGGTGGCAAGCAGGCAACAGCGCTGCAGGGCTGACTGGCCGTGGGGGAGGTCAGGACCAGAGCCAGTCCCCCAGGCTGCCTCTGGACAATCTGAAATACTGCTTGGATGTTTAAAATGTTCTAATTTCTGTTGTTCGCTACTTTGGAGACCCTATTTGGATGCAAAGGCAGCATATAATTTTTAAATGAATAAATAATTAATAAAATCTATTCACCTTACAACCCAGGAGCATTTATTCATGGGAGGCCCAGCCGCAACCTCCAGTGTTACAGGCTAGACGAAGGTTTATCACCTCAGTAAGAACTAAGCCAAAGACTCCGGGGCTTGACTCAAAAGGCTCGTGAGCAAACGCTGGGACCACAGAGCGAGAAGAACAACTCAGAGCCTCTTCAAATGCAGAAGGAAACCAGAAGGGGTCATCTATACCAACAGCTCCTGCAGCACGAAGCCTTCGAACTGACTGAACTTGCTATAAAGCTGAGCCTTCGGCCTATGCCCAGTTAAGGGCCAATGCCTTCTGCTTGCTGGACTTCAGGCTCCATCTCAGACAACTGGTCCCCAACTCAAGCCTGCAGCCACTGGCCTCTGCTGTCATAAGCTATCGAGGACACCCTCCAGAGTCAGGCCTACGAAGAACTTCCCAAAGCCTGTCACGGCTTGGTCAATCAAGCACCACGCCGTAAGAGGCGCCCTGTTGGACTGCGTGCTGCTCTGATCTAGTCCAGCATTCTGTCTCACACAGTAGTAAACCCTGCTGATGTTCATTCTATCATGGGTACCCCAAGTTTGATTACCAATGGATGTGGATGCTCACTTTAGTCACCATGGTTAATAAGTACTGATGGAATTCTCCTCCGTGAATCTAACTCCTTTTTTAAAGCCACCTATGCTGGGAGAGAACACCACCTCCAATTACAATTAATTACACAATTAAATCACTCGTTGACTGAAGAAGTACTTCCTTTTATCCACCAATCCTCTGGGTTTTAGCATTCTTGGAGAAGGAGAAAAGGTTGCCTTTATCCATTTTCGCCACCCTAGGCATAATTTTCAAGGCCGTGCCCAGATCCTCTTTGGTGTCTACCACATACAGCTAGAAGTTCTCCTTTCCTTCCTTGCGGCAACGCTGTGGAGGTGTTTCATTCTACCGGCCCACTGCATATTTCCTCTGCATTTCTCCTCTTCCCATTTTTACCTCCTCTAAAGACCTCCATCAATACACAGAAACATTGGCAGGCTGCCTAGGCTCCCCCTCAGGCAGCTGCCACGAGTTCAGTCAATATACAAAATCCTCCGGCAAGGGAGAACAACAGAGCAAGGAGCAAGCATCTCTGAAGGCAACTGGATCTCATCTGGTTGCAAACTTGAAAATCTTTTCCAAACTTCAGCAATTCTTCAGTGCTTACTTCCACTTATGAACACCTTTCAATAAAAAGTTAAGGCATCCTTCTAGCAGGCAGATTTAAGTACATCTCCAGAGAAGAGGAAACCGCATTGGAAATCAGTGGGTTAAAAAACAAGTTTTACAAATAGTTTGGCAACTTCTGAAGCTTGTAAACTTGTTCTAAATCCCTAATCACCTACCTCCTAATTAGAAAGCTAACCTGACTTGGACAATGGTCCTCTCCTAGCTGTCGAATATTAAATGCAAAGCAGGGACTTTACAAGAATCCCACTATATAAAAGGCTAAGTGAATTCAAGACAACTCACATCCTACCCTGCCACCAGAGGGTGCAGCTGTGGAGGGAAGCCCAGATGAGGCAGCCAGACCTCCAGAGAGCATGCCATGGTAGAAAGCCCAGGCCGGGATCAGGTGTGGAACAGGCAGCAATGCCTTCCCCCTGCCTTCACCCAGCTGGGATCAGGAGCCGAGCAGGTGGCAATGCCCACCTGCCCTTCACCCAGCTGGGATCAAGAGGGGAGCAGATGGCAATGCCCATCCCCCACCTCCAGGGATCAGGAGCGGAGCAGGTGGCAATGCCCACCTGCTGCCCTCACCCAGCTGGCATCAGGCGCAGAGCAGGTGGCAATGGCTGCCCACCCTTTGCGCAGCTGGGATCAGGCACAGAGCAGGAGATAATGCCCACTCCTTCCTCACCCAGCCGGGATCAGGTGCAGAGCAGGCGGCAAGGCTCACCCCTTCACTCGGCCAGGATCAGGAGTGCAGTAGGTGGCAATGCCCGCCCCCCGCTTTACCCAGCCAGGATCAGGTGCAGAGAAGGTGGCAGGGCCTGCTCCCCCTTCACTCGGCTGCAATCAGGTGCAGAGGAGGTGGCCATGCCCCCCCCCGCCTTCATCCGGCTGGGATCAGTGATGGAGGAGGAGGGAATACCCACCTGCCCGCCCGCCCCTTTCTAGAGCCCGTTGTATTTTTTTCCCACAACGGGCTTTGTTGCTAGTACCAACATAACTTGAAAAATTGGGTTTACAATGTAGTCCCTAAACTGCAAGCTGCAGCACCAATTAGGAGAAAAGTTGTAGCCTGAAGGGACATCAGATTAACCAATTGCATCATAAATCTTCAAAATCTAGGAGCCAAGAGGTATGTCCGCCATTTTCAGCTCACCCTCTACTTCAGGCTACCAGTCCAATTGCAGAAGTCATTAAGCCTGCAAGCCTTGACACATGTTGCTTCAGAAGAGGAGCAAGAGATGACAGATTGACGTGAGTCTTAACAGTAATTGAATACAAATTAGAATTAAAGCATAGCAAAGAATCACATCTTTTCCCCCTTTTGATAGCAATCCAGCTGCCAATTGGTATACATTTCTGGCATTGCAAAATATGCTCCTCTGTTTAGAACACAGTGCGCCCCATTTCAGTTACCTTATTTTAAAGGAAGAAATAAAGTAGAAATAAAAGCAGAGAGCAACAGATACTAAGATCCATTTACAGCTATGCATATCAATGAATGATTTTTAACTTCACACTATGTTGAATTGCATAACGAACTTTGATATATGCGTACAAACAGTAAGAACATTACATCTTGGCCTCTTTCTCTGGATACCCAGCAAGCAGTACAAGTCCTCATCCTTATTCTTCCACTATAATACTAACAGCTCTCTAATTTGCAGCCTGTGCCATCCACTCATGCCCTAGTGTAATAGATAACCAGAGCTGTGACAGAGCTGTGAATTCCCATCCTTACTCCAAAAGATGTCATCTGCCATCCAGATAAGCAGAAGAGGGAAAGAATCCTGCTCCTCCCACTCACGAAGCATCACCATGGGATATACTGGTATGGCAGAGACAGATTAGATTGCCTAAGATCACCAAGTGAACTCACAGCTGAGATTTGAACTGGGAAACTGCAGATCATAGTTCATATTCTTACCAGCTTCTGTTCCTCAAAAGTGCCTGTATTGCTTGCCAATAACACAATATGGAACTATTGTCAGGAGCATATAAAATTGGCCTGTGTTCCCAGTATGCAAGCCAAAGGTACAAATCTCTCTCTTTTTTAAGACAGTGACTGACTTGTTTTGATAACATTGGTATAGTGATTTGAAGAGATTTTAAAAACGAAGACGAGCCAGAGCAAAATGCTCTAAATGCAAACTCGTCTTATTCTACTTAACCTTGAACATTTCCAAGAGCTGCCTTTTAAATCTTGTTTCCCCTTTCCTACAGAAACCTGAAATGGAGACTCTGATCATATGCTCAAAAGACTCAGAGGGTATCAATTCCCACAGCACCAATTTAATAGCAAAAATTCATTCTTAAGAACATTTCCCCACTGGAGATATGAGAAAGGAAGATAGGTAGAATGCTAGTTAACGTGAATGACGGGAAGCATTTAGCTTTCCCAACACAAAATATTAAAGAATCCTGGATAAGGGAAGAGAGGGAAGGATGAGTAAGCATTATGGTTCATGTATAAACAAATATTATAAAAAATAAGGAACAATTGTTTCAGAGGGAAACATTCCCTTCAGGTCGCTGGTAAATCCCTGCCTGGCTTTATGTGGCTGTCTACTTGCCAGCTCTTGTATGAAGGCCCAATGGGAAAAAAAGATGATTGTGGGGTACATACAGGAAAATATGGTTAGATCAAAAAGCAGACTATTTGCTGAAAAGTTACTTCCCCTGTCCTGGAAGGACACATCTCCAGCAAACAGAATATCCCCTATATTTACTGGATACCGTTTTGTGAGAAAGGACATGTTTTTTATAGGTTTCCACCTAACCGCATTGGGAGGGGGAAACACAACTGCAGGGGGAGACAATTTATGTGTCTGCTGCAGAGGTAGTGATGCACAGGGAATTCTTCAAGCATTAACATGCGAGGTAAAGAACACTTGAAAATAGTGATTAAAAACACGAAGAGTGGAAGAAAATGAACCTGGAGTTGTGCCAAGGCTTACCCGTAACATTGTGGTGTCAGAGTCAAAATGGTTATTGCCCCCCCCCCCCCCGCAATAAATACATCTGGCCACCAGTGACAAACGTGCCCTTTCACACTGAGCAGCGGACTCTGGGCAAGGTCTCTGCTTTCACTTTCCTTCAGAGGTTCTCAATCAAGCCCCAAAGCTGTGATGCCAGGAAGGCGCCTGGGGAAGGAGGAGGCGGCTCAGGGAGCCTCGAGGGCATACTTAGGTGTCATCAAACACCACAGCCTGTTGCTCAAGCTGTGATCAACACCAAACATGGGAAATAAATGCTAAACTTGTTCAGCATTCTTTCTAGAGGAGGGAAGTAGTGGATTTCTTTGCAAGTGGTTCTGAAAACAACAGGAGGCTTAGAAGTGGGTCCAGCTTGGAAGAGGTTGAGAGCCACTACTCTACTCCATACGAAGTTGCAGATACATTTTTGGATACTGCACTAATGTTGCACTCTAGTAGTTTTTCACAATTGGATTATCTTATCCAGACAGTAAAATAAAGCTGTGAAATATTGCAGCGATAGCAAAACGTTCAACAATATGTGGATGCAGCCCTCGAGCCAACCCTGGGAGACAAGAGTCCGGGAACTCTTCAGGGCTGGGAGAAGAGCAGCCGGAGGAAAGGAGCAGAGAAATGGGACCAGCTGCTGTGCTGATGCACCCCAAAGGAAATCTTGCTCCACACGGTGGCCGTTCTCCAACATTTCCCTCTTGTTGCTGCAGATGCCAACGCAATTCAGCAGTAGACGAACACAATTCCCTGCTCCACACCACGGGGGTGGGGCGGGGCGGGTTTTTTCTGTTGTTGTTTTTTTACCGGTAATTGACATGTTGGCATACCATATTGGCCCATTGATTATCTTTTTGAAAAAAAACACCACCTCAAAAAGCCCCCAGTGACTCCAGCGACGGCTACCAGAGACAGTGGGGCAGGAAAAAGAATACTGGCGTGGAGGGACCAGGACAACCCAGATTTTCCTGCCTGCACAGCAGCCATTCTAGCTACTTTGTGGGCACTGCAGCAAAAACAATTTGGGGAAAGGCTGCAGAAAAGACACGGACCTCCAGGGCGGGAGGGGCAGGGGGCGCATGAAAGCACTACTATGCTATGGGGAAGGAAAGGAAAAACCCCTGCTTTCCAAAAGCATCTATTCCTTGGCAAGCCATAACCATCAGGGGAGGAGACTAATTTTAAATATGTGCTGATGGAGTCTGAACTTGTGGCAACTTGGGGTAATGGTAGAGACCTTGATGAAAATGACACCTCAGTGTGTAATAGTTAGGCTTGCCAACCTCCTGCCCCCTCCTGCCCCCTCAAGAAAACAAAGAAGCTGTGACAAAGTCAAGTTGTAATACAGAACTATTATGTATACCTTAAAAAGGTAACGGTAGTACCCTGTGCAAGCACTGAGTCATTACTCATGGGGGACGTTGCATTATGACGTTTTCTTGGCAGACTTTTTGTTACGGGGTGATTTGCCACTGCCTCCCTAGTCATCTAGGCTTTACTCCCAGAAACTGGGTACTCATTTTGCCAACCTCGGAAGGATGGAAGGATGAGTCAGCCTTGAGCCGGCTACCTGAACCCAGTGGCTTCCGCCGGGATCGAACTCAGGTCGTGAGCAGAGCTTGGGCTGCAGTACTGCAGCTTAGGACTCTGCACCATGGGGCAATTGCCACTTTATGTGTCAGTAATAATAAACATAGAGACTGAGGCTGTAATATTATGGATTTAGTACTTTATTATTGATATAAAGTATACCTCGTAGGGTTGTCATGGCTTGTTTTCTGGCTGGCAGGAAGGAAGCAGCTCTGGCACTTCCCTGGCAATGGAGGAGCCGTGGGGAGCAAGGCAGCCAAACTCAGTAAAAACCATCCATGTGGAGCTGGCATCTAGTGAGCTCGGCTTCAGCCTGCCCTGCGGCTCCTCTGGTCATGTCCCTTTTCTGGAGTGACAAGGGAGGGTACGTACCCTTCTCGTGCAAGAGGGAGGTAAGTGCCCCATTGCCCCCTCAGCCCCCACACCCCGACTTTGGCCCTTTGGGCCCCTGGCAACCCTAGGTAGTGGAGGAAGAGATCAATTCTATACTAGGGATTATTTAGAAAGGGACTGAAAACAAGACCAGAATTGCACTGCGCTTGTATAGATCTATCGTGCAGTTGCTTTTGGTGTACCATGCACAGTTCTGGTTGCCATAACTAAAAGGAAATGTGGACAAAATCCGGTAAACCAAGTTATAATGAACACCTGCCTGCCACCCAAAAAGTTCATGTGCTTCTTGATTTGGGTTTTTACCATACAGCATCAGGAGCAGCAGCAGCAGTAAACCACCAGGCACTGGGCGGGCAGCATCTGGCTTCTCTTATCAGCATTCTCTTCTACCAATCAGGTCACAAAGGAAGAGAGCCCTTACATCATACCACCTGATCAATTCTGTTGGAGGGAATGGGAAATGTGTGCACGAGTGCAGCTTCTTCTTCTTCTTCTTCTTCTTTTTGCGGCAATGGCCTTGTCTCCCTGCCAATAGAGTGCTCACAAGGGGAGGGGCACTGAGGAAATGTAGATGGAGGAGGAATAAGGCTCAATGCAGTTTGGGGGTAGCTGCAAAAACAGCTGCCCCACACCCTTATTTCCCCACCTTCCTTGAAAAATAACAACATTCGATTTATATACTGCCCTTCAGGAACACTTAATGCCCACTCAGAGCACTTTACGAAGAGTGTTATTATTAATATCCCCACAACAATCACCCAGTGAGGTGGATGGGGCTGAGAGAGCTCTGAAAGAGCTGTCACTCACCCAAGGTCACCCAGCTGGCTTCAGGTGGAGGAGTGAGGAATCAAACCCGGTTCTCCAGATTAGAGTCCTGCACTCTTAACCACTACACCAAACTGGCTCTCAGTTGTGTAATCCATCTTGTAAAGCGGACTATACATTAAACAATCAAACAAATACTAGATGGTGAGCAGTTCTCAAAAGGACCTGTCAGTTCTAATTTGCTTGCATGTTTCCAGGTTCAGCCGCCGCCAGATTGCTCGGGTAAACGAAAGAGGGGGACTGCACATCTTGGAGGGGGGGGGCCAACAGCTTGACACCTCCAGCATCCTTCCGTGTCTGTAAACCCTGGACCTCATTGTGTGTGCTCAAACTCGGTGGGCGAATGGCTTAGAGGGAGGAGTGAGTTCTGTGTGGTTTGGGTGCTGTGAACTGCAAAAACAGCTGCCCCAAAGAGCTGATCGCCGGGGGCGAGCTAATGATAATGGGGGGGGGGGGATGGACTTGAACCATACCAGCAGTGCCCATCCAGAAAATAACGGTTAACGGTTCATTCAAAACTCCAGATTTGAAACTGAAAGTTTTCTCAGTGTCTAACCCTATTGGATAAGCTACAGGAAGAGACATCCAAAGGGATCAAAGCATTGAAGCACTTTTTGCATGACAAAAGGCCAGGGATTTGGGGTCTTTTTTAGTGCAAAAGCCTTGGGAAAGTCTCTTAACAAGATACGAGAGAGCAGGGAGGCAACTGCTCTCCCGAAATTAAGCCCGCCCCTGCCTCCCAGTGTTCTGGCCAGGGAGTGCCAAATGTATGCCATTTTCCTGAAAGGAAGACTGTGCTGCCAAGAAAAAGAGGGGGCTGTCTTACACATTACCGTTACGTACCTGTTGTGTATAACCTTTTTTTAAAAAGAGGGAGATGATCTTTCATTCAGGGTCATCTTCCTTCAGGGGAAACACGAACGTTTTCAAGCATACTGTTAAGTTGTAATACAATTAAGTGCCTTTAAATGTCTAGTTCCGACTACTGGCCTTTAGGTTCTGGCTTTTCTAAACTGCTGTGTAGTCCACGTGTTTCTGGATATGAGCCTGTGACTGGTTTAAGGCGTATGAACGAAGCCATTGTCAAGAGTGGCTGCCGTGGGGCCCCCCCGAGAGGTGCAAGGGTGGTGATTATGCACCGTTTGCAGAAAAGGAGGCGAGAACGAGGCAGGTGAAATTGCACGGCGGCTTCTCGAGCAACAGAGTTTCCTCTCCTAATGAGTTCTGAAGGGAGATCAGCTCACGGAGCGATGAAGCTGGCGATGAATTCGGGCGGCTATCAAACGAGAGATGCTCAGCTAAGATCAGTCTGTGCAGCAAGATGAAAGAAAGAATTGTGTGGCCATGGGAGTGATGAACTTTTCCACTCCCCACCTTATACGTGCCTCCAATACGTAGGGCATACTGTTAAGGGTTGTATAATCAAGGCCCCGGTGACAGACGCTTCTGTCGTGGTTTGGTGCCCTACTTAACTGGCTCTGGAGGGAGCAAGCTGGAGCGTGGCTCTGGACAAGGTGGAGGCAATGCTGGCTGGAACAGCGAATGTCGAGAAGGCTGTTTGGCCAGCTGTAAATGGGGCAACCTTGTTTGCTGCCACTTGTTGAGAACCTTGGGCCAAGCACCCTTGGGCCCAGCCTTGTTGTCTGAAGAGCAAGGGCCAAGCTAGAAGTGAGGAATTACATTTGAATGGCAAGTGAACCGGCTCACATGCATTCCTCCCTGTTCAGTTGCGCTCCACTTGCATTCCACTCTATCACACTATGGGCCAAACTACAAGTGACGAATGACACTGGTCGAACACTTGTCAGCTTCCCTCAAGTTTTGATGGGAAATGGAGGCAGCTTGGTGGAATGTTGGACAAGTGACAGTTGAAAAGTCCATTGGACAGCAGTCGGAGAGCCAAGATGCAAGACCAGGATGCCTACATTTCCCACCAAAACTTGAAGGAAGCTGACAAGTGTCCAACCTGTGCCTTTTGTCACTTGTAGCTTGGCCCTGAGAGTGGAGTGTATTCCTCCCTGTTCACTTGCACTCCACTTGCACTCCACTCGATCACATAGTGGAGTGTATTCTTCCCTGTTCACTGGCGCTCCACTTGCACTCCACTCGATCACGTAGTGCAAGTGGATCGCATGTGAACAGGGGGGAATACATGTGAGTCTGTTCACTTGCCATTCAAGTGCAACTCGTCACTTCTAGCTTGGCCCTAAGTTAGCACTGTTGCAGGTAAGTGCCTTTTGTCACCTGCACCTGGCCTGCAGACTGGCCGGACAATTCCAGAAAGGGAGCAAATGCCACGGTTACTGCAAGCGTGGATTACGGCAGTGCTTCTGCAAAGGGTTGTCCTCTGGGACTCCAATTAGTACAAAATGTTGCTGCTCATTTATCAAATGGGGTTCTCAATATTATTCCTCACAAATTTGTTTCTGGGCTCACCTCAAGATGGTGGTCTTTGCAGCATGGGACTTCCTTATCTCTTATGCCAAGTCCCAGAACATCAACTCTGCGCCTCACACCACCTCCTGCCTGTGATACCTTCACGCAGGAAGATACAATCAATATCCATTTGGTTTCAAGATGTCTTCGGTGGCAACAGTATTCAGTATTCTAGAACAGGCCGCCAATGGAGGTTAACAGTGCACCATCCTTGTGCACTTTTAGAAATTGTGTTAATTTTGCTCACTGGCTTTTAGTAGTCTTTGATGGACTGTTCTGTTTTAGTGTATGTGGGGGGAGTGGGGTCGATTTACTATTCTGAATTTACTTACTTTTATTTGGCACACCACATTTCTCTTAGCCTTGAGGGAAACAAGATTTATAAATTTAATAAACAAACAAAAAAAATAACTGTATTCTCAAACTAGCATTTTTGGCAGCAATGTTGTGAAAATGTGAGGCTTCAGGTAGCAAGTAGCTGTGGCAATAAGTGAGCCATAGTAAGAGGCCATGTAGTTTAGTGGTTAGAGTGCCAGACTAGGAACTCGGAGGCCTCGGTTAACTTAACACCCTCCGAGTGACGCGTTCTTTCTTGCTCTCTGCCTCATCTACCTTGCAGAGTTGTTGGGTGGATAAAAGTAGGGCTACATGAATCAAATAACCATCTTTGAAACATTAGGCAGCTCCTGACATGGTAAGACAGGGATGGCCAAATGGAACTCTGGGTGGGGGGATCTACTTCCACTTGGGGCAATTGTGCTTAGACCCGGCAACCCTACCAATTTGTGGCCAATTTGTACTGTGACCAATTTGGGGTCACAGCATGGGAAAAAATATGCCCAATTCCAATTATTGGTGTGGGGGGGGGGGGATTCTGTGCTCAAATGTTACATTTCTCTTTTGGATTCTGAAAGCAATGTGCATAAAACACGTAAATACCATGTTCCAAGTGCATGCTCTCCGTCTGCAATAAATCCCGTCTAGCCTCTACTAGATGGCGTCCATCTGTCGTCTCATTACTCTTGAGGAGAACAGAGAGTGGGACAAACACATCTGTCCTACATTTTCTTGAAAACGGTCTGCTTGCATGTGATGGGGTCTACCTGTCAAGGACAGGGAAGAATGTGTTTGGAAGGTCCCTGGGGAGATTCACTGGGAGGGCTTTAAACTGACATCACAGGGGAATGGAGTCAGCAGCCACAACAATTTCAGGACAGAAGGAGAGCAAACAGGAGAGGCCTGCCTGGGAAGGCCAGGCCAAGGCTTCCAGTGCCCATATACCAATGCCCAAAGCTTGGGCAATCATTAGGGATGCCAGGTCCCCCTCCCCTCCCCGTGCAAGCGGGGGACCCAGCACTTGCCTTGTTCCCCGGTGCTCCTCCTGTGCCAACATGATGATGTCACTTCCGAGAAGTGAGGTCGTCATGCAGGCATGGGAGGGCATGCGCGCTTCTCAGGCGGCTGATTTGGGGCCCGAATCAGCCAGCTGAAAACTGCAGGACGACTCTCGGGGGGGGGGGGCTCAATGACGTCATTCCCAGAGGTGATGCTGTTGTGCTGCACTGGAAGCATGCCTGGGAGGTCCATCCCCTCACCTTTCCTCCCCCACCAGCCAGGTGAGCAGAGCTAGGGGGGCGGAGGGTGGGAGTGGGGGATTCCCCGCCTCCAGCAGGGGAATGGCATCCCGAGCAATGAGGAGGAGGAACTTGATCTACTAATGCAGACGGAAAGAGACAACTTAGCAGGCATTACAGAGACTTGATGAAATGATTCCTGTGACTGGAACGCAGTCGTGGATGGGTAGGACTTATTTGAGAAGAACAGGAAGAGTCACAGAGGAGGTGGAATGGCCGGTAGGCGAGGAAAGGGCTCGACTGCCGGGAAATAATGGAAGAGGGGAATGACGCAACTCCGTGGAGAGCGTGTGGGTGAAGGTCGGGGAGGGAAGGACAAGCAGTATTGTGGTTGGGGTCTGCTACAGACTGCCTGACCCAGGAGATGAGGCGGATTCTGCCCTCCCTGAGCTGCTTAATAGGGTATCCAAGAAAAACGACCTTGCAGTTATGGGAGACTTCAGCTTCCCTGATGGGGGCTGGGAGACCAACTCTGCTAAGTGTCCAGGAACATGCAACTTCCTGACCTGCCTGGCCAACAACTTCCTTTCTCAAATGACGGAGGAAGTAACGAGGGGCTCAGCCATACCGGACTTGACATTGAACAAGGAAGAATTGGTTGTTGGGGAAAATGTGTTGGGGACCTTAGGAAGAAGTGATCACATCCTCCTAGAATTCCTTTTGCTGTGAGATACCACAGGAGTTTGTAGCCAAACACACAGGTTAGGTTTTAGTAAGGGAAACTTTAACAAACTTAGAGATACGATGTTATTCCATGGACAGGAATGCTGGAAGAGGAAGGAGCGAGTGAAGGGTGGGCGCCCATAAAGGAAGAGCTCTGGCAGGCTCAAGCTATCATCATTCCAGCAAGATGGAAACATGGCAGAGGACCGAAGAAGTCAATGTGAATAACATCAACAACATTCAATTTATATACCACCGTTCAAGACAATGCCCACTCAGAGAGGTTTACAAAGTATGTTATTATTATCCCCACAACAATCACCCTGTGAGGTGAGTGGGGCTGAGAGAGCTCCGAGAAGCTGTGACTGACCCAAGGCCACCCAGCTGGCTTGAACAGAATGGACAGAGAGCTTTGTGATGAGCTAAGGAAGAAACAGGAGATGTCCCAGAAATGGAGGGGAGGAACTACATCCAAAGAAGAGTGTCTTGAGGTAGCTGGGCCCTGGGGGTGTAATCACCCTTTCTGTCCAGTCCCAGGGCTCTGGCTCAGAGTCCTCAGTGGAAGAGCTTGAGGAGTCAGGGCTGATGTCTGAGAAGAACCAGAGAGTGGGGTGGGGGGCAGCATTACAGAGGTCCCTGCTGACTGTGTTCGAGCAGTGCCGGAGGCCCCCCTGACAGAACCTTCACAGGAGACCCTGGCACTGCCCCAGGACTGCCAGTTCTAGGTTGGGAAATTCCTAGAGGTTTGGGGAGTGGAGTCTGGAGAAGGTGGAGCTTGAGGAGGGGATATAATAGGGTCTCATGCAACAGAGTCCTCCCTCCAAAGCACCCATTTTCTCCATAGGAGCTGATCTCTGCGGCTTGGAGATCAGCTGCCATTCCAGGTAGGGCTGTGAGTTCCCTGGTGAGGATGGAGGATCCCCCACTTGGAGTCTCTACCCCGCCCCCCCCCACTCATCTGGCCAGAGGGGGGAAAGGCCCAGAAAACCTCTGGGGCCAACGCCCAGTGCAGGCGCTCCCAGTGGATGCACCATGTCTCTTTCAGAAGTGCCGTCACTGCACCCACCGGAGCGAACGTGCGTTTCACGCGCACAAGAGGAGATCACCCTTGGTAAGTGCCAGGTCCCCTCCTTCCCAGTGGGAGGGTAGGGGGACCTGGCAACGCTTAATTCCAGGAGATCTCCAGCAAACATCTGGGAGTCTGCAAACCTACGCTGGTCCCTGAAAGAGCCACCAGGCCTCCTCTAGGCAGGACATAAACCCAGGCCTGTATCCCCCCAGGAGTCGCTCCCACGGTGCAGGAATCACAGCGGCAGAAGGCACAAACCAAGAGAGTTCTACGGAGGTCAAGCACCTGATGGCTGCACGCAACCCCCCTGCAGGGCTAGAGCAGAGGGCGGAGGGACTACTTCCTCTCAGAAGCCTGAGCCGTGCACAACGCAGCCTCAGGAACGCCAGCACCCGCCAGCAGGACAGCTGAGCCCAGGCTCCTGCCCACCTGTTTAGGCTGGGCCTGGAACACTGCCCTGCTGGATCATTTGGTCCATCAGGCACAAGCCCTGTGTTTCCAGCACCAAGCCTGCCCGGCAGCAGGGGCCCAGGGCTACTCCAAGAAAACCTGGCTGGGCCTGACAGCAGCGCACAGGACAGAGGGGTAAACCGTGACTCCCTAAGGCCATTTCAAGTCAGAAAAGTGGCAAGGAGTTTAGGCCCGCCCCCCACAATACCACACAGAGTCAGATCCTCAAATTATGTCTTGACGTGATATTCCGAGCACCTGTCAAGTTAACAGGACCCAGGAGGGACTTGTATGCAATGTAGCTGAGCAGTCAGGCTCTGAAAGAGGGAAGGTATCTCTTGCCTAACACCATCTGTGGAACTCATGGCTATAAACCACAGTTGGAACCCCCCGGAGTTTTCAGTTGTGCTCCAAACCATTACACCACCCCAGCACTCAAGAAAGAAAAGCCCTTTGTAGGAAATGATCAAGAGTAAAGGGTGGGTAATAACTGCCCGGCTTGTGATTGTATTCCTGTATCTGAAAATCTCTCTCTCAAAACGCAAAAACGTGGTTTATAAATAAATAAAATTACAATGTTTACTCAAACCTTCTGCATTGCAGGGACAGGGAAGAGGGCGACTCGCCTTCTTACAGTGAAAACAAATCAGTTATTTTGATAAAATCAGTAAGATTTTCAAGCATTATATTTCCTCTAATTGTTACAAGCAGCATTTGGTAATTAGTTCTTGAAAAATCCTTGTAATGCAGATTACAAAAAAGGAGGAACATGTCTAGAATTACAAATCTTCATTGGTAAATGTGTCTGAAGAATAAATCAAACATGATCTAGTGATTAATATATATTACAACTGATGCATGTGCAGATTTTTTTTAAAAAATTGGAGAATGCAATTTGGCAAGCTGTTTGGAATAAAGATGGATATTTTTAAATTCCTCCCGATGAGCTGGTAACATGCAAGCAGTCCAACCAATCACTACATTTACATATTTCTATCCATCTCTCCAAAATATTCAGACCATAATCAACTCTGACATTGCTAACATGGCAAAAACTATATGAGAAGTAAGTGGGTAATGAGATCACCTTGCCTGTCTGGGTTCATCTAAATTCTTCTCAACTAAAGCCTTTTTTGGATTCACTCAAAGTGAACTGATACAATTATTATTAATGTCAAGCAATGAGTGGTAGCCACCTGGCCTAAAAATCAACTGGAAATCTGCTCCTTCCACAGGGAAGGCTTTGCCATTAGGCCAAGGACCCCAAGAGGGGTGCCATTTATGCACAATTTGAAGGACCGATCCCCAGAACGAACTGAGCAGGTGGCATGCCCTCTGCCCACCTCCCTTCACGTAAAGATGCAGGGATACCGCTGATCAGGCGTGAGCTCTACTTCTCCGTAATGGTTTGGACCATTCATGTGGACGTGACTCGCATTCTTTCTCTCCCTCGAAGTGGGAGGGGTCATGCCAACGGGGCTTCCACATAGAGGGTTGGACAGACATTGCCATTTACTTGCCTAAAGGATGACGTGCCTGCAATTCATCAAACGCTTAGCACCACACCCAACGGAAGGCACACCCAATGGCTTAGGCCCCTCACTGACACACAGTTATACTCTCTGCAATGTGTCAAGAGTGGCCTGCCTTTCGGACCTGCTGTTACGGATTACCAACATGACTTGAACTCTTGAAATGTAGGAATAAATGCTACGTATTTGTTATGTTGGAAGATTGCCTTTCAACCAGATCGGTTTTGTTTTCCTTTTCTCCCTTGCATTATTTTCCTCTTCTCCATTTAACAATTCCCAGGCAACTTTACAATAAATTCAAATTAAAGCAATTCAAATAATAGAATAAATATATTTGCAGTGGCAGAAGGTGTGTGGCACAAGGTGTTCATTATATAGCGCTTGTCAGGGTTTTTTTTCAGTGGGAACACGGTGGAATGGAGTTCCAGCACCTCTTGAAAATGGTCACATGGCCGGTGGCCCCGCCCCCTAATCACCCCGGTCACATGGCCGGTGGCCCCACCCCCATCGGCGCGGAAGGCCATCTAGACTCCCCTCTGTCTGGAGATCAGGGGGTGGGGCCACCAGCCATGTGACCATTTTCGCCAAGCATGATTTAAAGAACTCCCCCCTTGTTCCAGCTGACCCAAAGTGACGTCATTGTGCGGTCCTGAGTTCCACCACTGAGTTCCACCCCCTCTTTTCCCAGAAAAAAAGCCCTGGTGCTTGCAAGTTTTACAAAACTGTGGGTAAATTTTTGGCCAGCCTGGTGTAGAGGTCCCAATGCCACAGAAAGATCTGGGAGACCCCGATTCAAATCCCAACACTGCCTCGAAAGCTCACTGGGTGACCCCTGGACCAGTCACTCTCTTGCAATGAAACCCACGTCACACGGTTGTAGTGGTGCCACATGGAGCAGGACTCTGGGAAGGCAGCATATGAATTCCCTCAACAAAAAAAAACAAACAAGGCAAAACGTTTGCTGCCCTGAGCTCCTTGGAGGAAGAACAGGAGAAAATGCACTACATAAATAGACCGATGGAAGAAATACCTTCCATTCTCGGACTAGCATAACATTTTCCTGACCAGGAATGGGGGCGGGGGATGGGGGGGTCATCTGCATACTGATGGCATCCAATTCTATAGCTGCCAATGATTTCTCCTAAAGGCTGAACAACACGAGGACAAGGCTGCACTTTGTGGAACTCTGCAAGGCAACTCCCACTCCGGGGGTAGAAAGGCTCCAGCAGCAACCCTCTGAGTCTGTTCCGCGAGACGTAATTTGAACCCACTTCCAAGGCACCTCCCTTGATAACCACTTCTGCCTCCGAATGCCTCAACGAGATGGCATGCTTATTCGGTTTTCCCGAATAAAACTAGATCCAGATCTCATACTGGTTTATTTGGATTCAAATATATGTAATATATATGGTATTACAGATACCTGGATTCTTCAAATAAACTGCACACCCTTGGTTCAAAGACGTACCATTTCAACAGGCTCAAAAGATTACCGCAATGCTAGGAGGGGAGTGTGTATCCGAGTGTCCTGGTGTGACAGAAGGGCTGAAATCTGATCAAGGTTCAGGAGAACAAGGCTTCTGGTTCCAGAGAAATAGAGGCACTTAACATTCACCTATCACAGCACAGTCTGTCTGAGTCACTGCAACCCGGCAGGCCAATTGCTGCTCCTCTCCAAGGGGAATTCAGCACCACTTCCGGTCTGTTCCCACCACTTCCGTAGCACCTCCTGGAGACCACAAAACCTCATCCCAAGTGGATTACGGATGGAAGGACGCCTCCGTTATGTTGCTCTTCTTCTCCTTTAGGACCGAGCTGGCCTCAGCATATACTGTTACGAATGCAGAATAAAATGGAACACGAGAAGAGGGCGGACACATTTTTGGGATGGCATTTGCCCATCCCCTGTGAGCAGGCAGAGGGTGCAGGCACACCATGGGGGCTCCGCTGGCTCAACGCCATCAGCAGCCCAGGAAGAGACACGCATCACCTCCTGAGCTGTGGCTCAGTGGCAGGCCTGTGGCTCAGGCATGCAGAAGGTCCCGTATTCTATCCCCGGCATCTCCAGTTCAAGTGATCAGGTGATGGGAAAGACCTCTGCCTAAGAATCTGTACAGCTGCTGCCAGACAGAGCAGGCAATACCATACTTGACAGACCAACAGTCTGATTTAATATACAGCAGCCTCATGTGCACACGGGAACCTATGCTGCTGCCGCCGCCCAGGCAAAGCACTTGTGTTTGGCTTTGGCCCCCGCCAGTGGCAACACAGGCCGAGGTATTGAGGGATGTACTTTGCTTGGGGCAACAAAATACCTTGCCAGCCAGTCAGGGCTGGCTCAGTTCTCGGTCAGAATCAGTCATGGACCACTCTTTGCCACCGCCAAAAGCAGCAGCTTTGCATAACCTCCTCTGTTCACTCCTGTAATACTCACGAATGCCAAGTGGCTTGTTAACAGGGGAACTCATGAAGCAATGATATCACGGCACGTGTTTTGCATCAACAAAAGTTACCAAGGAAGAGGAAGAGATCCCGAGTTGGTGATTTTGTCACCCACTGCGCTTTGCTGTAATGTGCAACTCTGACTTTCGTTGCCTATCTGTTGGCTGTTATTTAATACATAGATGGTAAGTCCAAGTGAATGAACCCTTTGGAGGCTGAAAAGCCTCGTGTACTGTTGCCGCTGAGCTCAGCAAGGAGAAACAGACAGACGAAGAGGCAGAAACAGAATACCGAAGAGAGACTAGAAGGGAAAAAGAAGGTGCGGGCAAGGGAGAGCCCCCCGGGATGGTAGAGAGGAGAGCACGAGTTAGAGAGGCTTTTAAGATGAGATTTTAATTTGTATGTTTTAATTTAACTGCCTTGGTGACCTTGTGAGAGCAGAAACATTGAGTAAAAAATCTTGTTGTTGTTAGGTACGGGAGGGAAGAGTGGGATTAAAAGAGAACCAGTTGAAAGGAAAACTGCTATCTTTTAAAAAGATAGCCCTCTTGAGTGAATGCTAGAAAGTCGCCCACACATGATGACATCACTTCTGGGTCGCAATGGAAGTGATGTCACTGCATCGCTGGAGAAGGCCCCCACCAGGCAGGAAGCTCCTTGCACCTGATTTCTCCTGGGATTTTCATCTGATGCCAGGCAGAGCCATGGTGGGCAAAGCCTGCAGGAGGCAGGACATCTCCCACCTGCAGCAGCCTTCAGAGCGACTGGGAGTGGTAAACTCTAGAAATGGGGCTTAGTGAGGCAACTGCAGTGCAATCCTAAACAGTGTGACACCCTTCTAAATCCACTTAGATTTAGAAGAGTGCCACTCTGTTTAGAATTACAGTGATATTCTTCAAATAAGGACCGAAAACAGAGAAGCACTCTTCTAGTGTGCATTTCTTCAAATTACAGCCTTATTGGATTCGATCAATAAATTTATTTATTTATGTTTACAGTCTGCCTTTCTTGTTTAGGATTACAGGGTGTAGATCACTATGGCTACGACATTCAGTAAACAATACAATAGGGTAAGGATTGCAGAAATTTGAAAAACGCACAAGTTTGATACAGAAATAAAAACACTGCAACTTGGCATGACATCTTACACAACATGGAGCTGTCCAGTAGGAGCATACTCACAGCAACAGATAGTACACAGTAGTATAGTCTACAACCCCTATCTCTTTCCAACGCATCTCTCTGTAGCATTTCCTTACAGCACATTTCTATTACCTGTGTAAGACTGCTGTCTTGAATAATTCAGTTTTTCATCGTTTGCAGAAAGCCACGAGAGTGGGAGCCACCCTAGAGAATGCACGTGTTGATTTTGCCCACGTGCAGGGTGGCACCAGACGAAGACCCTGTTCAGATGAGTGAAGCTGCTACAGCAGGGCATAGGAAGAGAGGTGGCCCTGTAGAGATGAAAGACCGAGGCCGTGGAAGGCTTTATATGTGAAAGCTAAAACCTTGATTTCAGCCCAGTAACTGATGGAGTGACTGCAAAATGGAAGGAATATGCATGCTTAGCCCCGTTCTGATGATAACCGAACTGTGACATGCTACACCAAGTCTTCAAGTTGACCTCAAGGGAAGACCTCTGCAAAGTGGTCTTGTTACCACGGCACGGATCAAGGTGGCCAGATTGGCTGTGTCAAGTTAGGAGGCCATCTTTCGGGCTAAACTGAGTTTGGGGACGGCATTTTTTGAAGCTACATTAACTTGCTTCTCTAGCAGCATATCCCCATGGCTCTAAAGCTTCTGTTGATTGATCAGTGGAAGTAAATTTTAATTGAACGTAAGTACTTTGAAGAAACTTTTTGGTGTGTCACTATAATGGGAAACACTTTTTTTAAAAAATCATGCTAATCTATACGCCCATTTCAGATGTCCAAGGCACTTCCACCATGTGATTATAGTAATTCTTCCAACAGCTCTATAAGACAGATCAACATTGCTCCTGTGTATTACTGATGCACTTCATAGTTGGAGCAACATTTGAACACATGACGTGAGCTCTCAGCTCAGCAACAGGAGAAGCTGATATTATAGCAAGACTCTCCTTAGAACAATGAGTGGTAACTTTTTTTAAAAATGTTCAGTTTTTGAAGTTAAATATCCAAAAAAAAAATTCCTGTTGCACTGAGAAGAAAGTAATTTACAGTTTTTTAAAAAATTAAATCAAGATAGATAAGCAATATATTAAAAATATTGACACGGGGATGTACTAGCATTTACTTAGCAGCTGCTGGCTCCCTCTCCTCATCAGACGCATCAGGGAACTTCATTAACTCAGTTTCCCCCTTTGGCACGGGACCCGGAGACTCAGCGGAGAGATTTTAAAACTAAAGCTGAGAAAATGCCACCCAATGTGCCATATCTCTACATGTCAGTGATCAAATAATAATTGTTGAATATCAAATGTCAAAGTCAAATCTCCAAGAGCAGATATTGAAATCAAACACGGTTAGCACACACAACAAGTATCTGGAGAATATACTAACGTGACAAGTGGGATTTTCAGAAGAATTTTGGGAACTGAACTCATTCTAAAATTGTACTTGTTTTTCATTCCCACTGCCAAGGGACGGTTGATAAAGGCCCCTCAGTGTAACAGAAATTGATAAAGTGGAGAAAAATGGTTGATCTGAGGATAAGTATAGGAATGCTGATGTTTTAGAAGAATACGGGTCCCCCTTTTCTTAGAGATTAGAACGAGTATTTCAACACTTATTTAACAATGTAGTCAGTTAATAGTCTTATATGAGTATGTTTAGTAGTAGGGAAGGTCTTGTATAAAAGTGACTATCCACGACATGGTTTCTTAGCCCACCTTTCTAGACATTAAATCATCTGAGAGTCAGACAGGATTTGGGAGACCAGGTAAGGATCCCCTCACTGCTACGAAGCTCACGGGGCCATCTTGGGCTGCTCACAGTCTCACCCAACCCATTTCATGGGTTTATAGTGAGGATAAACAGGCATGCATACTTCCCTGAGTTGCATGGAGGAATGGAAGATAACAATGTCTAGACTGATGGGAAGGTAGCTAGATTGTGGGGCCAGACAGACATGCCATCTTGGTAAACCTGGCTGTCTTGGACGCCTGGAGAAGATTCTTCCACTGCTACAGGTAGCCTTGAGAGAGGGTTATTTGCAAGCCTAATAAAGGTGTGTGTTAGTATTTATTTGCCTTTTTTCATGATCTTATTTCTTATTGCAGTGTTTTCTGGGAAACAAATACAGAACAATATGCATTTAAAAACAGTCCAGCTGACCTCAACGGAACGGCTAAAAGAAATCAAAACCAATTCCCCACTCAGTTAAGCGCCTGCCTGATCTTGCCACAGGACTGAAACTATAGATGCTGGAGAAGCCTTCACCAAAAGATGACTGATATAGTCCACAGGAACGAATCTGACTCCCGCTAGGGCTGCCACTCCCCCACTCCCAGCCTCTGCCCCCCCCCACTCCGCTGGCCAGCAGAAGGAAAAGGCCCCAGGGAACGGGCCCAGGAAGCAAGAAACCTCCCAGCCCAGCAAGCAGCAGGTGCACTCACCATGCCCTTAGGAAGGGCAGGAGCATGCTCACTGCCGGGCACAATGACATCACTTTCTGAAGTGACAGCATCGTGCCATGCCGGCAGCGCGCGCGCGCGCACACACACACACACACACACACACACGGAATCTACAAATCTGCTGGGTCCTCCACCCTCCCACGAGAAAGGTAAGGGGGCCTGGAAACCCTAATTCCAACAACATGCCTGCTCCAAATAAGGCTTTGCCATTTTCTGAAAAAGCAGACAAACAAAAGATATTGGGCAGGGGGTTCTAACAATGTCCACTATTGCACTCAAAAAGTGACATGAGTGATATTTGGAGAATTCCCTCCAAATATGCAGCTTGGCTGCAGGATTATAAACATGAGATTCAAACTGTGTCCAGGCTTTGCAGCTGGGACAAACATGCCCTCGATGTCTCCGCTGCAGTAGGCAGAATGTAGCCTTCGAAATTAATGGTTCCACTAATGCAATTTATGATTCTCCAAATGAAGAAGAGACGGAAGGTACATTTAGTGGATAATCAGACTTCTTTCTGTGAGTTCAGCTGAGCATTTTTTTTAAAAAGGAGAGGACTGATGGTAAAAAGACATGATCATTGTACATAATTATTATGTGCTGTTATTTGTTCATTTAATAAGACTGTGACAGAAAGGCTGCCTCAATTCACCTCTCAGCAAACAGCCTATTATGCAGCACTTTGCTTTTAAACTTTTTGAGTGTTATGTACAGAGAAAAGAGGAGAGCTGGGAGGGGAAGAGACCTGGAAATGATTTTAACTGCAACCATCTGTGGATGAAAAAAACAGTTCCCAAATTGATTTGCCATCCTCTGTAGCCTTTAAAAGAAGACGCAAACTCTCAAAATTAATTTGAGACATGGAACATTGTGTCTCCCCTCCAACCGGGATCAAGTCGGGAGTGGAAAAGGGAAGCCAGTTAACTGCGAGGGCTCTACTCTCAGCCGGCTTCAGAAACAGAAGGGAGGCAACGCACCAGAAACAACACAGGGGCTTTAAAAAGGGGGGGGGGGCAGGGGGAAGGGCTGAAAGCTCTGCCTGCCACACGTTTACTCCACCTGTGATGTACCCGGGGCAGGGAGGGAAGCACTGGGCCATGTGTGTGTGGCGGCCCAGATTCCTGCTTGCTGGACAACCCTTGGCCACCCACCCAGTCTCAGCTTCAAGTACCCACAGGATTATAGAGGTGATAAAAGCAAGAAAAGAGTGACCGTGTAGCACTTGGAGAAGGGGATGGGATAAAACGTAAGCAGGCTCTTTAACAAGATGTCACAGTAAAACGGCAGGAGAACAAATATAAACATTTCTTTCAACGTGCTTTTTAAACCGACCCGGTTACACAGATGCCTAGGTCAATGGAAAACACAGGTCAACGAATACTGCAAGACACACAGTTTTATTATCACCACAAAACATGAACAGTTGCACAGAACCCTCCTCTGGGTCTTCCCTACACAAAACACTTTTACCAATTACCACAGCAGGAGTTTGAAATATTCACTGACTTATAAGCACTGAAATATAATTTGTCCAAAAACAGGAAGTATACGAAGGCAACAGATCTACTGTACATTGCAAAATACGGTAGCGCTGGAGTATAAACTCGCCTAATTTTCCCAAGTCCATACACCCACTTCATTTCACAAAGGGCCATTACCTCCGAGGAGCCAGAACGGCTATCTCTGAGTCCTCTGAGTGACATAATGTGACGGCTGGAGAACAGCAAGCAGGGAAGCTATTTGCATGCCAAGGATCCAGACGTGGAGGCTTGTCTCTTGCTAAAAGCAATCAATCACCAGCGCCTTTGTAACCATCTAGCGTATGACAGAGACCTTCAGTGGAGCCTTGCCAAATTAGAGAATGCGCCCAGCCTTGCCAGGGAGAAGTAACGCGAAAATAATCTAACTTCAATGCGGTTACAATCCCACCCACCGTCTTCACACAAAGGAATCCAGAGAACTGGGTGGTGGGGCAGCCCTTCCTTGCCCCTGGCCCTTCGGATGCCCCAACCTGCCCCAGTTCTGAGGGTACGATCTCAAGTGTTGCACAGCTGGAAGCAGTGCACAGACACGCTGTTTTGGCCCAATCTAGATAACTCATTGTGAGGGCGAAGCTGTTCCTGGACCCACTTCAGACCGAGTCAAGCCGATCGATCACTTGCAACGTCCCTTCAGAGAGAGAGGTCAGTACCAGGTTAAAGTGTCCTTTACTAGCCTTCCTCCTGACATCCCAGTTCTGTATGGGAACTTCTTCTCGCTCACATGGGGAAGCACATCTTGGCTCTAGCTGCAGTCTGAAGTGGCACCATCCAACAACTGTGAGCCAAACTACAAGTGACGCCTGACACAGGTTGGACACTTGTCAGCTTCCCTCAAGTTTTGATGGGAAATGTAGGCAGCTTGGTGAAATGAGGGGCAAGTGACAGTTGAAAAGTCCATTGGACAGCATTCGGGAGAGCCAAGCTGCAAGACAAAGGACACCTACATTTCCCATCAAAACTTGAGGGAAGCTGACAAGTGTCCAACCTGTGTCAGGCATCACTTGTAGCTTGGCTCTGTGTTGCCCTTGGAGGAGCACTCGGCGCAGATGGGGGGCTCAGGTTTCTTTCCAGAGCATAAAGGTTGGACAAAATCCCTCAGCCCCCAATTAGATACTGCACAGACCCAGCTCTGCCAAGATGTGCGATGGACTTCAGCAATTCAGGCCAAAACCTGTCCTGGGCTCACAAATGGCTCATCTAGTCGAGCATCCTATTTCGCAGTGTGTCCCACGGAAAGGCCTACGAGATGGGCTGGTCCCCACTTATGGGTGTTCAGAGGCCTCCTCCCTCTGAAAGCGAGGGCCCCATTTCCTCGTGGCGACGGACCGCCATACTCCTCCCCTTCATGGGGATCTGAGTCGGCCCTTCTGGAGCAGCCACCACTGTACCTGAGGGCCCAGAAATGCACAAGTTACGTATCCTCCGAGTGAAGGAGGACTTCTGTTTGTCTGTCCTGAGAGGAACTTAGGACAGAGAGAAGAACTCAGCACAATACATATGTGCTTATGTTTTGAAATCCACCTTGGCTGTTGTGGAAAAGCAGATATAAGCATTTTAAACAAATAAGCTACACAGCCCATGAAACTTGTGAGTCAGGCAATGAGCCCACTGAGAGCGATCCTGCCTGCTCTGACATGGTAACCATCTAGCGTATGACAGAGACCTTCAGCGGAGCCTTGCCAAATTAAAGAATGTGCCCAGCCTTGCCAGGGAGAAGTAACACAATAAATGTCATGGCAGGTTTCCAACCGTGGAGGCCCAAAGACTAAAGGGCACAAGTCTCCAAAAGAGGGAATGGCAATTTCTGCCACTCCCGCCCCCAACTGGACTCCTATGATATTCCTGAGAATCTGTCAACACTCGGGAGCAAATTTTAGGAGAGCTCAGTGTGCTGTATGAAGAGGGATAAGCAGGAAAGCAGCTCTCTGCAAAGTTTGCAGATGTTTGGATACACAACACTGTGTGTTGTGTATCCTGTGCCTGTGGGCTTTCGGGGACCACAGTTCTCTTTGTCAGATGCAGCTGGCAGGGAGAGCTGTGGTTATCGAGGGCTTATACTACATAGGAATTGTATACCTTCACTGCGGCAAACTGACTCCACACCAAAAGGAGATGTTTACATTTACAAGCAAAGGAATGTTTTGATTGCCTTCACACTAATTGCATTCTGTCTTCTTGTGATATATGTCCTGTTCTTTCCCCTCCCCTCCTCTTCTGTATTTGACCAGTTCGGATCAGGCATCTGATGAAGAGAACTTGATTCTCGAAAGCTTATGCTACAATAAAATAAAATTGGTTAGTCTTAAAGGTGCTACTGGACTCTTTTTGATTTTGCTACTACAGACTAACATGGCTAACTCCTCTGGATCTACAACACTGTAGGATCTATTGCACAATATTAATAATTCTGGTGCTCAAAACGTGTGTGTGTATGCGTGTGTGTTTTCATCCTCTGGTTTCTCCTTTCCATAGGAAATGCAAGAAAGCATCACCAGGGATTCTTTTTGGTTAGAATTATAACTTCTCCTTCAATATGCAATTATCAAACTCAAGATTTCATTTCCCAAGGAACTCTTAAACCAGATTTTTTTAAAAAATCAGATACAGCGAACTTATTTTTTTAAAAGATTCCATTGGAATTCAAAAATCTCATTTTAAAAAATGTGTTGCAGGTAAGATGGATAAATACAGTTCCATGTTAAAGCCAACACAACACAGTGATGGTAAAAACAGCAGCGACATCAAAGGTCTGACAAACCCCATTAAAAGCTGTTCGTCAAAAGCTACCAACACTTTTAAACCTCCCCAAGAGGCTTGTGGAATGAAGAGGTTTTTATTCATCTGAAATCTACATGAGTAGCAAAAAGAAGTCTCCAAAAATGCAAGTGTTTAGTTTGATTTACAGGAGTCACAGAATCCCACAATCCAGCCTGGTCATAGTTTTCAAGAGATTTATATCCTATTTTTCTGCTGAATTATCCAAAGCAAACCATCTGTTTCACTGCAGGTACTTCTATAGGAACCCCTCTGGAAAGTCATCCCATGGGTGGGCTGAGAGACAGGTCAGAAGACGTCAGAACCATCAAGTTTGAAAACAAAACAAACAAAGGCTGTATGGAAAAAGCAACCCCCTCCTCATCAGTAAGAGTCCAGTGGCACCTTTAAGACTAACCAATTTTATTGTAGCGCAAGCTTTCGAGAATCACAGTTCTCTTCGTCAGATGCATGGAGGGCAGAAAGAAACTCTTTATCAGTTGGATTCCATTTGCTCCTGGGCTCGTGGGGAGCAAGAGAAAAGATCCCTTTCCTCAGAAGCATTGGGAGAATAACAGTTTACAAATTCTGGGCTTTTCAGACATCTGTGGACTGCTGCCAACAGATGTTGTTGTAATTATGATTAAAATGCTACAGAAATTTTAATAATCCGGCAACTCATGTTCATCAATTCATTTGCATTGAGTTTGGGGGGGGGGGGAGTATCACCAGCAAGGCTTGTGAAGCAAGGGGAAGGCACAGAATTCAGCTGCGATGGGAAGACCCCCATCGGGAATAAACTAAAGGGATAGCAGAGTGGTAGAGGGGGATTAATGGTAGCCAGATGTAGCATCACATTTTTGTAATTTATACTGGATTTTATGGCGTATTTATTGTGTTGTTTTATGTATCTCTGTTCTTGTATTTATATGACTGAGATGTTGTGACCCACCCCGAGCATGCTTGTGGGGAGGGAGGGCTAGAAATCTAATAAATCAAATCATTGCAAAAATGAAGTAGTATATACAACTCCACGTGTAGCTTAGCTGAACTAGAGAGAAAACTATTGGGGGGGGGTAATTGAAGAGAGTGGGGCCAAATACAGTCCTCAGGCTAAAGGAAAGGAGAGCCAGGGTTCAGCAGATGGTTTCTGTCAAGGTAGTGTTGGCATAGGTGTTGGCCATGCCCAGGTCCACCCCTCACCTGACCAGCAGAAGAGAAGGTGCAGTTACAGGCACCCTGGGATGGGCACCTGGCGTGGTAGGACGACGTCACTCCCAGGAACGAAGTCATCACACAGGCTAAAGGCAAGTGCCGGCTCCGGCCATGAAGATAAGGGGATCTGGAAGCCCCACTGGAGGGCGGGGTGGCCATTAGGCAAACTGGTCACCAGTGGCAACTCCATGGAAAAGTGCTGCAAGGGCCGAGTTTGGGCCAGGACCGCAGAACGCAAAGGAGGCGCCCCCGATTCCTCCTCCATACCATTTTGTAGAGCCAAAACAGCCCAGAGGGGGTCTCAGTTTCCCCATCAGCTAGCTGCACGTGCACTTAATGCACTCAGACCTTCAGAGCAGCTCAAGATCGCTGGGGGAGAGGAACTTGGAAATTTCACCCAGAGTGCATGGGGGGGGGGAGACTGCAAAATTCCTCTCCCCCAGCGATCCTTGAAAACTTTTTTTTAAGACCTGGCAGACTCCACCCAGAGTAAGGTGGGAAGAGACTAAAGGCTTGTGCTCCTAAACTACATTAGAAAAATTCTCCTAACCTAATTTTGCTTGTATTTTCAACCTTCCTCTCCACAGCAATTCCAAGCATTCCTTTAAAACTACAGTTCCCAGGAAACGTTGCGACTCCACATAATATCACACTCTTGTGTAGAGAGATTCATTATAATCTGATCCAGAGGAGTTAGCTGTGTTCGTCTGTAGTTGCAAAATAGTAAAGTAGCACCTTTAAGACTAACCAACTTTATTGTAGCATAAGCTTTCGAGAACCACAGCTCTCTTCGTCAGATGCATCTCGAAAGCTTATGCTACAATAAAGTTGGTTAGTCTTAAAGGTGCTACTGGACTCATTGTAATCTGAGAGGCTTTGTGTCAGCAAAGGTCCCACAAATGCCGAGCTTCCTCCTTCTGTGGTCAAGGTTTGCTGGGAGAAGGCAAACATGGGGAAAATCTTCATGTACCCCCATGTAACCCCATACATCAGTCAATAGTTTATCTTACCTCTATCATAAATGTATATTTGACACATGAGAAGCAGCATATATACCTTTAAGTTTCTATCATTTTCCTGCTGTAGAGTAACATCTCAAAGTTTTGCTCTTTCAAACACAACCCCATTTGCAGCCAGAGCCAAAACGTATTAACATAAAAATATATTACATGTCAGAGAAAAGCCCTGTTTGCTCACTTTCTAAATATAATCCAGAAGGGATATCAGCCAGATAGGGCGACAGATACTGCAAGGCACTCCAAGAACAGACGCTGCAATCTTACAATCTCCTGTGCTAGAAGTACAGCTCCACAACCCTAATAAACAACCAGAAATCCACTCTGCAGGGCAGAGTCGTCGTCCCCCCACCCCCCTCCCCCCCCCACACACACATTTGAAACCCCGCTTCCAACTTTGTCCTGTTGAAAACAAGGGGGAGGGGACTGATTTTAGATCTCCTTTTTGCATCATCCCTATTATGAGAAGTTGCTAAGGGAAGGACGTTGGTAAGGTCAAGAAGGAGAAATCCTGCTGGCAGGCTAAATGCAGCCAAAATGCAGCCCTTTCTAAAGACCAGCGCCTCTCTCTGTTCCTCCCCCCCCCCCTTGACCAGAGAACATAAGCAGATCCATCTCTTACAGCACATTTAAATGTAATATTAATGTACAGGGAGAGGGACCAGAACCGAGACGTCGCAACAGAGGTCAGGGGAGAATTCGGTAAGAGGCCTGCTGATACGCGGAGAGGAGCCTGCCAGGGAAAACAAGCAGCATCGAAGAAAAAGGGCAGCTCACCAGCCAAAGGGCGGCATTCGAAGGCCACAAGCACAAAAGCACCATTTCAAACGCAGCAATCAAGACTCCGCATTTCTAATTAAACAGAAGCCATTCGGAACCACATAAAAAGAAAAACCTTTCAGAACAGGGGTCCCATTTTAGATACTTATTGTCTTAAAGTTATATAAGTACGTGGGGGGTGGGATTTGGTACACATTGTTACAATCTTACCGAAAAAATGAATACACATTCTGATGTGCAACGGGCTTGACTTTCAAGATCTGGCATTCGTCCCAGCATAGCGCGAGTGGCATGACGGCGTCAGAAACCGTGCCAGGAAGACGCTATCTTTACGACCGTTTAGTGCTTTGCTGGGACATGTGGATTCAGCCAGGGTTCACATCACAGAAAGCGCCACCGAAACTGCCGCTTCTTATTATTGGTCCCTGTGCCACCGCATAGAGTTTGGAGCATGCCGTGGTCCTTCTTCTAGCAGTGGTCCTTCAACGTAAGGCGGAAGGCTATCTGTGCCATAAAACTGTTACCTTCTCCTTGCTCCAAAAAAATCAAGGCAATGTACTCAGTTTTGCCCATCCTCTTTCTTACTCTCACAACACCCCTGTGAGATAGATTGGGCTGAGCGAGTTAGCCATTGTTTGAAATGTGATCCAGTTAAAGGTGCAGTTTTTAAAAGAGCGATCCACTATACGGGCAGTCTCCAGGCAAGTCATAGGTCCCCCCCTTGTCCTGTTGCATCCTTTTTGCTCCCGCCTGCTGCTGGACTGCCCCTGGATTTCAAGATACTGTCTTCCCTATACATCATTCCCTGCAACAAGGAAGTTCAGCACCTCGGGAAAGACATGACAAGTGGAGCCAGAAATGCACCTCATTTCTCAACATGTTAGGAAGCCACTTATTTTCTCTCTTCATTTAATGTGAACTCCATCTCAGTTTTTAAAAAAGAGAGAGATAATATGCGGTACTAACATGCTGATCTACGCAGAAAAATAATTGGAGCGCTCCACCGCAAAGTCGCATTGCCAGACCTAAAATTGAACACATTGACAATGTGTAAATAGGAAAAGAACTCGCACACATTTGTAGCCTTGATAGATGTATGATCATATGATGGAAAGCTACGCAGACCACTTTCACAGAAGCACCTCACCAGGAAGGATTTTCCTGGTTATCAGTTCTGCTACCATCCTACAGCAGCAGACCGAATCCAAACTGTCTCTCTTTTTGCTTTCATTCTAATGACCAGCTACCAGAGTTATTTTTTCTTCAGCAAACATGATTATGCCTTCTGACAACCCCTCTGTGATGGACGGCTCTGTAAAAGCAGGTTTCCTAAGTGCAGCAACATCAGAGAGTTGGGAGGGAAGGAGTTAACTATTGCCTGGAATGTAAAGCCTGAGTGGCAGGTTGCTCCCTCCTCTCTGATTGGTCAGTCAGAACCGGGCTGAAGGGAGCCAAGTTGGTCTCTGGCAGGATTGTTTGGAGTGTGTATAAGAGTCTGACAGGGAAGGTCAGACAGGTTCTCCTCTTTATTTTTTTAATAGAAATTTTATTGAATGGGTTAACATATTACATAATATACAATACATACTCATTTACCCTTATAATTACAGTATATACCCCCCATCCCTTCCCCCTCCCCCTTTTCCCTTTTTGACTTCCAACAGCACTAAAAACCCTTAATTTCTTATCGTTATCTCTAATTACTATGTAGTCCTTATTATCTAAGGTAAAGTTCATGTTCATTCTCATAGCTCATATTACTTAATAACTATCTAAAGTCCACAGTTGTCTTCTCACATCCCATTTATTTTCCACATAGTCCTTAAGCTTCTTCCAGTCAGTTAAAAATTCATTCGGATTCTGCTCTCTCAATTTCCTTGTCAATTTGTCCATTTCCGCCATATACAACAGCTTTTGGATCCATTCCTCAACTTCTGGAATGTCTTCTTGTTTCAGACAGGTTCTCCTCTTGAACGGGGGAAGAGAAATCTTTTGCCTTAACTGTAACATTACAGTCCTGAGAAAGAATTCTATTTAGGCATTCAAAGTATCCGTGTTAGCATAAGCTGAAGCCCATTTTATACAGAAACAAGAGAACTGGGAGTGAGAATTTTTACTCTTTTAAGGTAAAATGCCCTACCTTCAGCTGTACTGGAGGCCAGATTTACTCGATCTTTGAAGAAAGGCTGCATGTGCGGGATGGGAGCGGATGAAACGTTAGAACATGTTATTTTTGAATGAAGCCTATACCAAAAAATTAGGGAAATTCTGGTTATGCCTATTGTCAACTCCTACCCTGGTTGCAGCGGAACGATACTGTCAATTATGCTTAATTATGCTTTGATAATCAAAAGCTGACTAGGATGGTCGCCAAATTTGGTTGGTTGGCTTACCGAATTAGGGAAGAGACGAAGAAGCACAGATCGGGTCATTTGATCTTGATATTAACTTTTAGAGCTTAGAATTTTAAACTCTTATGTATAATTTTAGATGGTATTCTATTTTATAATTGTATTGCTTTTACTCACTATTCAATACTTTCATTGTACTGTTTGCCGGTCTTGGACCGTAACAATAAATCTATGATCTGTGATCTTTCCTCCAGGGAGATCAAGGCAGTGTGTGCAGTTCTCTTCTCCTTTAGTCTCTCCTCACAACCTTTTGAGGGAAATGAGGCCATAAAAAACTGGTCCAATGTGGGCTTCAAGGCAGAGTCTAGAAATAGTTCCGGTTTTAAATTGGTTTTGTCACGTGCTTACTTGGCTGGGATCCGGGCAGAGTGGTGTATGAAAAGCACTTCCATACAAATATGCAGGGGCATGCAGTTGCTAGCTTTTCCTTAAAATGGCAGAAACCCCTGGACTTATGGGCTACTGCCAGAAGGGAAGGCAGAAGAGTACATGGTGTTTTGAACCTTGGCCACTGGATTGCTGCAGCCAATGTCTAGCCCACATTCAGTGAAAAATGCACCTTGACTGTGCCCTGTGTACTATGACAACATGCCAGTTCAGGAGACCCTGGAACAATCCTGACTTTTTAGCACAAAAACCAAAAGCCTATTAAGAAGGATAGTGGAGGAACAAGAACGCAAGGCTGTCATTTGTCTCTTTTCTAATCTGCACAGTATTCTAGATGAAAAGAGCACTGAATTATGGAGCAAAAGCATTATGCACCGTCACCACCACGAAGCACCAGTTTGTATGTGGAAACAGACTGCTCAACAGAAGCGCACAAACACAGCTGGGTGATGGGAAGGCCCCCCTCTGTTTTCCACTATGCGGCCAACAGTGTTGGATGAGCAGATCAAAATGACAAGTGATACGTGTAACCATATGTTCTTTCTAGACAGCAGAACTTGGTCCCAGCAAGTAGGGAAGTGCATAACAGAAAGAACGAGCCAAAGAGACACACGGAAATCGCTGTTTTGTTCTCTTAAAGCAGCTTCTGGAACACTGAACCAAATCTGGGAAACTATATTGTAACAAGTCCCTCCCACCAAAAATGTTTGTGTGTTTCGTTTTGTACCTTCCAGCAGCAGATCAGCACTGGGGCTCACCTCACAGGGAGGATGCTTGTTTTCCTGAATAGTGCCAATCAGATCCGAAGGGAAGAGGGACCTGTCACTATTAATTAACTCTGTTGGAGGGAAGGGGGAACGAGACCAATGCACATGAGAGCGTCTCCCCCTCCCACCTCTTTGTCTTTCTCCTTGCCAATCGGATCCTTACAAGGAGAGACCTCTCCTCTCCCCTCCTATCAGCTTGGGAAACCTTTGGACGGGAGATGTCAATCATAGGCTGCAATCTAAAAGACACATCCACGGGAGTAAGCACTATTGAATAACATGGGACTTACATTGGAGTAGACCTGTTAGGATTGCTTCCATAGTCCTTCAAGGACTCTCTCTTTTTCTGAGTCAAACGGCAAATGTGTACCTTACCTTTCAAAAACAATCCTGCTTGCCCCCACAGCAAAAGGAAAACTTACTGGAAAAATATAGGTCAGTTTGAACAGCGGAAGGAATTCTGCCAATCATTCTGCCTGCCTGCCCACCTGCCCTTGGGAGATGGAGAAGATTGGCTGTGAGAATGCCTGTTTTGAGGGAAATGCTGAGCACCAAAAGACGGGATTTGGATTCGACCTTCATTGTGGGAACAAAACTACAAAGCACAAGGAAACAGCAGCAGCAACAGGCAACCGCAGAGTGCAAAGGCAATAAGTTATTGTCCATATAGAAAAAGAAAGAAGTGTCACTATGCTGCACTGATTGGAGCACCCTCCTACTTGGGAGTGCCCTGCTGCTGCCCCTGCCCCGTCCACTGACACTCGCCTTCAACAGGCCCGTTGTTGTACATGTGTGTGTTATTGTGCTTGAAGAAAAATTCAGTGGACCAATGGTTTAAACAAGGAAGGGGACTAATGGTTGATGCGGTTTTTGGTTAAGCACAAAAACAGGTGCTCTGGAATTTCGTTTCCCCATCCCACCCCTTGAAAAGAACAGTATGCATCTGTGCATGTGTGGCCATGCCCACCTTATGCATGTGCAATGAGCCAAGTCAGGAAAATAAAAAACAAATGGATCAGATCTGAGCCAGCTCAGGCCCACCCAGAACAAACTAGTAATGGAAAGGCATTATTCTGGAACCCCTGGTACTGAAATTGAAACAGAATTTTTTCTGGTGCACACCCCTACCATCATAGAATCATAGAACCACAGGACTAGAAGGGACCTCCAGGGTAATCTAGTCCAACCCCCTGCACAGTGCAGGAAATTCACAACTACCTCCCTCCCCCACACACACCCAGTGACCCCTGCTCCATGCCCAGAAGATGGCAACACCATCAAGATCTCTAGCGAAACTAGCCTGAAGAAAATTGCTACCTGACATCAAGGTGTCAATTGGCCTTACCCTGGGCATGTAAGATGGGGCCCCAAGAACTAAACACTGATGTAACCTTCCTGCCCTCCCTCTCATGACCTGCCCAGGTTCACAGAATTGGCATTGCTTTCAAATGGCCATCTAGCCTCTGCTTAAAAACCTCCAAAGAAGGCGAGCCCACCACCTCCTGAGGAAGCCTGTTCCACTGAGGGACCTCTCTAACTGTCAGGACGTTGTTCCTAATGTTCAGCAGAAAACTCTTTTCACTTCAATCAATCCATCAGTCCATTTATTTATTCAGCTTTTGACTAGTATAAAGCTATATAATAATGATAAGGTCAAAAACTGGTCCAACCAATGACCGATAATTTAAATTTAAAATCCGTACATAGAATTTTGCAACAAATTCTACAGACTGCTGAGAGAAATTTAACACTGCTAATAGTAAGCTGTTGGTTAACACCTATTAAAAGCTTCTTTAAAATATCAACATCAGAACATCCAGGATAATTCTTAAACAGAGGGGAAATTGTATTTGACCAAACTTCCTGATAAAAACAGCAGTAAAAACAATACATGTTAAACTCTACCCGTTTGTTCTGGTCTGACCTTCCGGGTCAACCTTCCAAGTCCCCATACATACCCACAAAGTCATCACTAAACCAGCAGTCAAGAAACCAACACAGACCTCAGATTGATTGACAGGCTATTGGAAACTCTTATTGAATCAATACAGAAAATGAAACCAACAGTATTTGTTTATAAATATTTGATGTCGATCAATAAATATGATACACAGAGTCTGCCAAAGCCATGAGATAAGGATTTAAGCCTTTTATAATGTTGCTGCTATGGGTATTAAGCTGTGACTTATTCAGCAAAACTTATGTTTAGGATATATTGGACACCACAGTGCTTTTTACAGTGTCCAGTTGTTGGTGGTGTAACTTACAAGATGTGTCTCTAAAGCATATATTTTGGATATGACCAAAACATGATTCACACTTTTGGCAGGAAGTCATGACCCTTATTCATTTTGTATTATTCATTTATTCTTGAGGATGTTATACTTTTAAACTATTTGCCTGTCTCTTTCAACAGAAATGGCCCCTTCATGCCCTTACAGTTACTAAAAGATTTATACTACAGCACTGGAAATACAAAAGCCCACTTCCTGTAATTCATTGGATTGAGGACCTTATAAACTTATCAACATTTAAATATATCACATACAGACAGCAATCACATATGAACTTTAAAAAAAAATTAAAAACCAACCTGGGATGGACAAAAGATTTGAGTAACTCTGCCTAGCCTGCCAGGGTAGGACAAAGGAGTTAGCTTGCCTATTCCTGGTGCCTTACAAAGAAACTTTAAATTTAATTAAGTGTCTCCAGAACTGGCTGATGAATTTAGAGTAGTAATTGAATGTTCCCAGGAAGAACATAACTTATCAGAGCTGATTGATGGCCCTAGATTGAGGGATAGGCTTTTAGCTGGGGTTGTGATCAATGGGAAGAAAGGAGATCAGAATGTCTGAGGGGAGTTGTCTCAAGCGCCCTTCTTGTCAAAGAGCTGTGCATTTCACAGCATGGGCAGGTCGGAGTCAATAACACCTGATCACTCAGCATTCCATTCACATGACATGTGTATTCCAGTCTCCCGGTTGTCCTGCCTGCAGGATGACTCTGCAAAAACCACATCTGTCTAATAAGTCCATTATGAGCAGTAACCCAAGAGCAATAGTGAGCAATAACCCAAGCAATAATCCAACACCAGTACTGAGCAACTTGAAATGTGTTTTATGAATCCAGTGCTATATTAGAGTCTACATATCCTTGCACTGTACTTGACTATTCAAAGCCTGATAACTCTCTGGTGAATGAGCCAACTGCAGGGGGGAAATGCTGGATGGGATCCCATGGAACACCGTGAGAGTGGAAATACAAGCAAGTTACGGCAAGCATTCAGTCAACTTGACCAGGTCCTGTTTTGTGTTTCCACTTGTACAATACACACTACGAGGCACATTTCAGCAACCCACCTACCCAGGGTAGCCAATTCTGGGCTGGGTAATTCCTGGAGATTTGGAGTTGGAGCATGGAGAGGGCAGGGTGTGGAGAGGGGAGAGTCCTCAGCCAAGTATAAATGCCTCCAAAGGAGCCATTTTCTCCAGGAGAACTAATCTCTGTTGTCTGGAGATCAGTTGCAAATCCTTGAGATCTCCAGGCTCCTCCTGGAGATGGGCAAATGCTACCTGGTAATGATCGAATCATATCCCAAACTAGACAGTAATGACTGCATTAAATACCCTTTTGCCTCTTGGATTTTTGTACAGAACAAGATTGATTGAAATGGAAAAATCACAGAGCTTGATCCGAGAGTTACTTTTGCACAAGCACAAGTATGAAAAGAAACTTCTCCTCCACTACTGCATGGTGGGATCCAAGCCACAGTGACCACAGCAATATTGAAGGTTATTAGAAATGTCTCTCTAACACAATCCTACACACATGCAGGTCACACTTTGCGTGCTGTAATTAAGTAATGAACATTTATTTAGAATTATAGAATCATAGGGTTGGAAGGGACATCCAGGGTCATCTAGCTCAGGCCCCCGCCCAATGCAGCAAATTCATGAAAACTTCCACCCCCACACACCCCAGTGACCCCTGCTCCATGCCCAGAAGATGGCAAAACACTGTCAGGATCCCCAGCCAAACTGGCCTGGGGGAAATTGCTCCCTGATTTCAAAGTGGCCATTGGCGTTACCCTGGGTGTGCAAGAAGGGACCACCAGAACTAAGCACTGATGTAGCCCTTCCTGCCCTCCCCCTCATGATCTTCCCAGGTTCACAGAATCGGCATTGCTGCCAGATGGCCATCTAGCCTCTGCTTAAAAACCTCCAAAGAAGGAGAGCCCACCACCAACCAAAGAAGCCTGTTCCACTGAGGGACCGCTCTAACTGTCAGGAAGTTCTTCCAAATGTTTAGCTGAAAACTACTGATTTAATTTCAATCCACTGATTCTGGTCTGACCTTCTGGGGCAGTGGAAAACAACTCCGTGCCACCCTTTATATGACAGCCCTTTCAAGTACTTGAAGATGGTTATCGTATCACCTCTCAGCCGTCTCCTCTCCAGGCCAAACATTCCGAGCTCCTTCAATCTTTCCTCATAGGACTTAACTTCCAGACTCCTCACTATCTTTGTTGCCCTCTTCTGGACAGCTTGTCTATATCCTTCTTAAACTGTAGTGCCCAACACTGAACACAATGCTACCGGTGTGGGGTATTGAGTATGAACTGATCTACAGAGTTATGACACTGATTCTTTATTATTCCAGAATTCCAATAAATGGAAAACCACAATTCCCAAATGTTGATACTGTCTCTACCTTCCTTAATTTATATAAACAAATAGTTAAAATCTACGTATGTCATAGTCAAATACCAGCTATTATTAAGAGATCAGGGAAGTTCACAAGTTCTCCGTTCAGTAACTTACATATACCACTACCACCTTCCAAATAAGTTCACTTAGTCTTAAAGCTTTCACATACAGAAGGAGAAAAAGGAAATAATCTAATTCTCCATTTAGGTTCACTATTTCATTTACAACATTTTGATTTTCATAGTTGATTTTTACTTTAGAACATTGCAGACTTTAGTACTGTAATAATAATAGTATTAAAATAACATTTGGTTTATATACCGCCTTTCAGGACAACTTAACACCCACTCAGAGTGGTTTACAAAGTATGTTATTATCATCCAAATGATAATCACCCTGTGAGGTGGGTGGGGCTGAGAGAGCTCCAAGAAGCTGTGACTGAGCCAAGGTCACCCAGCTGGCTTCAAGCAGAGAAGTGGGGAAACAAACCCAGCGCTCCAAATAGTCCCACCTCTCTTAACCGCTACACCAAATTGACTCTCTGCGAGTGCCTCCTCTCTAATCCAATTAAGGACAACTTAATTTGTATACTTCCCTTCTATGCATAAGCACATACACACACACTAGGGCTGCCAGTTCCCCCCCGGTGAGGGCAGGGGATCCCCCACTCCCACCCTCCGCCACCACTCACCTGGCCAGCGGCGGCTCTGTTGTGTCGCTTATATCACACCGTGGTCCATTGTTTGTATTACAGCAGTGGGAATGGCTGGGGAAGAGGCCTTCTGACCCACTCCCCGCATGATGCCATCATGCAGGCCCTGAGAGCCACGCCTCGCACCAGGCCAATTTGGGCCTCTCTCCCCCAAAGCGTATCAACAATCAGCAGATCTTGGGTGAGACTCAAAAGCAAACAAAAACCTATTTGCACACAACAAAATTACCCTACCTCATTGGTCGGTTTTCTATCACTATCAAAGTTCAACATTTGTCACAGAAAGGGAAGCGCACCCGGGAGCTTTTTAAACATCACTCCACTGCCACCGTCTTCTCTGTACCCCGAAGCTCTCTGTGTGCCTCCATTTGCTTAAGATTTAGGCAGGCTGGACATTTCCAAGAAAGAACAATGTCAGCCTGCAAGCCAACTTGTAAAACCAAACAGGACAAAAACGTACAATCAGCTTCCTATTCTACAAACAGATCTAGGCGTTACTTCTCAAGCAATAGTTTTAGGGTAGAGCAGGAGTCCTACAAAGCACCACAGAATATAAGAACAATAAATGAATAGACTGATGCACTTTTATGAAATGCAGAGACTTCAGCCACTCCAAATGTTGAATTTTTACGATTTTTCATAAACAGATGTATAAACCTATGTTATATACTTTAGACAGAAGAGTACTTCAGGAAACCATGCTTCACACACATGACTTCTGGAAGAGTCTCAAAGACTCACACCAGACAAACAAGTATGTTTTAGGGACATTCAAAGCTGACAAAGGTTAACTCTCTTCTCAGGAAGACTTTAGCCCAGTGTGTGTTTTAGTGATCATGCCTCTCTCATTTCACGTGATTAACAGCAATTGTCACTGCTCGCCACACCCCATTTCACTTCCACCATGCTCAGCACATGGGAAATACAGAATACAAAATGTTCAGTTTCATTTATGAACATTTTACATTATGACAAGCCGCTCTCACCTGTGTTGCCTTATAACAGCCAAGGAGCTCATTATACACCTGCCACGGGTTCCTTGAACACCCACCTATGCGCTTAAACCCAAGCCGAGTATCTGCACTTCTGCCTTTCACGTGTCTGTTGAACCGATCCATCGATTTAGCAACTCAATGAAGAGTTGCTACAACTACAGTATATCACCGTTTTACTGTATACAGCCCAATCGTGTACTCCAAAGCAAGCACCAGATTTACAGAAGGATTTAGTAGGAAATCAATATGCTTCAGGTACCAAGGTACCAGTAAACATACGAGCAGATGTAACCCTTGCCCACTAGAGGGAGACAGACAGTTGGGGTCTTCCTTATAAGGAAAAAAAGGCGCAATTTCCCCTGAGAGACTGGAGGGCCTGAAGCTGCAGGGGAAAGCCCTTTCGCCTCAGAAAAAGCGCTCCTTTCTATGAACTCTGTATTAATGTTTTAGGACTCCTGTGAAGAACAGAAGGCATCTCAACGTAGAGCACAGCTACAAGTGGCTGCAATTCAAGGGACTGACCACCATACAGAAGTCAGAAAGACTGAGACCGGGGTCTGCTTGAGTAAAACAGGCCTGTTTTGTTACATGATTGTTGTTATATATGCTTTATTATTGTATTGTTCCAAATAAGATGTTTTTTCCTCAAGTTTGTTCATTGTAATCTTTTATAAATGCAAGTGTCACAAGGTGGGATCACGCTGTCATAGACATGAACTCTCCCAGTTCTCAAATTAGATAAATGTATTTATTTGATACTGCCCTTGAACAAAACAGGTTACACAGAGAAATAAGGAATAGGAGGGGCAACGCACAACGTAGGGGGGAAAACCCAAGGCTGAATCAGATGATTCAGACGGAGAAACTGAACGGGAGACAGCTGGTTTCAATTCAGCAATGGCGAGGGCAGCTCTTGTAAACGGCGGCCTAGAAGCGGCACCCCACTTCAGTGCATTGACAAGACTACTATGAACCCCACAAACATATTCAGAAACACATTCAAATCGTTTCCTTCCCCCCCCCCCAAAGACTCCTTTGGGTCCCACAGCCAAACAGAAAGTTTTCCCAACTACTACGATTTTGGTATATTTGCATCACTTTAAAACCTATTATGATATTTGCAATTTCCAATTTACCCTAAAATATAGTCATTGTGTTCTACTTTCATTTTTAAAAGAAAAAAGCACTTTAAGTGGCCCATTCCATGAAAAACACAATTAGTTTTCAAATGTCCATGATCACTTCGTCCAATTTATTCTCTTTCAAATATTCATTTTACTTGGGTGATGTATGTGCCATGCTTCCTTATGCTTGGGGACAAGTCTTACTTTTAAATAATCAGAAAGTATTCCATTCGGCTCTCTTTCCATCCTATTTTTCCCCCTCAGAGCTTCCTTTTTTTACGGCCAGGGGCACCGTAATAAATCTTACTGCAGCCTACGTTTTCATAGACAAGTCCATTTCCTTAGATGTACATAACATGAAACGAAGATGAATGAATCTTCACAAAGATCGTTATTTATTTTATACACTCCCCCCCCCCCCAGTCCTATCAACATCCCCAACTATCGTGGTTTTAAAGTCAGAAATGGAACACCCTGTAGAGGTCAGTTGTTCAACCACATACCTGGGTGTATTTCCATTTTGAGGGTCCAATTTGGTATTTTGCTTTTGGTGAGCATGTACATATACAGAGATATATGAGAAGAAGCTTTTCCAAGGCAAATGGCTCACAACAGAATCAATGCTAGTAAAAACTAAAGCTTATACCAGGCAACAAACGTAAGGTCTCAAATACAGAAATCCCCAGGCCTCACAGTAGAGCCTCACGGCACAAGGAAGGCACAGTTCTCCTGCAAAACTCTAAATGAACAAGTTTGAAGAGCAAAAGGCTTGCGCACTTCACTTCTCCCCATTCTATAAGCCCCATATCTCCAGCTTACTAAGACAAAACCAAGAAATCAATAGCCAGAAAACCTTTGGAATGTCTTTATAAGCAGAGATCCATCTAAGGAAAAGGAATGGGGCAAAAACCAGACGGAAAGATCAAATTAGCCACAAGCTTTTACGCTCTCAAAGGGGGGGATGGTAATTTTTTCCTTTCTGTGTCCCAGCAGCCTTTAAGACAACGGGAAACCTATTTTGCGCCCCAAGTTTGGAATCCAGTTAAAATGGAATACAGGTTGTATCGTGGACTTAAGACTTTACAAATGGCAGAAAGGGCTTCTCCTGACCTGAAACATCCCCCACTCACCCCTACCCAATCATTATGTATTGACGAAGAGTTCTGGAGAACTCAAAAGAAGTCTTTATGCTATGCAGTGTTTTGGTTAAGTGAAAAGCCATTACGCTATTGGTTTCTATTTTAGAGTTTTTCCCGTGGAATGACATGCGCACTTAGAATCTCTACCCACAGCAGAGTTCATTAATGCTGTTAATGTGATTGTATTTAAACGGTTAGGAAAGAACAGGCTTGGCCAGGCCATTCCATCCAATTACCAGGAAAAAGCTCTAAGGTTTTGTAAGCGTCGTGATCTGAAGCAACATTAGAGTCCAGGAATAAAAAAATTAAACAAAGTAAGCTCTTCATCTCTTCTCAGCAACTCACCTGGGTTTGTTCAGCACACATGTATCTGTGCAACCTTAGCCCAGCTCAGAGATTCTGCATGTGAATCACGTTTCTCCTGGGCACGTGGCCATTTAGATGTTTTGATCAAATGGAGTCTTTGCATGAGAACAGATATGTTTTGAAAATGAATGGAAACACTCAGGGATGCCCCTGTATATGAGATGGATATACATGGTGCACGATTCACAGTTGTGCAGTGATACAGCATCTGCTGATTGTGGGTCCGTCACGACAACAGGGCTTGATTTGCCTTTGCTGCTCTTTCTCCATGTGGAGCTAAACACGGACATACTATAGTGGCACCTCTATCCTATCCAGCTGCTTCCAACGTCAAACAGTATTTTTGCAATGCTGTTGTGACATTGGACACCCAACGCACAGGTGCCTGGAGGGGTGTGATGCTGCTCCATGGCTGAATCTCCTGGTCCGCCACTAACAGAAGGGCAGATTGCAACGCAAGACCCTCCCATGTCAACATGAGCCGCCTCGCCTGGCGAGTCACAGGCAACTCCATTAAGTTCCACCTCACAAGGTTCTCAATGGAAGAGATAAGCAGAGGCGGTTTGTCACTGCCTTCCTCTGCACAGCAGGCCAGTCCCAGCCAAGCACCGTCCCTGCTTAGCTTTCTGAGCTCTGATGGGATCAAGCTAGGGTGGACTATCCAGTCTGCTACAAGCCTTGCCCGACCAGTGTCACTGGTCCCTTCCATACGGATGCCATTAGACACACACATATTAGTCTTCGTTTGTGCATGAAGGAGACAGAGGGGAAGGCAGTGGCAGAAGGGAATGCACCACCTCAGCCTGCACGTGGATTACATGCTGAAATGTTAAAACAAACTTCCTAAAAACTAAAGAGACAGCACAGCAAGCAAAGAAAGGAGGCAGGAACTTTCTTCCTGCTAAGCTAGCTTTCTGCTTGCAGAGAGTTCTCGACGTGAAGAAACATTCAAAGCTGCACTCTGTCTCTGGCAATCTGAATTGGTGCATTCCGTTCTACCACTGCATAATTCTACCGTCTCGTTCTTCAGCATGCACCAATCTGGTCTCAGGGGGGGCAAGGCTGACAACTAATGTAGCAAAATGGCTTCCGTACTGGGCTATAGTTTAAAATAGGAAGCTGGCTCAGCATGAGCCCCACGTGATGAAGTTGTTGGTCACCACAGCGAGCCACAGGATCAGAACACAAGTGTTTCTGCAGTGACATTACTGCCTGCAACTTGGACAGGCCTGCTTAGAAACATACTGGCTTCATGAGGAAAATTCAGACATCAGAGCCTCGTACGGAGTTTCCTCTGAGCAGGTCTGGTAGCAGCTGAGTCACTGCAGCTGTTTCTCCCTCCCCTCGACTGTTCTTAGGAAGGCTGGACTGAAAAGCAGAACCTCTGCAAGCCCAACACCAATGGCAAGAACACCAGACCAAAACAGGATCCCAAAAGATGCCACCAAGCACTAGGAGGGCTTCTGGAGCATCTCTTGTGTCTTTCTGTCACCATCTTGTATAACAGCTGCAAAAGAAGAAAAACTAAATTGGGAGCAGGGAGGGGGGGCACCAACAAAACCCCCCAGGAAACCACGGGAAAGCTCTTCCTTCCTAACTCAGCCAGCATGTCAATGCGTCACCAATTGCTGGGCAGACCCACAGAAGAAAGAGGAAGACTTCACAAAGCTGAATAATAACCCAAAGAGGAAGGTCTTCACAAGGGACACATTGAGGTTTATTTGACACTTCATCCGGCCTCCAGCTGCTCAGGGAGGGAGGCTCATTTTAGAGGCCGACTGGCCACGAACGGATGGCTTAAAACAACCCTTATTAGGGCCTTGCAAAAAATTTAGCAATGCTTAATGATCTGGACCAAAATAGATTCTGGCCCGACTAGAATCTTGCCTGCTCTTTCCAGAGCATGGCTGAGACTTCTGCTGGGTAATTGCTCCTTCTTCGTGTGTAGAGCAAAAGCACTATCATTTAAAAAACACACACTAATGAGAAATAAAATGCAAGGCTGTGTTTGCCCGATGAAGGTTCTCTACTCCCCCAATACCTTTGGTTCATTCTGCGCACATTCCATTTTGTGATTAAGATGCAGGAGAAAATATTGGAAGGCCTGAAAGCGCTGGAAGAAACAGGATTTCAGCTATCCGCTAGTCAACAATCCCTGTTTCAATCTGAATCAGATCTAAGTCTCATTAGCGGGATGAAAAGCGGATTAACAAAGTTTTCACACACAAGGGCCAGCCCCACCATTCACAAGACAGTTTAAGGAGTTTACAAGAGTAACACAGCTTGCTAGCACACTTTCATGCATCAAGATAGCTTTAGGCAGCAACTACACACTTGAAAAATTCCCCTATTGCTACTGCTAGGAACTTATGTACCTCTAAAATACCTCTAACATAAATGCAGAATCCCTGTTATGCTGGCACCTTATAAAATCAAAGGTCTGCCTCTGGTAGACCAATTTCAAGAATACTAAAAAAAATCCCAGCAAATCGCACAAGAGACTCCAGTTAACACAGATACACGTAGAAAGAAACCATTTTAAAAAAACACTTTCATTGTTATTTTTTTTATGCACAATGTAAGCCATAGCCAGCATCTGACCGAACAAACATACTTAAATTTAAAAAACCAAAACCAAAATAAAACACTCTTTTCAGTCAGTGGTAAACGTGTTGATGGATCACCCTTGAGGAGAAAAATAGTAATATAATATTCCCAGCACATATAAATAGGTGTCTTTTTCAAGAGTAATTACTAACAGACTGGACTGCTGATACAATGCACGAACTAATCAAACACCCCCCATAACATCCTGAAGAAGTCTTCCACTCGCAAAAGCAAGATGATTAATTTACAATGTTTTCCCTCTGCAAAAATTCTTATTTGAAGCCATTCATCTACGCAGCCGCTTGTCAGACCCTGAAAAACCTGAAGACAGTTTGCAGCCAATTATTAAACTGGCCCCTTCAATCCATACTTCAGTGTTCTTAGAATCCAAAGCAACAGTGTTAATATTTGTAAGCGCTTTGTTAATCTCTGGCCTGTCTCTTCAGTCACCTTGATTTCCTAGGTAGCCAGGGACACAACAGCACAACCAATTCCTATGCAAAACAGGGCCTGCAACGTGAAGGTTCCTGCTTGCAGAGGTTAGTCTATCCAGATGCCGTGAAACTAACCAAAGCAGGGGGCGGGTAGGGGAGCTGGCAACTCCGTCACCACTGGCTCTCGCTTCCTCCTCTACCCAATACCACCACCTAGGAGAGAGCTGGATTCTCTGTACTGCACGCTGCCGCCTCCGCACTGCAACTCCTCTATTCGTTACCTTCCAGACAAGCAAGCTTCCAATCTCAAAGGCATCTTAAGAAAATACACACGATCTGCTTCTCTGTCTCCCCGTCCTCCCTTTTGAACTCCATTTCCTCTCTTCATCCATCAGAAAAAAGGCTTGGGAAGAACTCCTCCATCGGGCTCCCCAAGCGCTGCACAACGCACCCATGCTGATTCCAACCGCCAAAAAAAGCCCGCCCAGTTCAGGCAGAAAACTGCCCTTCTCTGTGTTTATCAGATCACTCCTTCCCTTTCCACCTCTTCGCCTCTGACTGACAGGTGTCACTGATCCGAATCAAGGTTTGGATTAGGGGGGGGGGGGTGCATCTGGCTGCCCCCCAAAGGTTTCCACGGCACCTGGTCTACATATATATTGCTTCTGATCTACCAGACCACACAGCCAGCCACTTTCTATCCCTCCAGCTAGAATAAAAGAGGCGTTAAAGGATTGGGGGGGGGGGGGTGAGATGCCTCCTCATCTCTTTCGGGAAAGGTTTTTGACCCCCGGGGCCAGCGAAAGACCCCCGCGGTTCGCAAGGAAAGGCAGCCGGGCTCTTGGGGGGGGCAGCCTGGAAGCCTCCCCGCCCGCGGCGCCTCCGGCCTCCCCCGCCCGCCCGCCCGCGCAGAGCTGCGGGGCCCTCGAGGTTCGCAGGCGGCTCCGCTGCGGGCTTCGCGGCCAGTCCTTCCCCGGGCCGGGGCGCCCCTGCGCGACTCCTTCGCCGCCCGTCTCCCTTTCGGCCACCGGCAGGCGCGCGCGGAGCCTCGGCGGGCCCCGAGCGCGACTGCGGCCGCCCCCTCGGCGGGCCCGTCCCGGCCGGCGACCCCCCGGCGCTTGCCAGGCGAGGCCGCGCGGCCGGGCTCCGCGCCGCGCTTTCCTGGGGAAACAGCGCCCGCCTCTGGCCGCAGCCAAGCCCGCCCGCCCGCCCGCCGCCCTCTTCGGGGGAGGGACGCCGGAGCAGCCCCGGGGCCGCGGCCGCGCTGGCCTACCTTCCTGCACGGCGTGGAAGGGGTTGTTGGCCTCTATGAGCTTGACGGTGTAGGTGATCTTCTCGCTCTGCAGGATGTCATCGTTGAGGCTCAGGTCCGCCACCGCCTGCTTGAAGACCTCGTCGTCCCGCGCCGCGCTGCCCTCGAAGATGGCACCTGCGGGGGGGGGGGGGGGGCGGACAAGCGGCCTCCGTCAGCCTCGAGCGCGGGACGCGGCGCCCAAACGCCCGCGCCTGCCCGCCCAACGCGCCCCGGCGCCCGGCCAAGCACGCGGCCCTCGCCCGACCACGCGTCGACCGGCCAGCCGGACCGACGCGTCGCTCCTGGCCACTCACCCGCCTTCTCCCGGGCCCGGGAAAGGGCAGCGCCCACTCCAGAGCCAAGCGACGGGACGGTCCGGGCGAACCCCTCCGGGCCCGGGGACAGGCGGCAGGAACGAGGTTTCGGAGCAGCCCCCCCCCCGCGCCGGCTGTGCCGCCGAAGCGCGCCCGTGCGCCGCAGAGTGGCCCGGGCCGCGTCCTCGGGTAACTGGGCGAAGCAGAGACGGGCGTTGCTCCCCGGCCGGCCCGCCGTTCGTTCGCCTGCTCGCGAGTCGCCCCCTGCGTCGGGAGGGGGGAGACCGCAGCCGGGCCCCTCACCCAGGCGCAAGCTCCCCGACGCCTCTGCGCTCCTGGGCAGGCTGGCTGTGCCGACTTCCTCGCGGGCTCACGCCGTTGGAAGCGGGCCGCTCCGCCCTTCCCTGGGGCTCGCCCTCGCTGCTCCCCGCACAGCCGCACCTCGGGGGAAAGCCGAGCTCGGGGCTCCGCAGCCCGAGAGCTGCTCCGCTCGGCGCCTTCTTGCTGCGGCTCAGGCGTCCGGCGAGGGGCCTCCCGGGCCGAGCCCCGCTTTGCGCGAGGACGCAGAGCCGGACGCTGGAGCCCCCCGGCCCGCCCGGCGCGCTGCTGCGGAGGGACCCCCAAAGGGAGCTGCGGCCCTCGCGGCGCGTCCGGGCGGCCAGGGAAGGCCAGCTCTGCCCGGGCAGAGGCCCGAGACGCGTTCCGAGGGCCGGACGCCCACCTGCTGCTGCGCGCCGGACGCCTCGGAGGCCGGCCCAAGAGGCCGCCCGCGCGGGCCAGAGCAGGCAGCGGGGCCGCCCCTGCGAGGGAGCCGACGGCCGCAAGTCCCTGCGGCCCACCCCACCCCCCCGAGGCGCCGCAGCGCCGGGCCCGGCCCGCTCCCACCAGCCTGTCGCTGGCGGGCAGGGCGGCCGGGGGGGGGGGCGGGCAGAGGCCCCGCAGCGCCGCCCCCGCCGCCAGGCTCGCCCCCATTCCACACACACACACACACACACCCGCGGGGCTCAGTGGTGCGCGGCGGGCTCGGCCCGGAGCCGCCCCCGCCCTGGGCCCTCCCGCCCCGGCCCGCCGCGGGGCTCCCCCGTCCCTCTGGGGCGGCTTTGCTGGAGGGGGCGGGCTGCGCCCGTCGCGCCCCTCCGGAGGCAAGCGCGGCTGCGGAGGCCGGAGAGCTGCGCTGCCTCCGCTCGCCTTTGCCCAGCCAAGTTCCTTCCCGGGCAGCCCCGGCCGCTGGAGGAGCTTCGCGGCGGCCCCGCGCCGGACCAGCCCCCGCTGGGAAGGGAAGGGGCGCCGGTCCCTCCTGGGCAGCCGCGCGGGTCCGGGCCAGGCCGGCCCGGCAGGAGGGGCTTCCGCGGCAAAGTTTCCCCCGCGAAGGGGAAGGGAAAGAGTTGGCCTTTTTGCCCTCGATTCGGCGTGGAGGGAGAGGCGTAAACAAGTGGCCGGGCTCGCCGCCCGAACCAGCGGCAGCGGCGGCAGCAGCAGCAGAGAGCCCGGGGCAGGTGCGGGCGGCGAGCCCAAAGGCGCCGGCGAGGAAGCGGCGCTCGCCGGGACTGGCGGCCGAGTCAGGCGCCCAAAACTGCCCGCCCGCCGCCCGCGCCCCTAACTTTGCCCCGGAGCCGCAGGCCGGGGGCTCCTTCGGGGAGGCGGGGAGGGGGCCCCGCTGTCCCCCCTGGCGCTGCCCCCGGGCTTCCGCCCCCTCCCCTCCTCCTCCCCTGCGCGGGGGGGGGAGGTGGAGACCCCCCCCCAGCCCCCTCCCCCTCCCCCTGGGCCCCGCCGCCCCCGCCCAGCCGCGCCGGTTCTTACCGATGTGGATGATGGAGTCGGCTCGCACCGAGACGCCCGGCAATATCCACGGGAGAAAGCAGAGCAGCAGCACTTCCATGTCCACCCTTCGCGCAGCGCATCAGCCCGGACTGCGCTGGGGAGAGCCGCGGGGCCGGGGCCGGGAGTGCGCGCGGTCGGCCCCCTCGCCTGCCTGCCTGCCTACCGCGAATCCCTCGGCCGGCCCCTCCGAGCCCGCCGGCCGGTGCGCCTGCAGCCGGGCGCCGCGAGGGAGAGCAGCCGGGCGGCAGCGAGCGGCGAGTGGCCCCTGCCCGGCTCCGGAAGGCGGCGGCGGCGGCGGCGGCGAGCCCGAGACTGGCGCTCCGGAGCGCTCGGGGCGGGAGTGCGCGCGCGCGCCTGTGCGTCTCCGAGCCCAGCAAACTGCGGAGGCCCCCGACGCCCCCCCCGCCGGAGCCACGTGACTGCAGAGCCGCGCCGCTCGCCACAGCCCGGCCGAGGAGGAGGCGGCGGCGGGAGGCGCAGCCGAGGCCGCCGGGCGCCGCTGGGGCTGGGGCTGGGAGCCGGGCTCCCGTTCCCCGGGAGGGGGCGGCGCGTTTCAAGCGGGAGCGCGGGGTTCCCAATGCGGGGGGAGGGGGCACCAGGCGCGGCTTCTCCCCCCGCGGAAGGGGCGCCTCGGCCCAGGGCTCCGGCGAACGCGGGCGGGCGAGGCAGAGGCGCGTGCCTGCGCCCGCCCGCCCCCCGCGCCCCTCCGCGCCCGGGCCGCCCCTTCCCTGGCAACAGGCGGGCAGCCGCGGGCCTGGCCGGCGCTCGCCCGCCTCTCCGGCAGAGGAGCCGCTACCTCGGACAGCGCCTTCCTCCCGCCTCGCCCGCAGAAGGGCCCGAGCCAGGCACAGGTGCCAGTGGGCGGCGCGGCGCGGCGCGGCTCGGCTCGCCTTCAACAGCCGCGAGGCTCGGCGCCGCCTCGGCCTTTCCGCGGGCCCAGAGCCGCCGCGCCCGCCCGCCCGCCCGCCGCCCGTCCCCCCTGCCTGCTTTCCCACCCGCAGCGTCTTTATTCCCGCTCGCTTCAGCCCTTGGCAGCGGCCTCCTTCGCCCAGACAGCTGCGGTCTTTCCGCATCAGCTGCAGAAGCAGCAGCTGGGCGTGTTTGGGGAACAAGGATGAACTCCGGCGCGGGGGCGTCCCCGGACCACGAGCCCACAAATCTTGGCTATTTTTAAAATGTGCCAGTAATGATGCACTGTTAAAACCCTGTCCTGGGGGAGGGATGTATGAAAGGTTACCTGTCTGTTTTTTAAACAACAGCCTTCGATGACATCTCAGGCCTAAACTGGATATGCGAAGACGGATTCGTCTCTTCAAACAAACAAACCGGTGATTGCAGGCATCCAGACGTGAGAAGCCTTTAAATGCACCGCGAGGAACCAGAGAAAAGAAACTCGTTCGGGAGCTGGAGACGTAATTAAAACCACTGCTGCAAAAATGAGTGGAGAAGTTGGGTGTTAACCAGATTATTAAGTCACTCTGTGGGGGGGGGGGGCGCCGCAATGCCAGTTTTTGACCAGCAAGACTTGGGAGGCTGTCCGATTTGCTAGAGCATTGCCAAGTGATGGACCACTGAAACCGGCAGACTACTTGCCGTTAAGTCAGTGGCAAAGCGTTGCTGTGGCAAGCAGCCCCCCAGCCAAAAATTGGCAAGGGGGGGAGGGAGGAACTGATCATCAGTGCAAACCAGCAGATCCCTCACTGCAAGTAGTCCAACATGTTTCAGGCGTTTTAATCAATGACTACTTTCTTCAACCAGTGGTAGATGATTGGAAAATGGGTGGCAGTCATCTTTCCCTGCACTCGTTGATCAGATAAGTGGAAAATGGGAGCTCCTCCGCACATAACCCAATACTATACAGCTCACCTTTTCCGAAGACATGCTGCCTGCCTGTTCCTACACCTGCCAAGGTGAGGGAGACGGCAACCGGAGATACGGCCCTTTGAGTGGTGGAATCCTTGCCCTTGGAACGCGCTTCTCCGAGACTCACCTCCCTGATTCTCCTGTAGGCAGCAGACCCAAGTATTTCATTTTATCCAGGCTTTTAACAGAGGAGTCCCATCTTCTGTAGCCGTTTTTAAAGTGTGCCTCTTTTACAAGTGTGGCTATGATTTTAGCCTGCTGGATGTTGTTTTATGCTGCTTTATGTTTTAGTTGTTTTATGCTGTTCTATGTCCCTGGCTTGCGTTTATGACTCGTTTTAATAATTATACTTATGTTGTTGTTGTTTTTATCATTTTATTGTACTGTTTTTCCTGTATGCGCTGTCTTCAGCAGGTCTCGGGAGAAGTACCAAACACAATTGCTAAGCAGGGGTATTCCTAAGGGTTTTTTTGTTTTTTTTAAACTGTATACCTAAAATATCCTGTGGAAACATGGATCAGACCCTGGACTAGCTTGAGCTCCTTGTCAAGTGTATGTGATGGTAGAAACTGCCATCAAGTCACAGCTGCCTTGCTGGGGTTTTCAAGGCAAGAAACATGCAGAGGTGGTTTGCCATGGTCCGCCTCTTCACCCTGCTGTGTCTTGGAAAGCTCCAATCCAATTGTGATCCAAGGTTGATTGTAATTTTGTGCAAGTAATATATTTAAATTGGATTTTATTTCTGCTTGCTAATGTTGGGGTTTTTTAAAAAAAAAATTTTACCTCACAGTAAAAAAAGTTACTCTCATGTAAGCCTCTGAGGAAAGGAGGGGTGTTGGATGGGTTAGCAATCTGATTGGCTGGTAGCCGGACCCTAGGGGGTGACGTGAACTGGAGTTTTGAGAGAAAGAGTTTCAGTCACTGCTTGTATAACTTGGAGAGAAGTTATTCTAGTTCAGTCAGCCAGACTGCAAGGATCCAATGAGAGCGTCTATGTCTGTGTGTTTCTGAGAGAAAAAAAAGTTATCCTAGTTAAGTCAAGCAACCTGTGTGGAAGCCTGAAAAGGGACTCGTTCTGCCAAGATCAATGAATCTGTGGGGCGTTCTAAGAAATCTCTGCCAAAGCTGGGCAAACTCTGTGCGTGCCTGAGAGAGAGCCTGAGTATATCAGAGTGAGATGTTTATCTATCTAGTTCAGGCAAGCTGTGTGGAAAGGCCTGAGTGAATCTATGTTTGTGTGGATTAGATGGAAGTTTATTCTGTTAGTGAAGACCTGTGTGGAAAATCAGTCTGTGTGAATGGGTTGGCAAATATATGACTGTCTTTGAAACCACCAAGCTTGAGAACTATTCTGAAACCAATATGCTTATCAATACTCTGCAACCATCACACTTAGGTACTTACAAATAAATTCTAGTTTTAAGAAAAAAAAGAACCTGCTTTTACCTCAGCCCACCCCCACACACTGACTGTTATGTCACACTGCCGTCTATAACAAAGCCTTCCTGTAGTACCACTTAAACAGAAGAGGTGAAAGGAGAAAGCCTTCAGTGGCAGAGAAAACCTTTTGGGGAGGCAGCAATATATACAGGTAACACAAACGGGAAGGTGTTCTTGAGGTAAAGTAGAGAATGCCTGAAGCTCTGTGTGATGGAGGACCAGAGCCCTCCTGAGGTATAACAACAACAGCATTCGATTTATATACCACCCTTCAGGATGACTTAACACCCACTCAGAGCAGTTTACAAAGTATGTCATTATTATCCCCACAACAAAACACTCTGTGAGGTGGGTGGGGCTGAGAGAGCTCTGAGAGAGCTGTGACTAGCTCAAGGTCACCCAGCTGGCTTCAAGCGGAGGAGCGGGGAATCAAACCCGGTTCTCCAGATTAGAGTCCTGCACGCTTAACCACTACACCAAACTGGCTCTCTACGTTTAAGATAATGTAAGGAGGAGCTGAATTAAAGGTTCAAAGGCAAAGGTTTTAAAAGATTTTAAAACAGGGCAAACCTTTGCAAGGTGGTTCAAAACTAAATAAATCATTTCACCAATCCTATTTAGCTAATGAGATCTGACATGAACAGTCCAGGATGCAAATATGGGTTTACAGACAGACTTTGTAAGGAATTCTTATTTATTTATTTATTTCAAATTTGTATTCCGCCCTTCCCGCGAGCGGGCTCAGGGTGGATAACAACATATTATGGAATGGGACCAGGAACTTATTTCCTCCTTACTGAGCAGCAGGGTATAAAACTGCGTGACTGCACATTTCCCCTTATATCTCTGTAAACAAAAGGGCAAGAAACTGAGAGTCAGGTTAGAGTCAGCGTGGTGCAGAGGTTAGGGGCTGGTCTAAAACTCTGCAGATCCAGGTTCAAATGTCCACTCTTCCCCTCTTAGCTTAATCTAGCTCATCAAGTGTTGCAATGATCAAATTGAGGCAGGAGAGCCTTGAGTACTTCCTGGAGCGCCTTCAAGGAAGGATGGGGCACCAGGATTTTCACTGACCAGAAATAAATGAGATAAAACAGTGGGAATTCTGTGAATGAAACCCCCTGGAGAATAAGGGGTTAATAGTACACAGGGACTGCGTGGGGAGGACTGAATCAGATCAGGACTGCAGGATTTATGTTCTTTATTTCATTTATACCCTGCCTTTCCCCCCAATGAGGGCCCAAAGTGGCATACAGCAATCTCCCATTTTTCATTTTATCTTCACAGCAACCCTGTGAGGTAGGTTACGCTGAGAGAGTGTGATTGGCCCAATGTCGCCCAGCAGATTTCCATGGCAGAGTGGGGATTTGAACCTGGCTCTCCCAGATCCTAGTCCCATACTCTACCAGCCATGCTGGCTTTCTCAGTACAAGGAGAAGGACATACGAAACTCCTTACGCACACACACTATTTACCAACCTCAGTCAGGTCCCCAGAATTGTCATTGGACCTGAATTGCCTCTCCCAGAGTAGCTACTTTTCATTAAGAAGGGGGGGAAACCCTATGGGAGATCCATTTATGGAGATGCCACCATCTTGTCTCCCTAAGCCTTTTTGGCACTATCCAGTTAAAGTCGAGGGTTCCTAAATCCTTAATCTGTCAGATACGCCATGTGTCATGAATTTCTGGCTGCAGTGTTTAGTGTACCTCTGAGAACATGCAGAGGGGAACCCGTTTTGCTGAATGGTTGCTAGCTGCTTATCTTGCAGGTGTTTTGGGTTACAATTTCCTGGCAGGCCTGAGAACGTGGCCTTGAAGTTTCAGCAGAGACTGCACCAACCTCAAAAGAGACTGAGCAGAGCTCATCCTTTCCCTCCTCCCCTCTTCCCAGGCTCAGCACGCCAAAATCCTAACGAACTTTCTTTCCCACTGGGGGGCGGGGACTTTGACCTATAATTAACCTTGCTTTGCTACCTTGAGTCACTTCAGCCAATGCTCCTGTCATAGCCTCTTGATACTGGTATTCTTCTTTAATAAAGTAACTTTACCTCATACATCTAAGTGATGCAGTGAAGTGCTTGGGGAAAATGCCTGGCAAGACCTGACATAATCCATTGTATTCAATAACTTTCACTATCGCAATGAACAGGACGTTTCGCTGCATTTCACTCATCCTCTGAAATGAAAACTGAACTTTCAAAGAAGGCACTGGGAACCCCTGGGAGCCGCCCCCTTCCTGCCCCACAACTGGCTATGGCCTCCTCTTGTGGGCAGAGTCTGATCTGCCTGTAAGCCCTCCACCAAATGCTTGTAGCCCTCCTGGCTGCAGTTTCCCAACAATTTGCCAAGCGTGGTGTATGCTAGCAAAGGGCAGGTGCCTTTCCTACAGCCTCCTGCTGTTCAGGAAGAGAGATCTATGCCATCAGAGGAGCCATTTTAGAGTGGGGGGGGGATGCTCAGTTCAAAGGCCCGTGCTTGCATACACTCAAGAATAATATTTCAGGAAAGCTGAAGGGCATTTTTTTTTATCCCTCATAACAAGAGCAATGTTATGAACACAATCACTCTTCTTAAATAAAAAAGAATGAAGCAAGCACTCAGGAGAATCACGGAACACCATCCTAACTAGAAAACAAATTACACCGTGATTAGCTAACTCCACTGATTTGAGTCCTAATTCAGTCATCTAAACATATAATTCAATATCTGAAATGTATACCATCAGAAAATCAAGTACCAAATGTGCCATCAAAGAATCTTCCCACAGTCATGTAAACAGGTGGTACATCAAAAATTAATGTTATAAGCAGGGCTTTTTTTCAGCAGGAACACGGGGGAACAGAACCTCTTGAAAATGGTCACATGGCTGGTGGCCCCACCCCCTGATCTCCAGACAGAGGGGAGTTTAGATGGCCCTCCGCGCTGCTGAGTGGCACAAAGGGCCATCTAAATTCCCCTCTGTCTGGAGATCAGGGGGCGGGGCCACCAGCCATGTGACGATTTTCTCCGAGGGCAACCCACTGAGTTCCACCACCTCTTTTCCCAGAAAAAAAGCCCTGGTTATAAGCATACATTTCTTAAAGTGCACAGTGCTCCAAGTATACAGTTATTAATTGCAGGAAAGTCCAAGGTAATTCCTGCCAAAGTTTTGCTAAACATCAGTTCTTTTTGTTGCAGGGCTGGAATCAGAGGGACCGGCTCTGTGGTGCAGCTTCACTCGGCTTTGCTTTTGCTGGACACAGAGCCATCTTGCTCCCTGTGTTTCATCCATCTTCCTCAGAAGTGCACTGAACTTTACTTTCTACCACGTTTTTTTCACACTTGTTGCTGCTCCCATCAGACCACCTGGTCAATAAAACGTAAAGCAAAAGGACAGGGGGAACGGCCCCAAACTCCAAGGCAAAGGCACACTAAGGACACGCCAAAAGACCGCTGCTGCGGACAAGAGAGGAAATTCTGTTCAACTAAAACTAAGAAGAAACTTGATTCTTGTCCAGTGGGTTATTTTTCAGTAAAAGAAATACGCTTTACACTAAGAATTTATTTGTGGCTTTTGATGAAGCTGTGAGCCTTGTGAAACGGGACAATTTAGCCAGGCAAACGGGTTGCCAATCTCCCGCCGGGAGCAGCCGGAGAGTGTGGGCGCCCCCCTGTCTTCCTGATGTGACCCTCGGCACTTGTGAATAAAGCTTTGGATTGCAGCAGCGGTCTTTTGGCGTATCCTTAGTGTGCCTTTTGCCTTGCAATAAAACGCGATTTAAATAAAACAAAAGAGAAAGTAGTCGACTATGCCTGGTCTTGAATCCAATGGTTCAGGTTATTCAAAGGAATGAGCCAGGGGCTAAGGGCCAAAAGCCCTTTGACCCTTGCCCTTTCATTGGCACCCAAGGGCTCGTGCCTCTGGCCACCTCCATGTTTATACCTAGAGACAGGAAGAGCTGGGAAAAAACACCGCTTAGTAGGAGTCTCAGCTGGGAACGTCAGTGGTCCTGCTGCTCTGATGTTCTCACATTAACTCCCCTGTTCCAGCGCAACAGTCCACTCTCGATGTGTCACATTAATAGAAATCCAAAGATACGGAAGAATCTGACCACAGATCCCCAGCACATCTTCGAGTTATGCACGGAACGTTGAGAATTAGCAAGGCTAGAATTAGATGCTCCATCAGCACCAGAAAAGCAACAGCCCTGTGATTCACTTTCCCCCCAATCCCCTCTCACGTCTAGGTAAATTCAACATAAGATGCAACTTCATCAGGGTTTGATTTCCCGCCCCCCCCCCTCATCCTTACAAGTAACTGCCAGTGACCTGTAGTGAAAGCCGGGTGAGGGAGGAGTCCATGTCCCACACTGATGATGTCATGTCATATCTCGACATTACGGAGAAAGGATAGAAGGTACAGAGCTGCTAAAATTGCCCAAAATATATTCCCAAAAATTCCCAAAAATTGTGCTCTAGGGTAAAATCTGCTCTTTGAACTGAAAACTTTCTTTTTGCAAGGTATGGGACTGCAGAACATATTTTCTAAGTTGCACACAGGTGAGTCTCTTTGATCTGAGAGTAGGTTCTGCATAAGAAAAAATGAAAAGCAGAGAGGATGTGTCTATGGAAATGAGATGCTGAAACATAAAAATCAAGGTTTGGGGAGTATCCTGACGTACATGCCACCAGTTTTTAGATACTAAGGTGGGTTTTGAAGGTTGTTCATGGGCGGCTTTAAAAACAGCTCATATTAAAAAATAAATCACTAAGTATCTTTGCTTACAGACGCTGGTTTTTCACATGCAATTTCCTACAAATCAATGCCCAGCCATTAGACACAATTCTTGGTATTGCATGTAATAAAAAATACCTAATCCAGGTAACTGGGCTTTGAGACAAAGACCAATCCAAATTTTCCTTATTTTGATAACCTGAGCAACTAAAACTAATTCTCATTTACATTTCTTTCAAACAAGTATAAAGCTCCTGACTTTGAAAGGCAGCACCCAGCTCTAGGTTTCAGATACCTTTATAGGCATTTCCCCACACTCTGCTACAGAAAGTAGCATGAGTACGCTTGCCAACTGGACTGGAAAGAATGACCTCTCCCTTTAACAGAGGTTTAATTTGTGGAAATGGGCTATTGCTGCTTTTAATGGTACGGAGGTAAATAACATCACCTGGTAAATATCATCCATTTAGCCTCTGTTAAAAGGACAGACCATCTTCCTCCAGACCAGCTGGCAGCACAAATCACAAGATACCCTGGGGCAGAGAACACCATTCTCACTGGCTGTTACGATGAATGCTCTTTTCATTGGTCATAAGGGGGCAGGTACTGGCACAATCGTTAACGGTGGTACTAGAGCATTTATTTACTTTATAACCTGCCACTCTGCCTCTATAACTACATCCAAGGCAGCTTGCAACATAAATGATAAAATAGCAATATGCTAAAATCCAATAAACACATCAAAGACAAGATAAAACCAACCATTAAAAGAGCAACCATAAAACACATCAAAATTCGCCATAAGTCAGTGGTTTTCAAATGTTCTGCATTCAGGGAATACTTTCCATATTGATTTGTCTGCCGAAAAAACAGTCAACGTATGCCAGGAAGTCGCTGTGTGTTGTAGCTGATTGCAGGGGACATTTTAGCCTGCACAATGTGTTCACCTCACACTGTTGTCCATGCACACTGAGAGCGAGCATCAAAATGCAGCAAACGGTGCTAAACTGGTAAGTGGATGGAGAGTTAAGTTTGATTTCCACTGTTGATCTGCTTGTTGTGACTTCAGGGAATGTCTGGAAGCTTAAACTGTATCAAACCACAGCAAAACTAAGCAGATCTAGTTCTCGTCACTTCTTGGACAGGAGGCCTTCTTAGAAGACTTAGATTCCAAAAGGTGCTAAGTTAAAACATATATCCTATTTTTATATTGACTTCATTTTTTAAAAAAAATTTTTGAACCCGCCTTACTAGTTTTCTGCTGTGAACGGATTCTTTCAACATGTATGCTGGTTTAAAATATTTTCTGTCATAAAGAAAGCTGTTTATATTGTTAATGGGTGTAACGATTTGCTTGTATGTTTTATTTTATAAGCTTTGCCTTTGGACCTTTAATTCAGCTCCTCCTTACATTACCTTAAACCAGGGCCTTTTTTCAGCGGGAACGCTGGGGAACGGAGTCCCGGAACCTCTTGAAAATGGTCACATGGCTGGTGGCCCCGCCCCCTGATCTCCAGACAGAGGGGAGCTTAGATTGCCTTCCACGCCACTGAGCAGCACAGAGGGCCATCTAAACTCCCCTCTGTATGGAGATCAGGGGGCAGGGCCACCAGCCATGTGACCATTTTCTCCGAGGGCAACCCACTGGGTTCCACCACCTCTTTTCCCAGAAAAAAAGCCCTGCCTTAAACGTATACCTTAGGAGGGCTCTGGCCACAACCAACAGTCTTCTTATTTCCAGTCACGCAGATCTCAAGAGCCCCAGCCCCTTTTTGTTTGTGTGATCTGTATATTGCTGCCTCCCTATAAGGTTTTTGTTGCCACCGAAGCAAGCAAAAGCCTTGGCTCTCCTTTTGTTTAACTGGTACTACAAGAAGGCTTTGTTATAGATGGCAGTGTGACAAAACGGTCAGCGTGTGAAGGTGGTTGTGAGGAGAAAAGGGATCTTTTTTCTTAAACAAAAGTAGAATTTAATTAAAAGTACATAAGCAGGATGGTTGCAGAGTTTTGATAAGCGTATTGGCTTCAGAATAGTTCTTAAGCTTGGTGGTTTCAAAAGAAATTATATCTTCTTAAAGGTATTTTCACACTCAGTCACACAAAGTAATTTTCCACACATGTCTTCACTAAAAGAATAAACTCTCTTCTCATCCACACAGACATAGATTCATTCAGGTCTTTCCACACAGCTTGCCTGACCTAGACAGAATAATCTCTCTCTCAACTACATACAGACTGACTCAGGGGGACACACAGAGTTTGCCTGACTTAAACAGCATTTCTCAGAACATGCCAGAGATTAACTGAACTTGGCAGAATGAGTCCCCTCTCAGCCTTCCCCACAGTTTGCCCAATTAGCCCAGAATGTCACAACTTCTCACAGACAGATCAGGCTCCACACAGACTGCCTGGCTAAACCAGAACGAACATTGCCTCTCTCCACTCTAACCAAGAACTCAGGGCCAAGCTACAAGTGATGGATGACACTTGAACGGCAAGTGAACAGACTCACGTATATTCCTCCCTGTTCACTTGCGCTCCACTTGATCATGTAGTGAACAGGGAGGAATACACGTGAGTCTGTTCACTTGCCGTTCAAGTGTCATCCATCACTTGTAGCTTGGCCCTGAGTTTCCTCTGCTCCCTAGGGTACAGCTGCCATCCAACCTGATCACACTCCATTCACCCATCCAGCCCCTCTCTTTCTTTCCTCAGGCTATCCAGTGATCACCAGCACTCAGCCCGGGCAACCATCCACACTGTACGATAATGACACTTCAGGTTACACTGGAACAATGAAGGGTATGTCCCTACCCACTCCTGATCTCCCTGCAGTTGCCAGGGTAGACCTTGAACCCCCGGCTGTGGGCTACTTGGGAATTCTGAAAACAGGTAAGCAGGCACCACCAAAAATAGCTGCCACTGTGGGCGTAGCCAACCACAAAATGGCTGCTATGGGCAAATCACAAAATATTGGGAAGTTCCAGGCCAAGAGGCCTCCTATGAGGGAGTGTTGTGTTTTAGTAGTTGTAGCTTGTTGATGTTTATAAGGTTGCTCCATTAGGGAGACCATAGTCTGTTGCTGGGCCGACTAGACCCCTTGATACTGAAAGGAAAAGGGATGTGTAGAAGGGGAAAAGACGGATGAAAAAGTAGATCAATGGCTGTAAGGACTGAAGGATAAAACCTTGTTTCAAAAGCCCTGCCGTGTGTTGTCTCCATGCTTGTACCACAGTCCACAACGCGGACATGTCCTTCCTGCAGACGTGAGGGAGATTCTGCTACCCCATCCCTGCAAACTTGTGAAGATGCGTGTTCAGACTGGCGTGGGGAATTGGCTTGCTTGTTTTTGCAGAGAGTGGGAACAGAAATCTTTACCTAACAAGGTGGCTGTGAGCAACTGTGAAGAGCAGGAAAAGGGCCTCCGAAACAGGTCTAAAGAGAAAGGTAGAGTCGATCGAAGGGTACTATATTGGGAGGGGGGAGGAACTTGTCCTGACTGAATGCTAGCAGATATTAAAACAAAGCTTAAGCAAATGGCACGTTTCTGAATGACACCCAGAAAATATCAACCCAGACCTGTTCCAATTTGGAGCAATAGTTACCTCTAAGCTTAAGGTGTAAATGTGGGGGGGATATGGGGCAGAGGGCAGAGGAGAAGTGAGTGTCTAGTCTTTCTACCTGGCAGAGAGACACAAAATACCAAGTCTCTGTGAGGTGCAGTGTGAATTGGAAAATAAGGGGAGATAGATAAGATGGGGAGCAAGGATAGACCTTTCCTATTCTGTATAAAAATCAGAAGGGAGGATCAGGTGCAACAGTCAGTGGGAAGCCCAGAGAGACGAAGTCATTTCATTAAGACTAGACTAACTGTGGGGTTCGGGTAGGGTTGCCAGGCCCCCACTGGGGACGGGGGATTCCCTACTCCCACCCTTCACCACCACCCCGCCCCCACTTACCTGGCCAGCGGGGGGAAAGGCGAGGGAATGCGCCTCAAGGGGCATGCTCCCAGGCAGCGTGGTGCACTCCGGTGCTCTACAGTGGGCCAATTTGGGCCCCAAACAGGCCAAATTCAGCCCTTATGGGGCCTAAATTGGCGTGCTGTGAAGCGCAGGAGCACTCCAGGGCCCGTCATGCCATCCCAGCAGCGCTCCCGTGTTCCGCGGCAGCCCCAAACAGGCCAAAACCAGCCCGCTGTGGAGCGCAGGAGCCTCCACAGTGTGCGGCGTGTGGCCTGCACCATGACATCACTTACCAGAAGGTGACATCCTCACACAGGCCAGGAGTGCACCTGCGCCAAGGCAAGCAGAAAGGTGACTGCCCGGCTTCCCACCTCCTGTCCAGAGGGTGAGGGGACTTGGCAACCTTGGGCTGCGTTGTCAGGTGGGATCCAGAAGCCAGCAACCGAATGTTGAGGGACCGAGAGGTGGCTTTTACGCACCTCTAGTTGCATGGAGAGGAGGGCAGAGTGTCCTTGCTGCAACAGGTTTGGGCCCAGGCTGGAACATTTGTATCTGACTGGAAGATGTGGATTTTAGGGGAGTAGAAGTTAGAGAGTGATCCAAATATGGACATGATTTAAAAACATGTGGAAAATATGGAGAAGGCAGCCTGCAATGATTAGTTTACCTGACAGGTGGCCAATTCAGGCCTGCTGGACAAAATGGCTTGATTGATGTACCTGAGTGGCAAACCTGATTAACAAAGGCCAGGAGATGGCTGATGTCCTCACATATGATTAATTAGTTCGGTGGATTCTGCCGTGTAAGGCAGATTCCTTGTTGGTCCTAGGTCAATTATTGCTCAGTAAACTCTGATCTTTAAACACGGCCTGAATTTTGATGACCCTCAGGAAGCCAAAGAACAGAAGTATAGTCACGGGAGTGCCCAGGCCCCCGGGCAGCCTGGCTACTTTCCTGTGTGTGAGCCAGCATTTCCATTCCTGCCGCCTGATGTTAATGTCTCAGTTTGATGCCAAACGTGGCTTTTCTCTCTCCTGCCATCTCAGACAACATGTGGCCTGTTTCGGAGGTGACCAGAAAACCAGACTCCAGCCTCAGGGTTGCTTTCAGGGTTACAACAACAGACACACGTACAGGCTCAGGAGCTATTGCATTCAGGCTAATCAGGATCTTTTATTTCTGTGGCCCCCAAGAGCCCCAATTTCTTCCTACAGTTTTGGATGACCAGATTCTCAGGGAAATAATCAGTGGGATGAGGTGCTTACAGGCATGAGGGAGAGGTGTTAACACTTGTTAGAGACAACAGAGAGAGAGAGAGAGAGCTACAGGAGGGGGTAGGAGCAGGGTAATACTTACCAAAGCTGGCAAGGCCTCCATTTGAATCATACTAAAATCAGGGCTTTTTTTCTGGGGAAAGGGGGTGGAACTCAGTGGTGGAACTCAGGACTGCACAATGACGTCACTTTGGGTCAGCTGGAACATGGGGGGAGTTTTTTAAAGTTTCAATCACCCTCGGCGAAAATGGTCACATGGCTGGTGGCCCCGCCCCCTGATCTCCAGACAGAGGGGAGTTGAGATTGCCCTCCATGCCAGCAAACTCCCCTCTGTCTGGAGATCAGGGGGCAGGGCCACCGGTCATGTGACAATTTTCAAGAGGTGCCTGACTAAAATTATTTGTTCTATTAAAACTATCAAACTTACTATTAAACTCTTACCAGACTTATCAAAGAACCATCAGATGAGTGTACATGAAATCATAAATGTACAAGTAATTTTGATTAAAAACAGAATCTAGAAAATCACACAGAGAAAATCTTTCTGACTCTGGTTGAGGAAGCCTGGGAAACTATCCAGAGTTCAGAACAGAGAGTCCTTTCAGACTGCCAGAAGTTGGTACAGAGACAACATTAAAAAACCAGAGGGATGACATGGAGTCATTCCTGTGGCGGTAATGGGAACATTTGAATTGGGGATCCTCAGGTGTCACGGAGCAAAGGGTGTGATTTTACAGACCCTTCCCTCAAACTAGGTCCCTCTCTGCACAGCCACATTAAGTTCTTTCTGTTAGAGCGAGTGTTAAACTACGCTGCGGAATTAAACGCCGAGCTGGTTAGAGAGGCAAAAGCTTTATTTGAGGAAGTTACATACTTGAGGGAAAGAGGGAGAGAAGAAGTGTGGCAGGAGAGAGAAGAAGCAGGATATTGCCCTGTATAGCCCAATAGGAGACAAGACAAGGAAATGACCCCCAGGAAACAAGAGAGATGCTACTCTCACTGTCCTAACCAAGTGATCCTTGCTGCCCCCTGCATGGTAGGCTCTTCTTACTTCTTGCTGCTGCAGTACACCAGACATTGCTATTTCTAACACTTTCTACTAATTCCTAAAATGGCCACCAAGCAACAGCCAGCAGGAGAGCCACCAGCATTGAAAAAAACAAAGCCCCTTCTTTTCAGGAAGTAAGGAAGGCTTCTGTTGCAGCCTGTTCCTCCCAGCCCATTGTTTAGCTCTATTATTCCCTGGGGAGGGGGCTTTCAGGGGGGTTGGAGTTGTTGCCAACCAAATGTCACCAAAATTGCAACAGAGTGTCGTCTGCCCATCTTTCAAAGAACCCTCAAGTTTCAAGTAAATTGGGCAAAGTGTTTGAATTCTATACCCCCCTGAACAAGCCAAGGCTCTTCTACTTTCACAAGGGGAAAAAAGTCTCTCTCCATCCCACAAGGAGGTGTGGAGGTGGGCTAGGGGAAAGGGGAATGGCAGCTCTTGCAGCTTGGGATTGGCTCTTTGCCCCTCCCTGACAACAATCTGATTGGAAGGGAGAAAACCTTCAGAAAATTAGTACAGGTTCAAAGTGAAATGCAAGCTCACACTACATGGCTTTTCAGGGAGAGGTTTCGTGACTACTGAAAAACTCAACTCAACTCAAACAGGGCACAGTATCTTATTCCAGGACACCAAAAGACTGGACAACACTTCCAACTACTTTGTCAGACTGCACAGGGAAGCCATTGAAATTCACAAGCATAAGCAAAACTTCAACAGGAAAGAAGAAACCTTAAGAATGAACAGAGCATGGTTTCCAGTTCTGAAAAACACCAGGCTAACAAAACACTTTACACCTGACAATAGCCCTGCAGAGAAGATTAGCACATCAAGCACCAATCCATATGCAAAAGAACCTCCTCAGGATACAGTGAAGCCTCCCGCCATTAGCATTCCACACCCTGGGAAACTCTTACAGGATGATGGTTGTTGTGGGTTTTCCGGGCTGTATTGCCGTGGTCTTGGCATTGTAGTTCCTGACGTTTTGCCAGCAGCTGTGGCTGGCATCTTCAGAGGTGTAGCACCAAAAGACAGAGATCTCTCAGTGTCACAGTGTGGAAAAGATGTTGGCAGGTCATTTATATCTACTCAGGAGGGGTGGGGTTGAGCTAACCAAGGCCGACTCTTACAGGATGACTCAGCTCAACCCCACCCCTCCTGAGTAGATATAAATGACCTGCCAACACCTTTTCCACACTGTGACACTGAGAGATCTCTGTCTTTTGGTGCTACACCTCTGAAGATGCCAGCCACAACTGCTGGCGAAACGTCAGGAACTACAATGCCAAGACCACGGCAATACAGCCCGGAAAACCCACAACAGCCATTGTTCTCCGGCCGTGAAAGCCTTCGACAATACAACTTTACATTTGATTGATCAACCAGTTAAAGGGTAGTTTATTGGTCAATTTAACCGTCCTAAACAGAATTGCACCATTCTAATGTTGAAGGGTGCAACATGGTTTAGGACTACTCTGTAAAACATCTTTTATCTGTGGCAAAATACTGGTGGGGCAAAGCCACAGGCCTTGCATTCAACCAGGCCCCTCGGTTTGCAAGACGCTCCATTCATATCAAGGACCGTGCTGCCAGAGCTGTGCTTTGGCGCCACCACCGATTGCCAGACGATGGTCTTGAAGCTGTCAGCTCAGGAAGGGTCAGGGGACAGAAGGGGCCAGTAGGATTCTACCCTGTCCCGTAAAGCTGCCTACTCTGGCTTGACTTCTCGACAGGCAGTGTATGGCTCAGAGCCAAGCTTCAAGTGACGCCTGACACAGGTTGGACGCTTGTCAGCTTCCCTCATGTTTTGATGGGAAATGTAGGCGTCCTGGTTTTACAGCTTGGCTCTCCATTACAGCTGCAAGACCAGGATGCCTACATTTCCCATCAAAACTTGAGGGAAGCTGACAAGTGTCCAACCTGTGTCAGGCGTCACTTGTAGCTTGGCTCTCAGATGCAGATAGAGAATGTGATCCTATGGTCCAGTTTGAGCCCCTTGAAATCAGACGGGTTTCAGCTGGAGGAACAATATGTAGGACAGCACTGACAAGAGCTGTAGTTTATGGCAACGTTCATTGTATGCATTTCTTATTTTTACTGCTTGGTTTCTACTTTTTAATCTTTATTTTCTTTTGTCATGCCTTGTTTTCTAACTTTGTAAGCCATTCTTATTACATTGTTTATTATATGCTTCATATTGTTCCTATTACATGACTAAATTTTAATAATAATAATAACAACTTTTGATTTATATACTGCCCTTTAGGATGACTTAACGCCCACTCAGAGTGGTTTACAAAGTTTGTTATTATTTTCCCCTCAACAAAACACCCTGTGAGGTGGGTGGGGCTGAGAGAGCTCTGAGAGAGCTGTGACTAGCCCAAGGTCACCCAGCTGCGACTAGCCCAAGGTCACCCAGCTGGCTTCGAGCAGAGGAGTGAGGAATCAAACCCGGTTCTCCAGATTAGAGTCCTGCACTCTTAACCACTACACCAAACTGGCTCTCAGTTGTGTAATCCATCTTGTAAAGTGGACTATACATTAAACAATCAAATAAATACTAAATGGTGAGCAGTTCTCAAAAGGACCTGTCAGTTCTAATTTGCTTGCATGTTTCCAGGTTCAGCCACCACCAGATTGCTCGGGTAAATGAAAGAAGATTGCTGCAGACCGCCATTCTCTGCCAACGATCAAAAGGACGTTTGCATTGTCCTCTGACTATGCCTGCATTTCTCATGCTGAGCTAATCTATAATAATAACTTGACGCACCAGGATTCCCCGTCATCACTGCACAGAAGAGTAGCCATTCTAATGTGTTATTCCATAAGAGAACCACTTGAATTATTGTATAAATGGAACACCAGAGTGTCCTTACAAACACATACTCTGGAAGCAATATTCATATACAAGCTTTTTTTTTTTGGCAGTTTTGACCTTTGAGGAGTCGTTATCATTGCTCGGCAAACTGCAAGAAAGTTGCAGAAATCTTAGCACTTACCTTTCCCAAGATTTTGTTGTGTAGATTTCTGTTTTCAGAATAAATGTGAAATGAGTAGTTCCCTTTGTATTAATAGACTTTACTACTGTACAAGGGAAACCCTCAGTCAAATTCACAGCAAGTACAGCTCCCAAGTGTCTCAAAAAATGTGCCAAAGAGCTATGAAGACAGGGAAGCCCATCAGCAGTATGACTTAGCACCAGAGCCTGCCTGAACTTCTTTCCCCCCTGCAAGAAGTACTTCAAGACAAAGTTGCCATGGCCAATTTGAAACCAGGGGGCTTTTGTGGTCAGATATATATCACAGCAAATCTTAAATGAGGGGCACGTTGACACGACCAACATAGATTCGTTCACTGATTCCATGGATTTTGTATACTGCTCATCTCTGTTTAAAAAATAAATAAATCCTGAGCTGATTTACAATTAGCTTAAAATCACAAGCCCGGCCAATCAATAAAATCCTAAAGCGGACCAATCAATAAAACTAACAGCTGAAGATAAAATCTGCACCAAATCCAGTAGGAATAAAATACTTAGACGGTCCAATATAACGGTGCAGCCGCAGTAAACACTGATTGCAATAAACTAGCAAAAATGGTTCAAGAGCAATAGAACTGGAGAGATAAAAATGGAACAAAATAAACAGCGGTACATCAACAGGACCCTACACATCGGCCACATTTCTTTAAAAGAACGAGAGAGAGAGAGACTATGAAAATGCCTGGCCGTAATAGCATATCCCTAATCAGAGTAGCGGTCTCAAATATGGTCCCGGACGATGTGTTTTCTGGCACCAGCCTGCCTCCTGAGTGTTGCACAGGGAACAAGCTCTCCTCTCCTTTTGGAAACTGAACAGCAAAGCAAAAAGCTGATTCTGGCCTCCTTCTGCCTCCTTGCTGCTGTAGAAAAGAAGGCGTTATCCCTGTGGCATCTGCAGGGAGCATCTGCTCAGAAACAGCGTCCTCCATCACAGGAGGAGACTTGACTTGGGACTTTCCAACATTATGGGATTAACCTGTTCCTGTGGCAGCCATTTTGTGCTTGCACTGACACGGCAAAATGCCTGTAGGCTCAACAAGGCTGAAGCCCCCTGAATTAGAGGGAAGAGCATTCTGTAACCAGCGAAGTCCCTGTTGCTAGTGTCCAGCCACCACAGTTCTGAAGGTGGACCCCACCGATTGCCCCATCTTGCTACTGTTTAGAATGGCCTATGATGGCCATGATGCAATAAACCACACGTGCACGTGTGGGAGAACCACATCCATAGCGTGGAGCTTCTCTGAAGGTGCCAGCACAGTGTATACTGCTCTTGAGTTTCAGTTTAGATTTAATAGTAGGCCATCTCTTCAGCATCGAGTAGAAACTTCAAAGAAATCTCTGGCTCCTCAGCATTTCTCTCTTGTTCTTTCAGCATGTGATCTGCTGAAAAAGCATTCAGAATTACTGCTAGTTCCTAGGACAGAATCACTGCTCTATTACATTTCTCTCTGGTCTGCACGCGTATGTGATGATACTCAATTACCATCAATTTCAGTTTAAATTTTATGATGTAGTAATTTGTATTAATAATATTGTACTTTTCTTGTTATTTGCTATGGCTGTGCTGAAGTATTGATTGATTGATTGATTGATTACTATCACCAGGCCTTTTTTTCTGGAAAAAGAGGTGTTGGAACTCAGTGGTGGAACTCAAGACCGCACAATGACATCACTTTGGGTCAGCTGGAACAAGGGGGGAGTTTTTTAAAGTTTAAATTGCCCTCGGCAAAAATGGTCACATGGCCAGTGGCCCCGCCCCCTGATCTCCAGACAGAGGGGAGTTTAGATTGCCCTCCGTGCCTCCGAGCAGCGCTTTGGGCAATCTAAACTCTCCTCTGTCTGGAGATCAGGGGGCGGGGCCACTGGCCATGTGACCATTTATAAGAGGTGCCGGAACGCCGTTCCACCTTATTCCTGCTGAAAAAAAGCCCTGACCATCATATATGCAAGTGTGAACATGTCACCATGGATCAAACACTACAGGGATTACTTCCCATCACAACAAACATGATGTTTCCCCCCAGAAAATATCCACACATTCAGTACACGTCACCCAATGACAAACAATGATGTTACACCCAACTGGCTACCTATGTATCTAAGACATTTTCCTCTTGCCATGGGAGGCTGTGCCATAGTCTCACCAGTCCACAACAGCTAAGCACCTTGTTGCCAGAAAACGTCAGATGTGGGAGAGAAGGGGATAACACTCACTCATGTCCTCTTCTCTTCCCCATTGGCCTTACAACTTCCAGAAAAGTTCCACTCCTGCCCATGTAAACTAGGTCTTCCTCTAAGGCTACAAGGAGCAGCTTCTACATACCTAGCTTTACCAAATAGGTGCTCCCATTATAAGGAGATTATAGATCTTGGTGAGGCTGTGAAACCGCAGCGACAGCTTCCCGCCTCTTCAACTCTGGATTTGGCTCTTAAAAATAGATCTTCGACTTTGTCTTGTTAAGCAATGCCTCCAGCAGTGTCTTATTAAGCACTGTCAAAGGAGGCAGTCACTCACAACAGCTCCCACCTTTTCACCCTTATTCCCTAGGCATGCATTCCCTATGCATCAGGCACATTTACTTATTAGCTGCTCTGTCTTTCATGTGTGAAATCTTTCTAAGTCTACAGCAATTAAAATCGAAATTATTGTGTTTATGCGATTTAGGTACTTTTTTGCAATCAGCAGGAAGTCGGGGCATAATTTCTGCAAAAATTACAGTTGTATTAGGCTTCAGAATAAGAGGCACTGGTGCCTATTTTTAGCTGGATATAATATTATAAACACAAACTTCATGATGAGACTTCAGATTAGGAGGAGGCGAGTCCTTGGAAGTCACATCTCATGAAATTCTAAAGGCTGAACTGGTGGCTCAAAACTCAGCAAAGATCGATGGGATTCCAATCCCAGAGGGGTTCTGGGTTTCTCACAGTCTCTTGGCATTCTCGATGGTTTGCTTGCACCCATTAACAGACACTCAGGATGTTGTTGTGGGGGACACAAAGTCAGAGTCGTCCTAACTTTTAATTTATTTTATTTACTTTAGATTTTTATTCCGCCCTCCCTGTATAAATTGCTAAAACTGTCAACATTATCCCAAGATTAGTAATTTACAAGTGGGGGGCCCACCAGGACTTGTGGGGGAGGGGAATCTCATTTTTCTCTCCCTGACTATTTTCTCCTTCCCTTCTCTGACAACCCCTATAGGTAAAGGTCAAGGTAGTCCCCTGTGCGAGCACCGAGTCATTAGTGACCCATGGGGGGACATCGCATCATGATGTTTTCTTGGCAGACTTTTTACGGGGTGGTTTGCCATTGCCTTCCCCAGACATCTACACTTTACCCCAAGGAAACAGGGCGCTCATTTTACCAACCTCGGAAGGAGGGAAGGCTGAGTCAACCTTGAGCCAGCGACCTGAACATGGCTTCTGCCGGGATCGAACTCAGGTCGTGAGCAGAGCTTGGGCTACAATACTGCCACTTACCACTCTGCACCTCTCCTTTTTCCCTGCTTTCTTCTCACCCACCAGCCAACCTTTATCTGCCTTTCCATCTCCAGCTTTTCCTCCTTCCTTTCATCACCCAGCCTCTCCCCAGAAAAAAGCCAGTTACACAGTGCCAGCCCAACCACTGGGCTAGGCCGAGATGTATGGTGCAAGCCTGGCTGGAATTAGTTGCAGAGTAAGGACTTATGGGGAGCACCTTATTTTTCCATGTATCTATCTCCCGACATTATTTCTCTTGTCCTGGGAGCCCCCATATCTTCAAATTTCCACAATTTCTTCTCTTTCCCACTTACCTTTTATCTTCTCCCATCTTCAGCTATTTTTATTATTCAGATGCTCCATTTATATCCTGCCTTTCTCCCCAAAGCAGCTTACATTATTATCCTTCTCCATTTTATCCTCACAGCAACCCTAGTTTGAGAATGTGGGACTGGTTCAAAGTCACCCAGGGTGGGTGTCTCCCGGATACTTAGCTTGACTCTGTGACCACTATACCTCACTGGCTTTCATGGGCTGGCTTCTGTTGAACTATAGCAACCAGCTAGGTGTGGATGAGTCATGCGGATTGCATGGTAGTGAGTTGCTTGGTGGTTGCTGGTGGGTCTGGCCCCAGTGAGTACTCCTTCAAAGGCTAAAACAGCTTTGGAAAGGACCTTGGCTTTAACTGACAGAAACTAAGGCTTAGAAGCTGGCAATACTGTTGTGGTTGCCTAGCAACAGCCACTGTGGCCATTCTTCCCTTAAAACTACAGGAGCTGCTTCTATTATTTTGGTTTTTTTTAAAACTCCCTGATGTATTTCTTTTCTTTTTTTAGATTTCAGATTTTTCTGCAAACCTAGGGCTTTGTTTTAGGTTTGTAGAAAGATCTGTCCTGTCTGTTCATGTCTCCAAACTCTGGATTTAAGTATGTACAGATTTGGCCATGCTGGGAATCAGATATATTGATAATTTCTTTATTTAGATATTTGTACCTTGTTTTTCTCACCCATGGGGACCCAAAGTAACCTCTAACATTGTTTTTCCCTCCTCTTCTTTATCCTTACAATAAACATCCTGTGAGGTAGAATAGGCTGAAAAACAGTGACTGGCCAAAGTCACCCTGTGTGATCCCATGGTGAATTGGGGATTTGAACCTGGGTTTCTCTTATCATAGTCTGACACTCTGAAAACTATACAGTTCTGACTCTGGTTCACACATGCAAACATGCAGCTTATATTATTCAATGTCGTTCCTGGTATGTATGAGATGGTATGGAGAAACCAGTGGTGTTGGTAGGACAGAATCTCCTACATGTACTGCTGGTTTAGAAGCCATAGCATCATTTCTCCCCTTCTGAACACATTTACCACCAGCTCCTCTCTTCTTTTAACAAAGCAGAAAATAGGAAGTATATTTGAGCATATACAGAGTACCTTTTCATCACCGCAGAGCATGTGCTACTCATGACACACACCAATAAAGAACAAACCTTCTTTCCAGGGCAAATGTCAGGATTCCAATGTCGGCACCATTTTTAAAAAATTATGTACTGCCTGTCCTATGTCTCTTGTCAAAATTACAAGACAAAAGACCAAACATTTATGTGAGCAGTCGACCCTGGCCTCCGTCATTTTATAGGAGCTTATGATATAAAACCCATAAGCCCCTTGAATCTGATGCATCTTAATTCACTTTAGAGTCCCAGCCGGCTGAGCGAAGTGTTGCCGAGTCCCACCCAGGAGAGTGAGTTATGAATGGAATGTGAATGCAAATGCCAAGGATTGCGCATGAATGACTCCTGCTCCTCCAAGCTGTGGAATGTGTAATTGGGACAATAAGGGTACTCATGAATCACCACCAAAACATTCCAATCGCCCCTCTTTTCTGGGATTGAATCTGATCGAGGGCCATCAATCAGCTCCAATAAGTTTATTACTCCTGACTAGGAACATCTAATCAAGGGTCTAAATTCATTAGCTAAGCTCCGGGAACATAAATTAGCAACCGTTTCTTTGTGAAGCACCAAGAGAACGTAATCTTATTCCTTTGTCACACCCTGGTAGCACCAATCAAAAGTACTCAAACCTTTGTCATTCCCAGGAGGTGACCTTTAAGGTCTTTGTCCTAACGGCTGAGGGGGCTCCCCAGCCTCAGGATATGATTTGCCCTGTAAGAATATGGGCTTTGCCCCATTCAAATCATACACACTTGTTGGGACCCAAGCGTAGTGCCCTCAGTGTCTCTCTCTCTGAGCCCTCCTATATGGCCAAAGAGGCAGGACGTTTGAAGCTCTCTTCTTCCAGGGACCATCCCCACTTCCTGGATAAGTAATTATCATCCGAAATATATTCCAATTTCACCACTGCTTTTCCTAAGAATCTTGTATGCTTGTGAGAATTCTGGTGTATGTGTGAATTTCCCCTTTAAATAAAATTACTCTTTGACTTTGAAAAACACTCATCTCGTTAGTCTCCTTGGGAAGTGGACCCCATAAAAATTGGTGAAATATCCCTCATCGTTACCCCTCTTGCACAGCCTTCTCCTTGCTGCTAATTCCCCCTTACTCACAAGAAGTCCCATTCAGGTAACGTTTTGAGGGGGGCATTCAGGGTTGCAATACTAAGAATTCCTACTTGCAAGTTAATGGTATTGAAAGAAGAGGGAATAACTTTTTAGCAAACAAAATTAAACATGCTCCAAACTTCAGCTCATATTCTGTTCACCAGTCACAAGTGGAGAGCCAGTTTTTGTCAGTCAGGTCAGCTGCTCATGAACAGTTCAAACCTGTTTGTCTGGTTACTGTTTGAATAATAGTACTGCACGTTTGGCAAGGTTTCACACATGTACATTTTCACACCGTCTGATGAGAGTTATAGTTTCTCCCCTACCCCCAGACCTGCTGTTGCAGCACCCAGTTGCTTAAATAAAGAGTGCAAATCAATCATCCAGGCAGTAATAGTAAATAAACACTATTTTTTTAAAAAAAATCCTTACCATTTAGAGGTTGTTTAAATCCATGTTATGTAAGGTTATTTTACACATGCATTTTTGCACACCTTTATGGGAAGCATAGTTTCCCACATTCGTCACTTAATTATCAGACCTGACACTCCATGACCCTGGGGGCGAGCTGATTTCACATACTGCATAGATTTGAAAAAAGCAACAAGGCAAGTAAATGGAATTGCACCATCACAGCTACTGTACTGCCACAAAACTGTATTTGAGGTCGAAAGCAGCCCACGGAACAAATCCAAGTCTTGGCTCATAGTATATTAACCTATCTAACAAATTAACTGAAAAGCCTGCAGCATGCCTAGGTAAAACTGAACATGAAGCTTCTTGCTTGTGATGACACTACCATTAAATCACATACTAGCACTCCGTACCTGACAATAGACAATCATTTCCATCACTCACTAAAACCTCTTTTTGAAAGCTCTCCTCCAGTGCTTAAAAGCACACATCTGGTACTATCTCCGTGGCTTTTTACTGTTAGCAGGAGAGCCACCTGAGGATGCCACGCAAGGTGCTTTAAAAGATCCTCTTCTTGGCCCTGGATCTGCCAAAGAAAACAGTGGAGTGTATTTTAAACAGGTTGGGTTTCTATAGCTGGATATTACAAACTCCCTGAGGATGCTGGAGAAGGAGGTAGAATGCTGAAGTGGTTGCCATTTTTTCTTTCAAATACACAAGGTCAGATAAATCATGAAAATATAACGCCTTCTCAGCTGCCTGACAATAGCCATTGTGTTAGTATAATGCGACTCTTTTGTGACTGAAACATTTTGGAGGAGGGGGAAAGGAGAGATGTGGGAAGTTTAAAAAAAGAATCAGGAGGTGCTCGATGGGAACTCTCGCTCTTGAAGGTGCACTGCTGCTAGGAAGTCTGGCATCTTCATTATCCTCTCGTGTTCTTTGATTGCTGGCTGTTTCAAGTTGAAGTGCCGAGGAGTCTCTCCATCATGTCCTAAGTAACTGGTATCACTACGAGAGACGGAGACAGTAAGCGTTCTTGCAGTCACTGAAGTCTCATGAGAGCAACAGAGGGGAGGAAAACAATAATCTTTTTCACTGAGAAAGAAACCGTATTCTCCAGGTTTTGTTGAAGGGCGCCTTCCTAGGTCAAGGAAAATAAAATGGAGTTTTCCCAGACTGAGTCTCAAGACAGACAAGTGTCTCTAGAGATCACCCTTGCATACGTCTATCAGTTGCTGAGGATTTACATGTGTGAATCTTTCATATCATCCTATTTTGTTTCCCAAGTGCCCCAAAATACTGCTGAGCAACAATAATTTTGCCCACACATGAGAAAAAAGCAAGAGGTGCGAAGAGAGCTAAGATGTGTTGTGATAGGTGACTCAACATGCCTTGGATCTTGGGTGGCACCACATGTATCTCTGTATGTGTTACCTTCTTGCTAAGTAGATGATTTCTCTTTGTTTATGATGGGAACTTCTCCTGAACCCTCCTCTCTGTGCCTGTCTTCATTTATAGAGTTTCTCTCTCTTTCCTCACGACTTCCCATGGAGGAAGATGCACTTTTCAGAGCTTCTGCCATAAAGGCCTGCACTACATGCCTGCCTGCAGCCATGATGCTGAACTAGGCGGCCATGGTATAGGGAAAGTAATGCTTTAGACCAGGATTCTTCCTTTCTTCTACAAGAAATTGCTGTGAATGGAGTCTACCTCAATAAATGTCAGTGTAAATGAGAGACAGATTGGTGTAGTGGTTAAGAGTATGGAACTCTAATCTGGAGAGCTGGGTTTGATTCCCCGCTCCTCCACTTGAAGCCAGCTGGGTGACCTTGGGCTAGTCACAGCTCTCTGGAACTCTCTCAGCCCCACCCACCTCACAGGGTGTTTGTTGTGGGGATAATAATGGCATACTTTGTAAACCACTCCAAGTGGGCATTAAGTTGTCCTGAAGGCAGTATATAAAACAAATATTATTATTAAGTTCTGTCTTTTCTATAATTTAATTGTCTGAAGATAAATGACCATACATTGGGGGAAATTTACTCTGCTACTGAACAAAATGTAACTATTTCTAATAAGAAGGTGTTACCAGAACTGCTTTTTATGGGGAAATTAGCTGCAGTCTGGGTTTAATTATTGCGGATCTTGGCCAGCTATACCAGAGTCCCTCTTCCAGACTGCTCGTGCAATAAAGAGGCGAGACTAATAAGGATAAAACGTGTCTTTACTAATAGTGTTGCGTATCCCTATAATAACACACACAATCAAGGTACATACAAGAAACTAGGAAATAAAGAGTAGGAAAAATAGAGCCGTTTGCATTAGCAGAAGGACCCACTTGAGATTGACGGAACTGAGTATACTCACCTGGTCACGGCGTGGAAGAAAGATGTAGCAGTGAAGCGTGGCAGTATCTAATGCCTGCACTAGACCCGTAGAGAGAGGCAGCGGAGGTTAAATACCCCAAAACGTACCCTGGGGCTGGTGCCTTTCCCTGTGGTTCTCAAAAGGGGAACAAAGGCTTGATGGCTCTACAGCTATCCTTGATGGGCCACTTTAATGTCTAATTGCATGATGGTGACACCTCAGGAAGAGGAGACTAAGGAGGGGAGGGGAGTGCTGGGCAGGTTGATTGGATCGGCCAGGAAGCTGGTGTTATCTTGATGGCATCAGCTCTGGAATGCAGTGGCTGCATTGAGATGCGTCCATTAGCTGTTCTGGACAGTCAGCACTTAGCTTCCATTCTGGGGCGGTTTCTGAGATATACAGAGCGGGGCGAGGTTGGCCGCTGCAGATGTAACTGGCTCGCTTTCACGAAATGGCAGCCTTGAAGTAAACTGCCCAGGCTGGCTTTTTTTTACTGCTTTGGAACATGGCTTCTTCCTTGGCACGGCTTGGGCTTGCTAGCAGGCTGCCCAGTGGCGAGGGCAGGCTCAGTGACCAGCTTGCAAGGGGCTCTCCATGGGAACTGACCAAGGGGTGCCTGTCCAGGCTCGTGGAGACTCCCTCCGGCTGGCACTGTGCTGCTGGCAGCATGGTTCTGGGCCCAGGTGAGGTAGGTGCCCAAGGAGGCAGGAAGCAGGCATAGATGGCATAGTCCATTGCAGCGGTAAGAACAGGAAGCAGGCATGGGCAATGCTGCCCCAAAACAGAGTCTTTGGTGGATCTTTAAAACAGCAAGGCAGGAAACTGACACAGTCCATGGCAGGCCCCATAATGGAAGGAGGGGGGGGGTCCCTGGCAACAAGGGAAGGGTTAGGGTTCTGTGGATCTAGACCATTGAGTTCAAAATAGATTCTTACCATTTAAATTGTGTTTTATCGTAATAGTAACGACAGATTTTAAAGTACATCAGTAGATCAAATTTTGAATTTGAAATTCTCTAACTCATTCAATTCATTTCCTCTGAGCTCAACATAAAATTACAGTTATGACAGGTTGATTGTTTAGGGCTAAATGTACCCTGCAATTCTATGCTCCTTTTATGTTTCAGGAAAATTTTTAATGGCTGAACTTTTTAAATAGTTTATTTTAATTATTTTTGTACTGCATTTTATTATTCTTATCATGTTTTACTTGATAAGGTGAACAACTTCACACAGATTCTCTGAAGAGGCAGCATATACATTTTCCAGACAAATAAAAAGCACAGAATATATTACAAGCAGCCACGTTATTTAAAGCCTTGTTTCTTTTAAAAAGTAAGTTTCTGGCTCCTGTGCCCCCACTTGGATACATAACTTAACACGATGAGGAAGGTTGAGCGGTCAGTGAAGCGGAGAACAATTCCACCAGGAGCTCGGTCTCTGTCAAGGGTCATGAGTCTAAACTTCTGGCAGAGTCACTCAAGGAGGAACGGTCAGAGCTGAGACACCAGACTGAGAGCCAAGCTACAAGTGACGCCTGACACAGGTTGGACACTTGTCAGCTTCCCTCAAGTTTTGATGGGAAATGTAGGCGTCTTGGTTTTACAGCTTGGCTCTCCATTGCAGCTGCAAGACCAGGATGCCTACATTTCCCATCAAAACTTGAGGGAAGCTGATTTGGTTTCGTTTTCCCGGACATGTCGGACGCTCCTCTCCGCAGGTCAGGGAGGAAACGTCCGAGCAGCCTGACCGGGCGGTTGGCCTGCGAGGGTTAACCCCCAGGACTCCCAGTGAGGGGGTCAGGGTCCGGAGCGCGGCAGGAAGAACCTCCTGAAAGCAATGCAGGGGGTAAATTGCCCGTTTGCTCCAACGGAGGCTGGCAGACTTGCGCAGCACACCGCGTGCAGCCGGGCCATGGAGAACGGCAATAAGCAGATTTAAGGTGAAAACCTGTAAGTGAATCCCTTCTGATTTCTAAGCGTATGTGAAGGATTGGTGGGAGTTGAAGCTAAGAAGGTGCGGATTTCTTCCCCTTCACGGAGTTTCGGAACTTAGCTGGCGCCTCCCCCCCCTAAGATGGTGACGAAAAAGCAGAGCCCTGCAATGAGTAAATCGGTGATGGCGATGTTACAGGGGAAGGGGGAAACCCTGGAAGAGATGGTCAGACGAGCGGTCTTTGAAGCTATGCAGCCCTTTGTAGCGAAGTTAAATGAAATGGGGCAAAAGGTTGATTCAGTGGAAAGCGAAGTGAAAACCATTAAAGAAACAGCGTCTGGAGCAGAGCAGTCTGCACGCGAAAACGTAGTACTCGTGAAAGCAACAAGTAAAGAAGTGAAGCTCTTGGAGAATCAAATAATAGGATTGCAAGTGGACCGTGCCCAAACGGTACTGCGTCTTCAGAATGTAAAAGAGGAGCAAAGTGAAAATTTAAAAGATTTGGTGTCGGAACTTTTGGCGTCATTCGCCAAGGTAACTAAAGAAGAGTTAAAAAGCGATATTTTGGAAGTCCGTCGGACATCTTCAAAGTATGTAATGAAGCGTCAGCTGCCTCGCGAGATTATTATTGACTTTTCATCTAAGAAGACTCGGGACACCATCTTATATAATTCGTATAATGTGGATTTGGACTATTTGGGCAACAAGGTTAAAATATTGGAGGATGTTCCATTTCTGGCTCGTAAAAGAAGATTTAAGTATAAAAGACTTGTGGCTTTCCTGAGGAAATGTGATGTAAAATACAAATGGTTGTTTCCGGAAGGCGTCTGGTTCAGATACAAGGATCAAACCTACAAGATAACATCGGAAGTACAGCTGAGAGACTTTTTGTTTAACCATCAGGAGTTTCAGCAAGAAGAAAGTCCAAAGTCTGAAGGGGAGAGTGGGGGGGGGGGAGGAGGGAACGAGCGCAGCTATTGTAGCTGCGCAGAGAGAACTGAGACCGAGACGCAGGGGGGGGGGAGAAGACCTGATGCTGAATGTAGTCTGTATTGTATAAGATCTACCAATCTGATAGCATATTAGAAACTTAACTTTAAAGAAAAATTGCAGCATGAAGGGAATACAAGACATGTAGAGTAGTGTGCGTTTTTTGTTCATATGTTGCTCTTCCCTTTTCCCCAGTCCCCCCTTTTTCCCTTATATCTTTGTAGTCTTTTGTAGTTTTCTATGTTAGATATTAAAAATAAAAAAAATTGCAAAAAAAAAAAACTTGAGGGAAGCTGACAGGTGTCCAACCTGTGTAAGATGTCACTTGTAGCTTGGCTATGAGAGGCATTCATCCTGTTCAGGAATCAGTAGCCACATCTGCAGAAGAAAACTGGCAGTTCCACTGGGGATGGGGTAAAGGAATCCTTGAATGGTAGCAGCAGAAGTGCAGGATGATGCTGGTGGAGGATCTTCCATAGACAACAACAGTGACACTTTAGCTAACCCTGGTACAGAAGAAGGCAATGGTGCCCCGCCTCTGATTATCTCATACCTTGAAAGCCCTATGATGAGAATCCAAAACAAAAAAAGATACGATTCGAGAAGACAGGATCCTCTGGTCAGAAGGCACTCAATTGGCCACTAGGGAAGAGTAGTGCACAAGTATCAATAGTTTCTTAATTACGTGACTGGATTAAAGCTGCAAAGACGTCCAGTTGCTGATGTGAACAGATGCAAAAGAAAAGTCCAAAGCTGTGTGACACGTATAAGGGAAATACGGAATGTGAGAAGTGTGATGCCAGGTAAGCTCGAAATCATGTAACAAGAAATGGAATGTTTAAACATGGTAATCCTGGGTGTGAGTGAACTGAAGCAACTGGATTAGGACATTTGCAATAAAAGAATTAAAAAGTGATTTACTCGAAGAATGACAAGCTCAAATGATACAGTGTTGCTCTTATAGTGAGATGAGATGCAGCACAAGCAATCACGAAGTGACCAAAAGTGTGACCAAGTAATATTTATTTACTTCAATTACTTAATATCAATCAGACTTCACAGAAAGCCTATCAACATAACGATCATTCAAGTTTATGTCCCAACAATAGATGTTAAAGATGAAGAACTCAAAAGCTTTTATGCAAGCGTCCAGGAAGAAATATACCTAAACAACATACACTGACAATCATAGGTGGCTGGAACACTGACGTAGGAAAAGAAGCAGAATCAAATATCGTTGGAAAATTTGGACCGGGATTATGAAATTAAGCAGAACAATAATAATAATTACAACATTCAGTTTATATATCGCCCTTCAGGATGACTTAACACCCACTCAGAGCGGTTTACAAAGTATGCTATTATTATCCCCATAACAAAACACCCTGTGAGGTGGGTGGGGCTGAGAGAGCTAGAAGCTGTGACTGACCCAAGGTCACCCAGCTGGCTTCAAGTGGAGGAGTGGGGAATCAAACCCAGCTCTCCAGATAAGAGTCCCGCACTCTTAACCGCTACACCAAACTCCAAGAATTTTGTGAAGCCAACAATTTGTTCATTGCAAACAGATGTTTCAGGAAAGCGAATAGATGATTGTATACACGGACATCACTGGATGGCCAAAACAGGAATCAAAGAGATTACATAATGGCAAGCAGAAGATGTGGAAGGTCTATACTCTCTGCTAAAACAAGACCAAGAGCTGATTATGGTAGAGATCACCAACTATTTTAATATCACAATTCAGAATTAAGCTGAAGAGAGATACTAAAATCATCTTAGCACCTAAATATAATCCAAATAACATTCCTGAAGAATTTAAAGTCCGTATAAATAACAGATTTGTACTACTAAGTTCAATTGAATGTGAACCACAGGAACTCTGGGCTGAAACCAGAGACATTATCAAGGGGGAATGTGCAAAGACTTTTTCTGTAGCTGAAAGAAAGGAAAAGCCTTGACGTATGACTAATGAAACTCTTAAAATTACTAAAGTGAGTCAAGAAGCAAATAGATTCACAAATGGAAGTGATACTAGAGATCATATTGCAAATTTGCAGTGGTTACTGGAGCACACCAGAGAATTTCAAAAGAAAATTGTTTGTGTTACACAGATTATAGCAATGCCTTTGACTCTGTGGATCATGAAAAGCTATAGATGTTTTTTAAAAAATAGGTATGTCACAACATCTGATTGTGTTGATGTGTAACCTGAACTCTGGATTAAAGCCTACTGTTAGAATGGAATTTGGGGTAAAAGAATGATTTCCAGTTGGCAAAAGTGTCAGACATGGATGTATGTTGTCTCCTCATCTGTTCAAACTTTATGGAGAACATAAGGAAAGCTGGATTAGCTTTAGTTAAAGCGGGAGTGAAGGAACATTAATAATTTGAGATATGCAGGTGACCCAATATTACTGGCAGAAAATAGTGAAGCCTTTAAACAACTACTGATGAAGGTTAAGGGAGAAAGTGCCAAAGCAGGATTACAAATGAACATCAAAAAGACAAAAGTAAAGACTACCAAGGAATTACACAGTTTTAAGGCTAACAATGGAAATTGTTGAAGATTTCCTATTCAGTCATCATCAACCAAAAGGGAGATTGCAATCAAGAAATCAAAAGGAAATTGATATTTGAAAGGGCAACCATGAAGGAGCTAGAAAAGATCCTTAAGGATAAGGATGTGTTGCTGTGGACCAAGATCAAGATAATTCATACAATGGTTCCTGGGTACTATGTATGGATGTGAAAGGTGGACAATAAAGAAAGTGGACAGAAAGAAACTTGAATTGTTTGAAAAGTGGTCTTGGTGGAGAGTTTTACAGATACTGTGGATGGCTAAAAAGAGAAATAAAGGAGTTCTAAATTAAACTATACCTGAAGTCTCCCTAAAAAGCTAAAATGCCTAAACTGATGCGATCATAGTTTGGTGACATCATGAGAAGAAGAAGAAGAAAGGGGGCTGCACCAAAGCAAAACGAAGATGAAAGAGACAATTGGTGCAAAGAAAAGGAATTGTTAATCGTTGTACAACCTCTACCTGTTCCATGTGCAGCTTTGTCATGGGGAATCTACCAAATAACATTTTTTATTTTTATTATTCATTTATGTCATTTATAGCCCGCCTTTCTCATAGAGACTCAAGGTGGATTACACAGTGTGAGATCAGTACAATAAATTTCAAGGACATAATACAAAATATATTTAATAAATCATTTCAAGAGTTAATAAAACATTAATAAAACACAGGAGAATTTCACAGAGCATGTATAGAGCGCAATTAATTATGAGTTATTAATATTTGGACTACTAAACCATCATTAACATACACTACATAATCACAAGTTATTCTTCTCTTAAATTGTTTCTTTATGAACATTAAAGAACCATTCTTTTTTGGTTCCATTCCGTATATGCACTTTAGCAGTGTGAGATGTCTGGGCCTGTTCTAGCTTCTGTAAATGGTTGGCCCGGCCTCTGCCATTTTACTAGTAGTTTTATATATGGCTGCTTGTAATATTAAAGATGTTCAGGGCTCTGGAGTTAAAATGGCTGCTGTATTGCCACTAGAGAGCCTCCAACAGTTGCTAAGTCCTGCCCGGGAGAACATGGCATGCATGGAATGCCGCACGGGAATGTGGAGTGATTGAGAAGCAATTGGATTTACTACCCCTCCGGCCCTGAAGGGATCCAGTGCAATAAAGGCCTTGCAGAGTCATCGCCACTTAGCACATTCCTTTTCCTCCTTCCGTGATGAGATCTCCTGTCCATGACTGAGGAGCTAATCAAATGACATTCATAAGTTTGGACAGTTGTTCCTGGGAAAGTACAGTCCCCACCTAAATTCATCATTACCTTAGCTCTGGTGGACTTCATTAGCAAACTATCCTCTTTGTGCAGCGCTAGAACTATTTTTACATTTGTATTCACACACCCCAGCAGCTACCCATCAAGGCAATCAAATCCTTTGTTAATCCCAGGAACTGACCATTGGAGTCTTCGTTCTGACTGCTAGGTGGGCTCTCCCACCTCAGGGCACATTTTACCTATAAAGGTCTGGCCCCATTCAATTTGTACATGCTTACTGGGTCCACAAGCACTGTTCCCTTGAGGTTTGCTCTGAGCCTCTTGCTCTCTTTACCGAGGACGCTGGACATTTGAACTCTCTCTCTCTCTCTCTCTCTCTCTCTCTCTCTGTTTCTCTCTCTCTCTCTTCACCGCAGACTGGACTACTTTTTAGGATAGGTAGATATACTTTTTAGGATAGGTAGATACACTTGCTCCCTCTCTCTATTCCCAATTTCTGGCTACGTTTCCTAGGACTCTGCATGTGTATGTAATTATTTCCCCCCAGTAATTTTGTGTATGTGCATGAAGCGTTGTTCTTTAATTAAAGTTATTGTTTGATGTTAAGAACCAGCCTTGTTTGCTACTTTGGGGAGGGGACTCTGTTAAAATTGGTGGTTGATCCACGTGGTTACCGGCCTCTCGCATAGCCATTCTCCTTGCTTGCTAATTCCCCCACAAATTATTTATTGCAAGGAGACCACTTCCAGCAACACTTCTGCCAGGAGATATTCTCATTTAACCCATTAGGGTGCAGAGTTTTCAGTTTCAAAATCCATTCAGCTTCTTTCCACAACAGAATTCTCTCATCCTGATTCGGTTTCGTTTTCGCAGCCATGTCGGACGCTCCTCTCGGCAGGTCCGAGAAGAAGCGGCCGAGCCGCCTGGCCGGGCGGCTGATCTGCAAAGGTTAGCCCCCAGACTCTCAGGCAGGGAGTCTGAGTCCAGGGCGCGGCGGGAAGAGCCCTCTGACAGATCAAGGCAGGGGGTAAATCGCCCGTTTGTCCCTATGGAGGCCGGCAGACGAGCGCGGCACCTAGTGTGCTGCCGGGCTATGGAAAACGGCAAGGAACAGGATTAGGCGAAAGCCTACAAGTAAGCGATTCCCTTCTGTTACTACAAGCGTATATGAGGAGTGGTGGGGTCTGAAGGTTAGAAGACTCGGATTTTTCCCCCCTCATAAAGTCTCGGAAGATTGGCGGTTTCCCCCCCCCCTAAAATGGCAGCGAAAAAGCAGAGTCCTTCTCTTGGCAAGTCAGTTACGGCAGCCTTGCAGAGGGGCGAGACGCTTGAGGAACTGGTTAAAAGAGCGGTTATGGAAGCCATAAAACCCTTGGTTGACAAGCTGAATGAAACAGATCAAAGGGTGGGCTTAATTGAAAGCGATGTGAAAGCCATTAAAGAAGCAGCGGGGGGGGGGGGCAGAGAAGTCTGCCCGGGAAAGTGCGTCACTTACGAGAGCAGCGAACAGGGAATTAAAGTTGGTGGAAAATCAGCTGATCGGATTGCAAGTGGAGTGAACACAAACCATTTTGCGTCTCCAGAACGTTAAAGAGGAGGAAAAAGAGGATTTATGGGATCTCGCCTCGGAACTTTTAGCGACACCCGCGAGGGCAACTAAAGAAGAAGTGAAAAGCGCCATTTTGGGAGCCCGTCGGGCATCTTCAAAATATGCAATAAAGCGGCAGCTGCCTCGCGAGATTGTTATCGAGTTTTCATCTAGGAGGGTCCGGGACAGTATCCTATATAACTCATATAATACGGAATTGGACTTTCTGGGAAATAAAGTCAAGATATTGAAGGACGTTCCATTTTTAGTTCGGAAGAGAAGATTTAAGTACAAGAAATTGGCTGCTCTTTTGAGGGAATGTGACATAAAGTACAAATGGCTACTCCCGGAAGGAATCGGGTTTAGTTATAAAGATCAAGCTTACAAGATTAATTCGGAAGATCAGCTAAGGGATTTTGTGGATAAAAATCCAGAATTTGGACCAGACACCAAGCAAGAAGAAGAGGATCCGAAGCCTGAAGGGAGGGGGGAGGCAATGAGCGCTCCGGCGGTAGCTGCGCAGAGGGAATTGCGTCCGAGGCCCAGGGGAGGGAAAAAGATTTAACTTGAACTGTAATTTGTAATTTGTATAATCAACCACTCCGTCATTACTTTATTAAGCTATTTTTTTTATTATGGCAGTATGAAGGGAAAGCATTGAAATGTAGCGTCTAGTGTTTGTAGGTTACCTTCCCCTTTTCTCCACCCCCCCTCCCTTTTTCTTTTTTTTCTCCCTTCTTTCCCTTCCCTTGTGTTATTGTAGTCTTTTGTAGTTACTGTTATTGTAGTTATTTAAAAAAATAAAAATATATATATAAAAAAAAGAATTCTCTCATCCTGTCTGTCACATTTAAATATAACCCAAAGCAAAAAGTCTGTGGGTTTGTGATTGTGCTCCAAGAAATGTTCCACCAGAGGAGCACCAGTTCTTTTATGTGAGACTACTTTATACTCATGTTTTGCTATGGTATTTAACTACTTTAAATCCAGTCATACTTCTTATGGGCATGTAACATTTTGAGGGTTTGGCCTGCCAGCCACACAGGAAACGCAGGCCCTATAGGGAGATCGAACTTTTAGGGGAAGGCTGGGAGGTGCATTTGACCTCAGGAGTCAGGACGCATTCAATGACTCCCAATAGCAATTCCATACTGTTTAGAAAGTGAGGAGTGAGCACCAATCAGACTGCATACACAAATGACCTCTGTGTTCCAACTGTTTTGGGGGGGGGGAATGATGTGTGGAATGTTGTGATTCCCAATCAGCCCACAAATGACCTTGAAAAGCTGGCCCAATCAGGGAAGCGTGGCTGAGCTGGCAGTGGGCAGGAGCGCAAGCAGGCAGCAGCCTGCCAGCCACACAGGGAAGCTGTATTCCTTTGGGAAAACACATTTTATCCCTTTTTACACTCTTAGGGGGCGAATTTCTTAAAATCCCTTCTTAGTGAGCCTCTACATCCCAAAAGGAACATTCTCCCCAAATTTCATGTTTCTAAGTCCAGGGGTTTGGGCTGGGCATTGATGAGTCAGTCAGGACACTTGCCTTTATATAGAGAGACGTTGCTTTTGTATTCAGAGACTATTAAGGCCTGCTCTCCCAATGGCACTTGGTGGGTACCCAGAAAGGTTTTTTTGGGGGGGGGGGTGCTATGGCACCCACAGGTACCACATTCAGAACCCACGAGTTAGTGTTGGACTAGGATCTGGGAGACCCTCAATCAAATCCCCTGTCTGCTGTGGAAGCCCGCTGGGGTGACCATGAGCCAGCCATACTCTCTGTCAACCTCATCTGCCACACAAGATTGTTGTCACAAGGATAAAATGAAGAGGGAGAAACGATGTAAGCTGCTTTAGTCCCCACTGCGGAGCAAAGCGAGGTTCAAATATCTCAATAAATAAAGTCTTTTGAGGTTCTGCGTGATCCCTTCAACATCCCAGCAGGGATCTCCATGACAGATTCTCAGGGCTTACTCAACAGACTGTCTGTCTGTCTGACTGACTGACTGACTGTCTAGATATTTATACCTCACTTTCCTTCCCGATGTAGACCTAAAATGAACAGAGAGTGTACCCTGAAACCTGCAGCAGAGAAATGCCGGGGGGTGGGGGGGGCTCTTTTTCAGAGAAGTTTGCCTTCTCAGGAGTCCTCCGAGAATCTTCTGAAGGAAGCAAAGTTTTGTTGAAGCACAGTCAGAAAACCACCAGCTGAGGCAGTTAATGCTGCAGTCTTCTTCTCCCTGGCATTCCCCAGAAAAAGGGGAAGGGAGGATTTTGCAGAAACAATTTTTTACAGTTAGGGTTATATTATAATTCCATTGCATTAACATATATGGCAGCCAGCCATCAGGAGAAAGCAAAGAATATTCCCCGAGGGATTTCTGTTTTCTTCTGAGCAGGGCTGCTCTTCATCAAGCTCAGCATACACACCATTGCTTTCAATAATAGATGCAGTGAAGGCTTGATAATGGAAACATTAGAGCAACTTGTACCGTATGCCTCACTTCAGAGAAGTATTTTGGGAGGAGACCCCCGGGTTATTGTATTTCTGCCTCCGAGAAAACCAAGTCTGTGTTAAATCATCACATTATTTCTTAAATGTATCCCACCTCTTCTTGAAAAGAAACGCAACCTGGGATTTCCCGGCTGATTTTCAGGCTGGCATCACTGAGATGCAGTTTAGTGCTGTCAATAGGCTATTCAATTGAGACGAGGGAGGCACGGGTGCAGATCCAGCAGGCTGTATCGGTAAAAGTGTCAGGCTATGATCCAGGAGACCCGGTTCAAATCCCCACTCAGCCATACAAGCTCTCTGGATGACAATGAGCCAGCCACACACAGCCTCGCAAGGTTATTGTTGAAAGGGTAAAAGGGGGGGGGGAGAGGTTGATGCTCTAGACCAATCAAGTCCTGAAGAGAAGCAAGATATAAATATCTAAGTACATAAATCCCACCTCTGTCAAACCCCCCCCCCACCGAATAACCTGGAGGAAGTGCGCCTGTCAGCCTAAGATACCTGAGAAGGTATCTTCTGCAAGAGGTAATGCCAGAGAGCCTCGTCCTGGAGCCCTTTGGAGGAAAGGTAGAAGACAACGTCAGTCAATAAAAATAATACTAATTGCATCCTTCCACCTAAATAAGATGGAGCGGCAGAATATAACCCAGTAAAAATGAGAAATATTTAGGGCCGCAAGTACTACGCAGGGCTGTGGCTCAGTGGTGTGGCTGTCGGCCATCTGCAGAAGGTCTCTGGTCCACTCCTGGGCACCTTCGGTTGGAAGGATTGGGGGATGGAAAGACGTTTGCCTTACGCTCCGGAGAGCCAGTCAGAGGAGACGGTTCTGACCTTGAGAGCCCCACGGTCCGGCTCAGCATAAGCCGGTTTTGTGTTTTCATTGGTAGAGGATCAAGCTTTAACTGATTAACCAGTATGAGGCCATTTTAACTGATGGCAATACATTTTTAACCAGTAAATATATATATATAAAAAAGAGATACACTTTAAAAGGGCTGCACTGCCACATCCCAGATACTGGTCTGACTCTGCAGTTGATTTATTTAAAGACTTTTAGCCCTCCTTTCTCTGAAACTGGACTCCGGGCAAGTTGTAATAATTAAAACAATGTACTCACCCTGCCCTAGGGCAGAAACCCCCAGAATCCACACCTGCTAATTAACAGATACGGCAGACAAATGGACATGTGTTTTAAAAGTCCTCCTGAACAGTCTGATGTAAACAGTTTGTGAAATCTCAGCCAAGTGTGAATTGTGAATTGTCTTCCCTACGCATTCAGGAAAACCTCTTCATAAAGTAGGTCACACCACTGATAATGCTCATAATTCAAGCTGAAGCTGACCAAACAGCCTTCCAAACAGCCTTACAAGAGGGACTCACCACTGTTGGCCTGAGCACGGGGGTGGAGGGGCAGAGACTTAGCATGCCTCTGGAGGGTCTAAAAGGATGAGGAGGATGGAAGAAGCCCTGGCCAATCAGAACCCAGGAACTAGCACCTCAGACAGGCATAGGCACCTTGCCAATGGCCCCAGTTGGGCCGTCAACTGTTCACTCTAACTGGGACACTCCAAGAGATCGCAAGAGCACAAACTCTGGATCAAGAGACATGCTGTTCACTGAAAGGGCAACACTGTCAGGCAGGCTAGCAAGCCAGCCCGCCTGCCGTGCATGGGGGTGTCTAATTATTGGGGGGACGGGAAGTAGACTGGCCGCTTCGCTGCTTCACTTTTCCTTTGCTGGGTCTCTGCTGCTCTCTCTACGGAGCTGTGTTATCAGTGCAGGGGGGAGTGAGCGCCTGGGAACCGCCCGGCCTTGAGGGCTCAGCTCTGCTTCTCTTAGCAACTACGCGCCGACTTCAACTGACTTTCTTTCAACCTAGTGGGGAGGCGACTGGGGGGTATAACTCTTCTGAAAGAGTTTCACTTTGGTGTTTTGGGCAACTGCTCTGTACAGTGTTCTTCTAGGGGGAATCCTATAATAAAGACCTTTGACTCATCCAGCTGCGTCTGATGGAGTGGAGGGTCTGAGTGAGTCCTCTCGCCAGGCCTGACAAGCGCCTGCGGCCATCCACTGCAGGGCCGTATGTTCTGCTCAGGAGGCCGCTGGAACAAACTCTGTCCCTAGAAACTGTCCACGAGTGGTTGATTTGCAGCTTGAGGTCTTTGTGCAGCAGTTTCCAAGGCAAATTTTCACAAGCTCCACTATTGTTGCTATATTTTTAATCCTAACCTACCTTCAACATATAAGCCTCCCTTTATCCTCACAAGGAAGGTTAAACTGAGAGTGTGAGAGGTCCAAAATAGAGATGGGCATGAACAGCAATACGAACTGAAAAAAACCCACGAACAGCCCAATCTGCTGTTCACGAACAAGCTGTTCATCATGCGGCCCCATTCTAAACGAACAGGTGGTCGTTGCAAGCCTCGTTCGTTGCTGTTCGTCAAGCCATACAGTCTGGCACCTGCAATCAATTCCCTTGGCAACTTAGGCAGGGATTGTCTGGAAACCCCAATCTAAGCCCAATTTAGCTTGATAGGCAGGTCTTCCTTCCAAGTGTGGACTGGAGCTCCAAATTTGTTACAGGATGAAAAGACCAGGGGGGAGAGGACTCCCATCTCTGGCTTTCAGGGAAAGACAGCTGATGTTAGAGAGACAGGGTGAGTGCATTGGAGCTTGAATTTTCTTTGTGTGTGATGGGATAGGAATCTACCCCTTCAGGTTCCAGGGCTGCTGCCAGGCTCTGGGGCCAAGCTATTATTTATTTTTGGTACATTTCCTGCTTCCTGCTCAGGTAGGGTTTCTGGGAGTGGTGCGATAGGGATCTTGATGGCTGGAGGAGAGCCTGCTGCCCCCCACAAACAACAAACAATTAACATGTTCGTGAACAGGATCATGTTCATCAATGTTCGTTGTTCATGGATGGCAATGAACAACGAACACCATGTTTGTTTGTTTGTTTGTTTCTGTTCATGCCCATGTCTAGTCCAAAGTCACACAATAAGCTTTGGAGATGAGCTGGGATTCGAACCCACTGGAAGTTCAACATTCAATACCACACTGAATATATGTAGCGTCCTGTAGGCCTCTGTATCCCCGTGGGTGTTGCCTTCAACAGTCCAAGAGAAACCTAAAACAACATATTTTATAGAAAAATGGTTCCCCTTTTTTTGAATACATTTCTAAAGAAAATCTATATCCTCCCAATAAAATATACCAAACAATCCTGAATCTATAATCCAAAATACATCAGATCATTCAACTTGAATTTGTCTTTCCATGTTTTACCTTTCTCTGTTATGTAGTTTTTAACAATTTACCCATGTTGTATTTCATATTGTAAACAGTTTTGTAAATATGTATTGTCGAAGGCTTTCACAGCCGGAGAACGATGGTTGTTGTGGGTTTTCCAGGCTGTATTGCCGTGGTCTTGGCATTGTAGTTCCTGACGTTTCGCCAACAGCTGTGGCTGGCATCTTCAGAGGTGAGTAGAAGACATTGTAGAAGACATTGTCTGACAACCAGTTACTTCCAATGGGACAACGAATTCTATGAACAGATGGATGGGGTGGCCATGGGGAGCCCACTCAGCCCAGTTATAGCAAACTTCTACATGGAACATTTTGAAAAAACAGCTCTAGAATCAGCACCCCACAAACCTAGTGTATGGTTCCGGTTTGTGGATGATACATTTATCATTTGGAGCCATGGGGAGGAAGAATTGATGAGGTTTTTGAATCATCTCAACAACATCCACCTGAACATACAATTCACAATGGAGAAAGAAATCGAGGGAAAACTCCCATTCCTGGATACCTTGGTCATCCGCAAAGCAAACTTTCAGTTAGGTCACAAGGTCTACAGGAAACCAACTCACACTGATCGGTACTTACACAAAAACTCCAATCACCACCCCCGACAGAAAAGAGGCATAATGAAAACATTAGTGGATCGTGCAAGACGGATATGTGAGCCGCACTTTCTCAATGAGGAAATTAATCATCTAAACCACGCACTTCAGGCAAATGGCTACTCCAGAAATGAAATCCGAAGAGCAATCAAACCCAGGATGAATCAAACAACCAAGGAAAAACAGTCTCCTACAGGAAAAGTGTTTTTGCCATATATCAAAGGAATTACTGATCAGATGGGAAAGCTTATGAAAAAGCATAACCTTCAAGCAGTATTCAGACCCACCCGAAAAATACAACAGATGCTACGATCAGCAAAAGACAGTAGAGACCCCCTCACCTCTGCAGGAGTATACCGTATACCCTGCAGCTGTGGACAAGTTTACATCGGGACCACAAAGCGTAGCATCCAGACAAGAATAAAAGAACATGAAAGACACTGCAGACTTGGACAACCTGAAAAATCAGCAGTGGCTGAACATAGCCTAACTCAAACAGGGCACAGTATCTTATTCCAGGACACCAAAATACTGGACAACACTTCCAACTACTTTGTCAGACTGCACAGGGAAGCCATTGAAATTCACAAGCATAAGCAAAACTTCAACAGGAAAGAAGAAACCTTAAGAATGAACAGAGCATGGTTTCCAGTTCTGAAAAACACCAGGCTAACAAAACATTCTATCCCCGACAATAGCCCTGCAGAGAAGATTAGCACATCAAGTACCAATCCATATGCAAAAGAACCTCCTCAGGATACAGTGAAGTCTCCCGCCATTAGCATTCCACACCCTGGGAAACTCTTACAGGATGACTCAGTTCAACCCCACCCCTCCTGAGTAGATACAAATGACCTACATCTTTTCCACACTGTGACACTGAGAGATCTCTGTCTTTTGGTGCTACACCTCTGAAGATGCCAGCCACAGCTGCTGGCGAAACGTCAGAAACTACAATGCCAAGACCACGGCAATACAGCCCGGAAAACCCACAACAACCACAGTTTTGTAAATAATTGAAATAAAAATAATTTTCAAAAAACAAAAAAAAACAGTCCAAGAGAAAAGTATTTTTCTGCTGGCGTGTCACTGAAATGGGAAATGGAAAAATATCACAGCAAATTTGAACCTGGGTCTCCCAGCTCTTAGCCCAACACTCTGACCCCCTGCACTGCCTCTTTATCACAGCATAATACAGGACATCTCCAATGTCTGCTGTGGAAGTTCATCTCTAGCCCATAGCTAAGGCTGCACTGCAGCTCTGAAGCGCCACCGTGCATCCTTCAAAGGAGAAGAAATGGCAATTAAATAGAGCGAGCACAGATAACCCAGTTTCGAACGAGAACGTATCCGTGCTGCCATTCCTGTCAAAGAACTGCTCAGGGTCTCCATCTTATTCACTCTTCCTTAATAGTAGTGCAAAGCTATTTCCTGAGCCAGCTGCCTTCTGTTGCCCACCTCCCATTCAACTCTGTGCATTCTAAACTGGCATCGAATGGAAGCATATCATGTAAACATGTCTGTTCATTTCCTCACATATTCCTTTCGTCTCCCACCCTTTTGCCCAAGGAGCAGATTTAGAGGCAAGCCCACATGCAGAATGCTAGAAACATAAGCCCCAGCAGGGTCAGAATCAAAGCAGAGAGGTAAATTGGGACCGTTCCCATAGGAAGGCTTAGGCAGAAACTACGATGTTGGGTGGGTGGACATGTAAGCACAGAGAAGCCAATCCAGAGGCAGGGTGAGGAGCGCCTCTGAAGGACCTTGGGCAAGATGCGGGGAAGTGGCGTTCACACGAGCCAGTGCAGTGGCTAGAATGACAGGCTGGATCTGGGGGGAGCCAAGTCAACTCCCCAACTCCGCCCCACTGAGTCCCACTGGATGCTCTTGGCTCAGTCACTTCCTCGGGCTAGCCCACCTCACAGAGTTGTCATGAGGTCCAAGCCATGTAGAAGATTTATTTATTTACTTCATCAATACCTTACTTTTCTGCCCAGTGGGAATACAAAGTATTCTCCCCTTCCCCATTTCATCTTCACAACAAGCCTGTCAGGTAGGTTGGGTGGAGACGACGTGAGAGGCCCAAGGCTCCTTGTGAACTTCCAAGGCAGAGTGGGGAGGCAAACTTGGCTCTCCCAGAGTCTGACCCTCCAGCCACTGCACGAGGTAGACTCTGTAGAAGCCAGAAAGGATTGTACCATTTCAGACTGATGAGGGAGGATCATTTGGGAATGCTTCCTCTGTTTAAAACCCTCTGCAAAGACAGGGAGTAGATGCTTTCCCCCTGCGGTGCTAGCTTTCTACGTCCATGGAGTTTTGTACTCAAGAAGAAACGTCCGGTTTGCATCTGCTACCTTAAGATCGAAATGGTGTTTCTCATTTGACCATGCTGCAATAAAGAAGCACGGCACCAATGATTGGAATAAGAAAATTCCAAGCAACAATTGGTTCAGTAGACCACCCCAGCATCCAGCCCCCTCGTTCTTCCCCTTGCATAAATCAGCCAGAGAATAAAGCGAAAGAGGACCACGCACAGTGTCCTGAACTCCTTGAAGGAAGGTGGGAGGCTGGGTTGAGAAGGCAACAAGGCTAGAAAGGCAAACACACCTACTCTATCCCTAGGGATACTGAGCATTCGCCAACATGATGGGGTTGTACTATTTTTGTAAACGATATGCCGGTTATGAATTTGAGTAAAGGATGGAAGGCTGAGTCAACCTTGAGCCTTGAGTTTCCTGGGGGTAAAGTGTAGATGACTGGGGAAGGAAATGGCAAATCACTCCATAACAAAAAGTCTGCCAAGAAAACGTTGTGATGCGACGTCCCCCCATGGGTCAGTAATGATTCGGAGCTTGTGCAGGATTACCTTTAACCAATCTGCTGGAATGCTCCGGAATGGTGTTCCGGCAGTTCTCAAAACTGTCCCCTCCACTCCTGGCTGTTTTGGGCCTGAAATGGGCCTGAAACAGCCAGGATGGGGCCCAAATAAGGCTGGAACGGGCTGCTGCTGGGTGGGGGAATGCTCCACCACCTGGCAGCAGCCTGATCCTGGCCAGTTTGAGCCTGATCCTGGCCATTTCGGGCCCAAAATTGCTGAAATGGGCCCAAAACAGCCAGGATTGGGCCTGAAATGGCCAGGATCAGGCTTCTGCCAGGCAGGGGAACACTCCCCCACAGGTTAGTGACCTGATTCTGGCCACTTCAGGCCCGAATTGGGTCAAAACGGGCCCAAAATGGCCAAAATGGGCCCAAAATGGCTAGGATCGGGCTTTGATTGGGATGGGGCAGGGAGGCAAGTGGACTCAAATCGCAGGAGTGCTCCCGGGGGGGGGGGACACCCTGCATGATGGTGTCACTTCCTGGAAGTGACATCATTGCGCTGTCCTGGGAGGTACCACTGAGTTCCACAACCTTTTTTCTCAGAAAAAAAGCCCTGCATATAATGATATAATGATAACCAAAAGAAAAAACAAAAAATCTCCTGGGGGCAGGCTGGAATGGCTAGCTCTACCCTGGGAGCCCAGTCTAGCGCTCCCAGGTGTCCTGCTATGGAGACCTCCCACTGCCACCCCCAAACTTCTGCCACCACCACTCAGTAGGGTGGAGAGGGCAAATGCTGGGGAAACAGCCATTGCTCCAATGGTGTAGCATCACTTCTAACATAATATTGTTCCCCCCATTCCCACCCCTCCCTTTCCCACTGATTGCCAGCAAATAGCTAGCAACTCTGCCTTTGAGGGGAAGGAGCCCCTGACCCACAGCACTTTACACGTGAGCAATTCATTCAGAAAGAAGGTGTATTTATTTATCCAGAAAATTTTATGTTGCATCTCAGGAGACTTACTCGAGGCAGTTTACGGCCAAGATGATAATTAAAAAACATTAAAACATCCACCAATAAAAACAAATCAAGACAATTCCATTAAACAAACATTAAAATGCCAACAAATAAGATAACAGCAATGAACATCCACAGGGGAGGATTGCAGGGAACCATCTCATTCCCACCCTAACATTTCAGTCTTTGCTTTGTTTCAATTACCGCTCTTAACAGACTTTCAGGATTTGTGCTGCAAAGGAGGTTCTACAATCCACACAGAGAATCCATCTACCTGCCATTTTAAAAGCAAAGGCTTGTTTTTACTAAAATCTACATTGAACTTAATTGCTGGTTGCCGCTTCCCCATCAGAAAAAGAATGTGTACCTTCAAACGGTTTGAAATCCATCCCATGCCATTTAATTGTGGTGAAATATAATCAGTTTCTTGTGAACTTCAGAGGAACATAATCAGCAGAGAGCAAAAAAAAAATGTGGGTGTCATTGACAGGCTAGATGTCCACATTGAGAGGTGGAACTTTGGAATGCCCCAGCATCCTGCAACAATAGTGAGTGGGGCTCAATCAGAAAAAAAACAAGGAGAGGCAGAAGGTGTTTGTTGCCTACATATGAATAATATATATAACCAAGAGGCAAGGAATATTATTCTTCCAATGGGTTCATTATGCCCTTGGTAATCTCTGTTTCTATGACATGGAAGCCTGGGGTTTATAAAAGGCCATCTGTTGGCCTCTTTACAGCATATGTGATTTCTTTTGGTAGCTGGAGCCTTCTAATGAGAATGTTACAACAGGCAACAGAGAAGACTTTGTTGGTTATGAAGCCTGGATTCATTAAAGCTCAAGAATCCCAGTAGGTATACCGCACAGAATGCCGTCTGAAATTTCCGCCCCCCTCCTTCCTTTAATTGATTTCCACAAGACTTTCAAATATCCAAGGACAACAAATGGGGAAGTTATTGAGAGTGGCTGCAAATGTGTGTTAGCAAGCCCCCGGCTGGTATTTATTGACCCTCAAACACTGAGAGAGACTAGCAGCCGCAGGCCACTCTACCCCGGAATGGCTACCTGGGCAACCTTGTAAGAGTTAAGAGGGTGCAACAGCCAGAGATGGCCGCAGAAAGAATTTGAAAGAGACCGCTCCTCAAGGGATGTATTGATGGAAGTTTTCAGTGGCAAACGCGATCTCTGTTTGTCTGTAATTTTGCTCTGCTGCTGTCAGAGCTCATGTGAGACATACGCATCAGGCCCCGCATCCTGTAAGAGACAGGCACACAGCTCATCTTTGGAGGAATCTGCTTGGGTGGTTAATGGCTTGTTATGGTCGTAAAACCTGCGTACGGGTGCTGTGCACAATGCTACTTGTGGATCCTGCCGCACCTTGCCTTGCTCCCAGGACCACTGCCATATGGCGTTCTCTTGGAGCAGGTACCTGAGTGGGGCAGGCGTCAGGGAAGCTTCATTTGGTACCTATAGAGCAAAGAATCAAACCATCCCCAGAAGTCTCTGCGGGGCATTTTTCTCTTGTGGACTAGTCATGCTGGTGATGGCTTGAGCTTTGCTGTCGTCTAGCTTCGGGTCATCTGCCAAGAGTATGTGGCCCATGTATTTGAACTCGCTTACCATGAACTGCATCTTATTGAGGTTGAACTTGATGTTTGCAGACTGGGCCCTTTCCATTAGAGTCTGCAATATTTGATCATGATCTTCTTGAGCTGCTGCTGCTAAGATCGTGCCATCTGCGGTGATCTGGACTGCAGAGATGTCATCAAACCCTCCCTTGTGCCTTTGCGGGAAGACTTCCCTGGCTGATTTGATTCCGCAAGGGGGTCTTGTATCATCCCCAGGGTGTGTTGAAGGTGCATAATTCAGCAGAGGCAGCATCCAGCTTCACTTGCCACTACCCACCCTTGTCATCTAGAATGGTGAAGATTTTTCCCCCAGCCAGTTGGGTTTGGACCTCTGTGGATGTAGGGATGAACAGTGCTCAGCCATATGGCTTCATAAAGGGGCCTGGGGTCAAGGCAGACTCTGATGTTGCCCTGCTTTGTCTCAGGAATGACTAAGCTGTTGGCCCAGGACATGTGCCTATGCACCTTGGCCACCACTCCATCTTTTCCTAGCGGCTTCCAGTTTGTCTGTGATGGTAAAGGGTGGGTGCTGCATCTATATGTATATGATGTGTTTCCCGGCGTTTGCCTAATCCTGTAAAGACTGTGAGATGCTGTGTAATGAGTTCTTCCTCAGCTGTGGGTGGCTTGTTGCCCAGCAGGGCAATTCTGCATACCAGACAGAGCTGCACACAGGCCTCCCTTCCAGGTATGGGTTTTGTCGATGCACTGGTGACAAAGAAGCAAAATCATGCCTTAGGCTTGGCTGTTGCTGCTTTAAATCACACTCTGGAGGGTGTGATTTGCCACTGTGTGTACACATCCTTCCAGTGTAATTTTTTGATGTTTTTGGTTTCTCTTGTGACTAAAACAGCTGGCACGCCTCTGAGTTTCTCCGCACTCTGTCCTTTAATACAGCCCGAACAGGCTTCTCGGGGCCTGGTAGAGACATGGCTTCTACTTGCATTTTGGCAGCTTGAGCGGTTCTGCAGACATTTATTGCCTTCAGCACGTTGAGCTCAGGCTTCCTGAGTAAACCTTTCTTGAGCCCTTTATCACTGGCAGTGAAGACAGTTTTGTCTCTTATCATGTCCTCTCGGTCTGAGGATTCACAGGTTTTTGCCTTCTTCAGTCCAGTTGCATAGGAGTCATTCTGTTCATCTCCCAAGGGTGGGTGATCCCAGAACTGAGAGTGTTCAGACACAATATTTTTCTTGGGGTTGCAATGATACTTGAGCAGTCTGTTCTAGAGGGGAGTCATCGTCAGGGTCTCGCACCGTTATTCTACACCTCTAAGGCCTTTTCTCCAACTACACATAATACAAATGCAACTTGCAAGGTATTTGGCTTGACATCAGGTACAGGCAAAAATACTGCTCCCGCTTTCTTCAGGGATATGGGAGAGGATAGCATACAGCCCTCCATGGAAAAGATGCCATTCTCTAGTGAAGTGGCTGCACTGGCACTTTACGTCTTATTTTGTTGAATGCTCACTGTGCCGTGGCTATAGGGCCTATAATCTTGTGCCAACTTCTGACAAAATGTTGTTTCTGCGGAGAGGGAAAAGATCAGCACTGGAAGCAACAATGATTGCAAGAACTATGTTTATTGTAACACGTTGAGGCAATTAACTGAACAGAACAGAACTAGAGCTCTACAAATCTAACCCGTCCTCCAGCTACGGTCACACGATCTCGGCCTCTCCTTTCTAGACAACTTCTGGGGATCTCCTTAAAGCAATAGTACCAATATATCACAATCAGAACTTGGAAGAGTTGAAAAATAGATGCCAGATCATCACTGCAACAACCCCCAAATACACCAATATTACTCACTGGGGGAAATCCCTACATTTACAACCATTGGCAAAACTTTCAAGACCTAGAAGAACAGATTTCCGTTTTCTATCTCTTTCTACTCAGAAACAAGAAGTTCATGTCTTAAAGTGAGTGTCTTCTTAAAATCAGTGAGTTTGCTCACATTTTTCTATGCATTTATGTGAACACTTCTAGGGGCTCACTGAAAATGGGCATCGCTTCCTAGAAATCATGAAGATAGCTGCACTACCGTAATGCACAGACTAGCACGATGGTTAGATTGCTATTTATTTGCAACCTTTCTTCCTCTGCTTTTCAAGAGTTTCAAAACAGCAAATAGGATAATATACATAACAAATAAAACATTAATATGGCTTTAAAAGAATCAACCCTATAATCAACCCCATAAAGCAGAGCAATTTTAAAACATAGAAACTGAAACACTACAGCAGCAACAGCAGGAGTGGAGCCAGGGAATAGCAGTCTTAAAGGCAGTCTTAAAGGCAAAAGAAAAAGGTTTTCACACTTCTCCACAATGTCTGTAAAGATGAACCTGGGCAAATTCCACAGAGGAAGGGCATTCCAGAGCTTTTGGGCAACCACAGAGAAGGTTCTGTGATGCACAGAGGTCAACCTGGTCTCCCGGAGAAGTTTGAGGCAGAGCCTCTCCAACTGATCTGCTGTCACACAGAGGTTCTTGAAGTTGGGGGTGGCCAACTTCTGTATTTTTGGAAGGCTATGTTGTTCTCCCCACAATGATCCAGGGCCAGATATTGTAGGACCTTCACTTGAAACATGAATATGTAACGTCCTGTTATATAAAAGGCAAGCAGTATTGGTGACAACTCATTTTTTATCCTGGTGCATCTCCAGAGGGCACCATCATGGTGGGAAGCCCAGGCAAGGTGGCCTGTCCCTCAGAGAACACACTGCAGTGGGAAGGCCAGGTGAGACGGCCCGTCCTTCCAGAGCTCGCTGCCATGGCAGGAAAGTCAGGCAAGGTGGCCCATCCCTCTGTAGGGTGCTGCCGCAGCAAGAAGCCCAGGTGAGGCAGCCCATCCCTCCGGAGGGCGAAGTCATGGCAGAAAGGTCAGGCAAGGTGGCCTATCCCTCTGAAGGGTGCACTGTGGTGGGAAGGCCAGGTGAAGCAGCCTGTCCCTCCAGAGAGCACCGTCATGGCGGGAAGGCCAGGCGAGGTGGCCTTAAAAACTTTTTTAAAAAAACGGGCTTGGTTGCTAGTTTTGTATAATTTATAAATATATGAACAGCAGCTAAATGAAATGCAAAATTAAGTGTGGAATATCTGATGACAAAATTTCTCCCACTTGTGATTGAAACTATGAGCAAACTTTATCACACCTAGAATAAAATTTGGTAGGGTCTACTCCAGCCTACAGGGCACAGTTAGCAATCTCTTCTCTACCATTCAGATCTAGATCATTTTGGACATTCCTGTTAATATAAAATATAGCCTGGGATGCTCGAACTCATCAATGGGCAGCTTTCAAGAGTCCAAATTCCAACTTGGGATCCTCAAGCACTACTTGCCTATCTTATCTATCGCTGTTTCTTGGAAAAGCCAACAAAGACATCTTCTGCCCAGTATCTTGGATACCAATAAAGCTAATGAACTATGGCTCAGCAACCATCTTAAAAGCTGGTTGTTGCAGGGAGTGCTAAATAGAAGTCAGCTCCATGGACTCCCCAGATAACCAGACCTGAGTCTGGCAAAGAAAAGTGTTAACAAGCAGTAGACATTCTGAGCCTTTATTGCTAAGCCATTGGTTCCAGGACCCCACACAGATACTGACTCTGGACAACTGGAACAAGGACTACTGCCCTCGGTTCCACAGAGTTCAAAGGCAGTTTCTCAGGCCACTATGAATGAGAAGACTCGTGCTTCTGCCCCCCTCCCAATCAGAGATGTGCTGTGGTGGTTGTGGACTCCCTCCTGTGAGCGATAGAGCCTGAAGTGTGCTGACTAGACTTGTCATCTCGAGAGGTATGTTGTCTACCAGGTGCATGCATCCAAGATGTGACAGAAAGGCTAGAAAGACTTGTCAAGCCCACAGATTATTATTCCTTCATGCTCATCCATGTGGGAACAAATGATACTTCCTGGCACAGCCCAGAACATATTTAAAAGACTGAGGGTCTGGGTAAAAAAGTGAGGATCGGGGAGCTCAGGTTGTGATTTCATGACTTCTCGATAATGGTTGTGGCTTAGGAAGGGAGAAAAATACTGGAAATAAACAGCTGGCTATGCAGATGGTATTGTCAGGAAAGGTTTGGTTTCTTGGACCGTGGTCTACGCTTTTGAGATGAAGTGCTTCTGTTGGAAGATGTTTTGCACCTCACAAAGGTAGGGAAAATGTGTTTGGCAAGAGCCTCACAAACCTGATAAGGAGGGCTTTAAACTAAATCTTATGGGGGAGGGAGACAGAAAACCAAAAGCGAGTATGATGCCAATTAGTGGGCATAAGAGCACTAAAGATGAAAGGGGAGGGGCACATATGCAGGGACCCATTAATTTGCAGGTAAGGTAAAAAATGAAGCACGTGGGACACATAAATCATGGACTCCAATGTCTCTGTGCTAATGTGCACAGCATGGGAAACAAACAGGAGGAACTAGAAGTCTTAATACAGGGAAGTGACTATGACCTAATAGGCATTACTGAAACTTGTTGGGATGAGACTCACAATGGGAATATTCAGACTGGGGGGCACAACTTGTTTAAAAGGAATAGACAAATAAGGAAGGCGGAGGAGTAGCATTACATGAATCTAAGCATGGAAGGTCAATTGAGAGACTCTGGGTAAAAATAAAGGGAGAAAGCAATAATAGAGATATTATGGTGGGAGTCTTGTATAGACCACCAAGCCAGGCAGAGGTCTTGAATGATACTCTCCTAGACCAGACCAGACCAGACAATTTTCAAAGAGATGGGATATAGTGGTCATGGGACATTTCAATTACCCTGATAGCTCTTGGAAGTCAAACTCTGCTAAACGTGTAAGGTCTAATAAATTCCTGACTTGTCTTACTGACAATTTCATCTTTCAGAAGGTGGAAAAGGACACAAGGGGTTCTACTATCTTGGACTTGATTCTCACCAACAGGGAAGAACTGGTTGGTGAGGCAAAAGTAGTGGGAAGTGGGCACCCTGGGTAGCAGTGACCATGTCATTTTGTGATTTAAGCTCTTGGAGAGGAGGAAAGCTGAACAGAGAGCCAAACTGCACAAGATGCCAGATGTCATGGGCCAGTCTGGGCTCACTGAAAGTGAGGACTCCTCAGAAGGAGAGGAGCCTCGTGTAGCCAGCCCTGACTCCTCGGGAGAAGAGGAGCTCTGTGTAGCCAGCCCTGACTCAGCAGAAGCCAGAGATCAGGAAGAGCAGCTGCTGGCTAATCAGAGTCCACAGCCAGCTGCTGAGCCAGCTCCAACATCACTGACACCCTCCAGCTCCAACACCACCAGTGAAGCCCAGCCACCATTTGCCCAAAGTCCTCAGTCAGCTGCTGAGTCAGAGGCACCAATGCCCTCCAGCTCCAACATCACTGGTGAAGCACAGCCAAGGATGCCAAAACCTCCAGCCTCACCCAGAGAACACCGTAGACAAAAGCAACAGGTGGAGCTGCAGGAGAGGTGGCAAAGTGCACGCCTCCTGGACAGATGCCAGCTGTTTGTTGAGAGAGCGATGAGGAGTGAGCACAGGATAGCTCCCAAGCAGCTGGCTGCAAACCCTGCCTGTCTATAAAACCCAGCCACAGAAGACCAGAAGCCATGGAAGCAACACGTCAGAATCCTGCTCTGATTGTGACCACTCTGCTGAATCTTGCCTTGCTGTGTGACCCATGGACCGTGCCTTGACCTTGCTTCTGGATCGCCCTTGCTCTGACTGGTAACTGACCTATGGACCTCCTGACTTGGCTTTTGGATTCTGGACTTTGGACTTTGGACTCACTCTTGGCTTTGGACTTGTGTTCTGACCTCAGACCGGACTTGGACACCAGACATGTGTTCTTCATGTGTCAGGTCCTGCAAGGTTCCCTGGGTAGTGTAGTCTTACAAAGAACAGCTGCTCAATGCAGTTCTCCACTGAGGGAAGAGCGATGGGAGGGATTCCCTCTGTCTCGCAAAAAAACTCTTATCAGGTTTTCCTTCGGGAGCTTGGGAGTGGGGACATAACAGGAGGCAGGAAATCCAGGGCAGTTTCTTGCAAGAGAGAGAATTCCCCCCCCACACACACACTGTTCTTCTCCCCAGTAGAGAATCACATTGTGGATTCTCTTGCATGCAAAAAGCTGCCCTGGATTTCCTGCCTCCTGTTATGTCCCCACCTTCCTCCGATATCCCGGAGGAAAACCTGAGTTGAGGCTTCTTGCAAGAGAGAGAGATTCCTCAGTGGAGCATCGCATTGAGCAGCTGTCCTTTGTAAGATTACACTACCCAAGGAACCTTGCTGGATCAGACACATACCCGGGTGTCCCTCATAGTCAGACATATAAGCTGGACTTCAGAAAAGCTAATTTCAACAAGATCAAAGTTATGCTGGGCCGTTTCCAGACGGCTTACCTGGCTCCGGAACGTTGCGCCATCTTGTGGGGAAAACGCGAAATATCGCATTTTCTCGTGCAAGTTTTGCACGACGTCATGCGATGTCGTGCAAAACTCACGCAAGAAAACACGATATTTCGCATTTTCCCCGCAAGATGGCGCAACGTTCCGGAGCCAGGTAAGCCGTCTGGAAACGGCCCTGGTTAGAACCATTTAGTAGGAAATACTCAAGGAGAAGAAGGAAAAATGGGAAGAACCTAAAGAAGCCAGAGTGGCTTCATAAACAGCGTTCTAAAGAATTTAAAAAGACAGATTTAGGAAATGGAAGGAGGGCCACATAAACAATGATGAATTCAAACGAACAGCCTGTGCTGGCGGAGAGAGAGTTAGCAAGGCTAAAGCTCAGTGTGAGCTTAGGCTAGCGAGGGATGCTAAACACAACAAAAAAGAGTTCTTTGGTTCTGTTTAGAGCAAGAAAAAGAACAAGGAAGTGATAGGCCCACTGCAGAGAGAGGAAAGTGGAATTTTAACAAGTGATAAAGAGAGGGCAGAACTGCTCAATTCCTACTTTGCACCGTTCTTCTCTCGCAAGAGAAACTCTGCTCAGCCTGGCTAAAAAAGAACACATGATGAAGGAAGGTAATTGCAACCTACAATAGGCAAGGGGTGGTACATAAACACCTAGCTTCTTTAAATGAAATCACATCCTCAAGGCCAGAAAAAATTGCATCCTAGGGTACCAGCAAGTATGCTGGTGTAATTTCAGAGTCTCTTTCTATTGTGTTTGAGAATTCTTGAAGAATGGGTGAGATGCCAAAAGATTGGAGGTGGGCAAATGTTGTCTCCATCTTCAAGAAAGGGAAAAGAGGAGGATCCAGGTAACTATCGACCTATCAGCTTGACATCTATATCTCGAAAGGTTTTAGAACAAATCATCAATCAGTCCTTGAGCATTTAGGAAAGACAGCTTGATTACTAAGAGCCAGTATGGGATCCTCAAGAACAAGTCATGTCAGACTAACCTTACCTTCATTTTTTGAAATAGTTACCACTTTGTTGGATCAAGGGAATGCTGTGCACATAGTTTTATCTTGATTTCAGTAAGGCTTTTTTATTATTTTATTTATTATATTTATATCCCGCCCTCCACGCAAGCGGGCTCAGGATATTTGCTAAAGATCTGCATGATAGTCTTAGATCTAGAGGAGTTAGCCATGTTAGTCTGTAGTTGCAAAATAGAAAAGAGTCCAGTAGCACCTTTAAGACTAACCAACTTTATAGTAGGATAAGCTTTCGAGAACCACAGCTCTCTTCGTCAGATGTATCAGATATTAGATTGTATTAATAAGCTAACAGGTGCCTTGAACATCTTGTATTGCTGCATTCCGTTAAGATCCCCAACCCCCAGCTCCTTTTTCACACCACTGCTCCTGCTGCTGCTGGGAGAAAAATAATGTAAAAAATATAGTCATCGAGAATAGTGTGACATCAATCTGTTCTCGGAGTAGTTTTACCATACAGTTTCTGGTTATTCCTAGAACTGTGGTTCTCGAAAGCTTATGCGACTATAAAGTTGGATTGTCTTAAAGGTACTGCTGGCCTCTTTTCATGATATTCTTGTTGACAAGTTGGTAAAATGTGGTTTGGAGTCTACCACTGTTAGGTGGACTTGTAACTGGTTGACAGATCGCACCCAAAGAGTGTTTGTAAATGGTTTCTTGGAGAGGAATGACAAGTGAAACGCCTCAAGGATCAGCCTTGAGCCCTTTGTCATTCAGCACAGGAAGAGAGCGAGTGCCCATTAGATTTTCGGATGATACTGAATTGGGAGGGGTAGCAGATACAGTAGAAGACAGAAGCGAGATTCAGAATGATCTCGACAGGCTAGAAAACTGGGCTAAAATTAACAAAATTAATTTCAAGAAAAATAAATGCAAAGTTTGGCATTTAGGTAGAAAGATCAAATTGTCTAGGCAGTACAACATGTGAAAAGAATCTAGGAGTCTTAGTAGATTATACATTGAACATGATTCAGCAATATGATGTGGTAGCTAAAAAGGCAAATGCAATTTTGGGCTGCATCAACAGAACGAAGTATAGTATCCAGAAGTGATGGTATCTCTTTACTCTTTTTATGAACCTGGGCCTACATAATGAGGCCTATACCAAAGTGATGGCAGCCTACAGACAGCTCCCCTGCCTGCTGCGACAACTCTGCTCCGGTCAGACCTCTCTTGGAGTTCAGTTTTGGGCACCACAATTTAAGAAAGATATTGACAAGCTGAAGTGTGTCGAAAGGAGCGCAAAAAGATGGCAAGAGACCAGGAGACCAAGTCCTATGAGGAAAGGTTGAAGGAGCTGGGTATGTTTAGCCAGGGTATGTTTAATCTGGAGAGGGAAAGACTGAGAGGTGATATAGGGTTGCCAGCCTCCAGGTGGTGGCTGGAGATCTCCTGGAATTACAACTGATCTCCAGGTCACAGAGATCAGTTCCCTGGGAGAAAATGGCTGCTTTGGAGGGTGGACTCCGTGGCATTATACCCCATTGAGGCCCCTTCCAATCCCCAAACTCTACTCTTTCCAGGCTCCACCCCCAAAATCTCCAGGAATTTCCCAACCTGGACCTGGCAACCCTAAGGTGATATGATAGCCCTCCTCAGCTATTTGAAGGGCTGTCATATAGAGGATGGAATGGGGTTGTTTTCCCTTGCCCCAGAAGTTCAGACCAGAACCAACAGGTTAAAATTAAAGTGAAGGAGTCTGGGACTAAACTTTAGGAGGGATTTCCTGACAGAGCGCTCCCTCAGTGGGACAGACTCCCTCTGTAGGTGGTGGGCTGTCCTTCTTGGGAGGATTTTAAGAAGAAGAGGCGAGATGGCCCTCCGGCAGCAGTGCTGATTCTGTGATTCTATGAATTTAGGCAGATTGCGAGACGGGGGGCATGAAGGGATGAGCTGATGGTGGGTTTTTGTGATTCTTTCTTATATGCCACTTTGGTCATTTTCCTTCAGGCCAGATTGGCCAGGGATCTTGGAGGTTTCTTGAGAGCAATGGTCACTGGGAGAGCGGGGGGGGAGGGCAGCAGCCATGAATTTTCTGCATTGTGCAGGGGGTTGGATTAGTTGACCCTTGCAGTGTTTCTATAGCCAATTTTGCTTTGAGCCAAACTCTCTCCTCCTGCTAATCAAACTTGTGGGCAGCTTCAGGCCACACTCCTCAGCTCAGGTTCCCTGCATTGCTGATTCTGGCTGTCTGCTGCAGTTGGTAGCTGGGATCTCTTCTCCTCTCTTCCCTGCTGTGGCTTTCCCCTTCTGAGGCTCTCCACAAGGGAGGAAAAGAGCTCCCCACTGGCCAGGTTGGGTGGCAGCAATGTGTGGGGCTCTGGTATTATGAATTGGGGAAGAGCAGGAGCTGGGGGGTGGGGGAAGTCTCTGATTCACACGTTAGCTCAGCAGGCAGCCTTAGGAATGCCACTCCATCGTATGGGGAGATGTAATAGTGGTCTGCCCTGCAGGGCTCTCGAAAGGATGACAGAGCAAACATGAAGTCATTTGAGTGCCTGAAGTATAATCATAAAGATGTGGAAATCAACTGCACCAAGACTATTTTCCCACTATATTGGAAAGAACGCAGAGGACTCCGCTAAACCTTATTAATTTTATTTGTTTACTCCCATCTCCCTTGTCAAATTAAGGCACGCAAGCTAATACAGAATGCTTCAGTAGCACAGTTGGAATGTTTGCTTAGTTTTCAATTAAGCCAAGAGTGATATTATTACACAACATTTTACAGATCTGCACTTTGTTTTATTTATCCTTGGCTGTGGAGTATTGTCATTCTGCTCTGCAGACGTTGGAAAGAGGAAATGGAGACTTCTGCAGTCTCCTCCTGCCACAGGAGGTGGTGGCAGCTACAAGCATTGCCAGCTTCAAGAGGGGACTGGACAAATATATGGAGCAGAGGTCCATCAGTGGCTATTAGCCACAGGAGATAGATGGTATTCTCTTTGTGGGGAGGTGGTGCTCTGTTGTCTTGGTGCTGGAAGGAAGGCAGTGGGAGGGCTTCTGGTGTCCTGGCCTCACTGACCGTCCTTTAGATGGCACTGGATTTCTAGCCACTGTGTGTGACAGAATGTTGGACTGGATGGGCCACTGGCCTGATCCAACATGGCTTTGCTTATGTTCTTATGTTCTTATGTTCTTTTTGCTGGGCCCGGTTTGGAATCTGTTGCCTGGATTTTGAAAGGCCTTCTTCCAGCTGCAATCCAGGTGGTAAGTGGAAAGGAGATTGGGCTGGTACCTCTTAACGGACAGCCTCCGGTGCCTCTGTTGCCAAACAGAGAGAAAGGCAGCAGATGAAGCTGCTCACCCTTATGAGATCTTGACGTCAGTAAAAAGATTTCGTTCTTGCCTTTCTGTCTCTTGCCACCTTTTATAGGAGCAGGATCCTGCATTTGAAGACTGTGGGCAGCTCCAGGTGAAGTCTGGTGGGAGACAAAGGGGAAGGCCCTAAGCAGAAGGGAGTCCCACGGTATTCGATAAATCGATAAACCCCCAGGAAAGTGTTTGTATGATTGCAGCCAAAGAATAATATTTACAGGAATTGAAACATCATTGTTCATGTACTCACCTTGGGTCTTTTACACTTTTTATGCTGAGTTTTAATAATTTGTATGATGTTTTCTGTTCATATTATGTTTTAATTTTGAAGCTGCTTTGGGCAGTTTCCCTGGAGAGACAGCATAGAAATTTTCCAAATAAATAAGTGATTTCTCTTACAGATTTTGTGGGTTTTTGAAGCAATACCAAAACCTGTAAAGTCTGCTGAATGGGTGTTCTCATGGAATGAGTTGCATGTTCACACCACGTGTGATGACAGAGCACTATATCATCCATATTGCCTCCAGTTCTCTCTCCAAGATCTGTCGCCAGCCAGAAGAAAACAAAATTAAGGCAGGCAAGCATCAGTGGCATTCATTTCAAAATGAGCTTCAAGTCCTTTGACTTCAGTTAAAGCTACGCATTTTTAAAAGACGGCCTGAAAGGGAACCTAGGACTAGAATTCTCATTAAACACAGGTAATGAGATAGATTTTGAAGGAAATATAGACAGATAAGGGTTTCTGAAATCAAATCTTGGAAGGGAACATTGAATGTCCTTGGAAGGTTTTGATTTCTCTGGAAGCTAGGCAATTTCTATCTGAGAAAGGCATGAGTCATGTCTGTACCCATCTTATGCTGCTTTACAAACAGTACTATCCTGGGAAAGCACAGTTTATGAAAGAGCTGGTTTTATGTTAAAGGGTACATCATTTTATAAAGAAATACAGCAATACGAAATAACGTATTTTTGCACTGTATTAATGATGCAATATTTTATGTCTACACTGGATACTGATTAATAATTGTACTTTTTTATAACTATGGAAAAATTTGGAGTTGGTCTCCAACCGAAAATTTGGCTCTGACAATTTTATGGTACTTCAGCTGTGCCGTTTATTAAAGTCCTGACTACAGTTAACAACAAGAACTAATCAAATAACAGGAATTTTTGATGCTGGTGCCATCAGACCCAGCCAGGGGCCCTAGAAAACCTGATCTGCATACTCCATCCAATGGGCCTTTGCAACGGAGAGCTGCTATTAGGAACATCTGGAGGGTTTACTTGCTTGGACAGGCCGTTCACCCGAATGCCAGCCTCCTGGTAATTAGGCAAGGTCAGATCAGTCCAGAGAAGCTTCATACAACTTGGCAATTACAGGCACTGTCTGGGGCTAGCTGCCACGAGGCCCCCAGACATAGCCACCCCTGAATTATTTGGGTTTTTTCGGGAATTGCCATGCTGGCCGTTTTAAAGGCTGGCTTATTTCCCCAGGCTTTTTTCTCCAGAGCAAGCTACAGAGGGGAGGGGGAGGGAGGCAGGAGGGAGGGAAGTGACTGAGTGACTAACGGGATGTGGCGTTGGGAGAACTGCAGTTGTCTCCGGCCAATCGCAGTGATTCTTTGATAGGAAAGTGTTTTGAAATTCTTGCAAGAACATAAAAGAAAGCCTGGCTCAGAGCAGACCATTTCAGAGTGAGATTTCTGGAGAGTTTGCTATTAGGTGCTCTTAGCTTCTGGCTGCTCTGGAAGTCAGCCTTTTGGATTTTGGATTGTCAGTGGATCTGTGATGCCTTATTTGGATTACTCCTGTCTGCCTAGAAAACCACCTGCTGCCTGTTTTGATAATTCATTGTTTTTTTCCCCAGGTTTTGGGCGGGGGGGGGGGGAGAGATGGCCTGGTGTTTAAGGGAAAGCTGCAAGCTTTTTCTTTCTTTTTAAACTTCCTTTTCTTTGGTGCTTTGATTGAGGAGGGATACACGGCTTTTCAGCTGCTTCCGCTTCCTTAGTTTTGGTTGTTTTATTCTCTAATTCTTTCTGTTGCCCTATTGGGGAAGAGGACTTTTGAATTTAGCTTTCTGCTTTTTAAAACCTTTCTGCAGTATTTTAGTTTGCTTTTGTGTTCTCCCTTCCCCACATTTAAGTCTTTTACATTTTATTGCTAGGAGTAGGGAGTTGCTTGCTTTTGTTTTTCTTGCATGTTACTGGAATTGTTTGTTTTTGAAGTTTAATATTTAAAAGGTTGTTGTGGAGAAGTTAATTGAAGATAGTTTTCACTTATGGTCTGAGTGGTGTTTAATTGCTGTTGCTGTTCTATGTGTGATTTTTCTTGTGTTCTGTTGTTGTTAGGTACAGGAGACATGTACAGGAGACATGTAAAATCATTACTTATATTCATGCCCCTTGGGGTTAAACTATTCAGTTTATGGATCCATAAGGCTTCCTTGCTGCGTAAATCCAATAAAACTGCCTCAGAGCAAAATTCCTGGGACACATAAAGAATTGTGTATTTCATGTCAGTTTCCTTATGACCAACTTCTGTAAAGTGGGCGACCCTTGGAGCTTCGAGCACTTGGTGCCTAATGCAAGACTGATGCTCCTGCAGGCATTGCCTCGTTGGACGTATAGTGCAGCCAACATATAGCAATTCACATTTACATTTTGTCAGATAAACTACATTGGCAGTGCTGCATGTTGAAAAGGCAACTTGTTTGGCTGACCTCAAGGCAGCAGTCTCCTGTGTATCCACTACTAATGGACATATTCTATGCTGCCCACATCTATGATGTCCTACAGGTAAGGTTCTATCTATTTTGTGTTTGTCAAAATCTAATTTAATGACCATATCCTTAATATTGCATGTTCTATGGAAAGCATCCTGGGCTGTTGTTGCATCCTGGGATATCTTCTACTAATGGCCGGATGACAGAGTGTAAGACTTGTATGGACAGATTTGTCCCTTCAAGAGAAAAAAACAGACCACAACTCCTATCTATACTACCATCCTTTTCATCGGGGCCATATTAGAAACAATTTACTGTTCGGCCAGTTCCTACGGTTAAAAAGAAATTCAACTGACGAGGAGGATTTTGTCAATAGTTGTAGACACATGAGCACTGAGCTAAAATCAAGAGGATATCCAGACAGAATTGTGGAGAATGGTAGATAAAGAGCATACCAGCAAAACAGGCAGGACCTATTTAAATCTGGGAAGAGGAATACTGAATATAAAAAGAAGTGTATATTGGGTTACACACTAACTTACTCCTTGAAAAGAGTAATAATCCTTAAACATTGGGCATTAGTTGTGCAACCACATTGGCCATGGGTTCTGCCTTGCTTCTCTGAGTGACCGTGGTTCTGTTTGGTTTGCAACCATTCCCTTTGCTTCACTTTGGGTCTGCTTGGATTCTCTGGTTTCATATTGGATGCACTGGTATTCTCTGGCTCGGCATTGGTTCTGTGGGCCTTTGCTGATTCAGCTCGCATTGGGACTGGCTTTTGACCAGGAGTTGCCCCTCTGTGTTTGGGTAAGGTTTCTCTGCCCTGGAAGGCCTTGGAATTTTTCTTCCTTAGGGAACAGTGGAGAGCTGCTGTGGGAACCTTGTTCAGGGGCTCATAGGATTGGACCTCTTAGTCAAATCTTTTTAAAACTTAGACGGTCTGTGGTGGACAGAAAAGATTAGGTTCCCAATGATTTTTGGTGGAATTTTCATGAAAAATGCCCTCCGGTCTCCTAGATAAATTCTCCCATAGGAGATAATGCAGCCGTTGGATATATTTGGAGTGAGCCTTCAGAGCAAAAGGACAGGGGACTGCAGCATGACAATGATACAGTCTCTTGTAGGGCTCCAAAGGTGGTAGAATTAGATCCGCTGAAACAAGCAAGAGGCTCCGTTGTGGGACAATCACTGGGTGTGGTGGATAAAGGCTGAGAGCCCTTTGAGGAAACTCTGGGAGACAGCATGCAAAAAACAGTTCTATGGTTTACTAATTCATGGAAAGCCGAGAGAGTGGCAAGTTGGACCTTAACAGATGTGGGAGACAACCCCCGTAGATCTTCTGGGCAGAAAGAATCAAACATGATGGATAAATGACATGAAAAGTGGGGAGGGGGGAACCTGCTGCAAAACCCATACTGTAAAGCATTCCCACTTATTTGCATAGGAAGTTTGTGTAGAGTCATAGAGTTAGAAGGTACCTCTAGGGTCACCTAGTCCACCCTCCTGCACAATGCAGGAAATTCACAACTATCTCCCTTCCCCACACTCCCAGTGACCCTTGCTCCATGCTCCAAAGATGGCAAAACACCTCCAGGATCCCTAGCCAAAGTGGCCTGTGGGAAATCGCTACCTGACCCCAAAGTGGTGATTGGCCATTTACCCTAGGCATGTAAGAAGGGGCCACGAGAACTAAGCACTGATGCAACCCTTCCTGCCCTCCCTCTCATGATCTGCCCAGGTCCACAGAATTAGCACAGCTGTCAGATGGCCATCTAGCCTCTGCTTAAAAACCTCCAAAGAAGGAGAGCCCACCACCTCCCGAGGAAGCCTGTTCCACCAAGGGACCGCTCTAACTGTCAGGAAGTTCTTCCCAATGTTTAGCTGAAAGCTCTTTTGATTTAATTTCAGGCCGTTGGTTCTGGTCCAAGCTTCTGGGACAGTGGAAAACAACTCTGTGCCATCCTCTATATGACAGCCCTTCAAGTACTTGAAGATGGTTATTATATCACCTCTCAGTCATCTCCTCTCCAGACTAAACATTCCGAGCTCCTTCAACCTTTCATCATAGGACTTGGTCTCCAGACCCCTCACCATCTTCGTTGCCCTCCTCTGGACATGTTCCAGCTTGTCTATATCCTTCTTAAATTGTGGTGCCCAAAACTGAACACAATACTCTAGGTGAGGTCCAACCACAGCAGAGTAGAGCAATACCATCACTTCTTGAGATCTGGACACTATGCCTCTGTTGATACAGCCCCAAACTGTATTTGCCTTTTTAGCTGTCTGCAAGTGTGAAAAACTTGCAGACATTCAAAATAACAAGAGTGAGCTTGTTAGAGAAGACTAAACTGGAGGGTTGATCGGCCACACTGTCAATCTGAATATGTCAAGATGAAGTGCTGGGCCCTTGTATAACAGGTTCGGTACACGTGGCAGGTGAATGCATTGGCCCTTTGCCATAGATCTCATGGAGGGGAATCACACCTGGCACAACCAGGAAGGAATGGCTAGAATGCAATGGGCGCCCTGATCTCCCCCATTAACCATGTAATGAGGAGAAGAATAGCTGGGAAAGCATAAAAATAGGCACTGGTCCTGTAAGTAGTCGGACCTGGCCTCCGCCATATTTAAGAGCTGTTTGATAGCTGTCTGTGATATAAAAATCACGGCCCCCCCTGGATTAATGCAGCATGATCTGCAGCAGGGGGAATTCCAGCAGGCTGGGCAGCGAGCATTGCTTAGTGTCACCCAGGAGACTAAGGCAAGAAAGGAATGTTCATGCTAATGCAGAGTGATTAAATTTACTGCCTCTCCAGCTGCGGGCACAGGCTGTGATAAGACAGGGTCTTGTTGTGTCACCTGACTTAGCACATTCCAATATCCTCCTTCTGTGATGAAATCCCAACCTCAAGACTGAGGATCAATCAATTAGCCCTGAGAAGTTTATAATTTGTTCCTGGGAAGATGCCGTCCCTATCTAAATTCATTAACTCAGCTCTGGGGAGACTCATTAGCAAACTGTATCAGATACGCCTCCAACATGTGTTATGGATTTCTTGCTGTAGTGTGTAGTGTACCTCTGAGAACAAGCTGAGGGAACGCTGTTTTGCTGAATGGTTGCTAGCTGCTTATCTTGCAGGTGTTTTGGTTACAATTTCCTGGCAGGCCTGAGAATGTGGCCTTGAAGTTTCAGCAGAGACTGCACCAAACTCCTAAGAGACTGAGCAGAGCTCATCCTTTCCCTCCTCCCCTCTTCCCAGGCTCAGCACACCAAAATCCTATCGGACTTTCTTTCCCAAGGGGGGGGGACTTTGACCTGTACTTAACCTTGCTTTGCTACCTTGAATCACTTCAGCCAATACTCCTGTCATAGCATCTTGATACTGGTATTCTTCTTTACTAAAACCAACTTTAACTCATTCACTCCTATGATGCAGTGAAATGTTTTGGGAAGTACCTGGCAAGACCTGACAAACTGCCCCTTTGTGAGGCAGCAAGAGAGACTTTGCATTTCCTTTCACACACCCCAGCAGCAAGTAATCAAAGTAATCAAACCTTTGTAATTCCCAGGAACTGACCTTTAGGGTTCTTTGTTCCAATGGCTGAGGGGGATCCCCAGCCTCAGGACACATTTTGCCCTATAAGAACCAGGGCTCTTGCCCCATTCATACTGTGCATGCTTACTCGATCCAAGCGCTGTTCCCTTGAGGCCACTACCCTAGTTTCTCTCTGGCTGAGAATGCTGGATGTTTGAAGTTCTCTTCCTCCGTGGAATGCTCTACTCTCTGAGATTGGTAAATATACTTCCCCCCTCCCTCACTCTATTCCAATTTCTGGTTAGCTTCCTAGGACTCTGTGTGTGTGTACCAACCATTTTTTTAAATTGCCTCTTGTATATGTTGGTTTTTCCTCTTTGACCATAAAAGCTCCAAGTCTCATCTGCTACCTTGAGGAAAGGACCCCATAAATACTGGTGGCATTATCCCGTAGTTACCCCCTCTTGCATAGCCTTGTTCCTTGCCTCTAATTCCCCCCACTTACTCACAAGAAGCCCTATTCCAGGTAACAGTCTGAGGGAACTGAAACGCATCCCCTATGGAATTGGGATATCTGCCTGCTAGTGAACAAAAGAGTTTGGCCTCGGTGTGTGCAGAAGTGACTAACAGATCAACTATAGGTGGTTCCAATAGCACAAGTATCATGATGGGAATAGACTACTCTGCTGAGGTCATCTGCCCTGGAATTCCGGCCTCCAGTAATGTGAATTGCATGTAAAACCATGTTGCTACTGCTGACCCTCTCCCATATTGCAGCTGACTTTGTGCAGAGCTGTCAACAGATCGTTCTACCCTGCTTGTGAAATGATACATTGCCATAGTGTGGTCTATGTACACCGGAATGGCCTTGCCTTATAAGACGTCTGAAAAAGAATCAAGAGTGCTTCTAAGCTCTTTATATGCAGATTGGCCTCAGAGGATGACTACAGGCCCTGAACAAGTAACTCATCACAGTATTGATCCCAACCAAAGGAAAAAGCATCAGTGGTAATAGCCACCTCTGGCTATAGGAAACCAAATGGGTAGCCAACTAGTAAATTAAGGGAAGAAGTCCATCACAGTAGAGATCTGATAATGGACAGAGAAATGGACAATTAAGGCCTTGTGACTGTGTGGCATTTGTATTAGCAGGACCTATTGAAATCTATTAGAAAGAAAGAAGGCACCCAAAGAACATATAGCTTGCATCCTGTCATCAAGTAAGAAAGCCCTTGTCATAGTGGAGTTTATCCTGGACCTGATAGTTAATGCATTTTGTAGGAATAAGATTAGATTTTTTCCAGGTCACCATATGACTTAGGGCAGACTCAGTTAGCAAGGTCAGCTGCAGGTGGGAATGGTGATCCTCAGATTCTGCAACCAATAACCAATTGATAAATACAGGGACCTTGAGTAGCCCTGGACTCTTAGGAATGCAACTACCACTGCCGTACACTTGGTGGATACCACAGGAACAGCGGCTGAAACAGATGCAGCACAGTGTACTGGTAATACGTAGCCCCACATTTAAAACAGAGATATATGCCGTAGTCTGGATGGATATAAACACAGAAGTAAGCATCTTTCAAGTCTAACACCACAAACCAAGAATTTAATTCTAACAATTAAACCACATAAGATAATGTTAACTTCTGGAACTTCTCAACATGAATACACGTGAGGCAATATAAGTCTAGGATTGGACTGAAAACCCCTATCTTTTTTCAGCAAAAGGAAATATCTAGAGAAGAACCCTAAAGGATTGTCCAAGGTGGGAATAGCCTGTATTGCCCCCACAGTTAGCAGGCCATTCAAAGCTTTCTGTAATGCAGCTGGGTAATCAATTAGTGTTGGCGGAGAAAGGGCCATGGGTGGAAGTTCTTTACCATGGAGTGGGTAGCCATTCTTAACGATGGACAGCACCCAAGAGTCCCTGGGGACTGACTCCCACTGGTCTGCAAAGGGCCCCAATCGATCAAGGAATGGAGGAGTTTGTCCTTCATAGAAATCCTCTTGCCAAAAGAGAGATGTTTGGCCATGCTGAGCCGCCCTCAGACTGCAATTGTTTTCACCTCTGCTTGGCATACTGGTGTGAAAACTGGCTAGAATATCGGTGCCTGTAGTGCTGCTGCTGTTGCTGCTGAGGAGGGGCAATTATGCCCACATATTTAGCAGTTGACTATTCTTCTGAGAAAAAGAATCGTCAATCTTAGTTGCAAAAACAGGGCAGTTTCTGTAACTGTTGTTCATTGAGTTCTTCTGTGCAGGCACACACTGGGACTGCCTAGCAGCTGTATCTCCGGGGGAAACTATCATCTTACATCTCTGACCTCTCTGAGGACAAAAAGTCTTTGGTCAATCAGCTACAAACACAGGCCATCAAACGTTCAAAGCAGCAAATGAACACAGGCAGGCATGCTGTTGAAATTTAGGAGGTATTTAGATTAGAGGGAGAACTGTGTTCTGTGAACGTTTGGAGCCATTATCTTTTTAAACAGCTTCCCTTGCATAGATTTCTCATCAAAATTAATCATCCTGAAGGAGAAAAAAGGCAGATTTTATTTCCAAACCAGTAGTATCCTACCCAGAAATAACCAATAAAGGTAAACAATCTGTCCCAGTCCCCGAATCCAGATAAGAAATTATAACAAAAATCTTCTTAGTGCATACCCTTACTACTCTTCTCCCTGAAGAGACACTGCTTGGGTGGTGCTTCTTCAAATGGCTCCTCAGCCACAAGTGGAGAAGTGAGCAAGTTCTCTCCCCTGGCTGACCCTCACTCTGCAGAGCTGTCATTGGGCATAGTAGGGGTCCTCTAATTGGAAGTAGTGCCATATTGTGGAGGTTGTGGTGTACCCTCCGTCATCCACTTGTTCAAAAACCTCCTGTGAGGCACTCAGGGAAGACATGGTATCTGGCAGGACAAGACAGGGTGCTGGGAAAGGAAGGGGTGAAGAATGTGCAAAGACTGTTCCTGTAGCCAAAAGAAAGGAGAAGCCTAAATGGATGACTGAGGAAAAATTGCTAAAGACAGATGAGAGCGAAAAGCTATAAGGGGAGTCTCCATGAAACTGCAACACAACCAACAGGAGAGGAACCTCCTACGGAGACTGAATAGAGACCTCAAAGTAACTTATGTAAACTATTTATCCAAAAGTTCAAGTGTTCAAAGTGCAATATATAAATAACATGTAAGTTACAATGCATACAGAAATTCTCCACAGATAATATCAATCATAAATCACATTAGTAGTTGATCTACTTTCAACAGGGTAAATGGTTTGTCGGCTCAAAGGAATTATTTCCAGTCCACACCGATGCAAAATAAGTCTAAGGTAATTCTACAACAGGAGTTTGAAAAGAAATATACCATTTGGACAGTTTTTTCAACTGATATGCAATTCCTCATCAAATGTAGATTATGTTAGAGACGCCAACACTATGAGACAAGCATTCCAAAATAGGGGGTACCCAGATGTCATAACCAAGGATGCTGTGAATAGGGCCAGAGGTACACAGGAGTTATCTACTAACAACCAGGGTTAATGTAGACAAGAGTGGAATAAAATGGGCGATAGATTTCACTCTCCTGGCTGCAGATATCTCCAGCATAACGAGATGGAATTGGCACGTTGTCCAAAGTATACTGGGATGTGAGACTATGCCTGTCATTGGGTATGGGAGAGCCAGAAGTCTTGGTGATATTCTAGTACATTCAGACATTAAAGAACCTGAGCGGGACCAACAATTGCCACACAGCCATTTTGCATGTGGGCATTGTAATATATTCCCCCTCGCTACTGATACACCTTCATTAACCCCTCTATATTCTAAATCTTTCTCCACATGTGCAACTTTGAACATCATCTGTATTGTGGGATGTTCCTGCCCATTGGTTTATATTGGTAGTACCACACGCCCTGTAAGACACAGAACACAACAATGTCTATCCAGAATCCAAAACAAGAATGTGGTAGCACCTCTAACACAGCACTTCATGCAGTGTCATAGTAACGAATGGGATTTGCATTATTCTTTTGTACGGGTCATTAAACCGAATTCCAGTAGTAACACCTGGAGGGAATTAAAACATATAGAGGCCCAGTGGATCTTCAGACTCGATTGTCTTGCCCCCAAGGGATTAAATAATGAAATTGATTTTACTGGGTTCTTATGAGCAGCATGTCCCTTTAATAACTAGTAAGCAAAGGAAGCAGAGTAGGGTCCCTTTAATTGCACCCACGACAAAGCAGCGATCGGGTTTAAATGGTTGTTGCATTAATTTCTAATTGAGGGTCCAGATTAGGAGCTTTCCACCAACACGGTGCATGATTTTTTGAATGAAGGAGAGAGGGAGTACTAGTTTTCATTGTATTTATTCATATTTATTGACATATTTATTGATATTTAATCGTATTTATTCATATTTATTGACGTATTTACTGATATTTAATTATATATATTGTAATGTTATGCATCGTTATAATAAGTAGACATAGATTATTGTACGAACTCTATGCTTTACAGGAATAGTGTAAATGACCTATGATGAAAAAAACCCAAAATGGGCAATTCTAATAGCTAGCAAGACCGTTGCCAACTGTTCTGTCTACTGTCAATTGCTTATCAGCTCTTCCATTTGGATCTCCACCAACGCGGGAAAGATAGACAAGAAGCAAAAGCACAAGGTGACAGAAATAGGGTCAAAATTCTAAATGCAGCTTTTCAGAGACTTGAGTGCAGAGACAAAGAAATCTATTATAATAACCAGTTGAAAGAAATAGAAGACAACAACAAAAAAGGAAGAAGAGATCTGTTCCAAAAGATCCGAGAAATCAAAGGGAAATTCAAGCCACGGCTTGGGATGTTGAAAGATCAACATAGAAATACAGTATCTGATCAGGACAAAATAAAGGAAAGATGAAAACAATTCACGAAAGAACTATGCAAAAGAGATGGAAGGATGACAGATACTTTTGATAAAGAATCTTTTGATGAAGAACCAGAAATCCTAGAAAGTGAAGTGAAAGCTGCACTCAAAGCAATAGGGGGAAACAAAGCACCTGGAGTAGATGGAATGCCACAATAGAGATACTTCAAGCTACAGAAATGGAGTCCATGAGAATCTTACCAAGAATCAGTCAACAAATATGGAAAACAAAACAATGGCCCACGGATTGGAAACGCTCAATTTACATTCCAATTTCCCCAAAAGGGGATGCCAAAGAGTTCAGCAACTATTGGACTATTGCGTTAATTTCCCATGCAAGCAAAGTGATGCTCAAAATTCCACAGCAAAGACTCTTACCATATATGGAATGAGAAATGCCAGATGTTCAAGCTGGATTCAGGAAAGGAAGAGGCACCAGAGATCACATTGCAAATTTATGATTGCTAATATAATATACCAGGGAATTTCAGAAGAAACTCAGGCTGTGTTTTATAGATTACAGCAAAGTTTTTGACTGTGTGGATCATGAAAAGCTATGGAGAGTCTTAAAAGAAATGGGGATGCCACAACATCTGATTGTTTTGATGCGCAACTCGTACTCTGGACAAGAGGGTTCAGTGAGGACAGAATATGGGGAAACAGAATGGTTTCCAATTGACAAAACTGTCAGACAAAGATGCATATTATCTCCCTACAAGTTCAGCCTCTATGCAGAGTATACCATAAGGAAAGCTGGCTTAGATTTAGCTAAAGGTAGATTGAAGGAACATTAACTATTTGAGATACATAGATGATACCACGTTACTGGCAGAAAATAGTGAAGACTTGAAACTGCTACTGATGAAGGTTAAAGGAGAAAGCACCAAAGCAGGATTACAGCTGAACATCAAAAATACAAAAGTAATAATGACTTTTGAGGAATTACACAGTTTTAAAGTTGACAATGAGGAAATTGAAATTGTTCAAGATTTCCTATTCCTTGGTTCAACCATCAACCAAACGGGAGACTGCAACGAAGAAATCAGAAGGAGATTGAAACTTGAAAGAGCCGCTGTGAGGGAGCTAGAGAAGATCCTTAAAGAAAAAGGTGTCTCTCTGGGAACCAAGATCAAGATAATCCATACTATGTTATTCCCCATTAGTACTATGTATGGATGTGAACATTGGACAGTGAAGAAAGGCTGACAGGAAGAAAATTGATTCATTTGAAATGTGGTGCTGGAGGAGACTTTTGCAGATACCATGGACAGCCAAGAAGAGAAATAAGTGGGTACTAGATCAAATCAAGCCTGAATTCTCCTTAGAAGCTAAAATGACACGTCTAAAACTATCAAAATGTCCTATCATTAACAGACTTACTCAGATCATGCAAACTGGAGGATGTGGCTTCTTTTATTGAGTCAAGGCACCTCATTTTAGGTCTTCCTCTTTTCCTGCTGCCTTCCACTTTTCCTAGCATTATTGACTTTTCCAGAGAATCTTGTCTTCTCATGATGTGACGAAGACGAAGACGAAGACGAAGACGAAGACGAAGACGAAGACGAAGACAGCTGGGCCCCCGGGGGTCGCGGCTGCGCCGCTCCCCCCGACGCCCCCCGCCCCCGCCCCGCATTTTGGAGGTCTTTCGTTCATAGGGTCACCATAGGTCGGAGGCGACTTGACGGCACATAACACACACACAAAGTATGAAGATTGTTTTAGAAGAACTATTAATTCAAAACAGTTGGAAAAAACAAGAAGTCACTCCTAGTGCACATTAACATCTTTTTCGGCATTTATCAAAACACAGTATTAGTGGTAACCTAGAGTTTTATTTTTCTTATTTTACAGGAAAATATTTGGGGAGGAAAAAAACAAATCTCCAATAAAAGTGGTTTGTCTGTTTTCCTCCTAGCAAATATGAAGCTCTTTTGGTAAACAGGCATTTTTAAAAGGTTTGGGAAAGAAGCAGTCCAACAGTGCCCTCCCCTGTTTGCAGAAATCATCGTTTGTCTCTCTCCTGCCCCCAATCCTAAGTGTCCTCCTCCTCAGATTCTTGTCTTTCTCCCCCCTCTCTTTTTCTTATCATGAAAGCAGTTTACTGCTGACTCTTGGGACTGTTTCTCACATTAACTCTTAAAGAAAAGAACAGCTTTACAAATAAATCCACCAAAGTTTCTGACCCTAAAAATGGGAATATTCAGGATGAGTGAATTAACTAAATTCTGCTCTATTCCCTAATCATTCCTTGGACTCTACTTTGGTAGTCTTCCAGCAACTGAGATGAATTCTGTGTTCTTCTGTTCAATACACATTCAGCTACTAAAGGGACATCTGAACTCAGCTCTTTGCTGTGCCTGAAAAAAACACAAACACTGGAGAAAGTTTTTTGCAGTCTGGAGCTAGGGTTACCAATGTCCAGGTAGGGCCTGGAGTTCTCCCAGAATTATGACTGGTCTCCATTCTGCAGAGACCTTTTTTTTCTAAGCACTGAATCTGATTGCAACACCCTGTTGACTCAAGTGTTACCGAGGACGGAGCCCATTATACTGCGAGCCTTGTCACTGGAGTTAGAACTCCAGCCTAATCAACAAACTTTATTTTGATTTTGGAAAAGAGGGGAGCTTTGTTCTGGAATATGATAGTGTTCTAGAGAGAAATCGATAGAAAAGAAAACTGGGAGATGGTCACTTCCCATAAAGTTGCCCACTTGCAGAAACTCAAAGTAGGAGAGTAAATCAAGTGGGGCCGGGGTATAACCTCTTACCCTGGCTCCTCTGGGACTCACGTAAATGAAGCCACCACCTCCATCAACCTCTGGGCAGTCGTTCAGTGGGATAAAGTTTCTCTGAATCGCTTATTTTGCCAGCTCTAAACTTCCTCTGTTTATTACCGGATCCTTGAATTTTCTATAAGGCCAAACAGGGCTAAGGAATTCATCTTTATCTGGGCCTAATAATTTGGAGACGAGAGTATAATCATTGCTGCCAGTCCTTGCATTAAACACACCCGTTAATACTAAAGTGGTCCCCAGAAAACGGGCCTGCAAGTCGTTAACGATTTTCCTCAGAAGATCCTAGATCTGAACCATTAAACTAAGGGTAGATGGAGGAATTTAGACAGAAGAAGGAGTAACTGCCACATCACCCTACTTTAATAAAAAAGCAATAATCAAATCATCTGCTACCAAGAGTTCACTAGGTCCAATGTTCAAATTGGTTGAAATTAAATGAGCTAAGCTGCCCCAAGGCCTGCCCCCCCCCTCCCGGACCTATGGCTGATGGAGACAATGGGGTCTCAGAACTGTTCGGTGGTTTGCGGGAAGGAGATAGTCCTTGCTTTCTCTCTCGCATTGTGCTCTCTTGACCATATTGCTGCCGTGGCTGATATTTCCACACTGCTCAGTCATTAATCAGAGCTACGTGAGAAATATTATTGCAATGCCTGTTGGCACTATCAACAAACCACCCTAATTTTCTCCCTCCCTCTTCTTGTTTTCTTTACTTCAGCTGCTGTTTCTTGCAGTAATGAGGCGAGATCGCCCACTGCCTTGTCTCGGTCACCCGTCTGATCAATGCTCAAAGGCATAAGAAGGGCCGATTCCACACGGCTTACCTGAAGCCGGGACATTGCGGAACATGCTGGGGAAAACGGGGAAGATCGCGTTTTCTCGAACGAGTTTTGCGTGACATTGCGCAAAACTAGCACAAGAAAATGCAATCTTCCGTGTTTTTGCTGGCATGTTCTGCAACATCCTGCAACGTTCCGGCTTCAGGTAAGCCGTGCGGAATCGGCCCAGGTGTTGCCCTGTTACGTAATGCTGGCGACTCGAGTGCATTCTAGCCCAGTGCACAAACGATGAAGAACAAGCTGAGTGAGATTATTGAGGAGGGCAGAAGGAACCACCAAGCATTCAAGGACTCAATGGAGAAGATTCTGAATGTAATAAAAGCTGGAGTTCAGGCACTCAAAGCTCTGGGTGAATGAATGACTGCACGAAGCAGGCACTCAGTGCACCAGCAGCTACCCGCCCATATCTGGATATCTCTCAGGAGGCCAACAGTAGTAGCCAGATGGCAACTCAAGGCAAAGCTCACAGCCCTGAAAAGTGTTGTGATGTGGGGTGCAAAAGCAAGTGGTACAGTGATTGTGTACAGTGACAATTCCCACAGTCACCTTGGTGGCAATGCACAGACCATGTCTACAGAAATCACTTTATTGTCTCTGGTTGGTATGCAATAAATTAATGCACAAAACATGATGTCAGATGGTATAATTTGCACCACTCAACGTCCCCATACATTTTTGCCTGCCCTTCCCAGACAAGCAGCATCACTCAGCCAAACGCCCACACTTTAACTTCTATTTACAACAATTAACAGCTAACAAACAACTACATTCACCTATTTGAACCAACAAGAACTATTTACAGCTGTATAAAGCAATTTGGCTGTCATGTTCTCTCCTTTTCTCTTTCAAGCTTTTCTACTCACTTGAGCCTTCTATCAAAAGCATCCTGACATTGCATGATGGCTCTCACTGTTGGGGAGGTGGAGGGGATACAAAATTTGTTAGAGGGCTGAAAATGATTGGAGTTGATGCAAAAAAGGAATCTATACTTACACATCATCATGCAGATCCCCCACAAGGCCTGCAGCCCCTCTCAGAGTGCTTCCAGAGTTATTCTGGTCCCCCCAGCAGATCTCATGGTGGAGGACTGTACTCCAGAAGGTCCTACACAGGGAACAAGTAATTTTTTTTTAAAAAAAAAATTACCTTCTCAATTTAGGTGGCTAGGCAGACCGTTTTGCACAGCAACTTGACCTCCAAAGCAAAGCAAACCTTCAAGAGGCCAACTCAGACTGCTGTATCACTTCCCTGTAAGAGTTGGGGCTCGCCAGGTCCAAAGCGCAATGGCAACCCTCTTCCCTACAGGAACCGATTCCCTCATGAACTGACCTTTAAGGGCTGAAACAATCTCCATAAATGTGGGCTGGGTCATCCTGAAGTCTGCAGTCCACTGCTTGTCATCCCATAGCTGCATCTCGAAGCTATCCCAGCACTCGTGGCTCTGTGGGTACACCCAATGATGATAGGATATGGGTGCCCCTGGATCCTTGCTTGGTAAGAGTAGTTCAGGGATGCGAAACTTTGAGATCTTCTTGACCTTCCATGCAACCGACACAGAGCGTGCTTTCTTTCCTGCATTTGTCAGAGAATAAAGGAAGATTCATCTAGGCGCCTTTCGCGGCACGGCACAACAGCTACAGCGGTACCTTGCTCAGACACTGCATGTCACCAGGACCAGTGGCACAGGCAAAAACGCCCACAACCTCAAAAGGCAAATTCAAATCAAATAAAAGATCCACTCAAAATAAGAAATATGAGAAGGTGTTGGCTATTGGAATGGGTCTCCTTGCAAGTCGGGGGTATTAGCAAACAAGGAGAAGGCTGCAAGAGGCAGTAACAAGCGAGATCCTCCACCAATTTTTACCAAGTCCCCTCCCTGAGGAAACTAATGAGACGGGTGTTTTCCAAAACAAAGAGTATTTTTTATTTAAAGGGGAAACTCAAACACACAGCAAGAGGCAAAATAAAAATCACAGGCATACAAGAGTCCGAGGAAAGACAGCGAAAAAACGGGGAATAGTTGTAGGATTCAGGTAATAGTTACCTATCAGAGGAGCAGAACGGTTCATGGATGAAGAGAAGCTTGGGTGACCAGCGTACCTCACTGGAGACTCAGATGGGTTTTGGGGGCACAATGCTTGGATCCAGGTAGGCGTGTACGATTTGGCTGTGGCAAAGCCAGAGTAATTATAGGGAAAATGAACCCTGAGGCTGGAGAGTGACTTCAGCCCAAGAAACAAAGACCTAAGTGGTTGTCTCCTGGGGTGGACAAAGAGTTTGAGTAACTTTTGATTGACCTGCCGGGGAGTGGACAAAGAGTTCGCTTGCCTGTTCCCATAGCTATCTGGGAAGGAAAAGGTTTAATAACATTTGCTCTTGATAAAGCTCCTTAGAGCGAAACAATAATTGCTGCTGGCACGGAATTCATCGTCAGGCAGGGCCATGGTGGGTGTCCGCATCGCCCAGTCATGCCTGGTGGCAGAGAAGCATGCAGTTGGGCTGTCAATTTAGATAAAGATACTTACCATGGATGTATACAGTCTTGCGAAGGTTCATTTTATAGAGTACATTGCTACTACTTAAAGGAGTCCAGACATAATACTCTAAACAGCATTCTGAGAGGAAGTTTCCCTTAACGCCTACATGTGACAAGTAATACTCAAGGGGGAAATTTTCCCCACAGGGGACTCTCTATGGCCAAATTGGACGGTTAATAATTTTCTTAACTTTTGTACAATGATGGAACCATGTTTTTGAATATGATGTTGTTAATTATACAGTTTGATTTATAGGAGGACACATGAGCACGTTGCACTTTATGATTGAACATTTAAAAATATAAAAATTCCTTGTATTCAATGTTGTTGATTAATTGCTTTGAACAAGTTTGCTAAAGTGCAATACGGTAATAATCTTTTAGCCCGGCATGTTTTGTTCCCTTGGGTAGTTGTTATTCCGTTTGCAGGGCTGCCTCTCTTTTCTCTTTAGCTTGTTCCTGGTGCCTGACAAAGAAACTGTAGTTTTAATTGTCTCTGGGGTCGGTTGATGAATTTAGAGTTGTGATTGAATGTTCCCAGGAAGAACTTAAACTTATCAGAATTGATTGATGGCCCTAGATTGAGGGATAGCGTTTTAGCTGGGGTTGTGATCAATGGGAAGAAGGGAAATTGGAATGTCTAAGGGGAGTTATCTCAAACACCTTTCTTATCAAAGAGCTGCATATTCTGAGGCTTAGGCTGGTTGAAATCAATGGCACCTAATCACTCAGCATTCCATTCACATGGCATCTGCATTCCAGTCTCCTAGGCGGGAGCTGGAAACGTTTTGCCAAGCTGGGCAGCTGGCTTAGTGCGGCATGAAGAGCATAAGTTAAGGCCTTATGATTTCTTTCAATCATAAGCATATTTTAAAATGGCGGAGAGCTAGGAGGACTGTTCACATGTTCACACATTCATCACAGTGCCAAATGCCATTTTTTTTTAAAAAAAAAACACCACTGGCAATCACCTGAGTTCATTACAAAAAAAAAAGGGAAGAGCACAGCCCAATCAGCCAATCATGATCAACAAAGGGAGTAAAGGAGAAGTAGGAATCCCAGAGATAGAGACCCCTCCAGCATTCCAGTGCATGTAACACTGCTGGGCCGTCAAACTACCATTACACGGATTTGTGTAAAACATGCAGTTTAGCTCATAGTAAGGCTTGGACAGAGTAAGAGTATACAAAACAAAAGCAACAGGAAGACCCGGGCTGCTTTTAAGACAGCTCAACCTGTGAAGATTAAAGGAACCATCAAAGACAGAGAGATTGGCGAGAGAGAGTTGGAACTCTGGTTACTGTTTGGTATTTGTGCTCTTTTTGAAGTCTCCACAAAATTAGGCAACGGAGCTCCTTCCGGCTTGTTTCCCCTTCTGGCATAACATCTCTCTCAAGGCCTGGCTTTGTAAGGACCCCCAGCCATCATGATCACTACACAGTTCTCTCCTGCAGTCTGATTTTTAATTTATGAGATTATCAGGCAACTGAATGCCGTGTAGTTTTAATGGCCCCCAGTATTTTCATACCCTCCAAATACCTACATTTTTTAGCTTTGATCAGACTTTTTTCAGTGATTCTCCTTCAAGCAACTACAAGAGAAGGCTCATTAAAAAAAAAAGTCTTTCTTTCAGGGTGTATTTTCTATGCCTTGAAACAGGAGAAACAATGTCCCCTTAAGCACCACCTAACTGGAACTGAGAATGTTTGCTGTGTCTGTTATTCCTGGCTTTTATTTTCAGCTAGCCCTCTCAGTATGTTCCCCAACCTTCCGATAGCCAAAGATCCTGCACCATCAACATCAGAGCCAGATAGCAATATTTTGTGAAATCCTTTCCTTCTCCCGCTCTTTCATGAAATACTTAGGCAGCCTCTTTTATTAGAGCCCTGCTCCCTGGAAATTTTCTGAGCACCTGACACCGGCGTATCTCTTGGTATCATTCCTCTGCCCTAAAAGTTCCAGGCACTGAGTGTATGATTCTGTAGTTTGGTAACGCAAGATGGGTCAGGAAGCTCAGAAACCTCTTCAACCTGTTCCTAATGTATTAGGAAAGGTATGACACGTGCAATTAAAAGGCAGTAAAGTGGGGTTACAGAAATAGAAAACGATGCATAAACCAGTATAAAATATGAGATAAGAAATTCAAAAACTGGGTTATTTTTGTCACAACAAATTAACATGGTGGTGCATGTTTTAAAAATCCTGGAAGTGCTGTACGTACAGTTAATCCCCCAGAGAATCAGACAGCTGTGAGTGACAGGCCACTCCAAAGGCATTTGATGGGGTAGGATGGGCTGTAAAGATGAGGGCATGTTGTAATTATTGATGTTTTAATCATGTAATTGCATGACTACATTAACTCTATGTAATGTCACCCCATTAATAACATTAATATTAATAACATTCAATTTATATACTGCTCTTCTGGACAACTTAATACCCACTCAGAGCGGTTTACAAAGTATGTCATTATTATCCCCACAACAAAACACCCTGTAAGGTGGGTGGGGCTGAGAGAGCTCCAGAGAACTGTGACTAGCCCAAGGTCACCCAGCTGGCTTCAAGCGGAGGAGTGGGGAATCAAACCCAGCTCTCCAGATTAGAGTCCTGCTGCTTTTTAACTACTACACCAAACTGGCTCTCCCTTGTATTTAATATCTCCCTTGCATTGTATTTATTGATCTTCCTTGATATGTAGGGACTATTTTTTAATGTCTAGTGGGACTGCGACGTATCTCTTTTGCATGCAGAAGATCACAGGTTCAGTTCTCGTTATTTCCAGTTAAACAGATCAGATGGCAGTTGATATGAAAATCCTCCAAGACCCCAGAGAACCAATCAGAGTAGACAATACCAGCCTTGATAGACTCCTGGTCTAACTAAGGCAGCTTCATGTGGTGTGTTGGAGATCCTAGATTAGGAATCTTACATTTGCAATTAGGACACATTTGCATCAGGGTCCAGAGACTTGGACATGTATGACTGTTTTGAGATTTCATAAAGAAAAGCACAATTCAAAAAAAGGATATTCAAATCTGGTAATACCTTTTTCTCTCTAGCTTCTTCCCAAAAGAATACTAGGAAGTGTATACTCCTAGGAATCATATCCTTAGCCTGCAATCTTAATTGCTTGGTAATCAATATAGGGAAGCACATGAAATACAAACATTGGGAGAGAACACAGTACATCATGCCACAGAGTTTGTTTCCCTGTAATTCATCCACTATTAGCTCAGTACTGGAGCTCAGATGTTTGAACGTGCAGTTATCAATAACACTCTGTCACATATTGCTTTTGGAACTGTCATGATGCGTGTCTCTCTGGAGCATTCTTGTCATTCTTTTTCATGAATTTCAAGGAACAGATTTCAATGTTCAGGCTTTTATTTCACAATTGGGAACCTGGTTTTCGAACCCTTTGAGATGACACGCTGAAATGAAAATAATGCATGGGTGTAGCCACTCCTAGAGTTTATTCAGTCATCATCTAATGACTTTTTAAAAGTGATCCCATGAGTTCACACAAGGCGATGGCGGGATGGGAGATTCGTTTTTGTTTTTTTCTAAAATAGGGTGTAATGAGTAGGGAAGATCAGAAATATCCTAAGTGGAGTTACACCCTTGTAGGCTCACTGGCTTCATTGGGTTAGAAGGGAGTAACTCTGCTTAGGACTGCAATATTAGCAACTTTTTATTTCTTTATTTACAACATTTCTCTTCTGTCTTTCTGTCCAGTCAAGGCTGCTGAGATAGCTAATAACTGAAGCAGTATAATAAAAATACTTCATAAAACTCATTAGAAACCAGAGTTTATGCTTATACACACTCACACAAAAGATACAGTAAATTAAAACATATCGCTGGATGAAGGGATCATTGAGGAAATGTCAGACAAAACAAAAGTCTTCACCTGTGAGCAGAAGACAGTGAGAGAAGGAGACAGACAAATATCCCCGAGGAGGGAGTTCCATGACTTTGGCACCATCACCAAGAAGGCCCTCTTTCAGGCCCTCTGAGAGTATGGCATACTTACTCCCATGGCTTTTTTTCAGGGGGAACGCAGGGGAACGGAGTTCCGGCACCTCTTGAAAATGGTCACATGGCTGGTGGCCCCGCCCCCTAATCTCCAGACAGAGGGGAGTTGAGATTGCCCTCCGCACCATGGCGCCCTAAACTCCCGTTCTGTCTGGAGATCAGGGGGCGGGGCCACCAGCCATGTGACCATTTTCTCTAAGGGCAACCCACTGAGTTCCACCACCTCTTTTCCCCGAAAAAAAGCCCTGCTTACTCCTGCCCACTTACTTACTCTTTGTGTGTGTTATGTGTCATCAAGTTGCTTCCAACTTATGGCCGCCCAGTGAATTAACAGCCTTGCTCAGATCTTGCAAACCAGAGGATGTGGCTTCCTTAATTTAGACAAGCCAGCTCATCTTGGGCATTTCTCTTTTCCTACTGCCTGCAACTTTTCCTAGTATTATTGTCTTTTCCAGACTAGCGGCCGGGGTTGTTTGTGCTTCACTCACTCCCTTGGCCCCAGCGTCTTCCCTGGAAGGCATGGGCTGTACCTCTGGCTGCTGAGTGGCTGGCTCCGCTGGTGCCTATTCATCCCCCGCTGCCGGTTCCACTGATTCTGGGGCAGAATTTGCCTGCCCCACACAGTCCTCCTCCTCTGACGAGGACTCGCTGGCGGGCGGCAAGAGCTCAGTCCAGGGCTGGGTCACGACAGCAAGCCCCTATTCCTGCAACTTCTACACCACTGCCGAAGTCTGATACCAGAAACAAGTTCAGCTGGACTAAAAGCATGTAGGGAAGGGGGGGCAGGACACTCCTACTCTTCCAAGTATAAATGCACTCCCTTGTTCTCCAAAACCGGGGCAGTTCTGTGTTAAATGCATGTCCAGTTTGTTAGTTTAAGTTCTCAAACTGTGGGTTGCAAGTGGGTTGTGGGGCCAGGAGGAAGGGGGTAGAAGGAGGTGAACCAGGAGTGGCAGCTCGGTGGAGCTTGATGGCAAATTTTGGTTTCTATTTATATAATATGTGAAAGGCCACGAAAGACACCCAGTTGCTCACTAATGCTACAGGTACTTATAAATACTAAAAATTAAAAAGAAAAAAAACGTATCTGTTCAGTATCAACTGATTAGAGATTCAGGGGGTGGGGAGTAGGGCAGAGTTATGTTTGCAAGGGGCCTTCCAAATGCAGAGTAAGTTTAGAGATGGGTCTGCTTTAAAAGGGTCGAGGGGGGCTTGTTTAAGGGATTGGGACCCTGTGCTTCCTGTATTCGAGGCCACTAACATACCAATAAATGCATCCCAATAAAAGCAGATGATGCCAACAACGAACAACTAACTAGACAAATAACTAATTTAAATTTTTTTAAAAAAATAATAATTTAAAAGCAGGAACTCCAACCGATGCAGCGACATCCAGTTCTCAATGCCCAGCAGAACACACATCAGTATCAAGAGTTCCATGCTGAAAGAAGCAGGGTTTACAACCGGTGTGAAATGGGCAGCTTCCCTGACCTCCTCGGGGATGGGATTCCAAGAAGATGTTTGGCCTTTGGGAGCTTATTCTAAAGCTATTATTGAGGAGCTTCCTGGAAGCTTCCTGGAAGGAAAAAAGGTCTCTGCCCAAGTGCCCACTCTGCTTCTCACGGGAGAGGCAGCAGATACAGGAGAGTGTGAAGAAAAGCAGCCAAAGTCCACCCAAGAGAGATCAGACACCTTCAACTGCTAACCGTTGGCGATGTTTTATTGCAAGCAAAACCTCACAGAACTCTGGGGTCCTACTCAAGGGCTCATCCCCCCCCCAACATATCTACCCCATTTCTGACATTATTTTCCTGCTCATATATATCTAAAAAAATAAAGATTTCTTGATGGATTCAGATCCAGGTCAGTATTGACAAATTAGACTGGCAGCCACTCCGCAGAGCCTCAGGCAGCAGTCTTTCACATTAAGAACTCCCTAATCCCTTTTTAAAAGTTAAACATGTCAGAACTTGAATCTGGGGCCTTCGTTATGCAACCAGACGCTCTCACTTTGAACCACAGCCTCTACTGGCATAAGGAACAAATGTCGGATATGGGGAGAAGGTTTATTTTTTGAGCCACTGCGGCGTAGTGCCATGTTTCCCAACCTTTTCCCCCTAAATTAATTTTTCAAATCCCAAGGAACCCCTACCTATTAAAACATTCACAGGTCAAAATAAGTTGGTCTCAGGGTGTACAATTCAATTGCTGTTAAATTACTGTCAAAGACACTTATTTGTAAAGAGCTGCTATATATGTGTGTGTCAACTTTTTTTCTAACTGGCGACTGCCTCCATCTCCATATACGTGGAAGGGCAAGACAGCAAAATTAGTTTTCAGCAGGACAGTGATTTCGCTGTAGCCGAAGACAATAACAACACATGAACTAACGATCGTTTTTTCTGAAAACAAGCCATTCCTTCGTAAACAGGCTGCACACTGTCACCTCAACAGCAGTTCTCTGTCCTTTGCTGCAGAGGGAAACTGTCAAGAACTGTCGGATTCTTCAAGAGGTTAGTTTCCATGCAACTTTCTTTATGTAATGATTATTGTTGTAACCAATGCTTGCCGTGGCGCGGCAGCTCCCAAGCAGCTATTTTGTTAAGCAAGGCTTGCTTCTCTGCACCACTTGGAGTGTCACTTAAGAACTGCCTTTTTTTGCACAGGAATGTTACATTTGCACTAAGTCGTGATGATCAAGTTACTGGCAACAGATCACACCATTCTCTACACACACACACACACAAACACGTGCGTGCGATAACCGAGTATCCAAGGCAACAATTCTGTGGCTGTGAAGACTTGGAGCCATCAAAAGCAGCAGGAAAGGAAATTGCTATGTTCTGTTGGCAGGAGACAGGAGGTCTTAGAGAAGTTCTTGTAAACAGAGCTGAAAAATTGACTCTCAATTATTTTCAGCAAAATTCTTAGTGAATCTGGAGGCTAATTTTCCTCCAGATGTTTTTGAAATGCTCAAATATTCACTGGATGTTCCAGTGATACCCTCTTTAGACATCCTAAGAGTACCGATTTCAGTATCTTGTACTGATTATCCTCCAGGTGTTCATACCAGGGCTATTTCCAGATGGCTTACCTGCCTCCGGAACGTCGCGCCATGTTGCGGGGAAAACTCGAAATAGCGCATTTTCTCGCGCGAGTTTTGCGCAACATCGCACAAAACTCGTGCGAGAAAACACGGTATTTCACGTTTTCCCCGCAACATGGCGCGACGTTCCGGAGGCAGGTAAGCCATCTGGAAACGGCCCTACACTGACTCAACATTCCAGCCTACCTGACCTCTGGACTGGCCTCTAGTTTCCTTGCGGTCAGGACAGCTTTCGCCCGCCACCAGACCTCAGAAACGTACTGCTCCAAAAGCAACTATACTTCCTGGGTCTAAGAATGACTGGCTGTCACATTAAGGTAGCATTTGAGAACAGGACTCTTAAGCTTGCGAGAGTTCAGCACTAGTCCACGTCCACCACAATCACCCCAGTCTGCGATTTCTGCTTATTGTCCAGCAACAGATTAATTGGTCCTTGTTTTTCTCCTAACTTCCAGGTGAAGTACCTACTTGCCCAGTTGCCAAAACTGCCAAGTGGTTGCCTTATACAATCAGAATATGCAATCACTGAGCTAAAAGAATTCCCTCACATAGTTTTCTTTCCTAAGTACCAATCCAAAGCCCTCCCTAATGGATGTAAAACGTTACTTTTCCTCTCATTACAGATACTAATTTTCTTTTCTTTTTTTATTTTTTTTTAATAAAATTTTTATTAGATTAGATGTCATTTTATTTCATATTACAATCAATTTCCCTATTCCCAATTCTAACCCCCTCCCTTTCCCCCCCTTTTTGTTGACTTCCAACAGTTTTCCAACCCTTTGTCCCTTTTCCCTTACTCATTTTAAATTTATTCTGTCTAACAAACATGTACTTTCACTTTCTTCTAAGCTTATCTATATAACACCATATTCTTTCTATTCTCTTACTTACTTACTTTAACATCTAAATAATAATAGAAATAATAACTAAGTAATATCTTCCTTTTAGTAATAATTCTTTAACTATTTTTAGTACTCTGTACTCTATCCTTTAGTCCCTTCTCCCATATTAGACAAACAATTTGTCCCATTTTGCATAGTTTCAAATATTTCTATAAACAATACATTCATATAAATCAACCAATTTAACTTATACTCTGTATATTACTTTTTCTACATATCTTATCTTCATTCTGCTTTGGTTATATTATTATTTTGCTTTGATTATACAACTATACAACTATCATCAAAAATCGTCAACCAATTTGACCCCTATATATCTTCAAACCAACTCATTCAATTTAGTACATTGTACAATTACCAGAAATAATATTAATTAGTCTATCCTTATACTTAATTACTTTCTATCATTATTCTATATACAATAGACTGATAAAATAACTGCTTAGAAATTCACATTTACCTCTCCACCCCCAGGTAAAGTCACCCCCCTCTGCATTTTATTATATTTCAATAGTTCTCAAACTGCCACAGTTCTCCTCCCACCTCCCATTTCTTCACTAGATATTGTTTCAGCTTCTCCCAGTCTGTGTTAAACTGTCCTGGATCAAGGTTTCTCAGTTTTCTTGTCATTTTGTCCATTTCCGCCATATACAGCAATTTGTATATCCAGTCCTCGATTGTTGGCACTTCTTGTACTTTCCATTTTTGCGCATACAAAAGTCTAGCTGCTGCTGTCATATAACATAACAATGTCCTGTGTTGAGCTGGAATGTCCTCCATTCCCAAATTCAGTAGCAGGAGTTCTGGGTTCTTATTAATTTGAAATTGTAAAATCTCACTTATTACTCTTATTATTTCCCCCCAGTACTGCCTGGCTACCTCACACGTCCACCACATGTGATACAGGGATCCCTCATGTTTTTTTACATTTCCAGCATTTATTAGACGTGTTCAAATTCCCTAGCGCTATCTTCTTTGGTGTCATGTACCAACGATAAATCATTTTATAAATGTTCTCTTTAATATTAGTGCATGTCGTAGTCTTCATTGTATTCTTCCACAAGTATTCCCACGCCTCCATTGTTATTTCTTTGTTAAAATTTATGGCCCACTTTACCATTTGTACTTTAACTACTTCATCTTCAGTATACCATTTCAGCAGTACTTTGTATACCTTGGAAATTTCCTTCTTATCCTCTTGTAAAAGTGTCTGCTCTAATTCCGAATTCTCCATTCTTATCCCTCCCTTTGCACAGTCTGAATTGTAAAGATCTCTGATCTGTCTATACTGAAACCAATCGTAATTTGGAGATAACTCGTCCTGTGTCTTTATTTTAAGTTTAGAAGATTCTATTCGGGTTATCTCCTTGTATGTTAAGCACTGTTGCTCATTATCGACAGTTCTCGGATCTATTACCTCATATGGAACCACCCATAGGGGGGTTCCTTCTTGTAGATAGTCTCTGTACTTCTTCCAAGTTATATATAGGCTTCTCCGTATATAATGGTGTAAAAACATAGAGTTCGCTTTTACTTTATCATACCATAAATATGCATGCCATCCGAATATTTTTTTATATCCTTCTAGGGCCAGTAATTTCCGGTTTTTCAACATCATCCAATCTTTCAACCACACTAAACAAATTGCATCATAGTAAAGTCTTAGATTGGGCAGTTGCATTCCGCCTCTTTCTTTTGCATCTTGTAAAACTTTCATTTTCACTCGAGGCTTCTTGCCTGCCCAAACAAAATCTGATATTTTTCTCTGCCATAATTTTCTATTAGCTTCCTGACACTCCAATTTACAATACCCCTCCCACCCTCTGCCTGGATTATAAGGACTCCTTCCTTTTCTCACTTCTCGTATCTGACAAAAGGGAGCTCTGACTCTGGAAAACGAGATGGTCTCTAAGGTGCTACTGGACCTGAACCCTGCTCTTCTACTACAGATCAATGCAGCAACCCACCTGAAACATACTTTACTGTGTTACATTCCCTTGCACATTCCTTCTGCTACCCACAGTTCACACACAGTTTGCTAATTATGGCTTCAACTACCTATCTTGCATTCTGTATCTGTTTTAAAAGCCTTATATGAGACACCTTGGAAATCCTTTCCCATGAAGGCTGCAGACAGGGCCTTTCCAGAAGGCACCTGGCCTTGGGTGCAGCTTGATCCCAGCAAATTTACTTGTCAATGAGCCTCATGGAGTGTGCAGAAAGAGACATGATCCTGGATGCAGGTCAGTTGTGTCCCTCCTAGGGGGATGTGCTTAATGGAGAAAAGAGCCAAAAATACACACAGAAATCTCTGGTTTGGTCTGTTAAATTGGTTTCCGGAACGGCAGAACAAAATCAGGGAATGAGATTGTAGTGGTTCCCTCCACCAAAAGGTTGTGAGTTTCATTTCAGTTCCTACCTGCCCAGCAACTGCGCAGCCAGGCAGGACAGCCAGGACAGCCCTGTTTTCCTTAATGGCAAGTCTGCATGCAACCATCTAAAGCCACCCTGAGTGTTAACACCATTGGCGGCGTCACAGCCCAGGGAAGCTGCCTGTCTGTAGGCTGCCACCACTCTGGTCCAGGTTTCCTAAAGAAGGGCCCAGAGCACCCAACCAACACCTTTCGTTGACTCTTTCCCAGTAGGTTTGATTTATTACATGACCAAATGAGGCACGAGGACCCAGGCAGAACAATAAAGAACTTTATTTAAAAGGTTTATTAATAACTGGTTCTTAAACTTGGTATATTAAAGAGAATAGTAAAGGTTGGTGAACAAACAAAACTAAAACACCCTAATGTGTCTAACTAGACTGTTCTTACTGCCTCCTGGCGACTGGCTTCCAACTCTCTCACCCCTTCTGGATGAGGGATCCCTCCGTCCGCAGCAGCCTCTCCTCAGCGCTGCTCCCTAGAAGTGAACACCCTCCCACTATGACAGGGTTGCCAGCCTCCAGGTAGTGGCTGGAGATCTCCTGGAATTACAACGGGTCTCCAGGCCACAGAGATCAGTTCACCTGGAGAAAATGGCTACTTTGGTGGGTGGACTCTATGGAATTATGCCATGCCAAGGTCCTTTCCCTCCCCAAACCCCAATTTCTCCAGGATTCTCCAGGTTTCACCTCCCAGATCTCCAGGAATTTCCCAGCGTGGAGCTGGCAACCTTACACTGTGATGAGGCCTTTTATCTCAGGCACCATTCCCCTATTTTCCTAATGGTGCAAATCTTCCCTTCAAATCCCCTCTTATCCAATCACAGGGGCCAAAGAGAATCTGGGAAATATAGGCCTTGCAGTAACTTTAATGCAGGCTTCCCCAGAGCCACTAGGCCTCACTAGGCCCAGGCTCATAACCGACGGGAAAGGAAATGGGTGCAGCACGCATTAGTACATTTTTCCTGGGCAGTCTCCATGCCTATGGGATCATCCAAAGGGGAAGAGCTCTCCCCTGCCCATCAGATTGGAAACGTTTCAATTTAATTTAATTTGGTTGAAGAGGAGGAGGGAAGGTGTATCTTGGGGGGGGGAGGGGCTTCCCAGGCAACAGTGTGGTCTTCCTGCCAATCAGGAGTGGGACTCAGGGGAGCACGCTGGTCCTTCCCGCTCAACGTTCGTTCAACTCCATTGGAGGGGAGGGAGGGAGGCACAAGTCTTTTTGCTGCAGCCCAGGCCACAGCATTGTCTCCTGTCAGCTGGGTCCTGGAGCATGACCCCTCCCCACCCATCAGCTCTGGAATGCAGGGAAAGATGAGCCTGTCAAGGCACGGATGTAGCTGGCTCAGTATCGCTCCCTGCTTTTGCATCTGCCTCAGTGAGGGATGGCTTGGAGCACGTGCCCTGGAGCCTCGGTTTGCAGGTATGTCTGACCCCGGCTCCTTTCCCTTGTTTTTATTTTCAGTATGGAAGCCGGGGAGTTTTCATATGGTTAGCTTAAGGCTGGGGACACATGGGAGGAGATAGAAAGAACCCTTCACACACACACACACACACACAACATTGTTCAAAACAAGTGGCCTGGCAGCAGCATCACCACAACACAATCCTCAAGGGGACTGCAAGGAGGCCAGAAGGCCACCCAGCTCCCACCTGTCTCCACTGCATTGCTCCCTGGATCACCTGGGGAACTGGAGCTCTTTCCCTGCCCAGCTCCCCCAGCCAGTCAAGCGGACTGGGCCACAGTGCTCTGGCACTAGGGAGGGGAGGGTCTGCCGGTCCACACAGTCCTCTGGAGTGGAAGAAATCAGATAATGCACCACTACGTAACGGTATAACGCTGGTGTGGCCTAGGCCATGCGGTCTTGCCATAAGGAGCACTTGGCTTTGGCTTAGTTCTCAGTTCACAAGATGGAAGACAAGGTGACCAAAGGAATGTCTCCTTCTACTCTGGCATCTGTGTGTGGACTTAGGCTTAACATCTTCTGTTGCCCTACAGGCCTGACACTGGCAAGTAGAGTGGGAGCATACTTCAGTGCGACCACCATAACTGTTGGCTCCAACTCCTGTAGTGAGCTGGAGAGCATGAGGGGAGCGTTAGCTTCATGACTGAGCCAGTTAAGAGACGGGTGTGTCTCTCTCTTGCCCATACAAGCGTATGCACTGGGGCCCAGGTACAGAGTTATTCTAAAATAGTTAGGGCAGTCACTATGAGTGAAGATGGGTCCTGACTGACGTGCAGCGGCTGTTGAAGGATGCAAAGAGAGGGAGGGCTGCAAGGAGGGGCAGGACTGGGTGACCTGTCTAGTCTCCCACTTTTACCAGTAAAAAATAGCAAAACAAAGAGGGCCATTCCTCTCCTTTCCCATGAACTAAACCTAAACAGTAAACATCCTTCCACCCAGGGTTTTTTTTCAGCGGGAACACGGTGAAATGGAGTTCCGGTACCTCTTGAAAATAGTCACATGACTGGTGGCCCCACCCCCTGATTTCCGGACAGAGGGGAGTTTAGGTTGCCCTCTGCGGTGCAGCACGGAGGACAATCTAAACTCCCCTCTGTCTGGAGATGAGGGGGCGGGGCCACCAGCCATGTGACCATTTTCACCAAGGGCGATTTAAACTTTAAAAAACTCCCCCCTTGTTCCAGCTGACCCAAGGTGACGTCATTGTGCGGTCCTGAGTTCCACCACCTCTTTTCCCAGAGAAAAAGCCCTGCTTGCACCACCCTGTCTCGAACAGAATAAGGGCCCTGCAAGGCATCAAGGCATGCAAATTTGTGGACTGTGTGTTGTATTCTTTGGCCCTAAACAAAACTTTAGAAACAATGGAGGGTCTTGTTATAGAAATGAACTTATGGGCCACCAGAGCCAGCAGCAGGCAGCATGCTTCTGCAGGCTTGCCTGACTGGTCCACTGTGACTATTGGTGATGATGCCGATTGGCCCTTGGATAAGCTGCATGCACCTCACTTTGGGGGGGGGGGTTGGTGGGGGGGAGTTCTCATCTCTTTCTGGGCTTTTTGTTTCTGAAATTCAAAGAAAGATTAAAGATCAGACTGGCTCCTTCACCCTCTTCCACTCGCAGCGTAACTTAAGAAGTGAAACAGGGACTGGCGGGAAGCCCTCCGGTACATCCGTTTACACAAAACGAGGGGGAATTCTGCAGGAAGGGAAAGGCCTCTGCAGTTAGCCCCTGCTAACATGCCAATCCCTTTCTGTGTGTTTTTACACACAGCGTCAAGAAAGGGCAGCAATCAACGGCCAGCGGCCGCATGGCTCATGCACACCCGCCAGTTTGAGGAGGGAGGGATCTCTGTGCACTCCAGGTTCTGAGCTGCCGCACAGGCTCACGCTGTGCAAATTATGGTGAAAACTGCAAATAATAGATGATGGGAGATGCTCAGAGACAGAGGAGGACACAAGGAATGAGGTCCCTGCTGGCAGCCTGCCTATTCTGTGGCCATCTGTGGCTGCTGCCCTTCACATGCTACTGAGACTATAGAAGTCCTGCAAAGATAACGAGACTCATGGGCAGCAGGAGGAATTTTATTGGACCCAGGAAGACTTTTGTCTTTTCTGGTCTTTTATGATTAAAACTGGGATCCCCAGTTCAGAGAAATGGGCCTTGTAGTCGCAGTCTGCAGGGGTTTGGTTATTTCCAGATCATAATGCGTGCTGGAGGACCACTATGCCCTTGATATTTCCTTTTCCCCTCTACTTCATCTCCTTCTTTCAACCTTGGGTTAACACTTTTAGTCCAAAATGGAGGCTGGGCAACCTGTCCAGTTTCCCACTTCTACTGGTAAAATAAAGAGAGAAAACAGAGAGGGGCATTCCTCTTCTCCTTCCCTCACTGTGAAGGAAACCCAAGATCAATGCCTCTCTTTTTATGCGCTTTTACTCACAAGCAAGGAGAACGGCGGCAGCCAGCCCTCTGTGGGGATGAGTTTAAAGAGAGAAGGGGGCTCTCAGTCCTGGGCTGCCACGAAGGCTCCTGTTGTGCAGATTAGGCTGAAACTGGGAAGGAATAAAGAATTGTTAAGGGGGAGCCACACTCCTGCGGGGCAGGCTGCTGCCCAATTCACGGGCCTTCTGTCATCGAGTGCCCAGTATTTTAAGGAAATGCAAAAGAATCACTGGAGGCACTTTTTGTATGAAAAGAGGTGGTGGAACTTAGTGGTACCATATGCGCGAGTGCGCGCTCCCGGGACAGCACGATGACGTCACTTCTGGAAAGTGACATCATCATGCAGGGTGGCGTCACCCCCCCCCCCCCCCAGAGGATATAAAAACCAAAGATAAGGAGGCCGGGCTCAGCTCTAAAGAACTAGAAGCAAGCCGGCTGGGTTTAAATGCCCCTTTCCATGCCAGAAAGAGACTGAATGAGCTGAGAGCAGGGAGGTAAAGAGATGGAGAATGGGTGGGGGAGTTGAGAGGGGAACAGCGAGAGGAGGTGGCAGAGAGGGGGAAAGGGTGGAGGGGTGGAGGGAGGAGACAACGGGAGGGGGTGTAATGGGGAAAGACTGAATGGGCTGGGAGCAGGGAGGTAAAATGGAGAATGGGTGGGTGGGTTAAGAGGAGAAGTGTGACAGGAGGTGGAGGAAAGGGAGAAAGAGTGAAGGGGTGGAGGGAGGAGACAAGGGGGAAGGAGGCATAATGGATTGAGAAGAGGGAGGAAAAGAGATGGAGAATGGGTGGGTGGATTAAGAGGGAAAGAGTGAGAGGAGATGGGGGAGAGGGGGAAGTGTGAAGGGGCAGAGAGAAGAGAGGAAGAGGACAAGGGAGGGTTAATGGGGAAAAGAGACTGAATGGGCTGGGAATAGAGAAGTAAAGATATGGAGAATGGGGTGTGGGTTAAGAAGGTAAGAGTGACAGGAGGTGGTGTACAGGCGAAAAGAGTAAAGGAGTGAAGAGATGAAGGGGTTTAAAGGAATCAAGAGACAGAATGGGTTCTGGGCAGGGAGGTACAGAGATGGAGAATGAGTGGGTGGGCTAAGAGGGGAAGAGTGACAGGAAGTGAGGGGGGAAAGAGTGGTAGAGTGAAGGCTAAGAGAGAAGGGGTGTTAAAGGAGAAAAGAGCCGGAATGGGTTGGGAGCTTCCCTCCTCCCAACCTTTTCTGTCTCTTTCCCCCTTTTACACCCCTTCTCTCTTTCCTCCACCCCTCCACTCTTTTCCCCTCTCCACCCCTCCTGTCATTCTTTCCTTCTTGGTCAATCCATCCACCCTTTCCGATTCCTTACCTGCTCTTTGCCTCCTTGCCCTAAATCCATTCTGTCTCTTTCCCCCGTTACCCACTTCACTCTTCCCCTCTTAACCCATTCTCCATCTTTTTACCTCCTTCCTCCCAGTCCATTCTCTCTCGTTCCCCCTCCAATCACTCCTCCCATTTTTAATTCACAAACTCATTCTCCATCTTTTCCTCCCTCTCCTCAATCCATTCTGTCTACTTCCCCCTTGTCTCTTACCTCCACGCTTTCACTCTTTCTCTCTTTCTTCCACCCCCTCTCACTCTTTACCTCTTCACCCCCCCTCACCCATTCTCCACCCCCAGCAGCGGCACCAGAGTTTTTGGCGCCCGCAGCCTCCCGGTGGGCCAGGCACGCACATGCACACACACACAACAGCCTGCGTGATGATGTCACATGTGACATCATCACGAGCATGTGTGCGCCGCCGGCCCGATTGCTGAAGCGGGCAGCTGGGACGGCGTGCGGGTGGCCTCCCAGCTCTCCCGCTCGGTTGCCCTGCGCAACCGCAGATGCCTGCCCGTGGCTGTTGCGCCCGGCCGGAGGCATGTGCTGGCGGCAGTGGCAGCACAGGGTGGGAGGGCTAGGAGGCTGCAGCTCTGTGCCGCATGCTCCTGCCCCCCATGCCTCCTCCGGCACCCCCTCCAGCACCCCGTGCCCTGAAGCCACCGCCTACCTGGCCTCAATGGGAGGTCCAGCCCTGGCCCTTTCCCTCCCTCTACTCAATTCATTCTGTCTCCTACCCCCTTGTCTCTTTCCTCCGCCCCTTCATTCTTTCTCCCTTTCTTCCACCTCCTGTCACACTCTTTCCCTCTTAACCCCCCACTCATTCTCCGCCTCTTTTCCTCCCTGCTCCCAGCCCATTCAGTCTCTTTCCCCCATTATGCCCCCAGCTCTCTTCTGCTGGCCAGGCAGGAGAAACGAGTGCGCTTGGTTAAAATGCCCCATTCCATGCTGCAGCGCAGTGACATGGAAAGGGGCATTTAAACCCCTGCGGTAGCTGGAGCAAAGTGGGGAATTTTAAAGTTTAATTTTAAACTCTAAACTCCCTCCCTTGCCCATCTGACTGTTGACAGTTAGGGGAGGGATTTTAAAGTTTAAAGTTTAAACTCCCTCTCTTGCTCCAGCTGACTGTTGGCAGTCTGTTGGAGCAGGGCGGGTGAGATTTTAAAGCTTAAACTTTAAACTCTAAACTCTCTCCTTTGCTCCAGCTGACTTTCAACAATCAGTTGGAGCAAGAGGGTGGGAGTTTAAACTTTAAACTCCCTCCCTTACTCCAGCTGACTGTTGGCAGAAAGTTGGAGCAAAGAGGGAGATTTTAAAGTTTAAACTTTAAACCCCTCCCTTGCTCGAGCTGACTGTCGGCAGTCAGTTGGAGCAAGGGGGGGATTTTAAAGTTTAAACTTTAAACTTCCTCCCTTGCTCCAGCTGACTGTCAGCAGTCAGTTGGAGCAAGGGGGGATTTTAAAGTTTAAATTTTAAACTCTAAACCTCCCTTGCTCCAGCTGACTGTCAGCAGTCAGCTTGAGCAAGGGTCGATTTTAACGTTTAATGGCCACATGACCATTTTCTAGAGGTTCCAGAACAGCGTTCCGCTGCATTCCGGCTGAAAAAAGGCCCTGGGCTGATGAGTGAAATGTTGACAGCACAGCAGTTCCCCCACAACCCCTTCCATAATTTGTCTGCCAATCCTCTATCAGGTTTTGTGTGTGAAACAACAGACCCCTGGAAAGTCAAAATAGACCCACTGCCAAACGCAAAGTATCATGGTCATGTGGCCTGCATGGTCTATTCCGGTCAAAAACAACGTATCTTTTGAAGAACAAGAGGTGCTCAGAGGCAGAGGGCATCAAGTGATGTGCCAGCCAAAGTTCCAGCAGGTCTCTCCACTGTTGCAGCAGGTCCACTGTGACAAGAAATCTGATGCTGTAATGGTCTTTACTGGGAGCACCACGCTCTTAATTGTGAAACCTGGCAAGAACTCATCCACATGCTGTCCAGGCTTTTCAATTCCAAATTTCAAAGATGAGAGCTGAGAAATGAGCCTGGTCAGGTTCCACCAGCATCGACTGTGGGAGCAAGGGCACCTCCTGAGTATTGAAAGGAAAATTTCTCCCCTCTTCCTGGAAAAGTGTAGGGAAACATGACATCAACAAACAACAGCAGGACACAAAGGGTATTTATTGGCAGTATAAAACAGGGTTTTTAAAAAAAATTTCGCTAGACTGAGCTGTGCAGGTTGGCAATGGAGCGCTCTCCTGCTTGGGCACTGGACCTCCACTGCCATTTTGCCGGCCAGTTTCCCACCCCTGTGTGCACCTGCTGACACTTGCCTTCTTCGGGGATCATTTGTTGTCATGGTTTGTGCTGGAGAAAAATCTCATTGGATCAATGGGTTGTTGTTTGCAGTTTTTGCTTGATTCCACCTCAGACCCCTTGAAAAGAACAGCATGCATAGGTGCACTGTGCAGCCTCACCTGGACCTCTTTCCTGAAACGTTCTTCGGGCTCCATGACTGAACCCCGTTGTCACATATGTTCTCAAACTTGGTGGGTCAGTCAATAATTTGGAGGGAGGACTGTGTTCTGTGTGACTTTAGTGTCATTGCATGAAAAACAGCTGCCCCCGAGCCCTCTCTACCCCCACCCCACTTGAAAAGAACAGTGTGCATCTGTATATGTGCAACCAATGCCTGCCTTGAGTACACACAACAGGTCGAAACTCATGAAAACAAAAAAAACCCAAATTTATCAGTTCCGAGCTTCACCGACCTAGATGAAACAAACTAGTAATGGAACAGAATGATTCCAGAACCCCCAGAACCGACACTGAAATGGAAATTTTCTTGATGCACACCTTTAGTCCCTTTTACCCCTTGGACACACCAACACTGGATACTTCCTCCACTTCCAGAGGAGAGACAGAATGTTGTCTGGTGTGGCCCATACAGATTGATTGATTTCTCCCTGGAGATCTCTCCTATCACAGGAGTGGTCTGGGATCTAATTCATATTAGCAGTCCTTCCAGGGTTCATTGCTGGGGTTCATATCCCCACCCCATACGGCATACATGGAGCTGGCGCTCTGCTGACAGGCCACTATCCCCGGTCCCCACCATACCACCTCCCAGTCCCCACAGTTGCCCACCTTTCTGCCTCCGCCTCATTCTCTCATGCGTCAAGTGATTCACCAGGGTTAAGGAAGTGAAAGACACATCACATCTTTCCACCACTTGGTTGCCTCCAGGAATGGGAGGGGGCAGTTTGCATGTGGGTTTCTGCACCCCCAATTACTGGTTAGGAAAATCACGGAGGGTAGATCTGTGACACACAGAGACGACGCTGGATACTGCCATAACTTGATGTTTCATCTCCATTTCACTAAGGTACTCTCAAGCATTCTTTGGGGGATATAAATATAGCATGGTAGCTAATATAATCATGTGGCAAATGCAGGAACTGTTTCAGGAAATGTTTTTGTTAAGCTTTAAATACAATGGAACAAATTTCAACTGAGAGTAAACTAAGCAAAGACTAATAAGAAAAACGTAAGACTAACTCCAACCCCTGTCTCTGGATATCTCGTTTCCACTACGTTTGCATCCCCTGCACCTCCTCCCCTTGGCTGGTCTCTTAAGGACATCTTCCTGCGTCCCATTCTTTTTACAAGTTTCCTCCGCTGTCTTCTCTTCAAGTCTCTCTTTGCCCAACTGCCTCTAGCTGACCCTGCTCAGACTTAGAACATTCAAACTTCCATCAGCCAGGCCCTCAACTTCCCAACCGACCAATCAAAGGCCAGCCAAGCATTAACCAATCCTCTTTTATTTCCAACCACCTCTTTCTAAATTCGTACTCTCAACTGATTATTTTTTCCTATTCATTTTTAACTTTACTCTTTGTAGTTTAACTAAAGCCCTCATTTTGACATAAGATCCATCAATGGCTATTAATCATGAAGACTAAATGGGATCTCTGTGCTTAGAAACAGAAGATCACTGAATGCCACTAGCTAAAAAGCCAAATGCAAATTTGAGCTGCATCAACAGAAGCGTAGCGTCCAGACCATGCAAAAGGATTGTATCACTTTACTTGGCTCAAGTTAGACCTCACCTGAAGTTCTGTGTTCAGCTTTAGGCACCACAGTTTAAGAAGGATGTTGACAACCTGGCACATGTCCAAAGGAGGGCAACAACAACGGTGAAGGGGCTGGACACCAAGTCCTAGGAGGAAAGGTTGAAGGCGCTCAGTATGTTTAGCCTGGAGAGGAGACTGAGAGGTGACATGATAGTCAGTTTTAAGTATTTGAAGGGCTGTCACAGAGGATGGAGCAGAGGGGTTTTCTGTTGCCCCAGAGGGTTAGACCAAAATCAAAAGTTTTTGGCAAAACGTTAGGAAGAACTTCCTGTCAGTTAGCATGCTCCCTCAGTGGAACAGGCTTCCTTGGGAGGTGGTGGGCTCTCCTTCTTTGGAGATTTTTAGGAAGAGTCTAGATGACCATCTGTCAGCAATGCTGATTCTATGACTCAATATGAATTTAGGCAGACTGTGAGACGGAGGACAGGAAGGGTGAGCTGGTGCTTGGCTCTTCTGGTCCTCTCTTTTATGCCCAGTGTAATGCCAATCACCACTTTGGGGGGAATTTTCTTCTGGACCAGTTTGGCCAAGGATCTTGGAGGTTTTTTGGCTTCCTCTGGGCATAGAGCAGGGGTCAATAGCGGAGTGGAGGGGAGAGGTAGCTATGAATTTTCTGCATTATGCAGGGGGTTGGACTAGATGACACTTGGAGTCCCTTCCAGCTCTATTTTTCTATGTTTTTTATCAATTGCCTTTAACCATTTCTAACTGATGCCTCTCAGCCATGGAATTTTCAAACATCCACCAATCAGGCACACAGTTTTCCAACCTGACCACTCACAGGCAAGCCAAACATTAACCAATCCTCTTTCATTTCCAGTGTGCTCCTTCTAAACTCATTCTCTCGACTGATTTTTCCCATTCCTTTTTTAACTTTCTTTGTCATATATCTTAAGCCCTCATTTTGACACATCCTCCTTCTCCCAGAGCCATGACTCTCGCACAGACCCCACTCACCCCTCTGCTTTGAATTAAGTACTTCCCCAAAGCTAAAGGATATCCTCATAATGGATCTACAGCCTTCTTGCCTGGCCCCAGGTATTCTGATGGTACAAGTCCAGTGGTCTTTAATGTTGTCAGACAAAGACCCATTGAGCTGGGGTTTCACTGATCTGCAAGAACATGAAATCAGATATGCATGATAAGAAGAGAAGGAGCCAAAGTGACCGCCTCACCCATGTCAGATTCAGAACTTTAGGCCAACCAAAAGGACTTGGGGCACCAGGAGATGCACCACCGAGAAGAACAAGCCAGGTGTCAGAGCCGTGGAGGAATCCTTCCCACCTCACATCTCAACCCCACGGCTTCCCTCACCAGGTGTGCAAAGAGAGACAGGAAGCATGGCGCCTTTGCTTTCGGTGAATGCACACAAACAGCATCTGCTTCCAAAGGCAAGCAAAAAGACGGCGAGTCTATGGAGGAGCACAACCCAGTAATGTAGAGTCTTCAACCCTGCTGAGGGTCCAGGCCAAGGACTGAAGGCCACTGCACTCGTGTAAGATTTTGTCCTGGATCTTACAGAGAAGGAAATAACTCCTAATTCAGCTCAGCAGTTTTTCAGCTGTTTCTGTTGTCTCCGTAACATGATACAGACCCCTAAGGAACTCGTGAGAAAGAAATAGATTTCTCCTATCTTCTGTTTGTTTCAGCATTCAGTCTCTTGCCATAATCTCAATGTTCTTTGAACTTTCTGCATTTTAAACCTCTGGTAAGAATAACTCAATGTGATCTGGATTGCCCAGGCAAGCCCAATCTTGTCAGCTTCTTGGAAGCTAAGCAGGGTTGGCCTTGGTTAGGAATTGGATGGGAAACCTTGAAGGAAGACGAGGGTTGCTATGCAGAGGCAGGTGATAGCAAACCACCTCTGTTAGTCTCTTGCCTTGAAAACCCCAGCAGGGGGTCGCCATAAGTCAGCTGTGACTTGAGGGCACTCTCCACCACCAAGAATAACTCACTTGCAATAACATTTGATGTTGGACGGAGACATTTGATTAACTACTGGTTTCATGTTTGCAATGGGACAGCTTCCATTTCTTGCTTCATCTCAGAATGCTTAAAATGCCCACCATACCAAGGCTGCAACCTGACTGTAACCATAACTCATACCTTCTGAAGTCAAGAGCAATCCCACCTAGACTAAAGGGGCTATACGGTCATCGTAGCCTGAAGGATCACTACCCCCTCCCTTTTTTAAAAACACTCGGCCCAATGAAGTGTTGTGAAGTACCCCAGAGCTTCCATGATGCACCGCATTATTTTGGTTGGTCTTAATCAGGGCTTTTTTTCAGCGGGAATGCGGAGGAACAGAGTTCTGGCACCTCTTGAAAATGGTCACATGGCCGGTGGCCCCGCCCCCTGATCTCCAGACAGAGGGGAGCTGAGATTGTGGAGGGCAATCTCAACTCCCCTCTGTCTGGAGATCAGGGGGTGGGGCCACTGGCCATGTGACCATTTTCACCGAGGGCAATTTAAACTTTAAAGAACTCTCCTGTTGTTCCAGCTGACCCAAAGTGACGTCATTGTGCAGTCCTGAGCTCCACCACTGAGTTCCACCACCTCTTTCCCCAGAAAAAAAGCCCTGGTCTTAATAAAATGTAGTACATGGTTTTTGGTTTTGTATTTTATTATGGACCAACACGGCTACTCGAGTCTTTAATCAAATGGCTGTTTTTCTTTATTAGTATCACAGATGGAATGAAATTTTGTAAACAATTAATTTCCCCTTATAGATTTGCCATCAGTCATGCTGCAGTAAAGGACAATCCTACCGTTCACAGCGTACTATTAAAATGCGCCATTTTTAACAAGATGCTTTTGTTCTAACAATATACTCCCTGCACGTCTTGTTTTTAATTTGAAAAACTACTTTGGGATTCCCAGTCCCCTGGCAACAGGTATGTCGTCCAGCAACTGTTCTGTTGAATACAAGCTTACATGAAGAAGAAGTTAGGATGCCTGTTCGCCCCCATAGCTCTCAAAGCAGGACAACGGAATGCAGGGCCACAACTACAATTTCTACGTTCTAAAGAGCCTCGATGTCCTGTATGTATCCTAACACACGCAACAAGTGAAAATTCAAATTTAATTACTTGACCTGCCAAAAAAAGGAACTAAGGTTCAAACCATTGTGTTTCATAACATGAAAGCAGATAAATAGAAATTTCTTTCTGTTAACTAAAAAGACCTTGTATATTATGCACACAAATTCTGACAGGGGGAATACTTGCATGTTGAACTCTAGGCTATTATGGATTTTTGGTTTGAGAGGGTGATGGAACAGCCCCACTGACCCGTGCGCACGGTCCCTTCTTGCCCTCTGGGATGCCGAGGGGTAGCCAGTGACACTCCTGCCTGGCACATGCCACCCATGTGACTTCCTCCAGCCCTCGGAGTGGCTTTTGCTCCTTCTCACTCGCACTTGCTGCCACCAGTACTGGCCAACAGATCACCTCCTTCCCATAGCGTGGTTGAGCAGGAGCAGTCTGTGGGGTACACAGAAGAGCTACCAGCATTTAAAAATTTAAAAAGCATTTATGAAAGAAATGAGGGGAAATGTTCACACACTTTTAAGCACAGCTCCAGAGCAAGCAAGGGAACTCAAAAATAAATGGGTAGAAATGCAATTCCCCTCTCCCTCCCCTGGCACATGCCTCACTTAGCTCTTCTGTTTCGGTAGGCTCCCTGTCTCAGCTACTGAGACGTCCTCATATTTTTCCTGGTTCAGGCCTCCAGTCTCCACGAGGTCAACGGCCACCGCGTGCAAGGAGTCAGGTCTCTGCTCTTTCAGCTCCCAGCTAAAATCAGCCAAGGAGAGCCTCCTCCCTGTGCCGGGAGGTTTTATTCTCTCCCTTTGCCCATCCCCTGGGCAGGTCAAAGGTGCAGGGCAGAGAGGCTTATCCTGGAACTTCCTTTCTGGCATTTTAGTCCTCCAAGTCTCTGCCCCCCCCCACAAACACCTGCAAGGGTAAGCTTCTAGCAGGAAGCCTTCTGGCCACATTAGGGTTGCCAGCTCCAAGTTGGAAAATTCCTGGAGATCTGGGGGGTGAAACCTGGAGAAACCTGGAAAAAGTGGGGTTTGGGGAGGAAAAGGACCTTGGAATGGCATAATTCCATAGAGTCCACCCCCCAAAGTAGCCATTTTCTCCAGGTGAACTGATCTCTGTGGCCTGGAGACCCGTTGTAATTCCAGGAGATCTCCAGCCACTACCTGGAGGCTGGCGACCCTAGGCCACATCTGCATAACTGAAGCTCAAGGCCGGGTGCAGCTTGGAAAGCATCTGGCGTTCCCTCCCCCTTCCTACTTCTTCTCAGCTAAGAGACACTTTTTCAAGTGGGGATGACACAGTCTAAATCTACAAATAAAAGCATTTCTCCACAAAGAGTATGGATGCTTATAAATTCACTTGTACTGAAATAATGGGAATTGATAGCTAAGGCACTCCCCCTTGCCCCCATGGTTTCATCTGCACATGCTGTGAAGGAAAAGCGGAGAGACTCAACTTTCAGAAAAACCTTTTTCCGATCAGTCTCTTTTACTTTGGACAGCTTGTTTCAAGCATATCATGTAAGTGGAGCTCCGTTTCCAGTCTATGACAGAACAAAAGTTCTAGAGAAAGGAAGTCACATCTGCAGACAAGGTCTAATTCAAACGTCTAAATGGAAAGAAGTATTTATAACAAAACCCTCCTCTTCGAGGTAATCTGTGCGGAAGAGTCTGTTTCCATGAGACTGAGCTCACAGGGAGGGGATCACAGACTCAGCCTGTGAATTCTTTAAAACTCCTCCATGCCTTGTACGTTGGCCACAGTTCCCATGCGCGCAGCTCCTGCTCTATTTGGGATCATGGTGTGCATGCTAGAGGGCCTTCAGGATTCTGCCCTGTGTTGTTACCCTGAACAGAAATAGTCTGGAATTATCAAGCAATACAGCTGGCCCTGTCAACAGACCCCCCCCCCCCAACCTCTGGGGCAAAGAACAAGTGTGCAAAAAGCCAAGAGCCTGGAAGCAATCAATCAGTTTAGATCAACAGACGTAAACAGTTTTTAAGTGAATTCACAACAGGGAATGGATGCTCATGATTTAAATAATGTGACAGCCGTAATGCCATGAAAGCATTGTCCCTGGACAACTGGATATTAATAGTGTTTGAGATGTAGTCAATATGTCACACATAGCTAGAAGACTATTGTACTATTAATTGTAAGATCAGTGATGCAAAATGTTTACTAATTGGGACAGCCTGGATGTGGAGCTAAATGAGTCCTTAGAGAAGGTCTTTCATTACTCAGAATGAATATAAACAGGAGGGAAGGTGGGATTTGGGGCAAGAAAATAGTTTAAACTACTTTATACTTGAGAAGATGGCATGGCAAATGTAGTGTTTCCTAGCTAATGTGATTAAGCTGCCTTCTCCTAAACCCCAAATCCAGGCTCTTTCTAATTAAAGGTGCTGCGTCTGCCCAACAAAATTTGAAAACACAAGCTGTACTTGCTAAAATGATCCTCCTCAGCTTCCTCACGCAGCTGATTTGGACCAAGATGGCACACCCCGTCTGTTTAGCTCATCATGGCAGCTCCTTGGCCCTACTGGGCCGAGATGGGCTTGGGTCGTAGCGTGGAAGCAGAGGAACAGGAGGAAAGGAAGCTGGATCTGGAACTGGGTCCCCTCTTCAACAGCAGCCGTTGTTTACGATCAGCACTTGCAGCGTAGTGGCTCTGAGTGACAACACGACAGCCCTCCGACTGTTGCCCTTGTGCCCGGCTGTGGCCCCCTGCTCACAAGGGCTAGGCATGAGGCATTATTTTCATCGACTGCAATCACATGCCTCAGAACGTGCATAAAAAAAAAAAAAACCACTGGAGTTCCACGAAGACACTTCTAAAGCAGCCCTATTCTAGTCTTTTGCTCCTATGTCGAAAAGAAAGCTAAATAATGCAATACATGCAAGGAATCTCTGTATGTCCCTACTCTCCCCCTCTTTCAACCACAAGCCTTTTAAGGGACAGCGCATGTTGGTGTGTCTAAGCTGGTATTTGTCGTCCTGGGTCCTTGGAACACACATTGAAATAAACAGGCTAATTCATTCTTTGCGTGCCTTGGTCCAAACCGAAAGACGAGGCCTTCCATACACAGGAAGCTGCCTTATACTGTCAAGGCCACTGGTCTGTTCAGGTCAGTGCTGTCCACTCTGGCCACAGCAACCCACAGCCTCAAGTGGAGGCCTTTCACATCCCCTGCTGCCTGATCTTGGGGACTGACCCCGCGACTTGCTGCATTCACAGCAGATGCTCTGCCATTGAGTCACACTCTTCCTCTCAAATAGAGGGACTCGCAGAGAAGACCTGTAGAAGAGAAGACTCCTCAGGCTAGCTCTTAATTTCCCTTTTGCTGCAGAAAATTTGGTATAACAGATTAGGCCCGTGAAGGCTTTGGTTCAACACTATGTCACCTCTGCCAGTGTAGTGTAGTGGCTAGGATGTTGAACTGGGGTCTGGGAGACCCAGTTTCAAATCCCCACTCTGCCATGTCCAGTCACCCTCTCTCAGCTCGTCATGACCCTTTCTGACCAGCCCCATGACGCTGACTTAGATTAATAGGGTTGGAAGGTACCTTTAGGGTCATCTAGTCCAACCCCCTGCACAATGCAGGAAATTCACAACTACCTCGCCTTCCCCCCCCCCCACACCCCCACCCCAGTGACCCCTGCTCCATGCCCAGAAGATGGCAAAACACCATCAGGATTCCAGACTTGGTGAAAATTGCTTCCTGACCCCAAATTGGCCATTGGCATTACCCTGGGTGTGCAAGAAGCGGCCACGAGAACTGAGCACTGATGCAACCCTTCCTGCCCTCCCTCTCATGATCTGCCCAGGTTCACAGAATCAGCATGGCCGTCAGATGGCCATCTAGCCTCAGCTTTAAAACCTCCGAAGAAGGAGAGCCCCCCTCCTCCCATAGCTACTCAGGACCTGCTCCCACTCCACAGGATCAGGTCCTGAGGCAAAGGGGGCATTACCATCCTCCTGCTGGGAACAAACAAACTACTAGGAACAATTGTCCCCCGTAGAGCACCAATCAACAAAGTATAACTAGTATTAGTATAATGTCCAATTTATGAAGTGCAAAGTGCTCATAAGTGAATTACATACTCTATATACTTACAACTATCAACAACTGGATCTAGCATCAATAAATATAATGACAATAAATATCAATAAATATTAAATATGACTGCCTCACAGGGCAGCACCTTGCTTCCTGAACGGCTCACCAATCAGACCCCAAGGGGAGAGAGACCTCCTGTTATGAATGAACCGTGTTGGCTGGAAGGGGGGATGAGACCGGTGTGCGTGGGGGCGTCTCCCACCCTCTACCTTGTAGCTACCTGGAAAACGGCATCCCCTACCTGGATCCCAAATAGGTCCTTGCAAGGAAAGACCCTTCCCCTCCCCTCCTATCCGCTTTGGAAATGTTTGGAAGGGGGACTTCAATTACAGGCTGCACAACCCTAGTGCTGGCGGCTGCACACAGTGGTGGGGAACTTACTGGCACAGCGGCACCAGCACAGCACGCCAGCACAGCGTCCCACTGCTAACCAGCGCAGTGCAGCAAAACAGTTTCATTTCCGTGGCGAGGGGCGAATCTGCCTCAGTCTAATCTGCTTTGCGGCCCCCTGGGCCCCCTCTTCAAACCCAACAGCTGCCAGCCTGTCCTTGCGCTGTGTGTAGAAGTGCCCAGAAAGGGCCTGCTAGATGTTGGCTTTTCCTTCGTGGGATGGGAAGTAAAGGGAAGATGGCCCTCTTCCCCCCCCCCCTATTTCTACAGCGGGAGACTGGAACAGTGGCTGGCTGCCAGTCTCCCTTTCCAACTAAAACTGTTAACCTGGAGTTGAATGGAAAGGGAGAAATCACAGAAAGACAAACAACAAGAGAGTCCTGTTGGTATTTCTGAAAATAAAAAAGCTGACCCGCTTGGTCTTTCCACGTGGAATACTGATCCGGAAACACTGGGGGTGCATGCGTGTGCAGGTGTGGAATATACACCTGCTACCTTCCCTTCATTCATGCTGAGTTAACCGTTTACTAACTGACATTAGTAAAGGGAAGACCAGGCAATAGCTGGTAGATGTTGGAAAAAGGTGAGTTAAAATAGTTTTAAATTCAGAGTTGCAAAGGATCTTGGTCAACAGAGAGTCAGCTTGCTTTCAAGAAACATTTACTTCTAAAGGGAAAAGGTACCCAGGATTCCTACATAAGCAAAGAACTCTGTTTCCTACATCTTGACTGTACAAAGACCACATGAGCAAAATGGAGAATCTGCTTCTTCTCGACCCTTGGAGAGGAAGTCACCCGACCTATTAACCAATAGTAGTTTCCCAGTTTCCTGGGCTTTCGGATAGATAAGGCCATTGGTTCTCTGCATACTAGCTTTTAAAATTGTTTCTCTGGGTTTTGCAGAATCCTAAATTGCAGTTGTGGGTGGCATCCTTGTGCAAATTTCTGATCCACTGGAGGCAGGCAGCCCTCGGCTATTAGACATAGGCATGGAGCCTGGGTCGTCATTATACGATGTGTCCCTGTATAACATAGAACTGTATTCTTTGTAAACTAATCCGAAAGTTCAAACAAGGAGGAAGAAGGACTTCCACGAATATCAGGAGGCATCAAAACACTCATGCAGAAAAGGAACTGAGAAAGGCTGTCAGCGTCAATGTGTATTTCTAGAGTTGAAAAAGATGTTTACCTAACTTACATGATGTATCTTCAAAACATCCCTTAATGTCTGCCAAATGTCTCTGAGGTTGCAGCTCCATCAGACTTTGTCAGAGGTACATAAATCTCGTGGAATAGCAGAGATTATTCTGGAGTTTGCTTTTCAGTTCAACATTTGTACAGCTGATTGGCTGTCAGTGCAAAGCCCCGGCTTGGAAGACCCATGGCGGTTATTTGCTGGACCGGGAGGGACAACTTTTTGATAAATGTATGACAAGCGGGCTATAACAGATTGCTCCCAAGAATCTGACTTGTTGAAACTTAAGCATCAATTACTCCTGGAGGCAGAAGCCGTACACTTTATCACAGCTCAAGCAGCCGCCTCCTTGAACTTTACTGGAAATGGAAACTTGTTAAAACACAGGGAGGAAACACATGGCAGTGCATGCGTTCTCGGCTAGAGTCAGAGTCATTGCAAATATACAAGTACCCCATGACGGCCCTGTCAGTGTGATGTAGTGCCTGATCGTTGGGCTAGGGCCTGGGAGAGCAGGTTCAAATCGCCACTCGACCATGAAGCTCGTTGGGTGACCTTGAGCCAATCACTTCCCCTCAGCTTAGCCCACCTCACAGGACTGTGGCTGGGGAGATCCAGGATTGGATTGGAGATCCAGGTACGCCATCCTGAGACCCTTGGAGGAAGGGCAGGATGAAGATGCAACAGATCTTATGCTAGGTTTGAACCATTATTACTACAATCCTGTGCACACCATCATGGGCTTTTATTTTTATTTATATATGTATTTCTGTATTTATTTATTTGACTTTGATTAAAGAAACTTCACACAGGATTGAGCTGTTAGCTGGTCAAAACAAACAGGATCAAAAAGGGATTTGGCCCGTTTTAAGTGAAGCACCAGATTTTAAAGAAGTATTCTTTCAAAAGCTGCAGGCAAAGGGTTCTTTAGGTGCTCTTCTTTTTTTGAAGACAGCTTCTGCCATATTCCAGCACTGGGGCCATACCAGAATTTGCCTCCCTGCCCATATATGCTTCATGCATTTCTGTAAAAGCCCGTGCCGCTGCTGGCCTAACTGGGACTCTACCCACAGAATTTGGAGCCTGTTAGAGAAAGATGTCTCCGAACTGCATGATCAAGAGGGGAACGGAAATAGTACTTTTTCTGTTGAGGATTGCCAGTCAAATCTGGAGTTGATGTAAAAATGTGGGCAACCAAAGACAAAGTCTTACCTCAGTGCAGAAAGAAACTACCATGGCGAAAATAAGAGAGTGCACATTCTGGCAGGGACAGACTTCCCATCAGAAATTCCTGTCAATCATACAAAATCCAGCACGGAGAGATATTTTGCTAGAATTGGCTTTCTGTCTGTATCTTCTCCATGTCCTGGAAGACCAAAGTCAAGCACAGACAGTCATTTTACTGGAATATGGCCCCTTCCCGGCATGCAGCTACGCTACTAAAGCTGTGAGCAATTAGTTGCTGCCCTAGAAGGAGGGAGGCAGCACCCCCCCCTTCCTTTCAATCCAGGGTTTGGCTGGGAGGGCGGAGACAAAGGCCTTGGGAGGCTGCTCCGCCCTGCCCAGCCGCAGTTGGGAAGAGCCGCTTGGCCTGAGCAGAGCCCATCTCAAGCTCCCTCAGCCGAGCTCCTCTGAGGCTGTTTTACCAAAGGCCCTCCTGGTTATGCAGTGCCAGCTGCCTTGGAAAAGCTGTGAGATTCCCCTGCTTGCTCCCTTCAGACTCCAGGAGGAGAGCCAGGGCCCAGCGCCAGGCTCAGGGGTTTGGCAGAGGCTTTTTCTTATTTACATTTGGGGCCTGTTGTCTATCAGTTAGGAGGGCTGAAGCAGGATCATACCCAGCCCTTGCAGGCCTCTAGCCTACCTAGGCACCTATTGCATCAGCAAGAGGCTTGGCTGTAGACCACAGGGGTGAGATGCAGCCATCTGAAGGGTAGATTAATCCATACTTTATTGCTACTGGCCTAGCAGAGTGGATGCTGGTAGCCCCCCGTCTAGGCTTTCCCCTCCCCTGCCGTTACACTTTCTTGGGAGGGAGGATTGCCAGCGGCAATAGCTTGGCCTAAGGTCTTCAGGCAGCAGGGGCCATTTTGTGGAATGGCTTGGTAGTTTATTCAGTTGGGTGCAGCCATTTTGAGAGTGGCACCCAGTGGCCTGCTTAGCCTCCTGGCAGTGGTGGCCATGTTGTGGAGGCATCTACAATATTCAGAGCTCTGGGAGGTGGCCATTTTGAGTGTGGGCTTTGTGTGGATTGATTTACCTCCTGCTTACTGGCAGTAGTGGCCATTTTAGTGGGGCTTTTGCAGCTTATCATGTGGTAGGGTGGCCATTTTGAGAGTGACGCCTCTGCTTAGCTTCCTGGCAATGGTGGCCATGTTGTGAAGGCATCTATAACATGCATAGCACCAGGGGTGGCCGTTTTGTTCGTGGGCTTTGTGTGGCTTGATTTGCCTTTTGCTTACTGGCAGTAGCAGCCATTTTTGTGGGCTTTTTGCAGCTTATGTGGTAGGGTGGCTATTTTGAGAGAGGCGCCTCTGCTTAGCTTCCTGGCAATGGTGGCCATGTTGTGAAGGCATCTATAATATGCATAGCACCAGGGTGGCCATTTTGTTTGTGGGCTTTGTGTGGCCTGATTTGCCTTTTGCTTACCAGCAGTAGCAGTCATTTTTGTGGGCTTTTTGCAGCTTATCCTGTGCTGGCAGTGAACATTTTGAGTGTGTCTCACAGTGGCCTGCTTATCCTCCCTGCACTGGTGGCCATTTTATAGAGGCCTCCACAGGCTACCCAGTGTTTGGGCTGCCATTTTGGGGGTGCTGTGTTCCTATTGGGCTTTGAAGCTCTAAAAGCAGTTATTTTACAGTACATTACATTACATTACTGTACATTTCCATCATGCCACCCCAAAAGGGTTGTAGCCCTGCTAAGGGCAAGCAGCCAGAAAATAGGCCTCCTGCCAAGCGGCCCTGCAGACTCTTCCTTTGAGCATGATGAAGTGGCCAAGGGGAGGAGGGAAATACTGGGCTATCAGTGTCTATCAGTCAGGCGGGCTGAAGCAGGGTTAGGCCCAGCCCCTGTAGGCCTCCTGCCTATCTAGGCCTCCCTCACTGTTTCCCTTTATTTGGAGAGTGTACTTAAAGCAGCAGCAGCAGCAGTGAAGGCCTGGCTGAGGCTGGGGGTGGGGGGGGGGCTTGCAATCATCTGAAGAGTGGTTTGGTGCACACTTTATTTCTACTGGTGTAGCAAGGATATACAGTCCCAGAGTGGTGACTGGTTAAACCCCTCCTCCTTTTTCCCTGCTCAATTTTGCAGCCTTGATGGGCCTAAAGATCTGTTTCTGTTTTTTAGGTTTTGTCACTCAGGCCACCTAATGACACACTGTGTTATTGCATCTGCTGAAATCTGCAATGCTGTCACGCAGGGCACTGAAGTCTAAGATGTGATCTGATCTTTCTAGTAGATTAGCACAATTGACAGTCGGTAGTGGATCTGGCCTGGGCTGCTGTAATTCAGTCAGGTTGAGGTGACAGTGGATGATTGACAAGGTAGGTAAGTCCACTGGCCCCTAGTGCTTGGCTGTGGGGGCTCTGGGTGTGTGTGTCAGGCAACAGTCTCCTGACTCCCATGTTCAGACCCCTGAGTTGTATCGTCTTGGGTCTTGCCTTCGAGTTTTGCAGTTGAGCCATTGGGTTGTTACTTGACTCAGTCCTAAAGGGACAGCCATGAAGGGAGCAGCATGTTGGAGGTTAACTTTCCTCTTCAGGAAGTGGAGGAGAAGGATGAGGTGGACCTGAGGAGGGAGACAAGTAAATGAGACTTAAGAAGGTTTACTGCACCTGGGCCAGTCGGCTGCTGGCCAGCCTTTATGGGAGCTCCAGCAGCTGGTGGGGCCCCAAGCCTTGTCTCCAAGGTGTTGGCACCTAGGAGAGGAGTTTCCTTGGAGTATATGCTGACTTGGGGCCAAATGGCTTCTAGGTTTAGTTCAGGGGACTGGTAGGCTGAGAAGTGGCCCATTTACCAGTCAGTACGAGAGTCTAACTATAAATCATATATGATTGGAATTTTCCCATCCTCATAGCAGTTGGATTGTGGGAGAGGGAACTAGATAACCCCTCAACCCACTTCACGTATACAGTAGGCAGTGGTGCCCATACCTAACCCTCTTTCATCCGAGTGGCATAGGATTTTGAGATGGGTCCTGGTGGGTTCTGGAGACTGCTCCCGGCATTTAGGTTTTAAGGCAGTGCCCAGTATTGCCTGCAGATGGAATGGTGCCGCTTGTCCCTCGGATTTCCTCCGAGCTATGCCCCCAGGGAGGGCTATTGTTGCTTGGCAACCGGGTGGATTCCCCCCAGCATCTGGTGAACCTATGCCCAAGTGGCCAGCAGTCTCTAGGCTGGGGTACCAGTTGGTCTGTAGGAGTTCTGCCTGAGCTGATAGATCTCTCCCACACTTTTGGTGAGCCAGTTTGGTGTGGTGGTTAAGAGCGTGTGACTCTAATCTGGAGAACTGGGTTTGATTCCCCACTCCTCCATTTGAAGCCAACTGAGTGATCTTGGGTCAGTCACAGCTTTTGGGAGCTCTCTCAGCCCCATCCACCTCACAGGGTGTTTGTTGTGTGGGGATAATAATGGAATGCTTTATAAACCACTCTGAGTGGGTGTTAAGTCATCCTGAAGGGCGATATATAAATTTATCATCATCATCATCATCATTATAAAAGGTAAGGGTGGTCTCCTGTGCAAGCACCGAGTCATTGCTGACCCATGGGGGGACATCACATCGCGACGTTTTCTTGGCAGACTTTGTGCAGGGTGATTTGTCATTGCCTTCCCCGGTTGTCTGCGCTTTGACCCCAGCGGGCTGGGTGCTCATTTTGCCAACCTCAGAGGGATGGAGGACTGAGTCGGCCTTGGGCCTGCTGCCTGAACCTGGCTTCCACCGGGATCAAACTTACTATTATGGGTGAGTGGAAAGTAACGGGGCTTGCCTCACATCCAGTGGCTGCCATCAGACAGCTTAGGCGCCTTTTGGTTCACCACTAAACCTCCAAGTTTGAAGTAAGCCCAGGCAGTTTTTGGGGTTGCATGACATTAATGTTGGGCATGGGAGTTAGATCCTGAGCGTTAGTGCAGTGATGACCCAAGCCCTTAAGGAAGGGTCTGGTTGACTCCGCATTAGCCACGGGGGAAGTGATGGCTGAGCTGCTACTTCTGTTTGTTAGGGTGTTGGGTCCTTTGCCTCACTCCTAGTCATTCACCTGTGAGTAATAAGCTGGGCTTCTCAAGGGCACAGCCCTTCCCTTACAGGCCCCACAGATGTGCATGCATAGGCAAGGTGGCCCAGTGTGCTCAAAGGGCGGAGCAGTCTTCCACCTCACATACTGGTCATTCACTTGGGCTGTAATGACCTTGGCTGTGGGGCATGGCCATTCTAGTATAGGCTCAGGCAGATTTGCAAACACAAGCATGGTGGCCTCATGAGCTGTAGGGGAGGAGCGGCTTCCATTTCATGTTTGGGTCATTCACTTGGGTGGTATGACCTTGGCTCACAGGGCATGGCCCTTTCCCTCCAGGCTCACACAGGCTTGCAGCGCCCAGGCAAGTAGTGGCCTGATGGTTTGAGGAGAAGTGTGGTCCTCCGCCTCCCATCCTGGTCATTCGCCGTGTGGTGTTGGCCTTGTCTCACAGGGCATAGCCCTTTCCTTACAGGGTCACGCAGGCTTACAGCGCCCAGGCAAGTAGTGGCCTGATGGTTTGAGGAGAAGTGTGGTCCTCCGCCTCACGTTCTGGTCTTTCACCGCGTGGTAATGACCTTGGTTTGCTGGGCATGACCTTGGCTGCAGGGCATGGCCCTTTCCTTACAGGCTCACACAGACTTGCAATGCATAGGCAAGTAGTGGCTGGTGTGTTGATGATTGGTCCATAATGCTTCCATGTCAGTGCGGCGGGAAGCTTGGGACTCGTTAGCCCTTGAGAGGGCTAGACAAAAGGCTAATGGAGCCATAGAGAAAGTTTTTGGGGATGGTATGGGCCTTCATTTGCCACACCTCCACATACTAGGCTGAATTTGCCAACATCTACCGAGGTAATGGGGGTTCACCTGGCCACTAAGGGCAAAGACATCTTCCTCAGCAGGCAATAAAAGTTTTTATGGAGGATATGCGGCAAGGGCTCCGGTTAGCCTTAAGCTACCAGTGGGGTCACTAGGGCCTAAGCAGAGGCTTGACCCTGGCATTGGCAAGTTGGAGTTTGAGACAGGGTGCGGGCCAGTGAGCACCCTTGGCGCTTCCCTATTGGTGGGAAGAGGGGCCTGCCTGAAGGGCTGGTACTGCTTTGACAGCTGCCAGCTGCAGGGGCAGGCTGCCTTCGGGAACCCCCGTGTGCAAGTCCTTCCCTTACTGCTGTATGGCTGAGGTGTTCAGGAGCTTGAGAGGGGGGTGACCAAACTGCCTGGCCAGCTGGGTCCACACCATCCATGGACGGGTCGCACCCAGGGCTTCGGGGCTCACCCAGACAGGTCAAGGCGGTGGTCCAGGGTGGACCCCGTGGCTTGACCTGTACCCCTTTAGGCCCTTGCCGCTGTTCTAGCTTGTTCTAGCTGTATGCATTTAATAAAGTGGCCCTTATATCCAAATTTGTTGTCTGTCTCTTCATTCTGACTAGGGTGGCAATTTGCTACTTCGGGTGTGTGTCCCTTACAGTCAGGCAGTCAGTAAAATAAATACTAACTGGAAGGTCAAATTCCAGGGGGTATATCACAACAAAAAGCCAACCAAAGCCCCCTGTACACAAATTCAATCAATGAACCAATTTTTCAATACCAAAATAAATTCATACAAATGCATATAATCAACAACTCTTTACAGACCAATAATGACTCTTTACAAGTTTACAATTTAAATATCAGGCTTACAATTTCATTATACATCATTGGTTTTTATACACCAACTGGCTGATGGTAAACAGCCGATGGGTAAAGTGCAAGAAGTGCTGTATAAGATCTACTAATAGAGAAAGGAGAAACTCCTGCTTCCTCCAAAAGTCTCAAAGACAGAATTGCTCGGTAACCCCCCTATGGGAAAGTGCGGGTGGTATTGTGCGAATTATAGCAGGTCCAGAAGTCTCCTCTTGTCTTTGCCAGACTCAGTTGCTCTACGGACCTCACGGCCGTCTCCGTTTCGCACGTAATGCAGTGCTTCTTCAGGAGCAAAAAATCCACTAAATACAAACACAACATTTTAAACACAACATTCTTCCCCAGTCGTTACAGGCACATCATTCCAAAATCTCCTTAATTACTTACAAAACCAAATGCGATGTTCAATTGTTTCAAATCATTTCCAAGTTCTTTTCAACATTCTTCAAACCGATTCCAAAATGCCGGCTAGTCCTGGCAGACCACTCCCTTTAGGAACAGCCTGCCCCGCAATTGAAATGCGTTTAGGCATCCTATTTAACATAAAGGGAGTGTCTGCTAGGACTGGTTGGTTTTTAGTCAGTAAAATAAGGCAGAGGCAGACAGGGTGGATTTGATTTAAATCAAACTGATTTAAATCACGATTTAAATCTCGATTTAAATCACTAGTCAGTAAGGCTTGATTTAAATCATAGTTTTCTACATAAAGACTAATTCTTGCTGGTATAACTTTAATATGCAAGTAGATGAAGATTTTTAGAATAACAACTTTTCATATTATACAGTGGTATAAAATATTGATTTTAATACTATTAGAAACACATTATAGTTAATTTATTGTGAGATGAATTATCCCCAGATTAGGTTAATCATTCATATTTGGACAACTTTTCTGTTGTACTTTATTGGAAGAAGAAAAATAATCATTACCTTAATAATAACAATTTAAATAGTTTTATTTATTCAACTGAAACAATAACATTACAGCATATGTTATTTGCTTAAACAAACATCCATGTTTGTTAACTCCTCACACTTAGTTTCTTCTTGTGCAGATCTATTCCACTCCAAACAATCAGAAAAATATTGTTTCTATTCACTGAACTTCTTGAAACTTAGCACTGAAGGGGTTGATTCTGTCTTCATAGGTTTGTAGAACAATAGGATTAAGGTCTTTTTCTCAACTCTGTTCATGTTATAACATTTTTGCTGTGAAGAAGAGGCATGTGATCTCTGCTGAGCTGACACAAATTCAGTTTTGAGAACTGCAAAACCAAGCATCTGCGATAATATCTTGTAGGCAGAGAAACTGCCCAATAATCTTACAAAAACCTCTGGAAGAGCATGACATTGTGAATGGATTAATGGAATTTATTTACCAAAAAAATTAAACATATACAGCCTTATTCTACATAATTAAAAACTAATCTTTATTTCATGATGGAATAACCTTTGAATGGTAATATGTTTTCCTCAAAAAGCATTTTATTTAAAAAAATCCAATTTAAATTTAAAAAATCCGATTTAAATAAAAAAAATCTGATTTAAATAAAAAAATCCGATTTAAATTTAAAAAATCCGATTTAAATCAAAAAATCCGATTTAAATCAAAAAAATCCGATTTAAATTTTAAAAATCCGATTTTTTTTAAAAAAAATCATTGATTTTTATCCACCCTGGAGGCAGATAACTGGCTGCAACGCCCAGCCTCTCTCTTGGGACTCTTCCTTGATCTGGCAAGTCCAAAATCTAGCAGTGTCAAACATCCCGGCAAAGAGGGCCTCTTCTGCTGGCCCTTAGGAAGTGCTCAGCCCCAATGCTGGTCCTGCACTAATTATTTTGATGAACATGATCCACTACTAGTTTTAGGAATTGCTGCCTCCTGGTCAATGCAAAGGACAGCTTGATGCTTCCAGACAGCCCCCGCTTGCGTTTTCTTACCAAACGTAAGGCCAATCTTAGTCTACATGGAAGAGTTGCTCCACTCCCTGTTTCCGTCTCCTCTTCCATGGCCCTTTTAGGGGGCCCAGAAAGCCTTGCAGTGATTTAAATACCTCCTCACACTCATGACACCCCCTCCTCTCACAGAGTAACAGTGATCTCCTTTTAATGTCTGCTTCAGGGCTGTCTGCCAGACCACTGGGTCCTAAAGGGAGCATGGTGTCTTGGCACTTGCTGGAACTGCAATTTGGTGCCTGCTGGCTTCTAGAGCTCCTTGGTTTATGATCTTTGGGATGTGTTCCCTACAGACCCCATCTTGGCAGGCACAGATGGCCTCAGGAGCCATCCAGGGCTGTCTTCTGGACATGAATGCACAGATCAGCAGAAAAACTTTACAACACAACTCATTCATCTCAAGTTCACTGCAAGTCATGCCTCTCAAAATATGGTGTTGCTCTGCTGAGCAGCTGGCGATCCCAGGGACCGTGCCAATTTCCTTCTGAGGAGGCAGCACTGAAGACTGGTTTCTTTGCAAATAAACAGGACCAGCACACAGGCCGCCAATAAAACCGTTACTTGCCCCAGAGCAATATCTGCCTCTACCAATTGTTTTACAAGCTGCTTCTGCCAGTCAGAAAGGGTTTAGTAACCTTTTCCAGCCACCACAAACTCAAAACTGCTTTCTCTGCATGACTCTATAAAGTCTTTAAAAATATGGTTCTTTCTGCCTCACAGATAGAAAGATAAAAATGCTGTTTCCACTAGTATCCAAAGGCCATTATTCAGGGCTTGAGGATCCATTGTCAAATGCCTGGCCTTACAAAAACCTATAGAGAATGTGAGCACACATTTTCATGCCAGTATCTTTTCGGAACGCAACACATGCCCACTCCCAAAACATAACCATTTGCTATTGACTACATTTCTCCTGGCAACAGCACCTTACACATCATAACAGCTTCCGCATTCAACAGACCTGGCCGGCAATAGAAGTGTAAAGTGGCAGTGAGCTCATAAATTAGCAAAACGTTTCCTGTACCAAGCAATAGTCAAACTCTATTCTGGCTATATAAATTACGGTACAGAAATAGAAATACATAGCCTGGTTTTTTTTTAAAAAAAATCTACCAGGCAGGCACAAAATGTATTTAATGTAAGGGATTTTCCAGCAGGAGCAATATGAGCTGCAGCTGCTAAAATTCTATTCAACAAAATGAAGACAGGAACAGCTCTAAATTCCATGGAGGAAGGACAAGCCCATGCAGAAGGCAATATCCTACAGAGAGAAATTTAAATTATGGTTCCCCTGCTGCAATGGAGGATAAAGTTGGATCTGCATTGTTGTTACTGTTTTTTATTTAGAAAGAAAGGATAAAAATTATAATAGAAATAGAAAATGCATAGAACTTTATGTAAAATAGATTGATCTGATTAAAAAAATACAGACATAGTATATAACAGAACCTAATAGGATACTTTAACTTCTCTCCTTAAATTATTCTATAATAAAAAAAGGAAAGGAAAGGCAGATGAGTTACAGTGCTTCTAAATAGAGTATCTAATTCAACATTTTATATACCACACTATATTCAGCCTCACAATATTTGTTACGTTAGTTTATTAGTATAGCTGTTTAACTTAGCTGTTAGTCTATTTTAGTATAGGTAAAGGTGCAAGCACCGAGTCATTATTGACCCATTGGGGGATGTCACATCATGACATTTTCTTGGCAGACTTTTTATGGGGTGGTTTGCCATTGCCTTCCCCAGTCATCTACACTTTACTCCCAGGAAACTGGGTACTCATTTTACTGACCTCGGAAGGATGGAAGGCTGAGTCAACCTTGAGCCGGCTACCTGAACCCAGCTTCTGCCAGGATCGAACTCAGGTCATGAGCAGAGCTTGTATACCTTATACCTTCTAAATTTAATAATTTGACCTATTGTATATATAACAGATTCATCCGCTCATGCAAAAAAAAAACATAGTAAGAATAGTAATATTAGAAAAGAAAGAGAACATTTAGAAGCCTCTGTGGCCTAATTATATAAATCAGAATGTTTAAAAAAATAACAGAGTATATATAAGCCTCAAAAACAGGATAGACCTTAAGACATTTTCTTTCAACATTTTACTGAGCCTGATGGAATTTAAAATCTTAGTTTAACTGTTTGTTTAACTATGAGTCTATTTTTATACTGCTTATACATTTCCAATTTAATAAATTGCCATTATATATTTAAAAGGTTCAAGCAATCTGGGAACGTAAAAGACAATTATTGTAAGCCTCCCCAAGCCACCAACTACGCTATAAACTTCTTTACAGGGGAAAATGGAAGCTATCACCATTTACTGGAGACGGTGCTTTGTGGGTCAAGGAACAAGATACCGCGATGAGTATAACGACTTCAACACTGAATCTAAAAGTGCAAAGTGTCAATGCAATGAACGTGTGTTTGCAAACACCTCTATCAGTCAAGGCAAAATGATTGAGTTGTTTGAGTGTATGCTTGGTGGCAAAGCTGGGGCTGATTCATGTTAAATGGCTCTTATGAAAATGGGTATAATTGAGCCAAGAAGCATGAGACCGTTCTGAGTGTAAGCCACACATTTTAAACAAAAACCTAAATCAGAAAACATTTCCAGAAGATAAACAAATCGTATTAAAGGGGCATGAATTCCAGAGGATGAGATCTTAGAAGCAACGATGCTGTTTCTCGAATGTGTTTTTTTCTTAGTAATTCACTGCAAAAAATCTCAGAAGCCTGACGATATTGGGATTATAAATTTTTACAGTGTAACGCAAGAATAAAGCTAATCGCACATATTTTGCTCAAGGCAAAAGATGATAAATGGCCCTGCCAAAGCACTTCTTTGTGGCAGATATTTTAAAAAATACTATAGGGATTAAAATTCTGAAAGAAGAACAGAGACTGGCAAAAGAGAAAGAAACTTAATGTGCTACTATTTGAGGCAGCTCATATAACATGAATGTCTTTGTGTATTAAATATAGGTGCCAACCTCCCGGTGGAGCCTGGAGATCTCCTAGAATTGCAACTCATATCCACATGACAGAAATGATTTCCCCTGGAGAAAATGGCTACTTTGGAGAGGGGACACTGCAGTATCATGCCCAGCTAAGTTCGCTCCCCTCCTCAAACTCTGCAGGCATTATATCCCAGAATTTCCAGGAATTTCCCAATCTGAGTTGGCAATTCTAGTATTGAAGGACAAAAGGACTGTAAGGACGGGGAATAATGATAGTATTTTATCATGTATGGATGGATATTTTTATGAACACGTAAAATACCTAAATATACTTTTTTATATACTAAAAATATTTTGAAGAATGATTTGCCACTGTCAGTTTACAGTCACTGGGGCACCGTATTTGAAATGTTGTAGAGGCTCTGCCTGTACCACAGATTTAAACTGGTTTAATGTTCATTCCTTCCTCAAAGAAAACTTTTGGAATTGTTGTTCTGTGGGGGGCAGAACACTCAACGAACTGCAACTCCCAGGAGTGTTTAACTGACATGGGGGGAAGCCATGTCAGTTAAACTTTTGCAAGACCCTATAAATTTGCAATGCCTACATGCCCTTATTAATCTATTACACGTTAAAAAGTATTCAATTTATCGTTGTTTACAATTAGTGTATTTTATGTTCTTGTTAGTTGCCACCTAGTGGCCAAGTGGTAAAAATATTTTGTTGAGCCGTCAGACTAGGCATGCTCCTGTGGGAAGGGGAGTTACTTCAGGCCTGACTCCAAGATGGATGTCTGGCTAAAGTTTTGTGTCCAGTAAAGTTCCAATAAAGCAGACTTATACCCTTGACCTGCTGGTGTGAACTGCAGACTTCACACTGGCGATGAGGATACAGTGGGTTGCAACAGCTGTCCCTGTTTCTGCACACTGTGTAAGTGGAAGAGCAGAATGGATGCGGATGGAGTTATGGAGTGTGATGCCGATCAGGACTGGCTCCAGCATGCTGAATGGTATCGGCTATAGAGATAAAATGTGTGCCATTTTACTGAATATTTGTAGGACAAAGATTTATGACTTACTTAGAAGTTTGGTAGCGCCTGAAAAGCCCAATGCCAAATCCTTTCAGGAAGTGCTTGTAATTGCTCCAAATCACCACAACCCCGAACCATCACAGATTGTACAACACTTTAAGTATAACAGTTTCTCATATCCATCTGGAATACCAGTAGCTGTTTTCGTAGCAGAACTACGTTGGCTTTCAGAACACTGCAATTTTGGAGCCACTTTGAATGCTGTGCTGAGGGACAAGCTGGTCTGCAGCATCAATGATGAGTGGATCCAGAGACGCTCTCTGGCAGAATCTGGCCTAGGCTTGTAAAAAGCTCTGGACACTGCATGGACAAGGCATGGAGACAGCAGCACACTTGAGACTGGCAGAAGGCTTCTGAACAGGGCTTTTTTCCAGCTGGAATGTGGTGGGACGGAGTTCCGGAACCTCTTGAAAATGGCCACATGGCTGGTGGCCCCGCCCCCTGATCTCCAGGCAGAGGGGAGTTGAGATTGCCCTCCGTGCTGCCGAGCAGCCATGTGACCATTTTCTCCGAGGGCAACCCGCTGAGTTCCACCACCTCTTTTCCTGGAAAAAAAGCCCTGCTTCTGAACCATCCGGGGGTGCCCAGGCACTCTCAAGTTCTTTGCTTAAGTGGTCCAAAGACATGGAGATGAAAAGGGGCTGCCAAGTGAACCAAGATGCCCCTCCAAAGGTGTAACTCCTTGTTATCATTGTGGAGGGAAACATGACGGTGAGCTATGCCCCTACAGGAATAACAAGCACTAGAAACAGGGCAATCTAGCAAAGACATGCCATAGAAAAAACATGCAGAAAAAAGGGAAGGAAAGCCACAAGACAGAGGTTCACCAAGCTGAGGCTGAATGTAGAGATGCAGTGTACATTATGTTTAATAATAATAAAAATAATAATAACTGCACTTATATACTGCTCTTCTAGACAGATTAGTGCCTCACCCAGAGGGGTGAACAAGTTAGTGTTGTTATTATCCCCACAACACAGCTGGGGAGCTGAGGCTGGGAGGAGTGGCTTACCTAAGGCCACCTACGGAGCTCATGGTAGTAGTGGGATTCAAACCGATAGAGTGCTGATTCGCAGCTGAACCACTTAACCACTGTGCTACAGCAGCTCTCATATAAGGACAAGTGTAAGGTGCCATTAATGGGCAAAGCACAATTATAGAAGTGGATAGAGGAGCTTCCTTGTCTATAATAAGTCTATAAAGTAGTCTCAGTGAGAGGTACTATCAAAGTGATGTATGCAAACCAGAAATTATGCTTGCCTTTAGTTGTGGTTAAAGGAAAGGGGCTTTGTCTTACGGGCTGGGACTAGACATAGGCATGGACCAGGAAAAACCCATGGAGCATTGGCCTATGGACCGTCACATTTCACGGACCACAGACCATTCACAGACCTGCCGTGGTTCATGGACCAGTTTGTCAGTCCATGGTCTGTCACTTCCAGGGGTCCTGGGACTGCCCCCTTCACACTCACAGATGCCAAACTTGCAGTGAGTCGTCAGCAGGCTCTCCTCCAGCCACCTGCCAAGATTGCATTTTGGAAGGCCAAGTTACAGACCCCCAAAGTGGCCACCTCCCCCCCCCCCGCCCCGAAAACTTCCAGTAAATAGAGTAGGAGCTGCAAATGCTAATTGACTTTCATTGGCTTGCAGCACCAAAAAGTTGCAATGAAAACATGGGATGGAGTTGGAGAATGATGGAATGACGGCTTCCAGAGTGGAATGATGGTTCCTGGGAACAGAAAAGCTGCTCTGGGGCTGGAATGGGGAGGCAGAGAAGTACTCTTTGAGGGGACAGTCGAGATGATTTTGGGGAGACAGCAAGAGGAATATTCTTTTAAAGGACACAAGGACAGAGACAATCTATGAGAGGAGGTTAAATCTGGGGGGAGGGAGTGGGTGTTCTTTGTGGAGAAAGGAACGGGAAAGGACAGAGGCGATTCATGAGGGGAGTTTAATCCTGGTGGGGGAGGAGAGTCTCCTTGGGGGAATAGAAATCTCCCCATCGGGCTGGCCGAGGGGAGTCTGGAAGTGCCGACTCTGGGAGGGAGAACAATCATCACGAGGAGGCAGAGCTGGGCATGGGGAGATGGCAGCCCTGAGACTGGGTTGGGGCAGAGCCCTAGCCCACCACCCCACAAGCAAATAAGAATAGAAAGGGAAAAAATGAAACAGAAGAGTGAGCCTTCAGCCGAGGAAACACAATAACTTGTAAAAAACTTGCTCCCAGAGCGTTGCTGCAGCACAAACTAACCGGCCAGCTCACCCGAGGAAGAAGCAAGAGGGAGAGGGAGGACAAGACGGGCATGCTGGGCTTCTGTGGCTGTCCAGTCCTCCCCCCACCCCCCACCCCCGGCCACCCCATCCTGGCTCCTTCTAGTTTGGAAAGTTCCCTGAAGTGAAGTTCCCTTCACTATCAACGTTCACAGGATCCCGTGCAGGGTCTGTAAGACGGGCAGAATCTGTGCTTCCATTTAGGTGCTTTCACAATGCAATACCCCCCACCCCTTTCCAGGATAGTAATGTGCTCATGAATCACTTCAATCCTGCTTTTCAAAAGAAGCAAATACAAGTCAGCTCACACTACAAAATCTATTCATTTTTGTACACAGTAAGAGAGCGGAAGGCTTGGACTTCCCCTCAGTGGGTCAGTCCTAGGCCGATTCCAGACGACTAACCTGAAGGCGCTGCATGCCGCCATGTTCCGGATCGCGACGGGGAAAACGCGAAATATCGCATTTTCTTGCATGAGTTTGGCGCGACATCGCGCCAAACTCGCACGAGAAAACGCGATATTTCGCGTTTTCCCCGTCGCGATCCGGAACATGGCGGCATGCAGCGCCTTCAGGTTAGTCATCTGGAATCGGCCCTAGTCTTGCAGGCTGGAAAGACGGGGTGGGGTGAAAGACAGCTGGATCAGGTTGGTGTCTTCCTCCTGCATCTTCCTTGGGCGAGCTGGCATGGGGTCCTGTAAATGCTGACAGTGATGGATTCAGGGAACTAGAAGGAACTGGGGTGGGGGGGACTAGATGCCCACAGAAGCCCAGCATGCCTGTCTTGTCCCCCATCTCCCTGGCCCCTTTGCAAAGAAGCGCCTCCAAAGCTGAGTCCAAGCCTTCCCACTAGACTCCGTAAAGGAAGGCAGGCAAGCAGTGCTTATCCACCTTATGATCAGAACGGCATGGAGAGAGGCAGCTAGATCAGGTTGCTCTCTTCCTCCTGCATCTTCTTCAGGAGAGCTGGCCGGTTAGCAAGCACACTCAACTAGGGCTGCCCCATTGTTCGCCTGTTTTGGAGGGGGCCTCGCAGCTCGGTGTTAAAAAACTACAGATCAATTAAAAATGGAGTCAGCCGACATGGGTTTAACTCCTGCAACTCAGAGCCCTAGCCCACCACCCCACAAGCAAATAAAAATACAAAGGGAAAAAAAGAAACAGAAGAGTGAGCCCTCAGCCGAGGAAACCCAATAACTTATAATAAGCTTGCTCCCAGCGCATTGCTTCAGCACAAGCCCCAAGCCTCCCTCTCGCAATGCACAATGCAAAAAAACTCCCACAACAAGCAGTTCCTCCCTCAGTAACTGCGGGCTGGAAAGTGAAACCGCGGCTCTGCCCTAAACGCTCACATAGAGAATAATGGGAGCGCTTTGTTTGGCAGCTAGAGCAGCCTATCAGGGTTTTCAGGGCTAAGATTGGTGTGTGTGTTCCAAAAGCAGCAAAAGGTCTGCAGGTGGCTCCTATGTTGGCTAGGGAATTGATTGCTCGGCACCAGAATGTCTGCGTTCACGGACCAATGGACACACCCAAAAATCGTGGCTTCCATGAAAAATGTATTTCCCATCGTGAATGCCGAACAGGGCAAGTCTGTGTCAAATTTAGGTCCATTTTTTGATCCGTGCCCACCTCTAGCCAGGACTGGATAAAAAATGCTGGTGACCAGAAAAAAGCTCACAGGGAAAAAGCCCACCAAAAAAACCCCACGGTCATAAATGCTCACAAGAAAAAGGTCCACATGGGAAAAAGCCCATATGCACTGAAGCCCACGTGGAAAGAAGCCCATACAGAAAAAACCCACACAGAAAGAAGCCCGTATGGAAAAAAGCCCACGTGGAACGATAACATTTTTTATTAATGACACCTTTTTAAATTGAATTGCAGTGTTTTGGGGATATATGCTGTCGGGTGCCGCAACAAACGGTTTAATTTCCATACGTGGAAAAATGCCCATATATTGTAATTTTCATGTTGTAATTTTCATGCAAAGCACCATAGATATTTATATTTGTGGATAACCATTCATTTCCATTTATGAGAATGAACAGGTATTACCTATATTTTAAATTGTTATTTTAGGATTAAAATATGTCATATTCACATGAAACAAAATACAAGTGACCATTTTGTTATCAATGAACTTTATTAAGAAGGAAAAACAATAATAACAGAAATTAAACTCTAAGTAGAAATATTTTTAAATAAAAATAAATGCTTTAAATTTATTAATTTACTATTTGTCAGCCTTTTTAATGTTAGTATAAAGTAATTTCTAAAGTAAAGACAGAAAGATGTTAAATTAAATTATGTATAGACTGACTAGTATACACAGCTTTTTAAGAACTATATAGCTTTAAAATCTTCAAATAATTAATATTATTTACTTATTTTGTTAGTAAAAATTAAAACCATAAGATAACAAAACCATAAGGTAACATCAAAATAAGTCGATTTCCTATCTCGATTTCCTTTTACTTGCATTTTAACAAATACATTGTGGTGCACCCAGAGACCACGACAAAAGACTACCTAACCCTAATAATAAAAGCAACAACTATTTAACAACAACAGCAATAATAATAACTCAGATATAGTTTTTCATTGCAAATTAGCCAATCTCCTTACGCAATAAAGTTTATCTTCCACCTGCTCATATTACTGCACAGAAGTGGCAGCCGTGTCACGTGGTCCTCTTTTTCACCTCTTAAGTGCATTAGTCGGTGCCTGTGCATTAGCCAGTGTTAGCAGTCCATCAAGTAGAGACCACACACTGGGATGACTGCAGTGGAACCGGGAATTAAGAGCATTGTGAAGTCCCTCACAACAGTTTGTCTTTTTTGGCGACCGTTCCAGGGCTGCATCATGATGATTCCACTTCCTTATAGGAAGCTGAGGATCTTCTCTACTTGCTGCACCCTCAATATACGTCGAAAAGAAGTACGCGAGCCCCTCGTTGCAGCTGTCTTCTTCTGGAAATGTGGCTGCAAGCGCATCGAAAACAGTTCTCACATCATTGATTGGGACAAAGGCTAACGCAGCCAGAGATTTGTGTAATTTTTATGTTCATATTAGTTTCATGTTCAGTCTTCAAGCCAATACTGTTGATTTTCCTAATGAGACTCTGACACAGGTGGAAATAACACCCTTTGACCTCAGCGTGTGGAAAGGCAATACTCACTGCATTCATACAAGCCTTCTCAAAATGGACCAAACCCTTTTGAGATGCCAGACCTGGAATCAATAGCGTCATTATTTCCAACATTCTATTATAGGTGTCCATGTTCTCTTTTTTTGAAGTAAAATGTAAATACGTGGTGAATACGAATTACCCACCCTGGCATGCCATGTGTACAGTTGGTAAAACATATTTGGCACTTTATCAAAGGTGCCATCTCCATAGATGGTGTCTTTGTTTAATTCAAGCATAAGATCTCTATCACCTAAAACCAGAATTCTGTCTGGATTTTCCACACCGGAATCATGAAGTATCAGTCGCCCATACTTTTCAGGAATGTCAAAATTTATGTAATTAATTAAAAATGGTATTTGTAATTGTAATTAAAGAAAAATGGTATCGTTCCATGTGGGCTTCTTTCCGTGTGGGCTTTTTTCTTGTGAGCATTTATGACTGTGGGTTTTTTTCTGTGGGCTTTTTCCCCCGTGAGCTTTTTTCCTAGAACCAAAAATGCTAAATCTGGACTGGACAAATATTAAGTCAAATCACTTGAGACAGAAGTAGTTGAGAAACACTCAGAGTTATTCAAATAGGGACTTGGCACCCTACATGGGACAGCTGCCAGGATTTGTGCACAGCCAGATGTCAAACATTTTTTAATGCTCAGGTCAGTACTTTATGCTTTACACCATAAAGTGGATCAAGGACTGGATCAATTACAGGCTCCAAGAATTTCAAACTTGTCCAGTTCTCTGACTGGGCTGCCCCAATAGTTTCAGTGTTTAAGTCAGGTGGTAGAGTAAAGATATACAGAGACTATAAAGTCATACTGAAACATGTAGCCAGACTAGACACATATCTAATGCCAAGGATGGAAGACCTTCATGCTACCCTAGCTGAAGAAAAGACATTCACAAAAACTGACTTAATTAATGTATTCTTGCAAATTCCCCTTGAGGATAGTTCAAAAACCTTGTGACAATAAATATTGTTAGATCTTGTTGTTCTCAATGGGGTGACCCAAGAAGATATCCCTGGGGAATATACATACTGGTCTGAGCATGGTGCATCCTACGATTTGCTCAGTCACAACATGTACTTTAAAGTAGGATCTCGACAAGACAGTGACCATCTTCTGATCATTTTGGAGCTTAACACCTGCAACCTACCAGAATGTATCTCCGAACAACTCAACGTTGATCCAGAGCCTGTTCTAAGCTACAGAAGGTTAATTTAGTGTGAGAAAGTGGACCATCAATGTCAAAAATATTTTTCCTCAAAGCATCACAGCTCTGAAATGCTGTGATTTCAGCAAATGCTACAGAAAGTGATTACATTATACCAACGCCTTATTCTTGGCTGGTCGCAAACCCTCCGCGTGACCGTAATATCCAATCATTAAGAAAAAGCAAATTGAAGATCTAGTTTGATGCAGACTGTCATACTCCAAAAAACAATTTAGTGTCCAGATTCCTGTGGTAGAGGCTAAGTAATGCATCCAAAATCCCCCCAGAGCTCAAAGCCCTAAAACAGCACTACAAAAGCCTTCTAGGGGAGAAAAAACAAAGACCACAAAGAGACTCCTGGACCCGGATGACCCAGGCTTCCAAATCAAATTATTCAGCAACCTTTTGGCACCTAATCAGGGCTGAGGTCCATCCAGAGCCCCCAAGGATAAGCTGCGATATCTCACCCTGGTTTTGGGAATCTCATTTCCATGCACTCTATTAGTCTGAAACAGACTTCTCTGGAGAACCGACTACAAAACCTCCCAGCATGGCCACCAGTAACGGTTAATAAAGTCAGAAAACTAAAATAAATCAATTGACATCTGGCAAGGCTCCCGTAAATGATATGATATCCCCAGAGATGATAAAATGCAATATTAACTGGTGGGCTCGAATGCTCTCTGCACTCTTTACTCACATTAATCTGTCGGCTCGTACCCCCTCAGACTGGAACCTTGCAATTATCATTCCAATATATAAGAAAGGAGAAAAATCAAATCCCACCAACTATCTACCAATTAGTCTCCTTAGCCTTGTTAGCAAATTATACTCAAGATACTTATATTGGAAATGACTGGCTAGTTTGAGAAAACATACTGATGGTCGAGCAAGCGAGATTCAGAGCTGGCTGTTCCATCATAAACCAGTATCTGATTTTGCATCACCTTGGGGGAAAGTACAGCTCTAAGCCAAATGGAGCACTCTACGCTGCCTTTGTGGACTTCAAACCAGCATTTGACAGCAGCATCTGACAGCATCTCCAGGAACAGGCTCTGGGCAAAGCTCGAGAACCCCTCAATAGACTAAAGACTCCATATGCTTCTTCGCTCACTGCATGAAAGAAACTTCCGCAAAGTAAGATGCAGTCCTCAAGGCCATCTCTCAAATAAGATCCCACTTGGCGAAGGAGTCAAGCAGGGATGCATTCTGGCCTCTCTACTTTTTAACTACTATATCAACTCCTGGGTGCAACATCTAAGAAATCCAAGATCCCATCTGCCAAAGCTTGCTGACAGAATGATTCCTGCCTCGCTATACGCAGATGATTATGTCATCTTATTCTCAAGGGGGCCTCAAGAGAGAATACGGTGCCTTCACCATATACTGTAAAAAGGAGCAGGTTGTGATAAACTTGACCCAAAAACATCGAATTCATAGATGACAAATTAAAGAACCACAACATCGAACAAACAAAAATCTTTAAATATCTTGGTATAGTCTTTCAGTCTTGTGGACATTGGAGAGCTCAAGCACTGCATGCTGCAGAGACGGCTCATAGAGCAGCCTCCACCATGCTAAGATTCCACCTCACAAAAGGAGCCTCTTTTATCTCTACAGCCATCAAGGTCTTCCAAGGAAAGGTGGTCTCTCACCTTCTATATGGTTCCCAGCTCTGCATTTACAAAGAAAGGTGCTCACTGGAAGCGGAACTATCCAAGTTCCTACAATCAATTCTTGGACTCCTGTGATGGATCTCAAATGCCCCTCTTAGACTAGAGAGTCGGCTGATCCCCTTGGAGACTCAGACGTGACTACTCGCATCTACCTACTGGTTAAAACTCATCTTCAATCCAGTGGGTCTAGTACCCTTGATACTTGCTGATAGCCGCTGTTCAACACGAAAAAGAACAATTGATGGAAAATTCCAGGAGCATGGCCTCTCCCCGCAAGTTCTGCTGCATCTTGGGTACCAAAAAGCAAAAGAAACAATCAAACAGCAGCTCTGGGATCATGCCCTACAATCAGCTAGGGCACAGGTGGAGAAACATTCAATCACTCCAGGGTATGCCAAATGTTTTCCACCAGCGGACTGTCTAAGATCCCTTGAGATTTCCAAATATTGGAGAATCTTTGCCCTTGCAGGCTTTAATGTTCTACCTTTAGCCCTCCTGGAAGACAGACACCATTGTGTCTCACTCCCTCAGTGGCTCTGTTCAGGCTATACAGGGAAAGCAGAGGCTATCGAACATGTTCTGCTGCGCTGCTCATTCTATAACGACGTCCAAACTCAATATATAGCTCCAGTCTTGTCAACTTTACCAGGAAGATCTGAACAACTTTATGCTTCCCTCCTCCTTGCAGATTCTTCCCAGGAGATCACTAATAAAGTTGCTAAATTTTGCCTTCGGGCGTGTGAGTTACGCAAGTAGCTGACTGAATCTCAATAATGTTATCCCCCTGCTGGAGGAAGGCATCGTCTCGCCATCCCCCTACAATTTGTGCTCATTGTTCTGGGCTCATCACACTGCATGTGCCTCCCTTATTTTATTTTACCTTTATTTTCTCATTCCTTATTATTACTGTTGACTTTTTGGAGCTGATTTTGTATTGCAAAAAAAATACTACTGTGGGAATGTTCCATTACGACTGGCTTCCTTTTTGGGTTTTAGTGGCTCCTGGGATTTTTCAAAGAGCTATAGACAGTCTATTCAAGGGATGCCACATGTCTGTGTATGCCTTGATGATATCCTGATCAGAGGAGAAACTGAGGCAGAACACTTACAAAATTTAGATAAAATACTAACAAAATTGTCATCTGCAAGAATGCAACTTAAGAAGGAGGTGAACCTTCCAAACCTCTCTAGTTGCATATCTGGAACTTCAAGACTCATGAAACAGGTTTACGTCCAGTAGAGGGAAATGTACGAGGCACCATTCCAGAGAATTCAGGGCAGGAGGGAGGGACATGTGCCTGCACAGAAGACCACTTGATGAATAAGAGTTAAATGTAAGTGCAACCCTGTTTTCATCTTCGTGGCTTCTGGGCAGTCCCACGCTGGGAGAGTAGCAAGCTCACTGACTAAAGGAAGTAGGTGTGAAGCTCTTGAAATGAGAGACCAGGGAGGACCCTCTTTCCAACAGATACTTAGCAACCTATATTGCCATTCACCCAGAGGAGCTTAGGATATCAGAATCTGCTGCTGTAGCACAGTCATTAAGTGGTTTGGCTGTGAATCAGCACTCTGCTGGTTCGAATCCCACCACTGCCATGAGCTCAGTAGGTGGCCTTGGGTAAGCCACTGCTCTCAGGGCCAAACTACAAGTGACGAATGACACTTGAACAGCAAGTGTATTCCTCCCTGTTCACTTGCCCTCCACTTGCTCTCCACTAAATCCACTTGCCATTCAAGTGTCATTCGTCACTTGTAGCTTGGCCCTACGCTCCTGCTCCCCAGCTGTATTGTGGGGATGATAATAATAACACTAACTTGTTCACCACTCTGGGTGAAGCACTAAAGTGTCTAGAAGAGCGGTATATAAGCGCAGTTATTGTTATTATTAATCTGGGGTAGTCCCATCCCAGCTTTTATTCTGCCTCTGCCTTCTATTCTTTTCTTGGATTTTGCTGAATAAAGTTACTCTTTGTTGACTAAAAGAGAGCTCTTGCACATTCCTGAATGACCTCTGAATATTACAGCAACAAGACTGAAAACCCTAGGGAGAGCCAGCCCCATTCCCTGTTAGGAAAAGGGAGCGTAGGCATAGAACCAATAGGAAAAAACTGACGGTACTGACTGACACTATGTAATCGGCACTGAAAGGGAGGGGTTTGGGGGTGCAGGTTTATCGTCTCAGAAGCAGCTGAGGAGCCCCAATCATTCCTTTGATGGTTCCAGGCTACCATGTCACTGTGTTAGCTCTATTAACCCTTGCCTCCAGGGGCTGCACTTCGGCACCGAGGACAGCCAGGGAGGAGGAGGGATTCATTGAATTAGGCAGGCATATTTCCAAAGCCTTTAGGAAAAACAGCCTCTCTGAAAAATTGGTTAATAAGATTTATCAGGCAGAGCGTTTTCCATATAGTACAAATTTTGTGGAGAAGTGGTTTTTGTGGAGAAGTGGTTTATTGAGTATCTAGAAAGTAACAGTTCTCATCCAGGTCTAAAGTTCTTTCAGGTTTTAGAATATGTTTTAAACATTTGTAAATTTCTGTATTTCACCACTTTGCAAACTTTTTCATAGTTATGTACTAGTTATCAACTCTCTCAGAAATTTTGCAATTATGATAGTCTGACAGTTTGAAATTTTTGGAATGTTGTAATTTTGAAACTGGGAATTTTAAAAGTTTGGAATTTTGTAATTTGTTAGTTGTTCGTTATATTTTACATTGTACAAATTCTATTTAATCATTGTATGGAGAATAAGTATTCTCAATAAAAATTAAATAAATAAATATTTTTTTTAAAACAACAACAGCCTCTCAGCCTTTTCTGAGGGCTCTGCTGTGCTGCACTTCTGGGTGTCTCACCTCAGAGTCGACACAGCCAAGGAGGGAGGGAGGGAGGCCCTTATTCAGGCTGACAGGCTGGCGAAGCCTTGAGGAAAGAGTCTCGAAACCGAGGGCTCTGTCAGGCCACACCTCTTTGGCGCCAAGGGGGCAGGTGCGCAGCTACAGCTGAAGAGGAAGAGCTGTGCCGAGGAGGCTCTTGACAGGCCACACCTTTGGACTTAGCCCTTGGCAAGGGAGGGTGCCAGGGTGAGGGCACCAGCCCTCACCCTGGCACCCTCCCTTTAATCAGGCTGGCATGAAGGCACAGCCTTTGAGCAAGAGCCGTTCTGAAGGGGTGTCAAATCATACCTTCAGGGTAATTTGGAATCCTGACAAAGGGAAAGCAGAAACTTTTTTTTCTTTAAATGTCGTTTTATTCTCTGGAATGACTATTGATCATTTTTAAAAGTTTTTAAAGAGAAGTAAGTCTTCTCAGCCTCAAGAATGAGGTCTGGAAAAAATGGAGAATAGCGGTGAAGATCCTCTCTCCACGAGAGCAAAAAGAGAACTGAGGGAACATTGCCCCTCCCCCTGGTCATGTCATAGTTTGGGCGGGAAACCACTGAGGGGAGGACGGGCACTCCTAGCCTTCTAGAAACCTCTGGAAATCTTTTCCACAGCTGACCCAGCACATGCGTAGTACCAACGTAGGACTGCACAGAAGCCAAAAAAAATGAGCCAACCAGTCTTGCCTATGGCATCAGCTAAAATCCAGAGATGGGATCTGACACTGTCTGCTGATGAGTACAAATCTGAGATTTAGTCAGGACATGTTACGCGTAATGCCGATATCCTTAGCATATCGCCTCTACCAAATAGTCCAGTCAATACCACAGCCTGCTGAAACCATTCTTCTGATTGAACTGTATCTACCTTTCTGATAAACGTAGCAGAGATTTTAAAAGTGGTTGATCAGGATCCACTGTAGTCCAGAGTGTGAAGTACAATCCCTCAGTGGAACAGGTCTCCTTGGGAGGTGGTGGGCTCTCCTTCTTGTGGAGGTTTTTAAGCAGAGGCTAGATGGCCATCCGACAGCAATGCTGATTCTGTGAACCTGGGCAGATCATGAGGGGGAGGGCAGGAAGGATTACATCAGTATTTAATTCTCATAGCCTTCTTACATGCCTTCGGTAATGCCAATCGCCACCTTGGGGTCAGGTAGCAATTTTCCCCAGGGCAGTTTGGCTAGGGATCCTAACAGTGTTTTGCCATCTTCTGGGCATGGAGCAGAGGTCACTGGGTGTGTGTGTGTGGGGGGGAGATAGTTGTGAATTTCCTGCATTGTGCAGGGGGTTGGACTAGATGACCTTAGAGTTCCCTTCCAACCCTATGATTCTATGATTCTATGTTACAAATGAATGGACTGAGATGGAAAGCATAGATCTACAGCCCTTTTATCAATATAAGAAGTATCCAGGGTGGATATATGTTTTTTAAGCTTACAAGTAGCTATACCACCTCAGAGTTGACCTGTAGTGCTAACGTTGCTATGTGAAGCACATTTTGGCATTGCACATATGAAGGGGCGAGTTTGCGTTATGTGTGGTGGCTTTGGGCAGATCAACAGATTGGGGCAGTAGTGTGGCAACATGGGGTGTATCAATCCAATCATCATGCACCTCCAGAAACACCCCCTGCATCCATGGAAATCGCCGCGACAACCGTGGACAAAACTTTGCTGGTCCCAGTTATGGAGGAAACGTTCTTAATAATAATCGATATGCACATTCAAAATAGAATATAGCTCACATAATGTCCTCCGCTACAAGGGAAGGGGCACTTTTAAATGCCCCGACGCATTAGGTGAAGCCAGTGGCAGGGCATTTGAAACTGAAAGCATCCCTCCCCATTGTCAGATACTCCCAGTATATCTGCCATGATTGTCTTGTGAGTTTCCAAACCTCTGAGAATGTGCAAAGGGGACACAGTTGCTGCTTGGCTGTTAACTGCTTATCTTGCAGGTGTTTTGCTTTCCATTTCCCAGCCGGCTTGAGAATGTGGCCTTGGAGTTCCATCCGCAGCCGTCTCATCCTCCCTGAGAACTAAGATGAGCTCATCCCTCCTTTGCTCCCCTCCTCTCCCTTCTCCTGGACACTTTGCACCAAAACCTTAATGGCCTTCTCTTCCCAGAAGCAGGAACATTCCCCTATAATTAACATTGCTTGCCCACCTTGCGTCACTTCTGCCAATGCTCCTGTCTGAACAGCTTGATACAATAAAGTAACTTTAACTCATACACCTGAGTGATGCAGTGAAGTACTTGGGGATTTACCTGGCGAGACACCCATGCTGCCAGCGAGCGGCACAGGAAGGAGCGCTTACAAACCATTGCACATATGAAGGGGCACTTTCAAATGTGAGCAGCACGAAAAGGGTGGCTTTCAAACTTCCCACCCTGCTGCTTTTTTTCCTCCTTCCCCTCCCATCAAGGAAAACCCTCCTTCCCCTCCCATCAAGGAAAAAAGTGGCGGGGCAGGAAGTTTGAAAGCAAGCAGCACTTTTCTAGCTGTTTACTATGCAAACAGCTAGAAAAGTGGTTCATGACCGGCTGCTGCCTCTTTTCCCGAAGCTTCCCAAAGCAATACAAATAGCTTCGGAAAGCTTTGATTCGGTATTTCCAAATTGAGGCAGCAATGCTGGGCTTGATTCAGGAATCCTGAATCTTTCAGAATCAGGCCTGATTCAGGGTTTTTTCCCAAATCGGAATCCTGAATCACACACCCTTAGTGGTGAGTGATGGTGGTGTCATGGCCCAGCCTGGGCTCAGTGAGAGCGAGGACTCCTCCTCAGGAGGAGAGGGGCTTCGTGTAGCCAGCCAGGACTCCTCAGGAGAAGAGGAGCTCCATGCAGCCAGCCCTGACTCAGCAGAGGCTGGTAATCAGGAGCCACAGCTGTTGGCTAATCAGAGCCTACAGCCAGCAGCTGAAGCAGAGCCATCAGTACTCTCCAGCCCCAGCACCACAGGGGAAGTGCAGCCAGGGACTTCCACAGGGGAAGCTCAGTCAGGGACTGCCAGCACCACAGGGGAAGCCCAGCCAGAGGCTTCCACCCCCCCAGGTTCACCCACACCCAGAGAATGCCGCAGACAGCGCCAGAGACTGGAGCTGCAGGAGAGACGGCGCAGTGCTCGTCTCCTGAGCCAACGCCAGCTGCTGGAGGGTGATGATGAGTAGCTTCAGGATGGAGCCCCAGCAGCTGGCTGAAAACCATGCCTGGCTATAAAAGCCAGTCAGGAGCAACAGCCAGGCGTGGAAGCAACGTCTCTACTGTCTGCAACCGCTCCGTGCTCCGTGAACCTTGCCCGTGCCTACTGTTGGACCTGACACTACCAGTAACTGACCTTGGACTGTGCCTGACCTTGCTCTTGGACTCTGGACTCAACTCTGGCATTAGCTTGTGCTCTGACCACTGCTTTGACTTGGCTTTTGGCTCCTGAAACTCCCTCTGGACTTGGTATCAAGGTTTGGACCTGCACCACCCTGCTTGGGCTGGCCCAGCCCGTGACAGGTGGGCCTCAGATCACAGGTGCAATTTTCCAAGAATTAATAGAGAAAAACAATATCAAGTATATAAGAATTGCACCTTACCACCCAGCTTCTAATGGCTTAGCAGAAAGGACAGTGCAAACTACTGAAAAAGATGGCATGTGGAAGCTTAGAAACTAAATTGGCTAGATTCCTTTATCCAGTATCAAGTCACACCACTAACTATAACAGGAAAGTCATCATCAGAATTGCTAATGAGCCAGAAGTTACAAACACATCTGGACTTTTTCTATTCTGATGAATTTCTTAAGTTATGGGGGATACAGGCAACACAGAAGACCTATTCTGATTCAAAAGCACCATAGATGGTGTGGAGCATGGAGTATGCCCACCATTATGGCAGTGGTCCTTGCTAGTTTGCGTCACAGCAAAAGTAGGAGCACTTTCGTGGGTGGTGGAGCTACATATCCAGTGACATCACAACCAATGCAGTTGCACTCTGTGGACCAAGTCCACTCAGAGGATCCAATCAGTATGGAGCCACTGGTATGCCCACTTGCCATGGTCGAGGAGACTAGAAGGTTAACAGCCTCTACGTATATCCTTGGTTTCCTCAGAAGCAAGTACACATCCTGCAGAGACGTTTTCAGAACCTGGAATCCTAAAGATAGCAAGTGATGACCCGGGAGCATTCACAATTTCACTCTGCCATTCAAAAAGAACTCCTAAGCCCAGAAAAATACTGAATTTATAGACATGAGGATTTTGGTTGGGACTGTAGACTATTCTTGATATTTATTTATTGTTGTTTTTACAGTCCATCTTTCTTGCTGGTTGTCAAGGTAGAGTACGCAGTATTACGTAGAAGAGCAACATCTGACTTCGATAGCACCTTCTAGGACAATGAGATTTTCCAGAGTATGAGCTTTCCATTGGGCACAAGTAGGAATGGAGAACGCTGAGCCTTATATTCCAGTCAGAAGGCGGGAGGGATGTTGTTACAAAGAAGGGAGCCAGGATCTTTGTCACCTAGTGGCCAAGTGGCAGATATTTTTTGTTGAGCAGTCAGATTACGCACGCTGTCGAGGAAGGTGGAGTTAGTTCAGGCCTGACTCCAAGATGGACTTCTGTCTGAGACTTTGCATCCTGCAGTTCAAATAAATCAGACTTCCAAAGTATTGTTCATGTAAAACATGGGAGTCAAAAACAATGTCCACCCTTGAAGAACCAGTACGGGATCTTGTGGAGATGCACAAAATTACAGGAGGAACACACACACACACACACACACACACACACACACTGCAAAAAAACAGAGCATTTCCTCAGCAAAATAAACTTGATTTTTATACAAAAGAACTTTATTTTATGTGTGTGTGGGTACAACTTTTAGTTGCTTCTCCCCTCTTATGTGGGGTGAAAGGATAACAAAAAAAACACATATTTTAAAAATAAAAGCAACAATAACCATATATATGTGAATGGTCCCAAGACCATTTCAGCATTACTAGGGTGCTTTGAAATCCTGGCCGGGAAGGAAGAATACTGCTTTAGGCACCGCTAAGACATTGAGCCAAGACCTTCCCAAAGAAATGTGTTGCTGCTGGAACAGAGAGTCATTGTGGAAAGCCTTATTTATGGGTGACGGACAGGACATGGACATCAAGCCATCAAAGGAACTTTCCCTTTCTACTGCTGTTTTGGGACCCTGATGCCTGTTGCTTGGGAACAGTGACAGGAACAAAGAGGGACTGAGGCAACAGTGAGGCAGGGAAAGATGATAAACTGACGAGTGCAGGTAATGAGACTGTAGAGCCAGTACTGAATGTCACAGGAGCACCTAGTCGGGGCTAGTTCTTCAGCAGGCATCTCATATACTAATATCCAAGTGGCTCTGATCTGAAGATACTTAAATCTGGAGACTGGAGCCATGAAAGGACAAGACAGATCTTCATACACACCTGAAAAATCCCCCAGGTTTGCAAATATAAAAAAAAATACATTGGAGTATTTTATAAAACCCTAACGTGATATAAGGAGCACTTGTATTTTAACCAGATGCCCTCAGTAGCTATTGCTAGGCAACCATAACAGTTTAACCAGTATTCCAGGCTTGGTTGCTGTCAATAAAAGGCAGGGGGAGGGCCCTTTCCAGGGCTGTTTTGGCCTTTGAGGGAGGACTTATCGGGGCCAGGCCCAGAAGCAGCCACCAGGAGACTTGATACCACATGACTTGCATGACTCACCCAGGCCTGGCTGTATAGTTTCTAATTGCTACTATGTGATCACTTAGGGTAAATGGGCAATTCAGACAACATTGTTGCCCCTTATTGCATTCCACTCTTTCTGTGTCTGATTTGTGGCAATCTTCTAAATTGAAATGCAGCTGGCAACGCACAGGGAGATTCTGGGACAGTCACACTAGCATCAGTTCTGCATGGCTTGACACTTGCAGCACAAAACCTGAAGTGACATCATCATGTTGTCACAATGTGATGATGTTGCTTTTGATTCTAGACCAGCAATGAAATGGCATGCTGAACTGATGCCCCCCCAATCCCATATTACTCCCAGCAGTCTGAGAGCCAAGCTACAAGTGATGCCTGACACAGGTTGGACACTTGTCAGCTTCCCTCAAGTTTTGATGGGAAATGTAGGCATCCTGGTCTTGCAGCTTGGCTCTCCATTGAATTGAAGTTTACAGAGCGGCAGTCTATGGGAGGGAGACCATGCAGTCGGGAGGGGAGTGCAGGCATCGGGCTCTCGCCAGGCGCCCCCCTTCCCCTTCGCTGGGTGTGGGGGGGAGGGGTTTCTGTAAACTTCAATTCAATGGAGAGCCAAGCTGCAAGACCAGGACACCTACATTTCCCATCAAAACTTGAGGGAAGCTGACAAGTGTCCAACCTGTGTCAGGCGTCACTTGTAGCTTGGCTCTGAGAAATGGCAACAGGGAATGAGAACCAGTTCCAACCCCCCACTGCTACAACATCAGACTGTCCCATGGGGTTACTGAGTATTCTCCAGCCTACTGACCCTTTAAAATCTCTTCCTTCTCCGTCCAACTTAATCAATTACTTCTCGTCTCTAGTTCTCTCTTGGATCTCATGCATTAATTGCAAATGGTCAGCTGTTTGGGGGGGAATGGAGTGTGTGCTGGAATAGTGTTTTTCATTTTGCAGAGTGCATATTTCATTATCATTGTTTTGTTATTGTGCTGTTACAATCATAAATAAAGAAAAATTATGACTAGTGATGTTTGCTGGCTATGAAGCAGTACTTAGCCCCCACAAACCCACCCACCCACCCACCCCGAACACAGATTCTCAGTGTTGCAAATGAACCAGCCAGCAGCAAGCAAACAGGGAGCAAATCATTTAGGTGAAAACAAAGGAACGGAAAAATGTGTAAGGAGAAGTGGGACTTTTGAGAAAGAGAACTTACTTTCAAGCAAACACATACTCTGATCCTGCCTGTCAGGGAGAGGTTTTTATGCAGAAAGTATTATTACGTTAAATGCCATGTGGAACCACCATTTCTGTTCTGCTTACAGCTGCATATGGGAAAAGGCCAACAAAACACCGAGCTCGTCATTCAAATAAACAAATGTGCATGCCTGCATTTTGGTGTATCTTCCTGGTGTCCTGCAATTTTTTTCTAAGCCTTTGCCCCCTTCTTTCTTTGGGCCCTGAATACCTATTATTCTCTGCACCATGGACAAATAGGCTGTGTTTCATCTGCATCTCACCAAGCAATCATGGAGCACACAGGGCAATAAAGCTGTTTCCGCATTCCAAAAGATTTGGGTACAGCGTGTAATTTACTGTTCGAGTCAATGGAATTCTCTTTATTCCAGCCTGCACTGGTACATGAAGAGCTTCCCTAAGAATTTAGCATTAACTGATTTCAAAGAGAAGGTGGTTTGTCCAAGGCTTCTTTCTCTGTATTTAAGTATGGTATAATTTTAATAAATTATATATCTCATTTTAGGGGAGTATCGTCTCATCACTGCAGTGAAACAGATGTAAGGAAATGAGTCGAACAGAAATACTGCATTGTTTAAAAAAAACTTATATACCAAAAAATCTTAGCTACAAAAGATCTACTTGTGCTTTGTTAACATATTATAAGAAGAGCTCGGCTGGATCAGAACAAAAGTCCATCTAGGTTACTATTCTGCTTCTGGTAGTGGATGCTAATGACTAAAAGCACAACAGCCGACCCCCATTGTTTATTCCTAGTATCTGGCATTCAGAACTTACTACCTCTGAAAGTGGAGATTCCATCCCATTAGCGTGGCTACCCATCATTGAGTGACCTTGTTATGGTACACCTTAGAGTTGCCAACCTCCAGGTGGAATCCAGAGGTCTCCCAGAACTACAACGGATCTCCAGGAGACAGAGATAATTTCTCCTGGAGGGTGGGTTCTAGGGCATTATACCCTCTGTGGTCCTTCCCCTCCCAAACCCTAACCCTCGCTAGGCTCCACTCCCAAATAGCCAAGAATTTTGCTTCCTAGACTTGGTAATCCTGGTACACCCATACGACTGAGGCAGAAAGCAAGCTACGGCTTGCATGAGTTTTCAGTTGAACCACAAACTCTATTATGCACAGATGAGCAAAGTATATTAAGCATTCCAGATTGAGGAGGGGAGCAGAATCTTCATATTTAGTTTATTTTGTTTTTTAAAACATTTCTATTCCACCTTTCCACCCAAATAGGGTCCCCAAGGTGGCGTACATCTAACCTTTAAAACGTTAAAACTGCATTTAAAATATTTATAGCGTTATATAAAAACAGCTAAATATATGAACATAACACAACAGGGGGGGAGGTTCAATAAGAGTTACTGGGGGTTCGCCAAACAGAACAAAAAACTCTTCACCTGCTAACAGAAGACAGTCACAGAGGGAGACAGATGAATCTCCCTGGGGAGGGATTTCCCAACTTTTGGTGCCATGATTGAGAAAGTCCTTTCTCAGTTTGCTACCCGTCTAGCCTCAGTTGGCAGAGGCACCCGAAGCAGGGGTGTTTATTCCATTAATGAAGATCTGTGTGGAAAATAAGTCTTTATGACTGGGCCTGTGAATATATCTTTAAGAAGATATGACTGTTTTTGAACTCTAGCTTAATAACTATTTTTGAACTCTTAGCTTAAGAACTATTCTGAGACTGATATGCTTATCAATATTCTGCAATCATCATGTTTATGTACTTATTCTACTTTTGGTTAAGCAAAAAAAAAACCCCAAACATTTCACCTCATAACCACCTTCTCCCACTGACTATTCTGCCATACTAACATCTATAACAAGCCTTCCTATAACCCTAACAGCCTTTGTTGGCAGCAAAAAAACCTTTTGGGAAGCGGCAGTATAATAGGCCACAGATGGGGTTAGCAGTGGGATTTAAACCTCAAAGAATAAATGTTCTCATAGAGAAGCCAGGGTAAAGTAGCAAATACCTGACGCTCTGTGTGTGGAAATAAAAGGAGTGTTGGTTTGTCAAAGGACCTCCTGAGGTAAAAAAATTAAGGAAATGTAAGAAGCTGAAGTAAACATCTAAGGTAGATTTTAAAAAAGATAATTATTATAGTAGGCCTCCTACAAGTCCAGTGAGGAAAGGACATCTCCTTTATGGATCCCTGCTGTCATTGATCTGAAGGTCTCCATGTGACATTTCTTATCCTTTATCCACTTACTCAACCATTTCAGGTTTAGGATTGTTCTTGAATCTCTGTTTAACTTGGGAATCAGGAACAGGATGGAGTAGACCCTAGTTTCCCTCTCATCGTCTGGGACCAGCTTTATTGTTCCAGTCTGGAGCATAAGAAGATGTTTGGTCATTGGCAATACCTGGGGACCTGAATGAACCTATCTTGAGGCAGAAATTTGAACTTCAAGGAGCAGTCCGTGAAGACTTTACCTGGTACCCACAGGTCTCGGATTGAGCAGTGCCACATGTGTGCAATGTGTAGCACATGGCCCCCTGTCTGGAGTCTTTGCCAACTCCTCCAGGGTCTGCCTGTCCGCTATGGCACCAGGTCCTCTAGCCTGGTCGACCACCTGGTCGACCGCATCCCGACGGGGCACGACGCTGCTCGAGGGCTCCTCCTAGGGGAGACCTCAGAATAGTGGGCACAGGATTGGGGTGGTACCCCTGAGAACCTTGCTCCACCTGAGAGGCTGCCCTTATGCTCAGGAAACAGACCTCCCCTCCCCTCCCTGGTCTCGTCTCGAGCCCTCCTTTTATTCTCTCCCCTAATGCCCTAACCCCATCCCGTTTCCCAACCCCCATTCCCCAGAGTGAGGCTCAGCACCTGGGCTAGGGGTGGCCACACCTTCTTGCCCCACCCCTGCCCTCACCAGCTGGGAGTCTTGCCTTCAGGACTCCATGGTTGTTTCCCATTATGGGTGATGCTGGCAATGCCGGGGTCAGGAGTGCGTGATTTTGCCTTGGCCATGTGCTGGCAGCTGGCTGGCATTGCTGGTACTGGGGTGGGCGCCTGCCTTGTGAGCGGAGCCCTTCTTAGGCATCCCTGCCACTGGGCAGCGTCGGGTTGTTGGGCTTGCTGAGACCTCCTTGGCCTGCTGCCAAAGCACCTGCTGGGCTCTGCTGGCACATCTTGCCGTTCCCGCCACTCTTCCGGCTCCTGGCTCCATTGACCCCACCTTCTGCCTCTGGGGAATCGACAGGCTTCCCTGCCACTCTTGCTGCTGCCCCAGGTGCCGTCGCCATCTTGCTGAGGCTTCAGGTGGGTGTCGGCACAGTCAAGGGGCCAAGTGGAGGCCGGGTCATGCTGTGGGGCCAACCCTGGACACCCCCAATATTGTTAGTGGGTGCTGGTGGTTTGCTGTCAGGCTGAGGAGGGTTTCTTTCCTTGCTACTGCTTGGGAGTTCTTTTTTCTTGCCCTTATCCGCCAACCAGTATTCATCTATGGCACCTCCAAATAGGCCAGTCCCTTTGAAGGGGATGCCGGCTACCCTGGCCTGGGAGGTGGGATCAGCTTCCCAACTATGCAGCTAGGTGTTGTGTAACCAGGAGTGGTGCCAGGGCTTTCGGCACCTGCGGCCGGACAGTGGGTCGGGCGCGCATGCGTGCACACACCAGCCTGAGTGATGACACCACGTGTGACATCATCATGGACACATGCACGAGCTGGCCTGATTGCTGCGGCGGGCAGCTGGGACAGTGCACGGGTGGCCTCCCAGCTCTCCCGCTCGGTTGCCCTGCACCACCCCAGACGCCTGCCCATGGCTGCTGCACCCGGCTGGGGGTGTGTTCTGGCGGCGGCAGCAGCGTGGGGCAGGAGGGCTGGGAGGCTGCAGCTCCATGGCACGTACTCCCGCTCCCAGCGCCTCCTCCAGCACCCCCTCTGGCGCCCTGTGCCCTGAGGCAACCGCCTACCTGGCCTCAATGGGTGTGCCAGCCCTGTGTGTAACACAGTGACATTGGAAGCCAAAGCTCTAACCAAAAGCTGGATGGTATCAAGAAATATATCAGCCATGAAGGCTGCTGTCAGGATGGTTTTCTTTAGGTCACCCTTCAGCTCCTTTGGGACGTCTTTCTCAGTGGCAGTGAGGGAAGAAGCCCAAAGAGTGATGGCTCCAGCAAACAGCAAGTCCCCTGAGGAGGCCCACAGGGCTGGCAAGGAAACCCTGCAGTGAGGTCAAGTTGGTCCTCTTATAAACTGGGGGCCTACAAATAACCTAGTAGAGAGTTAAAATTCATCCATCTAGTCTATTTAATCCCTACTTAATCTATTTAATTTAAATTAAAATTCTTTAAAACACTACTGCTTATTTTAACAATATTCCTTTAATTATAAAAGATAATAATTAATAAGAGTAAGTTAATCCTTCTGTTTGATATTTCTGTTTAACTTAAGACTACGGAGAGCCTGGAAAACTTAAATTGCCAGGGGTGGGGGTGGAGAAAGAGAAATAAGGGGGGAAAGCCACAATCCCAAACAAAATGAAATAAATAAAATTAAACTAAACAAAAATAAAGCAGAATAGAATAGAATAAACCAACGCTAAAGCTAACACGAAAGCTAGCTTGTATGATATGCAACTGAAATAAACACATAGCCTGCTAGATAAATAGCCATACAGCCTTACAGCCCAAACTCAAACTTTGCCTTTTGTTAATTCAAACACACTAATTAAAAAAATGAGAGAAGAAAGAAGGATTAACAGCCACCAGGACCTTGGCCGTTTCCACACGGCTCCCCACTGCTCGTAACAACCCGAAATATCGCAACAAAAACGCGGAAGATCGCGTTTTCTCGCGCGAGATTTGCGCAATCTTCCGCGTTTTTTTCGCAATATTTCGGGTTGTTACGAGCAGCGGGGAGCCGTGTGGAAACGGCCCTTTTGTTCTATTAGCCTTCAAACTGCTTCAACCACACCCAAACAAGGAGGGGAGGAAAGGCAGTGGATCTCTAAAACGGAGGAAAGAAAAATAAAATAAAATGAGGGAACTGAAACTATGCAAGATAAGACAGATAAAACAAAATTAGACAGAAGCTGAAATAAAGCCAATATAAAAGATAAAATGAAAATAAAGTGCATCAAAGACAGAGCACCGTCTTTTATTGCCCTGCAACAACAAACCGGAAAATGTGCTTATATACCTACCACTCTTCTAGAAATATCAGTGCCCCATTTAGAGCGGTGAATAAAGTCAGCGCTATTAACAGGCTGTCCACCATCCTGTTTTAAATGTGTTTTTAATGTACATGATTTTTTAAATTGAATTTTTTAATATGTTGTTATCCTTCTTGAGCCCACTCGCGGGGAGGGCAGAATAGAAATCTGAAATAAATAAATAAATATTATCCCCCCCCCAATACAGCTGGGAACTGGGGCTGAGAGGACTGGCTTGGCCAAGGCCACCTGCTGAGTGCATGCTAGTAGTGGAATTCAAACTAGCAGAGTACTGGTTCACAGCCCAACAACTTAACCACTATGTTATAGCAGTCCCTTCCATCAAGTTAAACTAATAATTCCCAAAAGCTAGAGTATCATGAGAGATTGGATACTAGGGGTGTGCATAATGGAAAAAACGAGCAAAAATACACACAGAAATCGCTAGCTCAGTCCCTTAAAGTGGTTTCTGAAATGGTGGAACAAAGTTGGGAAATGAGACTATAACAAACCCCATCCTCACAAACACACCGAAAAGTTCATGAGTTTCGTTTTGGTTCTTACTTGTGCAGAAGCCACCCAGACAGAGGCAGTGAAAGCCAGGCTGTGTGGGGCATGGGCAACTACCAGCAGCATCTTGTGTCCTTAATAGCAAATCTGTAAGCATCCATGTCAAGGGGAGAAACTGAGCCCTTAGTGTTAACTCAGTGGGTGGGAAGGGTGTGTGCACAAAGCGCATCTTTCCCTGGAAGTATCCCTGCCAATGGAGTCATCCAAAGGGGGAGAGCACTGACAGTGACCTCTCTCCCCCTGCCCATCTGCTTTGGAAAAGTTTCAGTTTATTTCAGTTTTAATTCTGTTGGAGAGAAGAGGGGAAGGAGTTGTGCATCTTTTTGGAGGGGGGCAATGGCGTAGTCTCCTTGCCAATTGGGAGTGGGACTCAGAGGAGCAGTGCTCCTTCCCACACATTGGCTTCGAGAACGTTAGTTTCACTCTGTTGGAGGGGAGGGGGGGAGGTGCATCTTTTTTGGCATAACCTGGGCAACAGCATTGTATCTGGTCAATCAGGTCCAGGAGCACGACCCCTCCTCACCTACCAGCTCTGGAATACAGGGAGAGAAGAGCCCAAAGGGCAGTGACAAAGTTGACACTGAGCGTCTCTCCCTGTATCAGTGAGTAATGGCTTGAGTTCGGGCACTGAAGACTCAGTTATCAGGACTGACTGAACATTGAGGCTAGTCAGGGAGCCGCACAGCCATTGGCCACACGGTGGATGTGTGGTTTCCACCTGCACCTCCAGTTCTCTTTCCTCTGTACCTCCACCAGGGCTAGCCAGGGGGCACCAGACATCCCTGATGAAGAAGTTTGGTGCTACAGGCACGAGAATGTCTCAGAGTGGGCTCAGGCAGCCAACCAAGAGGGTAGCTCTCTTCACTGTCCAGATAATGGCTCTTGATAGCAGACCCTTCAACATTGTGGAGGACTTCAGCTTTCGTGAGTTGCTGTGAGATGCGTAACCCTGGTGTACGATTCCAGTTCTCACCATGATGAGCCAGAACATAGTGCCTGCCCTTTACGGGGAGGCCAAGCATTATATGAAGACACAAAGTCTCTTCACTGAAAAGACAGAGCTGGGTCACTCCTCAAAGGGCTTGTTAATTTCATGTAATTAACAAACCCTCTGAGGAACATTTCTGCCTTGCTGTCTTTTTAAACAATCTTCTTGTAGAGAGGGGAAATTTACAGAGCCTTCTGTCCTGTCTTTTTAAATACACATCCCTGCTAACTTTGCGTTTCCCTTCACTTGAGTGTCCTCTTGTAAGAAGTATCATGTAGAGAGACTCATAGTTGTCGCAAGCTTTGGGAGAACGGTGTACTTTACATCAGACCAGCACAACCTCTCACTAACTGCGCATTAGTGGCAACCCAAGAACCTTTGGGGCGGAGCTACCCACATAAGAGACAGTGAGAGGCACCACTGGTTTGCCAACCCTAAGGCCCTGCTTAATTCCCCCCTAATGCATGAGGAGCATCCAGCTGCCAATATCTCTACTACCATCCAAGAGAGCATTCAGGAGTGGGTGCCCAGCGTTGTTACCCATGGGTTTGTGGTGACAGATGGTGGGGCAAACACATGGTCAGCAGTTGAGAGCTTGGGCCTTACTCACATTGATTGCACGGCCCACGTCCTTCACCTCATCATGAAGGATGCCCTTGGGTTGAGAAAACAGGCCAATCCCAATGGGGACACTGCGTCCCGAGTCTACCAGCAGCTGCTCCACATTTGCTGTAAGATTACAGGCCACTTTTCATGCAGTGTGAAGGCCATCTACAAACTGTGTGAGGAGCAGGAGAAATGGGGCGTGCCAGAGCACCACCTCATCAACCGAGTGTCTGCCCGCTGGAATGCCACCCACACCATGGAGCAAGAGTCTGGTGGAGCAAAGGAGTGCATTAGCAGTCTGCACAAAGCAAATTTCCATTTCAATTTCGGTTCTGGAGGTTCTTGAATAATTTCATTCCATTACTAGTTTGTTCCAGGTGAGCTGCTACTGGCTCAGAAGTGATCTATTTGGGTTTTCTACGTTTTCATGAGTTTCATGCCATTGCACATGTACTGGCTGCACATGAGCAAATATATGCTGTACTTTTCAAGGGGGATGGTTTCAAGTATGTTGCACAACAGATAATTAGCAGTGCCAACTGGCTCCTGAAGAAGGCTTTTGTGTGTGTGTGTTACAGCTTATACACTAACTTTCCCACTTCTCACTGCAGATCCAACATCAGTGATGAGACCAGCTGCATCCCTCCACTTGGAGATTCATGTAACGTTGGTCCTTTCACAACCACCGTCTGCTCCCCCATTCATGCTTGTGCTGTTTGGTCCAGTGTTGGAGTTTGGCGGTGAGTGTGGTCGGCCACCATGTGTATTTGCTCACCTTTCCTCCTAGTCATTGGAGCACCACCACCTCCCCTTTACTTGCCCCTTGGCAAGAGAAGAAGCAGAATCTACACACAGTAAATGGTCAGCAGAAGCACAACTTTTTTTTCCTGAATCACATGCACCCAACATTACATAAATGTGACAGTAAAAATGTACACCCTTGGGAAGGGGAGGGATCCAGGAGTCTATGTTCTTCTCACAGACCACAAAGGCAGATAGGAAAAAATCAGGTGGAAGACAAACGTTGAAGGTGGTTTGGCTCCTAATGCAAAGCTAAGATATTTCCAGGTAATCAACCAGGCCCGCTGGAAAGACGTTTGGAACACCACAGGTCAGGCTGCTGAATCTTTCAGAATTTATTCATCAAACAGCAACTCTGTGGAACAACAAAAAGACCCTAAAAAAAGAAAACCAGGTTTCTGCTGTGGTGGTGTCTGTGGGGAAGTGGAGGATTCTCCTAGAAGGTCCCTGAGACCAAGGTTCCCTTTAATGCTCTTTAAATGTGCACACGTTCTTACTCCTCTGTGCACAGCTTCTCATGGGAAGTGCAGGGGTGCTTCCTCTCGGGTGGTCCCACCCTCCCGCTCAGCTGGCTCCTGAGGAGAGGAGGAAAGTGATGAGAAAGTGGCACCCACCTGCCTCTCCAGCCCTCCCATCAGACGCGAGCAGAGAAGTGCCCAAAGCGGGGCTTTCAGCCACAGTTCAGCCCCGTCAGCGGGAACTTTTTTCTCTCTGCCCTTTTTTTTCTTCCTTCTCCTCCTCCTCCTCCTCCTCCTCCTCCTCCTCTCTCTTCCTTTAAGCCTTGGGCGAAGCTACATCACTGGAGCAAGCAGGAGGCGCTCTAGATGGCTGGAGGATTGTGAGCTTGTGCCTAACCTTTTCTCCCCTTCTCTCGCTCCTTTCTTTCTTGCTTTCCTCCTCCATGGCTGGCATCTTGGCCATTTCCATATGTCTTTTCCCCCTCCTGAAAAATGGCGCAAAACATAAAGAACGACGCGCCTTCGTGGTGCGATTTCCCGACATTACTTTGCTCCGTGGCACGATGATGTCAGAAAACACGCCACAAAGCGAATTCATGATGCAAAATCGTGCTAAACTTACAGCTCTGATCAGAGATCAAACATTGTCTGTCTTTATAGTTAATTGGAAACCCTTTATTGACTTTCTGCTTGAGATGAGAAAAAATGAACTGATGATTTGTGGATTCGACTTCTAAGAAGATAAATTTGGGGAAAATAAATAGAAGGGGGTAGTATTGAAAAGGTAAATTTTGCAGGCTTCAAAACTACAAGTATAAAGTTTGTAAAGATATGATAGGTGTTGTAGAGAAAAATGGAAAATGAAATATGTATTATTTTTCTTTTTTTCCTTTAATTTTTGTTCTTTTTCTCTCTTTCTCTTCTTCTTTATTTCTTATTCTTTTCTTTCTCTTTTATCTGCCCTTTTTATTGGGCTTTTAATCATATCAATAAAATAAAAAGTATTTTAAAAATATTGACACACCATATGCTTGGCTGTCAGCGGCTGCTCACTTCAAACCCAAGCGGGGAGGGAAGGATGAACGTGGAGGGCAGTTTCCGAAAGGGATCTCTGGCAAAGTTGATCAATATTTTAAGGAGGAGGTTGTAGAGAAAGAAAAGGCTTCAGCTCAGGCTCCACTTTTCAAATATCTCCTCCAAGTGGAGAAGTGTAAGAAGCCCTCCTTTGAAAGCACCAAGACTCTCTGCGTTCAGAGAAAGATGGGGAGAGAAAGAGGGGGGGGGGAACTTACGTACACACAAGAGGTGAGTGTTGCCAGGCAGACCATGATAAAGGAACTGATTGGCATGGCTTTGAAATCCAGATAGGTTACCACGGAAGCTAGCCAATATTTTACATAAAATGGGAGAGAAGCATTTTAATCTGGGGTATGGGAGCAGAGAGAGGCTTCGTGCTGCACCTGGAGAACTTCATGAGAATTAAGGGACTGGTCCAGGCTCTGGATGATGGGGGAGTTTAGGGTTCTGGGGCCACTGTCTGACATATGAAACTTGGGGTCTGCTGTATGGGGTGGGGAATGGGTTCCTTCAGAGTGTTTCTGCAAAGGGATGGTGGTCAGTTGAGTTTGGGTGGGTCTTTTTCTGCAACTTGCAATTTCAAGCTGCACTTCAGGAACATTTCAAAGCAAGTGAGAAGCAGAAGTGGTTTGCCAGTGCCTTCCTCTGCAGAGTCTTCTGTGGTGGTCTCCCATCCAAGTACCGATCCTGCTTAGCTTCCGAGATCTGACAAGATCAGGCTATACCATGACACTGTCTCTCCAGTAAAAGGCTACAGGAGGAGAATTATGACCACATACACGGAGGAAACAAAATGCCTGTCCTCATTTGGTCCTCTAGGGTCTGGATATTACAGCTATGTGATTTTTTAAATATTGAACCTGGAGTGGGTGTTCTAAGCAATGGTCTCAGTTTTTCTCCTTACAGGCAAAAGTTTGGGATGGTCACCAAATATTGATCACCAAATGATCATCAAATATCAAAAGAGCTACTAATGTAAGAGAGAAACGTCATTAAGATATATTTTTTCTTCTGCAAAGGAGTACTGAAGTTCAGATAACTCTTCCCCTTGTACAGCCAACACACCCTACTCCTCCGTTTACTCTTCAATATATATTTGCTTGTTTTATCAGAACTCCTCTCATACAGCCAAAGGCCACACATTGTGACTCTTGCTCATCTTAATAAGGATATTATCCCTCTCTGACTTGAAAAGAGTCCAGTAGCACCTTTAAGCAGGGCTTTTTTTCTGGGAAAAGAGATGGTGGAACTCAGTGGGTTGCCCTCAGAGAAAATGGTCACATGGCTGGTGGCCCCACCCCCTGATCTCCAGACAGAGGGGAGCTCTGGCGCTTGGCGCTTGGTGCTTGGCGGCGCAGAGGGCGATCTCAACTCCCCTCTGTCTGGAGATCAGGGGGCGGGGCCACCAGCCATGTGACCATTTTCAAGAGATTCCGGAACTCCATTCCACCGCGTTCCCCCTGAAAAAAGCCCTGCCTTTAAGACTAACCAACTTTACTGTAGCACAAGCTTTCGAGAACCACAGCTCTGAGAGATGACACTGAGAGATCTCTGTCTTTTGGTGCTACACCTCTGAAGATGCCAGCCACAGCTGCTGGTGAAACGTCAGGAACTACAATGCCAAGACCACGGCAATACAGCCCGGAAAACCCACAACAACCAACCACAGCTGTCTTCGTCAGATGCCTCTCTGACTGTGATTGTTATCACTCTTTAATATACATTTATATTAAAAAATAATTTAAATACCAGAACACCATATAAACAACATTCAACCGGCAGTTTCAGTGCCTCAGCATAGCATTTATTTCAGGCTACTTACTACAACAGGACAACAGTGTGTTTTTAAAAGCGCCTATTATTTTGCTTCAGACTTTGTCACTTTTCACAGTTGTTATAAAAAAAGCTTTTCATCCCCTCTTTAATTACTGCAAAGAAGTTGGATGCAATTTTTCATCTGCTCTTCTAATTTAAACCTCAGCCATGGAAATGAGCAACAATGGGCTTGAAGAAATTATATTTAACAATTGAAACCAACTAGTTAAGTGACTGAGACAGGAAGCCGGCTTCTTAGTCCACGAACTACCCTCAAAAGGAGTCAATCAATTGTAAGGTCATTAAAGAATAAGAGAAAACACAATGGATATTGATGTCCAAGAAAACAACTCTAATTGGCTACATGGCCATTTTAAAGGAAGAGCTGCTTAAGTGGGATGCGTCCCATCTGATGCCCTCTGATACAGAGGTCAGCTGATATATGAATGTGCATGCCCAATTAACTACTTACTTGCCTGGTAAGTTTCAAAGGACTTGCACTTCATAATTGATCCCAGCGGGACTACCGGCGTCACTGAATCCCAAACAGACCGTTGAACATTTCATTGTGGCATCAAACTGTCATCTATGTGCTGACAAAACATTCAGCATGCAGTGTTGCCCAAGATTTCAGTACCAAGATAAAGAGAATGAAGATGGTAAGAGCAAAAGTTCCCTTCTTAAATATGTTCAAGTTAGGTTCCGCCTCTCTCTGAGGCAGCCAATGGGAGCTGATGGGGTGTTGGGAAAAGGTTGGCAGTCGAAGATAACAGGAGTCTGAAGAGGGAATTTCTGCATTTGTTAAGGAAGCAGCCCATAAAGTTGACTTCTGAGAACTAATACTTTGTTGTTGACTGCTGGAATGGTCTGGGATCATGAGTTCAAATATTAGGAACACTGTATTTCTGTGTTTAAGTTATCCAAATGTTGTTGAAGTTTGAAATAAAAGTTCATTGCTTTCCGTCGTCCAAACCCTGTTGACTGGATGTCGAGTGTCTCAAGGAAATAATACACACACACGCACAAACCTATCAGGCCACAGCCTCAATATCTCTGGGGAAAAGGAGAGAAGAGCTAAATGGATGGTGACTTGTGATGGTCTTACCTGCCTGTAATCCTGAACCAGGAAAGAGAGGTTTATGTTGGGAGGCAGTGTGAAGTGATCCCAGCCATAGAAAGGAAATGGCCAGAATCTGAGGGCTCAGGCACCCCCAGGACAATTCCTCATCTTCTTGCAAATGGCAGACTTCCGTGCCATATTGCAAACAGCCTTGGAAGTTTCAAAAGAAGTGTGTTATGGGGAGCTTCTAATCCACAAACCACCCCCAGGGGCTCCCTTGGTCACACAGTTCTTGGGTCCATGCCAGTATATCTGAAGAACATATCTTCTAATTACTTTTTCATAACTTTTAAAATCCCAGTTATCTTTTTATAGCAATGCTAATGTCAAATGTCAACTAATCACTTAAAAAAAGAAAGAAAACAAATGTGTAATTTTGGCATCCATACCTATTATACAGACCTTTTTACAGTAATAGTCAATAGGATAGCATATCTTCCAACATTTCAGAGACAAAAATCTGAAAAACTTTTAAGTTCACGTAGTCTGGAATTGACCCCATCTTGGAACAGTTATTATCTGTTGGTTGATTTTATGATTAACTGTTTTTTTATGAATTGTTTTAATATTTGTATTATATTTTTATAACTGCTGTACCTTGCCCTGAGCCCACTTGTGGGAAGGGTGAGTTAGAAATGTTGTTGTTGTTGTTAATAATAATAATAATGTTAATAATAATAATAATAATAATCCCATATTGCCACACTTAAGGATCCGTGCCTGAGCATCCACTCCAGTACTACTCTGTTAAATGCTCCCCACATCACTAACCTGTGGGAAGTTCAGAGGAATAGTTTCCTCAGGACGAGAGAGAAAGACAGCACTGGCCACTTGTGTGTCTTGCTTAAAAATATTCAAACAAAACACAGAGAAAACAAAAAGACTCGTGCAGCAGGAGGTAAGTGCAGAAAAATCCTCCTATTCCACAGGGTTGTTTTTCATATGGGTATCAAAAGTAAAACACAAAAAGCTGCAAAGGGAATCTTCCAGGTTAGTGATGCCACTAACAGCCTCTTTGACTAACCCTCAACTTGAGACTGAGGCAAATCCCAAACACTACAGAATTTAAGCAAAACAGAAGTCAGCTCTGCATGGCAGGATGCTTTGCAGACTGAATTCCAGAAAACTATTACTTGGATAGCTATTTCAAATAGGCCAAGGTGCTGGATTCACACTGAAGCACTGAAATCACAAATGACTCCACAAGAATATAATTAATGGAGTTTACTAAAAGAAGTGCAAGTACAAACTATGTAAGCATGCAAAACCAGATGAAAATAAGATCAAGCTAAACAGCTAAGCTTGCAAACACAGTAAGGCTTTCCGTCCTAGACCGGGTGTTACCTTTCAATTAGATCTCAAAAATCCAGACGGAGCTTCCGAGTCTCCTATCCAGAGGACAAAGTCCAAGATGGTGTACTGCTACATTCCACCAGCAACCACGGCATTCAGGAGCAGAGGTCTGATCCTTAGAGAGAGTTTTGCCCCAAGAAGGACAAAACTGGAACGAGGGTTCAAGCTTTAAGGCTACCTGCCCACCGTGTGGCCTGACCAATCAATAAAGGGCTTGTCCTATGGCAACATGCTGCTGCAGCCAGCACTCTGCACAGCTGGGGAACAAATCACTCCACTGCCAGAGTGCCTCGCATTAATGAGACGGAAGGAACGTGGGTGTGAAAACTCCCTTCCATGTTCTGACCCTGAAGATCTTCTCAACTTGCCCCTGAGGCGCCATCTCATCCCCCTGTCTATCTGGGAACTTGCAGTGTCATCCTGACTGCACTGTCCCCGAAAAAAAGCTTCCTTTTGCTTCTAATTAGCTTCTAACTAGGCCAAAAAGCCTGAACCAAAGTGTGAATAGACCAAGAAACAAGCTGGGCATAGTCAGCGTCCCGACAGTAAGATCATCCATCCTGCCTCAGCACAGTTTCACTCTAGATAAAAACTCACAGCACAGGGATGTCCCAATTCAAATCGCCTGTAGTCCCGTTACCAAAAATTTCTGATGGGTGTTCCATGTCCAAGGCGAGAGAGGAAGCCCAGGGCATTAAAGGCGATACATGCTTTTCCTGCCACATCCCGGATCATCCCTGAAGTTGATCAGGCAAATATCTCGTTGCCAGAAATGTTATGAGGAGCATACTGGGAGTCGGTAGAGATGCCATGTCCCCACCGGCCAAACCCTGAGCCTCATTGGATGGGGCCTGATGGTGTCAGGGGTGGGAGTCCAGTGAACTTATACTGAAAAGCAATGTGAATGGTAAGGAGTGGACTTCCATCTATGAAGGTGTGCAGAGACGATGATGTGGCTTTGGCAAGATGAATTACTGACCTGTGCCACGTAGAAGCAAGGGCCCCTGAAGTGGGAGGGTCAGCCATGAAGCCTCCCTCATCTTTCCAGCATCTCCACCCATGCTTAACCACTGGGCAGGTGGGGTAGGCCACTGCAACCAACCTGGATTTTGAGGGTTCGCTTGACTGAAGGGGGGCAGGTTACCCCTCCTTCACCCTTTCATTCCCTTGGCACGACACCTTTTGTTACAAAAGTGTCGTGGCGGTTCAGCCACCAAGCATGAAGCATACACAAAACCTCCAGTAAGGTCTGAAAAACTTTTATTAACAGGCTACATTTAAAACCAAAAAGGTCAAAAAGCATTCTAGTAAGGTTAAGGTGTCAAGCAAACAGAAACAAAGACAAGCTCCTGAACAAATCTGAACTTAACTGTCCTTGCCTAAGAAGACTGCTGGCCTGTCTCTTGCCTCACGGGCGTAGGGGCAGACCTCCCGATAGCATCAGTCGCCCTGTTCCCTAGTCCAAGGAAACTGCACACAGGGCCTGAGGTAAGTAGGGTGTTATCCGTCACTCTCAGACCCCTCCCTCGATTCAAGATTGGTTGCCATTTCCCTCCAAAACTGCAAGGGCCAGTCCTGCAGCCTGACATCCCTAAAGAGAGTCCCTCCTCCCTCCCAATTAAAAAACCTATCCCAAGGCCTTCTAGGGCCACAGGAGCAGAAAACTTAACGAAATGGGGAAATAAACAACAATCGTGGCCTCTAGGTAGGCTTAACATGGGGCTGCTTATGGAGGTCAAACTCCTGGGTTTGTTTGTGCCACCTTCTGTCTGAGCAGCAGTGGGGAAAAAATTAAGGGGGGAAAGGCTCCAGCCTAGTCACCAGCACATAACAGCCCTACACGTTCCACAGGTGCAAATTCTTCCGACGGAATGACACTACAGTGGATCCAAGCTTTCCAGACTGTGTTAGCACTAGGAATCACCATAGAAAGTCACCACAGAGTTGCAGCGATTCCAAGAGTTACTATTGTCGCTTCCAGGTTGTACCCAGAAGTGATGTAGTGACATCCCTGACATCACATACCCCCCATGACCCCCACCCCTCAACCATCCCTCTAGGCCCCCAGTTCATTACAACCAGACTAGTAATAAAAAAATATAGTTGAGGAGTTAGTCGCAATTACTGCTTCCTGTGTCCAATTGACATGTACGGGGTCCTGCTCTCCTCCTATGGGGCCACCTACTCCTGAGTTGAAATTTCCCACTTCAAACAGAGAAGGCAAATAGTAGAAATCTTACTCCAGTTTTTTTGCCCAGTGTTCTGGACATTAAAGTGAACAAAAACAAACAAGAAAGACACAAAGGAAGAAAACGTGATGAGAAACAGCAGAAGAGACTGAATTTGGTCAGGAAGGATTTAACTCAACTCCAGCTCTGCAACTTCCCAGTAAATCTGCTTCCACTTATATATCTCTATGACCAGGGTACAGATTTACATTTAAAAAAAAAAGAAGACTGGAAATTCAGAGGGAGCATGGCATATTTCTGAAAGGGCATTTCCTCCATTGCCTGAATGAAATAGTCATAATTGTCCTATATTACATGAGTTTGGGGCTCAGTAGCTATAGCATGTAAAAAATCAATCAGAGGAGGGTTTGATTTGAACTAGGGCTGCTGGAGCAAAGGATCAGAGTAGGGTTTCCGGGCACCCACCAGTTGCAGGCAAACTCTCAGTGGTTTGCCCCCGTGCCCCCCCAATTGCTGCCAATCGACAAGAGGTGGCAAACCGCCTGGCAATCGCTTGCCACCAGCAGGCAACCCAGGCAATGCACAGTGCACGCCCTCCTGGGGGGCACAATCAGGGCTTTTTTTCAGCTGGAATGCGGGGGAACGGAGTTCCAGCACCTCTTGAAAATGGTCACATGGCTGGTAGCCCCGCCCCCTGATCTCCAGACAGAGGGGAGTTTAGATTGCCCTCTGCACCGCTGAGCGGCGTGGTGGGCAATCTCAACTCCCCTCTGTCTGGAGATCAGGGGGCGGGGCCACCAGCCATGTGACCATTTTCTCCGCGGGCAACCCACGGAGTGTCACCACCTCTTTTCCCAGAAAAAAAGCCCTGGGCACAATGACGTCACTTCTGGAAATGACATCATTGCTCTGGCCATAGGAATGCTCCCGTGCCTAACATGGGGCCAATTTTGGGCTTCCAAAGGCTGATTCTCAAAGAATTGGACTCAATGCAAAGCATGGGATTACTCCCGCAGCCAGTGTGACGACATCACTTCTGGAAGTAATATAATTGCGCTGAGGTCAGGAACGCGTATGTGAAGAGAACAACTATGGTAAATACGCCCCCTCCCTCCCGTAGGTTTCTAGGATTTAAAGAGGGAGGAGGCTCTGAGTCCCGCTGCCACAAAGGCTAGTGTTATGCAGATTAGGGTGAACATTGGAAAAGTAAAGATGTACTAAGGGAGAGCTGTATTGAGGAGGATCCAGGCACGTAGGCCAGGTTGCTGCCCATTCAGTGCCCGTCTCCTGCTGCTGCTGCCCTTCACTTTCTTTTTATTTTTTCTCCCCTTTTTCTTTGTTCCCCTCCCCCTCCCCCCTCTGTTCCCTCTTCCCTTTTTCTCCTCCTCCCCCTCCCTCCCCTCTTATTTAACATACACACAATCCTGTTCTCTCTAACCTGTGATTACTCACCTTACAGGTTATTGGTATTTTACCAACCCGAGAACAGAAAATAACTATAAGAGCTGGATGCTATACCTTCCTATTCCTCCCCCTCCCAAATCCCTGTTAGAAATTCTTTTTGTTGTTCCATTTTCTCACAACCTGCGTTTCATTTCTTCCGTACAAAGTTCCATCAGTTAGTTCCAGCGGATTGGAATTTTACTGTTCTTATGCGGTGATAAATCTATTGGCATTCTTCTTTTCTGTGAATTCTTCTCTACGTCCATTGAGGTTTCAATTCCCACTTCGTTTAAAAATGCTGTTCCTGATTCTTGGTCTGATATTCTGTAGATTTTGTCTTCATGTTTGACCTGTAGTGTAGTTAAGTTGCTCCAGTTGTAGTTAGCATTTCTTAAAGCTTCAGTAATGCCTTTTAAGTCTCTTCTTTTGTTCAACACTTCTGGGGATAAGTCTGTAAGGGCTAATATTTGAGTACCTTTAAAGTCCAGCCCTCCCCTGGCTCTGGCTGTTTCAAAAATTCTTTTTCTGATATTCCCACTCGGGATTGTAGCTATTATGTCCCTAGGAAATTTTCTCTTTGCATTATTTCTCATCCCCACTCTGTATGCATTTTCTATTTTCATATCTTCCTCCTCCTCCATCTGAAGCTGCGTCTGTAGCCATGAAGCTAAAAAATCAGACAGGTCTTCATTGACATTTATATTCTCTTGGAATCCCCTAAATTTGATATTCCTCTTTCTCGCTGCCATTTCCAGCCTTATTATTCTTTCCTGAAAATTTACATTTGTTTTTTGTATTTCTTTAACTTCACTCTGTACAGTATTGCTGTTATCAATAGCAGATTTAGCATCCTGCACTGCTTTACTCAGTTCGATTTTCATTTCAGCAAATTGGTCTTTGAATTGCTGTGATAGCATTGACATTCTCTCAAGGAGATTTTGCTCCATCTGCTGGATTAAGCTTGTAACAACATTCTGCTGTTGGGAGAGTTGATTATTTTCTGTGCATTTAGTGGCGGCCGCCATTTTGTCTCCCCCTTCCTGCTTCTTAACCAGCTTTGCTGCTGCCTCATGACTCGAAAAATACTCCTGTAAGTTTTTAACAGCTTTTACCTTTTGCTTCTTCTTTTCATTTGACTGTTTTTTCATACTCTGAGTGATTTTCGTTTAGTTGTGACGTTTTAAAGCAGGGATTTGTGCTGGGGAGGAACGGAGCTCTAGCAACAAGCGTCCATTCTCCTCTGCGCTGACGCCACGCCCCCTGCTGCCCTTCACTTTGATGCCACCACAAGCCAACTGTGACGGTAGAAGTCAACCTAAGATAATGGGTCAAGGAGCACCAGGACATGCTTCATCCTGCTTGGAAAAGACTGGTTAGTCTTTTCTGGGTTCTGATTAAAACAGTTAACCCAATGTTAAATGAGCAGAGATAGCCGAGTTGTGCACAGTTCCATGTGGACACCGAAGTCTTTCCATATCAGTAGTCCATGTGGACCAGTTTGATTGAAGACTGGGCCCCATCCATTTTCCTTATTGAGACTCTGGCTTTAGCTTCAGCTTAACTTCTTGTCCTTCTTGTTCAACTCTGGGTTAATAGTTTTAGTCAGAAAATAAAGACTGGCTGACTTGTCCGGGCTCCTGTCATGATTGGTAAAAAAAAATAGAGAAAAGCAAGGCTTTTTTTTCTGGGAAAAGAAGTGGTGGAACTCAGTGGTGGAACTCAGGACCGCACAATGATGTCACTTTGGGTCAGCTGGAACAAGGGGGGAGTTTTTTAAAGTGTAAATCACCCTAGGTGAAAATGGTCACATGGCCGGTGGCCCCGCCCCCTGATCTCCAGACAGAGGGGAGTTTAGATTGCCCTCTGTCTGGAGATCAGGTAGTGGGACCACCAGCCATGTGACCATTTTCAAGAGGTGCCGGAACTCCATTCCACCACATTCCAGCTGAAAAAAAAGCCCTGGAGAAAAGGAAGAGGGTCCTCCCATTAACAAATCAAACAACCCCCACTCCCAGCTCCCAATCTCATTGTGGTGATCTGTTTAGGAAGGGGAGGAACCATTTACTGGTGTAGGGGGCTATGAGTGAAACATAACACTGACTCCCATGTTGATGGCATGGCAGCCCCCCCCCCCAACATATCTCCGCCAGTGGGCACATTTTGGGTATGATGTGAAACAACATTACAGGCCTGTCATTAAGTCAAGATAGAGAAACAGAACAAGGGGCAGACACAAAGGATCATGGCAGATTGGTCTGCATGGTCTTCTCTGGTCAAAAACACAGTGACGTATGAAGAACAACAGGGACTCTGAGGCGGCAGAGGGCAGCGAGTGAGAAGGGTGCCAGCGCCACAGTCCCCCAGCATTCCCCCCCCCCTCCACTGTTGCAGCAAATGCAACTGTGACAAGAAATCTGAGATAAAGGCCTTCATGGGATCACTTTGCTCTTAATTTTGACACCTGGAAAGAGCTCTGGGCTGCCTTTTTCCAGGCTTTCCAGTGCTGGAGTTCAGATCAGAGCTGAGGATGGAGCTTGGTCAGGTCGACTCTGACATCAACTCTGGTGTGTGGCTCCTCCTGAGCATTGAAAGGAAGGATTGACTTATTTTTGCTAAAAGTGCTAAAAGGTACAAGCTTCTGTTGAAATTTGAGACAGAAGAAGAGCAAGTCAAAGAATGTATGATTAAATGAGCTCAAAATCTTGGCCACAATACATTAATGGAACAATGAGAAAATATATGGTAAAAAGGCATAAAATTTATATTAAGTTCCAATCTGAAGGAGAATTTCTGTAGGATAATGTATTGGAAGTATATGACTCCTCACAAATTAGCTAGAATGTATAAAGGTGTCCTGAATTTATACTGGAAATGTGCTCAACATGAAGCATTGTTTTTTCACATGTGGTGGACTTGTAAGAAAGCAAAACCCTTTTGGAAACAAGTTCAACTATCAATCCAGAAGATGTTAAAGATTAAAGTTCAACTTAAGCCAGAGACCTTTTTTATTGGGAATGATGGACAGCCTCACATGAAGACATCACCAATATACAATATACAAACTATTAATATCTCATGAACAGAATCTGATACATATCACTGTATCAAATATATGAAATATTTATAGATCATAATGGGATTTAAAATGTCAAGTGCAAATAAAGGTTACCCAATTCTATATTCCAAGAATAAAATGCTCACTATCTATCTATAAATATCAATAAATACAATGTCGATAAATACAACAATAAATATATAACTGTTGTATTTATTGCTGCATTTATTGTCATTGAGAGGTTTATCCCCCAGGCTTAGTTGTACCCAAAGGCGCCTCTCTACTTTCTAGTACAATGGTGTTGGAATTGGCAATGGTGGATTGATTAGAAAAAAGTCAGTAAGTTTGTTTGTTGATAAATGGAAACACTTCATTGATTTTTTATATGAAATAGATAATAATGACTTGATGATTTCTGGACTAAGCTATTTGGATGTTAGGAAAAAGAGAGGTTTTAATGATTATGTAGAGTAAGCGTGAATTTGAAGATGATACCAATATTTGCTGCAGAGAAAACCGGAAGCCCTTTTAGTTTATATAGTTTGTTTTTTCTTTTTTGTTGTTTTGTTGTATGTGGTGTTATTTTTGTATGTTGGTTAGTTGTCTGTTGTTTCTTTTATTAGTTTTTTTGTGTGTAATTGTAGTTTTTAGGATTCTTCTTGAATAATAGAAAGCTCAAAAAAAAAAGAAAGGAAGAATTCACTTCTCATCATGAGAACAAAATTACAAAGTTCAACAGGCAATAGCAGGATGCAATTTATTGGCTCTATCATAAAGCAGGATTTTTTAAAAAAAGTTCTCTGCATGGTGCTGGTTGGCCATTGAGTACTCTCCTGCTGGGACACCAGCCCACCGCCACCATTTTACCCGCCAGTGGGCGGCTATCCATTGTGTGTGCCTGCTGACACTCACTTCTTCAGGATTCATTGTTGTGTGTGTGTGTGTGTGTGTGGTGCTTGAGGGGAAACTTGTTGTATTGATAAGTTTAGGACTAGGAGAGGGGGTTAATGGTTGGTAACTATGCAGGTTTTGGTTAAGTGCATATAGAACTTTGTTTCCCCAACACACATATCCCTTGAAAAGGACAGCGTGTGCATGCACAACAGCCCATCACTCACCTTGACTCCTCTCCCCAAGCATTTTTAGGGATCCATAAACACTGAACTCTGCTGTTGTGTGTGCGTGCGTGCACTCAAACTCAGTGGGTCAATGATTTGGAGAGAGGACTGTGATTTTGCGATTTTGGTGCAATTATGTGCAAAAACAGCTGCCCCACAGCTTCGTTTTCCCAGCCCCTCTAAGAAAGAACAGAACGAGTGAGCTCAGGTGCAGCCAATACCCACCTTGTGCGTGCCACAACACATGATAACAAAAAACCCCAAACAGATTAGATATGAACAGGCACCGGCCTAACTGGAACAAACCAATAATGGAACAGAGTTCATTTGGAAACCCCAGAAATGGACATTTTTTTCAGTGCACGCCTCTAACGTGGAAAATATTAAGACTGTCGCGGATAAACAAGAACCAAGAAGTTGGGCAAAATATAAATGCTTCTGAAGAACAATCACTTACAGCTTGAAATTTGGGGCGGGGGGTGCCCTCCCTAATAACAGCCCAAACTATGCAGCAAAACATTTCACAACACTTTTAAACAAAAATACATACAAAACTGTAGGACATTTAACAAAAGAAGCCTCTTTCAAATAACAGTAATTGAAACTTAATTTTAGTTGCTTGAATTCATAGTCATTATGGTCACACAGAGGACTCTCTATTGATCCCCCTTTCAACTGGATTGAGAAAAGAATACAAAAAACAGAATGCATCTCAAATTACCTCATTATCCACCTGGTTGTACAAAAAGGGAACAGGCTTAGAATAGTTTGTCTGCTTCAGCCGAATTGGTGACATAGAAAATACATGTGAAACAAAATGTAACCGAGAGTCACAGATCCATTTGTTCTGGAAAGCTCTGCTTTAATGTCTATATCTCTGTTCCATTGTTACAGGCTGAGAAAAGATGGAGACTGTGAAATACAATTTACCGGTTAATTTATCAGGTCATGTTCGCATTATGGCAAAAAGGTCTGTCAGTTGAGCTGCCATCTGACACTGGAACCTTAATACTCCGCAGCCTGGAGTTAGATTGTGTCTCTGGTGCAATTCATAATGTCAAAGCATAGAGGTCTGAATGGAGATGGAAAGATTCCTTTGCGGTGGACTTTCCAATTTAAGGAAGCTTTACTGTCTTTTGTTAGGCGATTTATTTACTGCAGAAATAAAAGAAGAACTACTGCAAGAATGATACCTACTAAGGCATGGTTCCCCTACTTTGTTGAGATCATGTAAGCAATTTTGAGAACAGGCATCACCACAAAATGGCTGCCATGATACAGCCAACTATAAAATATGAGGAGATGCTAGGGTTGCTGGGTCTCCCTGGTGCCCGGAGGGGGAGGGGGAGGACAGGGAGGCACGGGGGGAGGGGTGCAGCACTTACTCAGTTGATCCTCACATGAGCACCTCCCTGCTCCACTGCGATGAGGTCACTTCAAGAAGTAAGAATTGGCCCCAAATATTCTTAAGGAATTGGCTGTGGCATGAAGCACGTGTGTGCTCCCGCTCCCTCACATGAGAGTGTCACTTTGGGAAGTTATGTCATCGCATTGGGATGCAGAGCTGTAAGTGCCCATTTGCCCGGGCTACCTGCTGGTGGTAGGTGCTGAGACTGGGTGGCTTGCCTCCTCTAGCCAATCAGTAATTGGCACATAGAGAGACAAACGGCTGGGAGTTTGCCTGCCTTCAGCATGCCCCTGACAACCCTTGGAGGTGCCAAGCCAAATACCTTCCTGTTTCCCCCAGGTCAGTTTGGCTAGGGATCCTGATGGTGTTTTGCCATCTTCTGGACATGGAGCAGGGGTCACTGTGTGTGTGTGTGTGTGTGGACTAGATGACCCTAGAAGTACCTTCCAACCCTAGATTTTATGATTCTGTGATGAAAGCAGCTGTTTCTAAATGGGTGCTCCCTGCAAAGGTCTTCTGAAGCATTGCCTGATCCAGTGAGATGGATGAAAGCCAGGACGGACTCTTTGCTTTGGGGGAGAAGGAAGAGAGTGCCTGGAAACACACTGCGAAGCACCCAGTCTGGGGCCACTGCACTGAAGAGGTTAACAGCAATTCCACCTCATGCTGATTTTCAAGCTGCAGACACAACACGGGCTATGCCAGCCTGTCGGCGCCATACCTACCGATCTTCAGAGAACTCAGAGCGCACAAGTCCAGACTAGGGCTTGGATTCACTGCAGCTTTCCTGCGGAAGGAAGGCTTTCTACTCACAGCGTGCGCCTCTGCAGCAGTCGGAGAGGAGGGGAGAAAATCATGCTCCTAGAGCTGGCATCTGGCCTGGAGGGAAACGGCCTCTGCCTTTAATAGAGAGGTCTGGGGACAGGGCTGCGCTCACCCCGACACGTACCAGCCTCCGTGGGATCCAACAGATCCAGCAGGACCCCACCAGCTACAGGAGGCTTCCAGGCAGCCCAGCAGACCCAGAACAGCTCTGGAACAGAGAAACTAGGAGAAGCCTTTGAAATCTCTGGGGGAAGAGAAACACCTGAGAAGGAGCGGGGGCAGGTTCATGGGATGGGGCAGCTGGTGCTGTGAACCCGCCTGAGCCGGACTCAGGAGCAGATTCCGCACATTAGTGGTTTCCAATCTTTCCTTGGTTTGGTGAACCATTCAGGGATGGCCCAAGAGACTGAGGAGGTGCTGGGGAGGGGGCCGCCAGGTTGAAGAGACGTGGGAAGACGGCAAATGTTGGCAAAGAGTTGAGTGGCGAGTGGATCGGTACAATAAATCTCCCACAGCAGGTAGAGGGTAGGGAGACATGGCAGAGGCCTAGGCAAGAGGTTGGGAGGCTGAAAGAGCAGCAGCAGCAGCAGCACCAAGACAGACCCCGTGCTCACACCCCCCCCGCTTCCTCCCCTCTCACTGCTCCACGTGCGGAACAGCTTCGACCTGCCCTCTGGCTTTCCCCCCTTCTTACAGCTACTCTTGTAAAGTTCCTAGCTGCCAGACAGCTCCCCCCCCGCCCCCATTTTTGTCACAAAGGGTGAGGCGAGAATGTGAGAAGCGGAGGGTGTGGTTTAGGTGCTGAGGAAGATGGACGCCTAAGGGGTGAGCTCAGACCCACCCTGAACCTAAAACCTCACAAATTTTCACCACAACAAATTATAAATTGGCTGGATTATGGGCAAACGAGATCTCAGCAAGAAAAAAGAAAGCAACAAGAAGCCTGCAGGACTTTTTTTCAACAACGAGCACGCTGGTCACTCAGGCTGTGAGGGAAAATGACGCAGCTAAAATGGCAGCTGAGGGAAGCCCGGTAAGTCTACTGCTGACTGCCCCCCACCCCCCAATCCCGTGTTAGCAGACTTAATACACTCTATGGAGCAAAATATTCTAGAGAAAAAGTCCCTTCTGATTAAACCTTTGGCAGATCAGTTAGCAGAACTCAAACTAACCATAAATAATGCTACTCAAAAAGCAGACGGTGCTTTTTGTCTGGGCGGCCCATCAGGCAACAGGCTCCAGCTCAGGCCTCTCAGCCCTTGGCAGGAGGGAGACTGAGCTGAGGAGGAAGAGGCCAGGCCACACCCTTGAAGGCCGGAGAGAGACGGAGCAGAATGGATGGTCACCCCCTCCTCTTACTGAAGTGTTGCCTGCAGACTAGCTGGGGGAAAGTGGGGTGCTGCCAGGTGCGCTTCCCTTGGGCTCCAGGCCCTAGAGCAGGAGTCTGAGGAGAAGCTTGACATTGAATTCTGCAGCAAGAAGACCTTCAACTTCCCATTTCAACATGTCCTGTCCTTCTGTTAGAAGGACAGGATACTTTTCTCCAGGCTTGGTGGCAACCTGCAGGTCCCACAGCTGCAAGTGCTTCTGTCTGCAGAAACGCTATGATGGATCCAAGCCATTGCCACCTGCGTATTACTCCGTGAAGGCTGCTGCCTGTGTGCTTGGGGCTATGCACATGGCGCTCTCTGTGCGCAAGCCCCTATGCAACCACGAGAGCCAGCAGGGTTTAGTGGGTGGAGCGTCAGATTAGGATCTGAGAGAGCTCAGTTCAAATCCCCACACGGCCATGGGTGCTTGGGCCACTCACACACTTTCAACTTAACCTGCCATGATGGGGGAGAATGCTGTCAAGTCAGAGATTACTCCCCAGCTGTATTGTGGGGATAATGATAACACCACTAACTTGTTCACTGCTCTGGGCGAAGCACTAATCTGTCTAGAAGAGCAGTATATAAGTGTTGTTGTTGTTGCTTATGGCAACTCCTGGTGGAGTTTTCATGGCAAGAGACTAATAGAGTTGTTACCTGCCTCTGCAATCTTGCTCTACAGGGTTATTATGAGCAGGGCTTTTTTTCAGCTGGAACGTGGGGGAACGGAGTTCCGGAACCTCTTGAAAACAGTCACATGGCTGGTGGCCCCGCCTCCTGATCTCCAGACAGAGGGGAGTTGAGATTGCCCTCCGCGCCGCTGCGGCGCGGAGGGCAATCTCAACTCCCCTCTGTCTGGAGATCAGGTGGCGGGGCCACCAGCCATGTGACTGTTTTCTCTGAGGGCAACCCCCTGAGTTCCACTACCTCTTTTCCCAGAAAAAAAGCCCTGGTTATGAGGATAAAATTGAAAAGGAGAGAATACCACTTCAAGTCCTCAATGGGGAGAAAAGCAGAGTATAAATGAAGTAAATAAAAATTATATCCAGTGCTCTAAAATGAGTGGGGCTGATGCCCCATTGAAGTGAGGCAGGCTGGTGGGATCACAGTTCCCCACTGCCTCTACTTTCCAAATATCAGTTTAGGATTATTTTCACACTTCAGTGAAAGATTGGGGGTGGGGGTGGGTGGGGGAGAACAGCCCTATGATGAATTAAAGGCAGGAAAGAGGATAAAGCCTCCAAAATGGAGTGGCCTAAGGAGTGAATATGACCGGGAAATAAAAAGCAATTGACTAGCTCACATTTTCTCTGGCACACTCCACATGACAATACATCTTGCTTGGAAGAGAAATTGCATCTAGTCATTTTCCCCCAAAGAAGGATGGGTCACTGAAGGTGATTCAAGGTCAACGTCAATTTATCTACATAACTGCCTGGCATCAGAACGACACATTTTATCAGCCTGCTCTCTTAATGTTGTGGCATGATAGATAGGCCTATTTCCTCCCTTTACTTTTGCTGTTTATTTTTCCTGTGTAGCAAGAAGTAGGTAGATTCAGATGTGCTTTTTAAAAAAAAAAACACATCTGAAAAGCAAGCTCAGAAGGCTTTTATTGCCTACAGAGACAAAAGAGAAGGGAGGTTCTAGGTCAAAGAAAACAAAATCTAAGCAGAATATTGTCAATACATTTCTGGAAATATTCAAACAGAGAAAACAAAATGGGAGAAATAGATCTGTGCCAGGGGACGGACGGACGGACTCCAGATTGTAAAATTCCTGGAAATTTGGGGGTGAGACGTGGGGAAGGCCGGGCGTGATGCCACAGAGCCCACCCTCCAAGCAGCCATGTTTTGGGGGGGGGGAACAGAGCTCGGTAGTCTGGAAATCAGTTGTAGTTCCAGGAGATCTCCAGGCCACAGCTTCAGATTGGAAAGACTGGCTCTCCCACTCAGCCACCCCACCGACATGTCAGCTTTCTCCAGAGCAGCTCCCCGGGAGCAAGACAATTTGCAGGAAAAAGCTGGCAGGATCCAATGACTTTTTAAAAAGGGATAACCACATGGGATTTAAAGGATGAAGGCAACATCCCATTTCATTTCCTCACTGCACCTGGCTTAGTGCCTCATGCAGGGCTTTTTTTCAGCTGCAATGCGGGGGAATGGAGTTCCGGAACCTCTTGAAAATGGTCACATGGCTGGTGGCCCCGCCCCCTGATCTCCAGACAGAGGGGAGTTGAGATAGCCCTCCGCGCCGCTCAGCGGCGCGGAGGGCCATCTCAACTCCCCTCTGTCTGGAGATCAGGGGGCGGGGCCACCAGCCATGTGACCATTTCCCCCGAGGGCAACCCACTGAGTTCCACCACCTCTTTTCCCAGAAAAAAAGCCCTGGTCTCATGTATACACCCTTGAGATCTATGTACTTGATTTTCTACATTTATAAGCAGCTAATGTTCAAGCTGTGCCCCCAATAAAGCCAGGGGCTGGCTTATAAGAAAGTGTGGGCCTGGCTGTGGGCTTACGCTGCCTGGGCCCATACTGTGTAATGTGTAAGGAAACCAGAACACCTTCCCCAGAACACTGAACGCAACTGTAGTGCTTAAAAACCAGTCCTACTCTTCTTACAGATTTTGTCTATGTTCCCTCTATAAAGAAAACAAGAGGCTATGAAATACAGCTGCTTCTATATAAGTCAACAGTCCATGCAAAGGTAGTCAATTGCTTAACTTAACTTGGTCCTCATCAGCGCTATACACTTGCTGGGGGGGAGGGGGGAGTGATACACACAACAGGTTCTTCAGAAATCAGGTAGATTAATTCAATTCTCCCCCCCCCCTCATGTTTCACAATATATCACTGACTAAACTATTTCATGTCCTTCACTCAAAAGGGATAGAAACTTGATATAGAAACAGGCGACTTCCTGTTTGGGATCCATGGAGGTCTAACGCAGCTCCACTTGCGGAGCTGACCGGACTGCCGTTTTAACCGGCCGGCGGGGTGAAAATAGCCCGCGGCCGACTGCTCTCAGGCGGGGAGCAGGCAAAGAACGCTCAAGACCCTAGGGTGAGCTAGATCTCGGACGAGGGGGGGCTCTATACAACGAGTCTCCCCCCGATCCTTGAGGTCCCACCTTGCGACGGGTCGGCTATAATCTCTGCGGCAGTTTTGGGGCCAATTCGGCTGGCATAAGACCTACATACCCAAGCATCGATTGGGGGAAGAAGCTGAGAGGAGAACTTAAAATCGAAACAGCGATTATAACCCGAGAAAAGTGAAGAGAAGGTAAAGATCATTATCTTCTGAGACGGGACAGATTGATAAAAACAGAGAGGAAAAAAAGTAGATTTTTAAACTGCAACAGACTAGTGAAAAGGAGGGGAAGACTCGGCAGGAATCGAATTTAAAAAGAGACTAAGTTTAAAGAAGTTATTAAAGAAATGGGACTATTGTTTTGAATACCTGTGGCTTTGGAGCTGTGAGAAAAAGACACCATCGCGAGATCTGCTGTGGGAAGACGGGAGACAGGAAGTGCGTAATAACAATAGAGTGGCTGGAGAGAAGCGGCCCTTGCTGGAGGGCAGGAAGTAGGGAATCGCCATTTTTGAAAGGGGAAGGGTCGCGGCTTCAGCGGAAGAGGAAGTAGGCCATCTTGGATTACAAAATCATAGAGAAACCATAGAGAAAAGACGCCCGACATTTTGGACTCTTTAAAATTTAATTTCTATAAGAAGACCGGGACATTTAAAATAGAAAAACGTTAAATTTTACGCCACGGAGTTAAGGAAGAGAGCGGATTCGTGGGAGCGAGCTAAAGCAAGCCCCACGATGTCAAAAAAAAGAGTGGCAATCGGCAATAGAAAACCTGGATAAAAACCTGGACAAAAAACTTTTAGATATGATTAAAGAACTTAAGGACACGAAATTGGAGCTGATAAAAGAGGTTAAAGAGGTTACACAGACAGTAAAATCGGAGCTGTCAGAAGTGAAAAAAGGTATGGAAACAATACGAAGTGAATTACACGGAACGCAGCAGAGAGTTAAAACAGTAGAAGACGCGATGGAGAATTTAGCAGACACGCAACAAACAGAGATGAGATTGGTGAAGGGGAGAATGTCAGTTGCAGAAACTAAACATATGGAGAAGCAGCTACGTTTTCGTGGCTTGCCAGAAGTGGAAGGGAAGTCAGCGCAAGAACAGATGACTGAGGTGTTGGCTGAGTACCTGGGGAAGGAGGAGGAGGAAGTTGTGGCTATCCTAGATGTGGCATACCGTGTGAATTCGAGAATAGCAACCCAGAGGAAACTACCAAGAGATGTGATTGTGCAGTTTACAACACGAAATATGAAAGAGAGGATTGTGACAAAACAGTTTCAAGATCCATTGGAGATTGATGGCAAGACGATTATTATAATGAAGGAACTGCCCAGATCAGTGTTACTGGACCGGAAAAAATATAAAGTGCTAATTCAGATTTTGAAGGACATGAAAATCAGGTACAGATGGGAGTTACCGGAAGGAGTGTCCTTTGAGTTTGGAGGGGCCAAAAAACGCATCAGATCTGAGCGAGAGATGGAGCGATTTATTAAGGACAATGAAAAAGACTTACCAACAAGATCATGAGTATGGAGTGTAAAGTATTATCTTGGAATGTAAATGGACTAAACTCACCGAATAAGAGGAAAAATACTTTTCACTGGCTACTAAAACAAAAATGTATATGACCAGATAATTCTTGCTGGAGACTTCAATGGAGTGACAGACTTGGAGCTAGACAAAAAGACTACAACGGCACAAAAGAAAAGAGGACTATTACCAAAGCTTTTTTTTGAGTTGATTCAACAAGAGACTCTCGAAGATGTATGGAGGAGAGAATATCCTAAAAGTAGACAGTTTACTTTCTATTCTGCAAGGCATTCTACATTATCAAGAATTGATATGATCTGGGCCTCAAAAGACTTAGCGTTATGGACTAAGGAGGTAGAAATAATGCCTATGGTAGGCTCAGATCACAACCCAATTATGTGGAAATTTGGAAAAAAGAGAAAAAGGAAAGCATGGAGAATAAATGAGGACTTGTTACAGGAAAGAGAGAATATGGAAATACTGAGAAGAGAGACAAAGTTTTTTATACAATACAACGTGAATAAAGAAGTACCAACCAATAAAGTTTGGGATGCTTACAAGGCGGTTGTAAGGGGCATACTAATGGACTTAAATGGTAGAGCAAGAAAGAAGAAAGAGGAGAAAAGACAAGAGATTGAGGAGAAAATAAAAGCCAAAGAAATACAGCTAAAAAAGAGACCAGGGAAAAAGAAGGTATATCAGGAAATTAAAATACTTCAAGAACAGCTAACAGCAATGAGCAATAAAGAATTGGAGTGGAATCTCAAAAGACTGAATCAAAAAGCGTTTGAGGGTGCTAATAAACCTGGGAAGTACCTGGCATGGCAATTGAAGAAGAAAAGGGAAAAGAAGATAATAAATAAAATTTGCGAAGATAACAAAACGTATTTGGAGCAGGCTACCATTAGTAGAGCCTTTTATAAATTTTAAGCTAAGCTGTATAATAAAAAAGAAGTAAACAAAGAATCAATAGCATCATATTTGGAGAAAACCAAACTTCCAGAAATCTCGGAAGCTTGGAGAAATAAGTTGAATAGTGAAGTAACTGACGAGGAAATAAGTAAGGCAATACAATCTGCAAATCTAGGAAAGGCGCCAGGGCCAGATGGACTTACGGCTAAATTCTATAAGACAATGGCTAATGAACTGGCACCATTCCTAAAAGAGGTGATGAATGGGGTTTTAAGGGATCAAAGGATTCCAGAAACTTGGAGTGAAGCGAATATATCATTGATCCCAAAAGAGGGCCAAGACCTGACTAATGTGAAAAATTATAGACCTATATCGCTACTCAACAATGACTATAAAATTTTTGCGAAGATATTGGCGGAGAGATTGAAGGGGTGGCTCTCGGAAGTCATAGAGGAGGAACAAGCAGGCTTTTTGCCAGACAGACAAATAAGAGACAACTTAAGGACAGTGATCAATGCTATTGAATATTATGACAAGCGTTGTGACAAAGAGGTTGGTTTCTTCTTTGTTGACGCTGAAAAAGCGTTTGACAATTTAAACTGGGACTTTATGTTTGCCACTATGGAAAAGCTACAATTGGGAGAAAGATTCATCAGAGCAATTAAGGAAATTTATAGAGACCAGACCAGCAATTGTGGTGAATGATGAATTGACCAAGAAATTGACGATAAGTAAAGGAACAAGACAAGGTTGCCCGTTATCTCCATTGTTGTTCATTTTAGTATTGGAGATTCTGATGATACAAATACGTCAAGATGATGAAATTCGTGGATTAAAAATAAAGGACTATTCATACAAGGTCAGAGCATTTGCGGATGACATAATGTTAATTGTAGAGGACCCATTGGAGAACATGCCAAGAGTGATAGATAAGATCAAGGAGTTTGGAGACTTGGCAGGTTTCTTCATTAACAAAAAGAAGTCAAAGATATTATGCAAAAATATGACTAAGCAGAAACAACAATTGTTAATGGAAACAACGGATTGTGAAGTAACAAGTAAAGTGAAATATTTGGGAGTCGAATTAACTGCAAAGAACATAGATCTATTCAAAAACAATTATGAAAAACTATGGACTCAGATAGAGAGAGACTTGATTAAATGGAATAGATTGAATTTGTCATGGTTGGGCAGGATTGCAGCAGTTAAGATGAATGTGCTACCAAGAGTAATGTTTTTGCTACAGACAATACCAATCATCAGAGACTCCAAACAATTTGAAAAATGGCGGAGGAAAATATCAGATTTTGTTTGGGCAGGCAAGAAGCCTCGAGTGAAAGTTTTACAAGATGCAAAGGAAAGAGGCGGAATGCAACTGCCCAATCTGAGACTTTATCATGATGCAATCTGCCTAGTTTGGTTGAAAGAATGGATGACATTAAAGAACAAGAAACTATTAGCCCTAGAGGGATATAAAAAAATATTTGGATGGCACGCATATTTATGGCATGACAAAGTAAAGGTCAACTCGATGTTCCTGCATCACTTTGTTCGGAGAAGTCTATACATAATCTGGAAGAAGTACAGAATTTATCTACAAGAAGGAACCCCTTTGTGGGTGGTTCCATATGAGGTGATAGACCCGAGAGCTGTTGATAATGAACAACAACGACTTCCGGTTTGGGATTCATGGAGGTCTAACGCAGCTCCATTTGCGGAGCTGACCGGATTGCCGTTTTAACTGGCCGGAGGGGTGAAAATAACCCGCGGCCGACTGCTCTCAGGCGGGGAGCAGGCAAAGAACGCTCAAGACCCTAGGGTGAGCTAGATCTCGGACGAGGGGGGGCTCTACACAAGGAGTCTCCCCCCCGATCCTTGAGGTCCCACCCTGCGACGGGTCGGCTATAATCTCTGCGGCAATTTTGGGGCCAATTCGGCTGGCATAAGACCTACATACCCAAGCTTCGATCGGGGAGGGAAGTCGAGAGGAGAATTTAAGATCGAAACAGCGATTACAACCCGAGAAAGTTGAAGAGAAGGTAAAGATCGCTATCTCTTGAAACGGGACAGATTGACAAAAACAGAGAGGAAAGAAAGTAGATTTTTAAACTGCAACAGACTAGTGAAAAGGAGGTGAAGACTCGGCAGGAGTTGTATTTTAAAAGAGACTAAGTTTAAAGAAGTTATTACAAAAAACGGACTATTGTTTTGAATACCTGTGGTTTTGGAGCTGTGGGAAAAAGACACCATCGCGAGACCTGCTGTGGGAAGACGGGAGACAGGAAGTGCGTAACAACAATAGAGTGGCTGGAGGGAAGCGGCCCTTGCCAAGGGACAGGAAGTGGGGAATCGCCATTTTTGAAAGTGGAAGGGTCGTGGCTTCAGCGGAAGAGGAAGTAGGCCATTTTGGATTATAATAACATAGAGAAACCATAGAGAAAAGACGCCCGACATTTTGGATATAAAAAATTAATTTTGGCAAAGATTGGGACATTTGAAAAAAAGGAAAACGTTTAATTATACGCCACGGAGCTGAGGAAGAGAGCAGATTCGTGGGAGCGAGCTAAAGCAAGCCCCACGATGTCGAAAAAAGAGTGGCAATCGGCAATAGAAAATTTGGACAAAAAACTTATAGACATGATGAAAGAACTTAAGGATACGAAATTGGAGCTTATTAAAGAGGTCAAAGAAGTTACACAGACAGTAAAGTCGGAGCTGTCAGAAGTGAAAAAAGGCGTGGAAACGATTAGCAGTGAATTACAAGGAACGAAACAGAGAGTCAAAACAGTAGAAGACGCGATGGAGAATTTAATAGAAACGCAACAAACAGAGATGAGATTGGTAAAGGGGAGGATGTCAGTTGCAGAAACTAAACACATGGAGAAGCAGCTTCGTTTTCGTGGTCTGCCAGAAGTTGAAGGGAAGTCAGCGCAAGAACAGATGACTGAGGTGTTGGCTGAGTACCTGGGGAAGGAGGAGGAGGAAGTTGTGGCTATCCTAGATGTGGCATACCGTGTGAATTCGAGAATAGCAACCCAGAGGAAACTACCAAGAGATGTGATTGTGCAGTTTACAACACGAAATATGAAAGAGAGGATTGTGACAAAACAGTTTCAAGATCCATTGGAGATTGATGGCAAGACGATTATTATAATGAAGGAACTGCCCAGATCAGTGTTACTGGACCGGAAAAAATATAAAGTGCTAATTCAGATTTTGAAGGACATGAAAATCAGGTACAGATGGGAGTTACCGGAAGGAGTGTCCTTTGAGTTTGGAGGGGCCAAAAAACGCATCAGATCTGAGCGAGAGATGGAGCGATTTATTAAGGACAATGAAAAAGACTTACCAACAAGATCATGAGTATGGAGTGTAAAGTATTATCTTGGAATGTAAATGGACTAAACTCACCGAATAAGAGGAAAAATACTTTTCACTGGCTACTAAAACAAAAATGTATATGACCAGATAATTCTTGCTGGAGACTTCAATGGAGTGACAGACTTGGAGCTAGACAAAAAGACTACAACGGCACAAAAGAAAAGAGGACTATTACCAAAGCTTTTTTTTGAGTTGATTCAACAAGAGACTCTCGAAGATGTATGGAGGAGAGAATATCCTAAAAGTAGACAGTTTACTTTCTATTCTGCAAGGCATTCTACATTATCAAGAATTGATATGATCTGGGCCTCAAAAGACTTAGCGTTATGGACTAAGGAGGTAGAAATAATGCCTATGGTAGGCTCAGATCACAACCCAATTATGTGGAAATTTGGAAAAAAGAGAAAAAGGAAAGCATGGAGAATAAATGAGGACTTGTTACAGGAAAGAGAGAATATGGAAATACTGAGAAGAGAGACAAAGTTTTTTATACAATACAACGTGAATAAAGAAGTACCAACCAATAAAGTTTGGGATGCTTACAAGGCGGTTGTAAGGGGCATACTAATGGACTTAAATGGTAGAGCAAGAAAGAAGAAAGAGGAGAAAAGACAAGAGATTGAGGAGAAAATAAAAGCCAAAGAAATACAGCTAAAAAAGAGACCAGGGAAAAAGAAGGTATATCAGGAAATTAAAATACTTCAAGAACAGCTAACAGCAATGAGCAATAAAGAATTGGAGTGGAATCTCAAAAGACTGAATCAAAAAGCGTTTGAGGGTGCTAATAAACCTGGGAAGTACCTGGCATGGCAATTGAAGAAGAAAAGGGAAAAGAAGATAATAAATAAAATTTGCGAAGATAACAAAACGTATTTGGAGCAGGCTACCATTAGTAGAGCCTTTTATAAATTTTAAGCTAAGCTGTATAATAAAAAAGAAGTAAACAAAGAATCAATAGCATCATATTTGGAGAAAACCAAACTTCCAGAAATCTCGGAAGCTTGGAGAAATAAGTTGAATAGTGAAGTAACTGACGAGGAAATAAGTAAGGCAATACAATCTGCAAATCTAGGAAAGGCGCCAGGGCCAGATGGACTTACGGCTAAATTCTATAAGACAATGGCTAATGAACTGGCACCATTCCTAAAAGAGGTGATGAATGGGGTTTTAAGGGATCAAAGGATTCCAGAAACTTGGAGTGAAGCGAATATATCATTGATCCCAAAAGAGGGCCAAGACCTGACTAATGTGAAAAATTATAGACCTATATCGCTACTCAACAATGACTATAAAATTTTTGCGAAGATATTGGCGGAGAGATTGAAGGGGTGGCTCTCGGAAGTCATAGAGGAGGAACAAGCAGGCTTTTTGCCAGACAGACAAATAAGAGACAACTTAAGGACAGTGATCAATGCTATTGAATATTATGACAAGCGTTGTGACAAAGAGGTTGGTTTCTTCTTTGTTGACGCTGAAAAAGCGTTTGACAATTTAAACTGGGACTTTATGTTTGCCACTATGGAAAAGCTACAATTGGGAGAAAGATTCATCAGAGCAATTAAGGAAATTTATAGAGACCAGACCAGCAATTGTGGTGAATGATGAATTGACCAAGAAATTGACGATAAGTAAAGGAACAAGACAAGGTTGCCCGTTATCTCCATTGTTGTTCATTTTAGTATTGGAGATTCTGATGATACAAATACGTCAAGATGATGAAATTCGTGGATTAAAAATAAAGGACTATTCATACAAGGTCAGAGCATTTGCGGATGACATAATGTTAATTGTAGAGGACCCATTGGAGAACATGCCAAGAGTGATAGATAAGATCAAGGAGTTTGGAGACTTGGCAGGTTTCTTCATTAACAAAAAGAAGTCAAAGATATTATGCAAAAATATGACTAAGCAGAAACAACAATTGTTAATGGAAACAACGGATTGTGAAGTAACAAGTAAAGTGAAATATTTGGGAGTCGAATTAACTGCAAAGAACATAGATCTATTCAAAAACAATTATGAAAAACTATGGACTCAGATAGAGAGAGACTTGATTAAATGGAATAGATTGAATTTGTCATGGTTGGGCAGGATTGCAGCAGTTAAGATGAATGTGCTACCAAGAGTAATGTTTTTGCTACAGACAATACCAATCATCAGAGACTCCAAACAATTTGAAAAATGGCGGAGGAAAATATCAGATTTTGTTTGGGCAGGCAAGAAGCCTCGAGTGAAAGTTTTACAAGATGCAAAGGAAAGAGGCGGAATGCAACTGCCCAATCTGAGACTTTATCATGATGCAATCTGCCTAGTTTGGTTGAAAGAATGGATGACATTAAAGAACAAGAAACTATTAGCCCTAGAGGGATATAAAAAAATATTTGGATGGCACGCATATTTATGGCATGACAAAGTAAAGGTCAACTCGATGTTCCTGCATCACTTTGTTCGGAGAAGTCTATACATAATCTGGAAGAAGTACAGAATTTATCTACAAGAAGGAACCCCTTTGTGGGTGGTTCCATATGAGGTGATAGACCCGAGAGCTGTTGATAATGAACAACAACGACTTCCGGTTTGGGATTCATGGAGGTCTAACGCAGCTCCATTTGCGGAGCTGACCGGATTGCCGTTTTAAACCGGCCGGAGGGGTGAAAATAACCCGCGGCCGACTGCTCTCAGGCGGGGAGCAGGCAAAGAACGCTCAAGACCCTAGGGTGAGCTAGATCTCGGACGAGGGGGGGCTCTACACAAGGAGTCTCCCCCCCCGATCCTTGAGGTCCCACCCTGCGACGGGTCGGCTATAATCTCTGCGGCAATTTTGGGGCCAATTCGGCTGGCATAAGACCTACATACCCAAGCTTCGATCGGGGAGGGAAGTCGAGAGGAGAATTTAAGATCGAAACAGCGATTACAACCCGAGAAAGTTGAAGAGAAGGTAAAGATCGCTATCTCTTGAAACGGGACAGATTGACAAAAACAGAGAGGAAAGAAAGTAGATTTTTAAACTGCAACAGACTAGTGAAAAGGAGGTGAAGACTCGGCAGGAGTTGTATTTTAAAAGAGACTAAGTTTAAAGAAGTTATTACAAAAAACGGACTATTGTTTTGAATACCTGTGGTTTTGGAGCTGTGGGAAAAAGACACCATCGCGAGACCTGCTGTGGGAAGACGGGAGACAGGAAGTGCGTAACAACAATAGAGTGGCTGGAGGGAAGCGGCCCTTGCCAAGGGACAGGAAGTGGGGAATCGCCATTTTTGAAAGTGGAAGGGTCGTGGCTTCAGCGGAAGAGGAAGTAGGCCATTTTGGATTATAATAACATAGAGAAACCATAGAGAAAAGACGCCCGACATTTTGGATATAAAAAATTAATTTTGGCAAAGATTGGGACATTTGAAAAAAAGGAAAACGTTTAATTATACGCCACGGAGCTGAGGAAGAGAGCAGATTCGTGGGAGCGAGCTAAAGCAAGCCCCACGATGTCGAAAAAAGAGTGGCAATCGGCAATAGAAAATTTGGACAAAAAACTTATAGACATGATGAAAGAACTTAAGGATACGAAATTGGAGCTTATTAAAGAGGTCAAAGAAGTTACACAGACAGTAAAGTCGGAGCTGTCAGAAGTGAAAAAAGGCGTGGAAACGATTAGCAGTGAATTACAAGGAACGAAACAGAGAGTCAAAACAGTAGAAGACGCGATGGAGAATTTAATAGAAACGCAACAAACAGAGATGAGATTGGTAAAGGGGAGGATGTCAGTTGCAGAAACTAAACACATGGAGAAGCAGCTTCGTTTTCGTGGTCTGCCAGAAGTTGAAGGGAAGTCAGCGCAAGAACAGATGACTGAGGTGTTGGCTGAGTACCTGGGGAAGGAGGAGGAGGAAGTTGTGGCTATCCTAGATGTGGCATACCGTGTGAATTCGAGAATAGCAACCCAGAGGAAACTACCAAGAGATGTGATTGTGCAGTTTACAACACGAAATATGAAAGAGAGGATTGTGACAAAACAGTTTCAAGATCCATTGGAGATTGATGGCAAGACGATTATTATAATGAAGGAACTGCCCAGATCAGTGTTACTGGACCGGAAAAAATATAAAGTGCTAATTCAGATTTTGAAGGACATGAAAATCAGGTACAGATGGGAGTTACCGGAAGGAGTGTCCTTTGAGTTTGGAGGGGCCAAAAAACGCATCAGATCTGAGCGAGAGATGGAGCGATTTATTAAGGACAATGAAAAAGACTTACCAACAAGATCATGAGTATGGAGTGTAAAGTATTATCTTGGAATGTAAATGGACTAAACTCACCGAATAAGAGGAAAAATACTTTTCACTGGCTACTAAAACAAAAATGTATATGACCAGATAATTCTTGCTGGAGACTTCAATGGAGTGACAGACTTGGAGCTAGACAAAAAGACTACAACGGCACAAAAGAAAAGAGGACTATTACCAAAGCTTTTTTTTGAGTTGATTCAACAAGAGACTCTCGAAGATGTATGGAGGAGAGAATATCCTAAAAGTAGACAGTTTACTTTCTATTCTGCAAGGCATTCTACATTATCAAGAATTGATATGATCTGGGCCTCAAAAGACTTAGCGTTATGGACTAAGGAGGTAGAAATAATGCCTATGGTAGGCTCAGATCACAACCCAATTATGTGGAAATTTGGAAAAAAGAGAAAAAGGAAAGCATGGAGAATAAATGAGGACTTGTTACAGGAAAGAGAGAATATGGAAATACTGAGAAGAGAGACAAAGTTTTTTATACAATACAACGTGAATAAAGAAGTACCAACCAATAAAGTTTGGGATGCTTACAAGGCGGTTGTAAGGGGCATACTAATGGACTTAAATGGTAGAGCAAGAAAGAAGAAAGAGGAGAAAAGACAAGAGATTGAGGAGAAAATAAAAGCCAAAGAAATACAGCTAAAAAAGAGACCAGGGAAAAAGAAGGTATATCAGGAAATTAAAATACTTCAAGAACAGCTAACAGCAATGAGCAATAAAGAATTGGAGTGGAATCTCAAAAGACTGAATCAAAAAGCGTTTGAGGGTGCTAATAAACCTGGGAAGTACCTGGCATGGCAATTGAAGAAGAAAAGGGAAAAGAAGATAATAAATAAAATTTGCGAAGATAACAAAACGTATTTGGAGCAGGCTACCATTAGTAGAGCCTTTTATAAATTTTAAGCTAAGCTGTATAATAAAAAAGAAGTAAACAAAGAATCAATAGCATCATATTTGGAGAAAACCAAACTTCCAGAAATCTCGGAAGCTTGGAGAAATAAGTTGAATAGTGAAGTAACTGACGAGGAAATAAGTAAGGCAATACAATCTGCAAATCTAGGAAAGGCGCCAGGGCCAGATGGACTTACGGCTAAATTCTATAAGACAATGGCTAATGAACTGGCACCATTCCTAAAAGAGGTGATGAATGGGGTTTTAAGGGATCAAAGGATTCCAGAAACTTGGAGTGAAGCGAATATATCATTGATCCCAAAAGAGGGCCAAGACCTGACTAATGTGAAAAATTATAGACCTATATCGCTACTCAACAATGACTATAAAATTTTTGCGAAGATATTGGCGGAGAGATTGAAGGGGTGGCTCTCGGAAGTCATAGAGGAGGAACAAGCAGGCTTTTTGCCAGACAGACAAATAAGAGACAACTTAAGGACAGTGATCAATGCTATTGAATATTATGACAAGCGTTGTGACAAAGAGGTTGGTTTCTTCTTTGTTGACGCTGAAAAAGCGTTTGACAATTTAAACTGGGACTTTATGTTTGCCACTATGGAAAAGCTACAATTGGGAGAAAGATTCATCAGAGCAATTAAGGAAATTTATAGAGACCAGACCAGCAATTGTGGTGAATGATGAATTGACCAAGAAATTGACGATAAGTAAAGGAACAAGACAAGGTTGCCCGTTATCTCCATTGTTGTTCATTTTAGTATTGGAGATTCTGATGATACAAATACGTCAAGATGATGAAATTCGTGGATTAAAAATAAAGGACTATTCATACAAGGTCAGAGCATTTGCGGATGACATAATGTTAATTGTAGAGGACCCATTGGAGAACATGCCAAGAGTGATAGATAAGATCAAGGAGTTTGGAGACTTGGCAGGTTTCTTCATTAACAAAAAGAAGTCAAAGATATTATGCAAAAATATGACTAAGCAGAAACAACAATTGTTAATGGAAACAACGGATTGTGAAGTAACAAGTAAAGTGAAATATTTGGGAGTCGAATTAACTGCAAAGAACATAGATCTATTCAAAAACAATTATGAAAAACTATGGACTCAGATAGAGAGAGACTTGATTAAATGGAATAGATTGAATTTGTCATGGTTGGGCAGGATTGCAGCAGTTAAGATGAATGTGCTACCAAGAGTAATGTTTTTGCTACAGACAATACCAATCATCAGAGACTCCAAACAATTTGAAAAATGGCGGAGGAAAATATCAGATTTTGTTTGGGCAGGCAAGAAGCCTCGAGTGAAAGTTTTACAAGATGCAAAGGAAAGAGGCGGAATGCAACTGCCCAATCTGAGACTTTATCATGATGCAATCTGCCTAGTTTGGTTGAAAGAATGGATGACATTAAAGAACAAGAAACTATTAGCCCTAGAGGGATATAAAAAAATATTTGGATGGCACGCATATTTATGGCATGACAAAGTAAAGGTCAACTCGATGTTCCTGCATCACTTTGTTCGGAGAAGTCTATACATAATCTGGAAGAAGTACAGAATTTATCTACAAGAAGGAACCCCTTTGTGGGTGGTTCCATATGAGGTGATAGACCCGAGAGCTGTTGATAATGAACAACAACGACTTCCGGTTTGGGATTCATGGAGGTCTAACGCAGCTCCATTTGCGGAGCTGACCGGATTGCCGTTTTAACCGGCCGGAGGGGTGAAAATAACCCGCGGCCGACTGCTCTCAGGCGGGGAGCAGGCAAAGAACGCTCAAGACCCTAGGGTGAGCTAGATCTCGGACGAGGGGGGGCTCTACACAAGGAGTCTCCCCCCCCGATCCTTGAGGTCCCACCCTGCGACGGGTCGGCTATAATCTCTGCGGCAATTTTGGGGCCAATTCGGCTGGCATAAGACCTACATACCCAAGCTTCGATCGGGGAGGGAAGTCGAGAGGAGAATTTAAGATCGAAACAGCGATTACAACCCGAGAAAGTTGAAGAGAAGGTAAAGATCGCTATCTCTTGAAACGGGACAGATTGACAAAAACAGAGAGGAAAGAAAGTAGATTTTTAAACTGCAACAGACTAGTGAAAAGGAGGTGAAGACTCGGCAGGAGTTGTATTTTAAAAGAGACTAAGTTTAAAGAAGTTATTACAAAAAACGGACTATTGTTTTGAATACCTGTGGTTTTGGAGCTGTGGGAAAAAGACACCATCGCGAGACCTGCTGTGGGAAGACGGGAGACAGGAAGTGCGTAACAACAATAGAGTGGCTGGAGGGAAGCGGCCCTTGCCAAGGGACAGGAAGTGGGGAATCGCCATTTTTGAAAGTGGAAGGGTCGTGGCTTCAGCGGAAGAGGAAGTAGGCCATTTTGGATTATAATAACATAGAGAAACCATAGAGAAAAGACGCCCGACATTTTGGATATAAAAAATTAATTTTGGCAAAGATTGGGACATTTGAAAAAAAGGAAAACGTTTAATTATACGCCACGGAGCTGAGGAAGAGAGCAGATTCGTGGGAGCGAGCTAAAGCAAGCCCCACGATGTCGAAAAAAGAGTGGCAATCGGCAATAGAAAATTTGGACAAAAAACTTATAGACATGATGAAAGAACTTAAGGATACGAAATTGGAGCTTATTAAAGAGGTCAAAGAAGTTACACAGACAGTAAAGTCGGAGCTGTCAGAAGTGAAAAAAGGCGTGGAAACGATTAGCAGTGAATTACAAGGAACGAAACAGAGAGTCAAAACAGTAGAAGACGCGATGGAGAATTTAATAGAAACGCAACAAACAGAGATGAGATTGGTAAAGGGGAGGATGTCAGTTGCAGAAACTAAACACATGGAGAAGCAGCTTCGTTTTCGTGGTCTGCCAGAAGTTGAAGGGAAGTCAGCGCAAGAACAGATGACTGAGGTGTTGGCTGAATACCTGGGGAAGGAGGAGGAGGAAATTGTGGCTATCCTAGATGTGGCGTATCATGTGAACTCGAGAATTGCAACCCAGAGGAAACTACCAAGGGATGTGATCGTGCAGTTTACAACTAGAAATATGAAAGAGAGGATTGTGACAAAACAATTTCAAGATCCATTGGAGATTGATGGCAAGACGATTATTATAATGAAGGAATTGCCCAGATCAGTGTTACTGGACAGGAAAAAATATAGAGTGTTAATTCAGACTTTGAAGGACATGAACATTAGGTACAGATGGGAGTTACCGGAAGGAGTGTCCTTTGAGTTTGGAGGGGCAAAAAAGCGTATCAGATCTGAGCGGGAGATGGAGAGATTTATTAAGGACAATGAAAAAGACTTACCAACAAAACCATGAATATGGAGTGTAAAGTATTATCTTGGAATGTAAATGGACTAAACTCACCGAATAAGAAAAAAAATATTTTTCATTGGCTACTAAAACAAAAATGTGATATTGTTTGTTTGCAGGAGACCCATATTAGAAAACAGGATGTAAAATATTTAAAATCTGGAAAATTGGGCAAAGAATTTGTAGCGGCTTCCAACAAGAAAAAAAGAGGAGTGGTGTTGTATATAAAAGAGGAGCTGCAGCCAAAATTTGTTATGAGAGATGTGGAAGCTAGATTTGTAGCAGTGGAATGTAATTGGAACTTAAAGAGAGTGTTGGTAGTCGGACTTTATGCACCTAACGGTGCAAAGGAAAGCTTCTTTGAGGACTTAAGGAAGCACTTAGACGATCTTGTATATGACCAGATAATTCTTGCTGGAGATTTCAATGGAGTGACAGATTTGGAACTAGACAAAAAGACTACAAAAGCACAAAAGAAAAGAGGACTATTGCCAAAGCTTTTTTTTGAGTTGATTCAACAAGAGACTCTCGAAGACGTATGGAGGAGAGAATATCCTAAAACCAGACAGTTTACTTTTTATTCTGCAAGGCATTTTACATTATCAAGAATTGATATGATCTGGGCCTCAAAGGACTTAGCGTTATGGACTAAGGAGGTAGAAATAATGCCGATGGTAGGCTCAGATCACAACCCAATTATGTGGAAATTTGGAAAAAGGAGAAAAAGGAAAGCCTGGAGAATAAATGAGGACTTGTTACAGGAAAGTGAGAATATGGAAACATTGAGAAGAGAGACTAAGTTTTTTATACAATACAACGTGAATAAAGAAGTACCAACCAGTAAAGTTTGGGACGCGTATAAGGCGGTTGTAAGGGGCATACTAATGGACTTAAATGGTAGAGCAAGGAAAAAGAAAGAGGAGAAAAGACAAGAGATTGAGGAGAAAATAAAGGCCAAAGAAGTACAGTTAAAAAAGAGACCAGGGAAAAAGAAAATACATCAGGAAATCAAAATTCTTCAAGAACAGTTAACAGCAATGAGTAATAAAGAATTGGAGTGGAACCTTAAAAGACTGAATCAAAAAGCTTTTGAGGGTGCTAATAAACCTGGGAAATATTTGGCATGGCAATTAAAGAAGAAAAGGGAAAAGAAAATAATAAATAAAATTTGTGAAGAAAACAAAACGTATTTGGAGCAGACTACCATTAGCAGAGCCTTTTATAAATTTTACGCTAAGCTGTATAATAAAAAAGAAGTAAACAAAGAATCAATAGCATCATATTTGGAGAAAACCAAACTTCCAGAGATCTCGGAAGCTTGGAGAAATAAGTTGAACAGTGAAGTAACTGACGAGGAAATAAGTATGGCAATACAATCCGCAAATCTAGGAAAGGCGCCAGGGCCAGATGGACTTACGGCTAAATTTTATAAGACAATGGCCAACGAACTGGCACCATTCCTAAAAGAGGTGATGAACGGAGTTTTTAGGGATCAAAGAATTCCAGACACTTGGAGTGAAGCGAATATATCATTGATCCCAAAAGAGGGCCAAGATCTGACTAGCGTGAAAAATTACAGGCCTATATCATTACTTAACAATGATTATAAAATTTTTGCAAAGATATTGGCGGAGAGACTGAAGGGGTGGCTCTCGGAAGTTATAGAGGAAGAACAAGCAGGTTTTTTGCCGGACAGACAAATAAGAGACAATTTAAGGACAGTGATCAATGCTATTGAATATTATGATAAGCGTTGTGACAAGGAGGTTGGTTTCTTCTTTGTTGATGCTGAAAAGGCGTTTGACAATATAAACTGGGACTTTATGTTTGCCACTATGGAAAAGCTACAACTGGGAGAAAGATTCATCAGAGCAATTAAAGAAATATATAGGGACCAGACTGCAGCAATTGTAGTGAATGATGAACTGACCAAGAAATTGACGATTAGTAAAGGAACAAGACAAGGTTGCCCGTTATCTCCATTGTTGTTCATATTAGTATTGGAGATTCTGATGATACAAATACGACAAGACGAGGAAATACGAGGAATAAAAATAAAGGACTATTCATACAAGGTTAGAGCATTTGCAGATGACATAATGTTAATTGTAGAAGATCCATTGGAGAACATGCCAAAAGTGATAGATAAGATTAAGGAGTTTGGTGACTTGGCAGGTTTCTTCATTAATAAAAAGAAGTCAAAGATACTATGTAAAAACATGACTAAGCAGAAACAACAATTGTTAATGGAAACAACGGACTGTGAAGTAACTAGTAAGGTGAAATATTTGGGAGTTGAGCTGACTGCAAAAAATATAGATTTGTTCAAGAATAATTATGAAAAATTATGGACTCAGATAGAGAGAGACTTGATCAAATGGAATAGACTGAATTTGTCATGGTTGGGCAGGATTGCAGCAGTTAAGATGAATGTGTTACCAAGAGTAATGTTTTTGTTACAGACAATACCAATCATCAGAGACTCTAAACAATTTGAAAAATGGCAGAGGAAAATATCAGATTTTGTTTGGGCAGGCAAGAAGCCTCGAGTGAAAGTAAAAGTTCTACAAGATGCAAAGGAGAGAGGCGGAATGCAACTGCCCAATCTGAGACTTTACCATGATGCAATCTGCCTAGTTTGGCTAAAAGAGTGGATGACATTAAAGAATAAGAAACTATTAGCCCTAGAGGGATATAAAAAAATTTTTGGATGGCACGCATACCTATGGCATGACAAAGTAAAGGTCAACTCGATGTTCCTGCATCATTTTGTAAGGAGAAGTCTATATACAATCTGGAAGAAGTACAGAACTTACCTACAAGAAGGAACCCCCTTGTGGGTGGTTCCATATGAGGTGATAGATCCGAGAGCTGTGGATAATGAACAACAATGTTTAACGTACAAAGAAATAACTAAGATTGAAGTATCTAAACTTAGAATAAAGACGCAAGAGGAACTATCACCTAACTATGATTGGTTCCAGTATAGACAGATTAGAGACTTATACAACTCGGACTTTGCAAAAGGGGGCATACGAATAGAGAACTCGGAACTAGAGCAGACCCTTCTTAAAGAAGACAAGAAAAGAATATCCAAGGTATACCAAGTACTGTTGAAATGGTATACTGAGGATGAGATAGTTAAAACACAGATGGTGAAATGGGCTATAAATTTCAATAAAGAAATAACAATGGAGGCATGGGAATACTTGTGGAAAACTACAATGAAGACAACGACATGCATTAATATTAAAGAGAACATTTTCAAAATGATCTATCGTTGGTACATGACACCAAAGAAGATTGCGCTAGGGAACTTGAATACTTCTAATAAATGCTGGAAATGTAAGAAACATGAGGGCTCCCTCTATCATATGTGGTGGTCGTGTGAGGTAGCTAGGCAGTTCTGGGGGGAAATAATAAGAGAAATGAGTGAAATTTTACAGTTTCAAATAAATAAGAACCCAGAACTCCTGCTGCTAAACTTGGGAATGGAGGGAATTCCAGCCCATCACAGGACGTTGATTTTTTATATGACTGCAGCAGCTAGACTTTTGTACGCGCAGAAATGGAAAGTACAAGAAGTGCCAACTATTGAAGATTGGATTTACAAATTGCTGTATATGGCTGAAATGGACAAGATGACAAGAAAACTGAGAGATCTGGACTCAGGGCAGTTTAACACAGACTGGGAGAAGCTGAAACAATATCTGGAGAAGAAATGGGAGGTGGGAGGAAAACTGTGGCAGTTTGAGAACTACTGAAGTATAATAAAAGTATAAAAGAGAGGGGTGACTTTACCGGGGGAGGAAGAGAAATGTGAATTTATAAGCAGTTAGATTAATTGATTGAGATATATATAGATATGTATAGGTTAACTGATAGAACATTGATAGAGAATAATTAATGATAAGGTTTAAACATGAGGATTGAGTAAATAACAATATTTTCTTTCTTTGATAAGATTTATATGCACCAAACTGAATGTACAGAAGAGTTAAATTGATTGATTATGCGAGGAGTTATATAGAATTACCATAAAAAGTTGAAATGAGTAATATATAGAGAACAAATCAAATTGTTTGATTTAAATGTGGGAAATTTTTATGGTTTATGATATATAGGTTTATATAGAAATATTCAAAACTGGAAAATGGGATAAATTGTTTATCTAAAGACGTATAGTTTGGGTGTATAATAAGTAAAGGAGTTAAAGATGTACTGCTTAATATAATGGAGAATGTATATCTGTTTTAGACAGAGGAATTTAATAGAAGTAAGGGAAAAGGGACAGAGGGTGGGAAAGCTGTTGGAAGTCAACAAAAGGGGGGGAAAGGGAGGGGGTTAGAAACGAAAAATTAGGGGAAAATTGACTGTAATGTAAAAATAAAAATGTTCTAACCCAATAAAAAAATTTTCTAAAAAAAAAAAGATAATGAACAACAATGTTTAACGTATAAAGAAATAACTAAAACTGAAGCATCCAAACTTAGAATAAAGACACAAGAGGAACTATCACCTAACTACGATTGGTTCCAGTATAGACAGATCAGAGACTTATATAATTCGGACTCTGTAAAGGGAGGTATACGAATAGAGAATTCGGAACTAGAGCAGACCCTTCTTAAAGAAGATAAGAAAAGAATATCCAAGGTATACCAAGTACTGTTGAAGTGGTATACCGAGGATGAGATAGTTAAAACACAAATGGTGAAATGGGCTATAAACTTTAATAAAGAAATAACAATGGAGGCATGGGAATACTTGTGGAAAACTACAATGAAGACAACGACATGTATTAATATCAAAGAGAACATTTATAAAATGATCTATCGTTGGTACATGACACCAAAGAAGATTGCGCTAGGGAATTTGAATACTTCTAATAAATGCTGGAAATGTAAGAAGCATGAGGGCTCCCTCTATCATATGTGGTGGTCGTGTGAGGTAGCCAGGCAGTACTGGGGGGAAATAATAAGAGAAATGAGTGAAATTTTACAATTTCAAATTAATAAGAACCCAGAACTCCTGCTACTGAACTTGGGAATGGAGGGAATTCCAGCCCAACACAGGACGTTGATATTTTACATGACAGCAGCAGCTAGACTTTTGTATGCGCAAAAATGGAAAGTACAAGAAGTGCCAACTATTGAAGATTGGACTTATAAATTGCTGTATATGGCTGAAATGGACAAGATGACAAGAAAATTGAGAGATCTGGACTCAGGGCAGTTCAACACAGACTGGGAGAAGCTGAAACAATACCTGGAGAAGAAATGGGAGGTGGGAGGAAAACTGTGGCAGTTTGAGAACTACTGAAGTATTGAAGTAGAGGGGGGAGACTTTACCGGGGGGAGAAGAGATAAATGTGAATTAATAAGCAGTCAGATTAATAGATTGACATATATATAGATATATATAGGTTAACAAACAGAACATAGAGAAAATAATTAATTATAAGGACTAAATATAAGGAGCGATTAACTAACAATATTTTCTTTTTTTTCTGACAAGTTTTGTACCAAACTGAATGTCTGAAGATATAGATGGGTCAAATTGATTGACTACGTGAGGAGAGATATATAGAACTATTATAAAAAGATAGAATGAGTAATATATATAGAGAATAAGTCAAATTGTTTGATATAAACGAATGTATGATCTATATGGTTTATGATATATAGAAATACCTGAAATTGAAAAATTGGGATAAATTGTTTATCTAAGATGGAAACAAAGGCTTACAGTTTGGGCATATAATGTTAAAAATAGTTAAGGATGTACTGCTTAGAATAATGGAGAATATATATTTGTTTTAGATAGAGGAAGCTAATAAAAGTAAGGGAAAGGGGACAAAGGGTTGGAAAGCTGTTGGAAGTCAACAAAAAGGGGGGGGGAAAGGGAGGGGGTTAGAGATGAAAAAATTGGGGAAAATTGAATGTAAATGTGGAAATAATGGATTCTAACCCAATAAAAATTTTTCAAAAAAAAAAAAAAGAAAACAAGAGGCTATGAAATACAGCTGCTTCTATATAAGTCAACAGTCCATGCAAAGGTAGTCAATTGCTTAACTTAACTTGGTCCTCATCAGCGCTATACACTTGCTGGGGGGGAGGGGGGAGTGATACACACAACAGGTTCTTCAGAAATCAGGTAGATTAATTCAATTCTCCCCCCCTCATGTTTCACAATATATCACTGACTAAACTATTTCATGTCCTTCACTCAAAAGGGATAGAAACTTGATATATTTTTTTAACATTAATTGAAAATCTGAGCTGAACATAAAGTTCTGGATTCTGATACGTTCTCCTATTCATTTTGACAATTCCAGGGAGACCTGGATATTTAAAAATGGCCAGGTATGAAGAATTAGTTCTAAAAAGGACAGCAAATGCTTTGCAAATGATCTGCATAAGCAATGAAAATACAGGGGAGAGAACCCTGGATTTATTTTTAAAACTCTGCTATTAAGCCAGTTTTTAATTCATCTGTATCCATTACTCAGCATTACTCAGGCTACAAATACGCACTGACAAAATGAATAATTAATTTTATTGGCTTTTAAACCCTGCTATATATTCCTTGCATAAAGCACATGTTGCCTTTCATATGAATTGTATATATATTTTTCCCGTTTAAGAGCTCCTGTTCCACTTTTTCGGAATATTCCAAATGATCAACTTTCCTTGTGTCCTCTAGAGGGCGCTAGCAAACATTAATGCTTTTTAGAAGCTGATTATAGCCACAGAGCACAATATTAAGTCTAATAAAAAGGAAGGAAAGTTAATACCAACATCTACCTGAGGTCCCTCTTATTATTCCAGTTGAATACAAGAACAGAACTTTCCATTTCCAACAACAGGACAGAAAGAAAGTGTTCCTACAAACCCAACATCAGAGATTGGAGTACTTGATTCAAATCAAAGTGAGAAACTCATGCCTCTTTGTTCCTCCGGCCCCCGTTTGTCCTCCAAGCACAAAAGCTCCTTTTCTTGACTGCTCATATTCCAGCTAGCTTCATGTCTCCCTGCAGGCTTGCTTTTCTAGACACAGCTCCAGGCCTCCAAAAAAGGGTTGCTAGCTCAGGGTATGTAATATGCACGCTTTGCATTTTTGTTACCCAGGTGGAAAACCTGGCATTTATCCATGTTACATCACATCTTATTCATATCTGCCCACTTCCCCGGTGTGTTCAGATCTTGTCAAATTCTATCCCTATTTTCAAGGGTGTTTTGCTACTCTTCTCAGTTTGATGTCCTCTGGAAATTTAATGACTAATCCCTTCACGCCCTCGTCCAGATCATTTATACAAACACTGAAAAGCTCTGGGCCCAGAAGTGAGCCCTGGGGCCCTCCCCTGGACACCTCCCTCCAATCAGACGGGGTGCCATTGACAACTACTCTTCGGGTGTGGCTATCCAGCCAGCCCAGTTCCCCACCTTCTCACCATCCCAGAGTCCAGTCCACAGTCCTCCAGTTTACCTATAAGAGCAGCAGGAGGCCCCCTTGTCCAAAGCTTTACAGAAATCCAGGGAAACCACATTGACAGCGTGCCCGTGAGCCCATTAAGCCTGTTGCTCCGTCATAGAAGGAGAGGAGGTTGGTCTGGCAGGGCCTCCTGGGGACAAACCCACGCTGACTGCCCTGTGTCACCATGTTGTCCATCAGATGCTTGTGGATTAGCACCTTTAATATTTGCACCAGTATCTTCCCTGGGCCAGAGGTCAGGCTGACTGGCCTGCAGTTCCCAGGATCATGCTTTTTCCTTTTCTTGAAGATAACATTTGGGGGGGCACAGTTTCTTCTTAACTTTAAATATACATGGGGGGATTTGATCCCAGATTTTTTCAATTTGTACAGTTTCACCCTAATCTATTATGTCTACAAACTGACTTGTTGCTAGGACTACCAACCTCCAGGCAGGGCCTGGAGTTCTTCTGGAATTATTTTATGTATGTATGTGTGTAGTAATTTTTTGTGCCACCTCTCAAGGTACCTGCCTGACGCAGCTTACAAATTTTTTTTTTTAAAAAATTACAGGATCTCAATTAAAACCCAGCATTAAAACCCCAGCCCAGCATAAAAGCATAAACCATAAAAACAGAATGCTAACAGCTTCAAATAATAGTTTCTCAACTAAAACAGTGTTAAAAGGTCAGCCCTTTAGTTAAAAGCCTAGGTAGAAAGTTGTGTTTTGGCCTGGCAGCTAAAAGAAAACCAAGTAGACGCTAGATGAGCCTCACAGGGGTGGCCATTCCAAAGGCAAGGGGCCACCACAGAAAATGTCCTGGTTCTAGTTGTCACCTGCCTGACCTCTGAAGGTGGGAGCACAGAGAGGAGGGCTTGGGAGGCACAGCTAAACTAGAGAGCTGGGTAGTATGAGAGGAGATCATCCTTCAGGTACCCTGGCCCCAAGCAGTTCATGACTTTAAAGATAAGAACCAACGCTTTGAATTTTGCCAGGAAACAAAAGGGCAGCCAGTGCAGATCTTCAGCATTGGCATGATACAGTCCCTGGAGGTCACCCCTGACAGGGTTCACGCATACTTGGGACTCTTGCATCCTAATATCGCAGTCTCGTGGGGGGTGCTGTCCCTCATGACGGGGGAAACTTAGTAGGAAAGGGAGAGCTCTTGAACATCTCACGTTACCACTGGATCTAGTGGGGAATCAACAGCACCTGACCAATCACAAGAGATCACTGAGCCAATTCATTTAATTATGGTAGAAAAGATTTACTAGCATTAGGTAAACATACAATGGAATAGCTACAAATGCAACAATTAATGCTCAAACTACCACAATTAGATAACAGCAACAGGGAAAGTAACGCTTCCGATTACGCGTCAGTAAGGCCGACGTAGAGGCCAGACTCTACCGCCAAGATCTAACAAAAGGCCCAAATACCATGTAAATGAGGTCACGTGATGAAGGGCATTCTGAGTCAATTTGGGCCTGTGTCGGAAGTTGGGGTGTTTCCGTCTGCGGGGGGGGGGAATGGGGAGAATCGGACTGATGAGTCATACAGATCACCTGCAAACAGAAAGCCATATATATTTGGGATTTGGATTTGAAGCGTCCCAGCTTCCTAGGAGCCAGCACTGTAGTGTGGAAGGAGGCGATATCCTAAAAGAACTTTTAGAAGTATAAAGATTGCATTCTGACAGCTTTGAAGAACAAGAGAGCCGGTTTGGTGTAGTGGCTAAGAGCACAGGGCTCTCGTCTGGAGAGCCGGGTTGGGTTCCCCCCTCCTCCCCTTGAAGCCAGCTGGGTGACCTTGGGCTAGTCACAGCTCTCTCAGAGCTCTCTCAGCCCCACCCACCTCACAGGGTGTTTTGTTGTGGGGATAACGATAACATACTATGTAAACTGCTCTGAGTGGGCGTTAAGTTGTCCGGAAGGGAGGTATATAAATCAAATGTTATTATTACAGCTATACAGTATGTCTTGATAAAGATTGCTATCAACTGTGATATTCTCATGTTTGTGCCATTTGGTGTGTTTTACAAGACGAGAAGCTGTAAATGCAAAAGACTCTTCCTTTCCTTTGTGACCAGAGTTAATTATCCTTTTATTGGCATACTGTAAGGAACTGTGATCTCTTCAAATCAAGGTGGAGTTACTGATTTGTTTTAGGATGGAGATCTTTAAAACATAAAAATAACGATGTTAGTGATCTATTTTTAAAAGATTAATCTTTATCCCCTAATGCAGGAAAGACAGCTGTTGATGAGCAGGGGGAGGGGGTTGATTGAGCAAGCAACTGTGCCTTTCGTGAAGTCGCCTCCTTGTAAGCATGCAAGGGGGGGGGGGTTATACAGCTCTCTGCTGCTAGAGTGCTGAATTCCTCCATGGATGTCATGCGTACTGTCCCGGGGGCGGGTCCTTTAAAGCATATTCTGTACACCCTTCTGTTTGCTTTGCAGGCTGGGCTATCCCCTGCAGGTATTAGCTTCCCTAGGGATTTTTTTATAGTTGGCTTATGCTGAAACATCTAAGCATTCCTATAAGATGGACACTGTGACATCACAGAGGCCAGAGGAGGCCCCACCTTGTAGGCCCAAGGCAGCATCTGCTCCAAGGCAGGGTGAGGCACCACCTGGGAAGACAGCAGCAGCATGATGCCCCAGTAAGAGTGGGGGTGCCCCGCCTGCAGGAGAATCTCTCCTCTGCCCCACCAAGCAGCTGCTGAGCCAAGCAGCAGGGCAGAAGATCTGCCAGCCCAGGGTGTTGGCCAGGGCCATGGTGAGCAGCCAGGATTAGCCCTATGCAGGGGTCATTTCGTAGAAAAAGAGCTGGAGGAACTCATTAGCATAACTCATTCGCATATGCCACGCCTTCTGCCATCACCAGAACTGTGTCATTGGTATAACTGATTTGCATATGTCACACCCCCTGACATCACCTATTCTGGCTGTTTTGGACCCGATCCTGGCCATTCAGGGCCGAAATTGGGCCCCAAATGGCAAAAAGGGGCTGAAAATGACTGAAAAGGGGTCCAAAATGGCCAGGATCGGGCCGCTGCTGAGTGGGAGAGAGATCCACCACCTGTCAGAGGCCCAATCCAGGCCGTTTTGGCCCCAATCCAGGCCGAAACGGGCCCAAAGTGGCCGAGAGTCAGGAGGGCGGGGCCACCTGACATGTGACCTCTTTGGGGAACTGCCGGAACTGTGTTCCTGTGCATTCCCCCTCAAAATGAGCCCTGGCCCTATGCACTACCAGCTGGTGTGGGGCAAGGTAAGGAACTGGTAAGGTGGTAAGGAAGACTCAACCGGGTTCAGAGAGGGGAGAAGCAGAGCTGGGTGTGGCCAGCATGGGATAAAAGAGCCCCAGGGATAAAAGAGATGTCAAGAGTGATGGGGAGAGGGGAGACAAGCGGGCTGGGAAAGGATGAGAAGGGCACAGAGGGGGGAGAAAGAGGAACCAAGGGAGGAGCTGGGGCCTTAGGAAGGATAAGACAGCCAGACTCTTGCAGGCATGGTGGAGCTGACCTACAGTAGACGGGGTTGCCAGATGGGGTTCAGAATTATACTGGACCCCGGGGGCAGGGGGATGGGCACTGATCTTTTTTTCATATTCGTGCATGTGTGTAGCATGTGTGCGCTCCCACCTGGCACAATAACATCACTACCGGAAGTGACGTCATCTGCTGACCCACTTCCAAGTGCCCCCAGGCTGGCTGGCCACTCCTAGGTGGTGCAGCACAGCCGCAGGAGGCTGGCCAGGCACCCGGGATGGCTGGCCACTTCCCCAGCCTGAGGCAATGCCGTACAGCTGCAGGAGGCTGAGCAGCTGAGATGGATCATGGAGCAGGAGGGAGGGGAAGGGCCATTTGTCCAGTATTTGGGGAACCGTTTCCCCAGAGAGTGGCCCAAAATACCAGACAGTCCAGGTGAAAACCGGACACCTGGCAACCCAAATAGCAGAAGCACAGCTGAGCCCCATGTAGTTTTGAGGTGGGTGGGCAAAGTAGGCGGGTGAAAGATACTGTGCTTTGGAGATACCTGTGAGGACATGGTTCTTGGCAATAAAGGAAACTTTAATGAGCACCTTTGAGTTCAGGTGAGTCTTGGCTGACCACAGAAGACACTTATGATGTCCCACCGGCCCCTAGTGGGGCCATATTGGGATATCAGCTAAAGCTGATAAAAGGAACTACATACCACAGATGAAATCACAGAACCATAAGAGTTGGAAGGGGTCTTACGGACCATCTAGCCCAACCCCCTGCCCAATGCAGGAACAGCCTAAGGCATCCCCAGCAAGTATTCATTCAGCCGCTCCTTGAAGACTACCAATGAAGGGGCATCCCTAGGCAGCCAATTCCACTGCTGTACTACGCTTAATGTGAATAAGCTTTTCCTAATGTCCCGCCAGTACCTTCCCTCCTAGTTTAAATCCATTATTGCAAGTCCTATCCTCTGTTGCCAACAGGAACAGCTCCCTTCCCTCCTGTGACAGCTTTTTAAATATTTAAGAGAGTAGTCATATCTCCCCTCAGTCTCCTCCGAACTGAACAGTCCCAAGCCCCGCCCCCCATCTTTCCTCGCAGGGCTTGGTCTCCAGGCCCCCGTCCATCCTGGTTGCTCTCCTCTGCACCTGTTCCAATTTGTCCAAGTCCTTTTTTAAGTGAGGCCTCCAGAATGGCACACAATGTTCCAGGTGGTGCCTGAGCAACATGGTGGGATAATGACATCCTGTGATTTTGATGTTGTGGCTTTGTTAATACACCCCCAAGATTGCATTCGCCTTTTTTGCTGCTGCATCACACTGCTCATATTTAGCTTCACATCCACCTGTATCCCAAGATCCTGTTCACTCACGCTGCTACCCAGAAGTGTATCCCTCATCTAGTATTCATGCTTTTCATTTTTGTTACCCAGGAGCAGAACCCAGCAATGATCCATGTTAAATCCCATCTTAGTCAAATCTGCCCACTTCATCAGCATGTTCAGATCTCATTGAATTCTATCCCTGTCTTCAAGGGTGTTTGCTCCTCCTCCCAATTTGGAGTCATCTGCAGATTTAATGAGTAATCCTTTCACATCCTCATCCAGGTCAGTTATAAAAATATTGAAAAGCACAGAGTCCAGAATTGAGCCATGGGGCCCTCCACTGGACACCTCCCTCCACTCAGAAGTGATGCTCGACGACGGCTCTTTGGGTGCGGTTATGCAGCCAGTTCCTTTTCTATCCAACCATCCTAGAGTCTAGTTTACCCATCAGAACATCATGAGCATCCCTGTCAAAAGCTAAACTGAAATCCAGATTAACTACACCAACATAATAAATGAGATTTTACAAATACAAATAAATAAGACCCCAGAATTGTTGCTACTGAACTTGGGAATGGAGAACGTTCCAGTGCAGCACAGAACATTGTTATTTTACATGACAGCTGCAGCAAGATTATTGTATGCGCAGAAATGGAAAGTGCAAGAAGTACCTACTGTAGAGGACTGGATTTATAAATTGCTGTACATGGCAGAAATGGACAAAATGACAAGAAAACTTAAAGACCAAGACCCAGAACAATTTATGGCAGACTGGGCGAAAATGAAACAATATTTGGAGAAAAAATGGGATGTGAAAGGAGAACTGTGGCAGTTTGAGAACTTTTAAACTATGATACTACAAACAGAAGAGAGAAGTGACTTTACCAATAGAAGAAATGTGTGTTTATATTAATCTAAGCTAGGATTATAGTTAACTATAGGAGGGGTAGATTTCATAACTGATACTTAGAAGTGGGATTGATATACTAGAAAAAGTAATATAGCATACTTATAGTAAGGGAAGAGGAAATTATTTAGAGTAATAAATGTTATTAAGTTAGAATATTAACTTAACTATCATTAAGTTTGAATTATGGTTAAGTATAAGATATGAGAAGTATGCTGTTAATTATGGGAAGAAGTATTAGTAAAATTAATTTGATAAGTATGTTACTAATTTTGGGATGAAATATCAGTAAAACTAATATAGTATGTATAGATTATAGAGTAATTAGGGCTTAGAGTAAGGATTGCTATGTAGGGATGCTTGATTGTCTAATATAGGATATGTTAAGTAATAAAGGGGGTAGAGGGTTGGAAAGCTGTTGGAAGTCAAAAAGGAGGGTGGGGAAAGGGTGGGGGTTAGGTTAGATTTAATCAGATAGGGTTTAATTGAAATATTGTTTGAAATTATGTTCACCAATAAAAAATTTAAAAAAAGAAGAAGCTAAACTGAAATCCAGATTAACTACACCGACAGCATTCCCGCAATCCAGTAAGCCTGTCAATCCGACCCACCAAGCTCTGGCCAGAATCCAGCAGTATAGTTCCGGAACCTCTTGAAAATGGTCACATGGCTGGTGGCCCCGCCCCCTGATCTCCAGACAGAGGGGAGTTTAGATGGCCCTTCGCACCGCTCAGCGGCACGGAGGGCAATCTAAACTCCCCTCTGTCTGGAGATCAGGGGGCGGGGCCACCAGCCATGTGACCGTTTTCTCCAAGGGTGATTTAAACTTTTAAAAACTCCCCCCTTGTTCCAGCTGACTGAAGGTGACATCATTGGTCCTGGGAGTGTGCTTGTACTTTGCATGCATGCATATGGTACCAGGGCACCACCTCCCGCCAAGAGGTGCTCCCTATGCTGGCAAACCACTGAGTTCCACCACCTCTTTTCCTAGAAAAAAAGCCCTGCCCAAGCTACAAACCTGCTCCTTCGGGAGAGAGCAACCCCCTTCAGGACAGGCTGACTGCTCAACCCTTGACTGCCTTTGTCGTTGACTCTGTCTCGTCTGGGCTGAGTTTCAGTTTATTGGCCCTTCTCCATACCCATTATCATCTCCATGCACCTGTTCAGGACTTCCCCGGACCTATCTGAATCAGCTGTTAAGGAGAAATAGAGCTGGGTATCATTTGCATGTCTTACCCCAAATCCCCTAATGATCTCTCCCAGCAGTTTCATGGGGATGTTAAACAGCATGGGGAACCCTGTGGGACCTCGCAGCACAAATGCCCTCAGGCCAAGCAGCAGCCTCCCAGCATGCCCTTGAGGAACCTGCCAGTCCAGAACCACCAAAGCCCCTCATGGCGCCAACTCAACTCAGCCAGCCTTGCCAGAAGGGCAGCCTGCTTAATGGCACTGAAAGCCACTCCATTCCCCTGTCATTCTCTAGACAAAGACCACCCATCAGGGCAAGAACGGTCATTCCCATCCCACCCCCCGGCCTGAATCCAGACGGCCAACTACCCACTAAACCATGTTGCCCCCAAACGGCAACTGATCTCCAGAACACAGAGGCCAGTTGCCTGGGACCAAAGGACGGTTTTGGAGGGCGGGTTGCGTGATCATATCCCTGCCCTGCAGGGGTCCCTGCCCTCCTCAAATTCTGTCCTCCACAGGCTCTGCCTCCAGGAATTTCCCAGGAAGGAGTTGGCAACCCTACTTATAGCTAACTGTTCAACATAGGAGCTATTTTCTAATGTGTTGCGGTACTTTACTGACTCCATCAATTTTGTGACAAGAAGTCTAACATATAAAAAGTTAAGAAACAACCGAATCATTCCGAAGCCTTGTTTCGAACAGACATTCTGTTCCATCAACAGAGCACAAGCGCTGGATGTTGTTGAGCAACAGACAGTAAATACTGGCAAACGTGTTTAGCAATCTGAAGTGCAGAGGCCTCCTTTCTGCTTTTGCAGCTGTTTTCACCCTGCAAAATTTCTTCCTCTTCTGTCCCTGAAAAGCTCTTCTGGCTCCCAGTGACCAAATGCTATCAGTCATTGTCTAGGCCTGTTCCATGTTGCTTGGATGACACAACGCCCCTGCCGTGACTGAGCGATCATCTTTTGGCCCCTCCTGCTCCTCGCTGAGGGACTCTGGCTCAGTGGAAGAGCGTCAGCTTTGCGTACAGAAGGCCCCAGGTTCAATGAGAGAGCCAGTTTGGTGTAGTGGTTAAGAGCACGGGACTCTAATCTGGAGAGCCGGGTTTGATTCCCCACTCCTCCACAAAGCCAGCTGGGTGACCTTGGGCGAGTCACAGTTCTCTTGAGCTCTCTTAGCCCCACCCACCTCACAGGGTGATTGTTGTGGGGTAATAATAACACTTTGTAAACCGCTCTGAGTGGGCATTAAGTTGTCCTGAAGGGCGGTATATAAATCGAATGTTATTATTATTATTATTAATGTCGAGTGTCCCTCATTTAAAAGACGAGGTTGTAGGCAGTGTGAAAGACCTCTGCCTGAGAACCTGGAAAGCAACTGCTAACCAGACAAGACGATACTGGCCTTCAGACATGACTGGTGTCTCTCCCTCAGGTGAAGAAAGCCGTTTCAGGTATTCATGGGACGCCCTGTCAGCTTTGGCACCTCTACAACAGCCCACCAACACGTTCTCCAAACAATGAACCTTACGTGACAAACTGCTCTTGACTTCTAGCCTCAACAGACAAAGACAGCAAGGTTCCAGCCTTCAGGGAACAGCCCTTGGGAATCCTGCCCCTCAATTCAACATCCACAGTTGCAGAACTGTCATTCAAGGGAGGAGACAAACTTTTTGTGCTTGAATTCCCTTCAAGCTGCCTTCTGCAGCTAGCCTAATGCAACATTGGGGCCCTAACCTTTTCATATTCACTCCGCCAGGGCTTTTTTTTCTGGGAAAAGAGGTGGTGGAACTCAGTGGGTTGCCCTCGGAGAAAATGGTCACACGGCTGGTGGCCCTGTCCCCCTGATCTCCAGACAGAGGGGGGGTTGGATTGCCCTCCGCGGAGGGCAATCCAACCCCCCCCTCTGTCTGGAGATCAAGGGGGCGGGGCCACCAGCCGTGTGACCATTTCCAAGAGGTTCCGTTCCACCGCGTTCCAGCTGACAAAAAGCCCTGCACTCCACCAGTCTGACTGTTATTGTCCTCTAAGGCCTTTCCAGAGAAAGACCATGGCTGCCTCACTCTGTTCTGCCTCAGAAGCATTTCTTTATTTCCAGTTTCTCCCCCCTCTCCTCTCTTGTTCCCTCTCATCCTTCAGCTGCTGCTCTTTTCCATTCCAATATTCCAGTTCCATGGTGTTGCAATGCTCTGCACCGTGCTTGTCATACAGAGTTTAGGAAGCACTGAAGTTCCCTCTTTCTGTCCACAGGAAGTCCTGCTGAACCACCAGGGTTTCTGAATCTTCGCAACACGTTTATGGAATGCTTCCAAGAGGTTCTTCTTAACCACTTACAGAACTAGAAATATTTTACAGATCCAAATTCTGTGCCTCTCGGAACATCAAGCCTCTCTGTTGGTTCTCGACACCAACAGACATTCTGCCCATAGATTCCAGCCCTGCTGTTCTAGTGCAGACCCACCGAAAGCTATCCACATTTCGTGGATGATTCTGGCACATGTGAGATCAGGGAAGATTCCGTTGTTGTGATGTTTGCATTGACAAACATTGATGTATGCACTCTCATATTTTATTACCTTTGCAAAAGCAGTTACGTGCTTGTAATATTGAGTCCTTTCTTGCCAAACCATAATTCCACTGAATCCTATGATTTCAGTAGTGTTGTGGCCACAATACTACAAAGCCCTTGATGCACCACACCTGTGGCATACCCAAAAACTTGTATTAATTTAGTTGGAAGCACTACTTTCAGTGGCTCTGCTATTTATTATTGTTGTTGTTGTTTATCTCACTGAGACCCAAGTGGATTATACGCTGCAAGTGAATACAATATAATCAATAGCTAAGATGTTCAGAGAGCAAAATGCAACTGGACATTCAATGAAAACAGATATCATCGGGTATGGTAGGTGCAAATTTTAAAAAACTTGACAGGTTGCTTTCGGAAAGTGTCATTAGGTGTCGTCTCTTTCAATCCACCTCTCCTGCAAAGATTTGGAAGTAATTCCCCAGCCTGCATCCCAAATTGAAATGAAACTTAAACACAAACAGTTGTGTTTGCTCTCATTCACTGTCTGTTACCTCTACCTCTCCTTTATAACATTGCTGCACACACATGATCTTCTGAGGGATCAATCAGGTGACAGTAAAGCACTTTGATTCAGAGTTCAGTATATGCCAATCATGACCCCCCCAACAGGATCTTTCTCACACTGTTGTACTCAAATTGCATGTTCTGTTGGGCCCAGAACAGGCAACCAGTGTGCCTAGCCTGGAAAGGATTTGGGGGCTGGCTTGCCATACCAGAACCCGCAGTGCAGTATATGATTCCAGCCAAAGGATGGGATTTTTGGCACTCATGGAGATCTACAGGCACCCCCCCCCACACACACATACACACAAGCAGATGCTGTATTGTGTCTCGCTATAATCCCACCCCCCACTATAACTTCTAGAGCAGAAAGAAAAGGTCAAGGCAGAATACAAATAACACATGGAACGCATTACTGCTGAGTGTGATGGCCACTACCCTAAACAGCTTTTTAAACGGAGGGGATAAATTAATGGAGGGTTGGGCTACCTACTATTCTAAATAAATGGAGTCTCCATATATGGAAGTAGTAGAAGTCTATACACCAGGTGCTTGGGGGAAGCGATTACCTTCATCAACCACTTGCAGCGGGCGGGCTGCTCCTGTTCCAAATACCAGACTGAATGGAAGCTGGGCTGTTTCCATGTTGCTCTCTTTACAACTTTACAAATATAGATGCATGTTCATCAGCAACTAAGGCTGCCAACTGGCCGTTGTTAAAAAAAAGTTCTGTCCCTTTAATAGAGCTTTAATATGCAGACACTGGAAGGTGAAACTTTCCATAGCATGGAGCTAAATAACATCACTCAGCTGCTGCAGATCAAACTGCTGTCAAACAGTTTGTGTACAACCCAACCAGCAGCAGAGGCTCCACGCGGGAATTCTCTACACACTTGACTGCTGTTAGTCCTTTGCAGCCATTTCCCCACCCGAGGGCTTTTGGAGAGTTCCCCCCCCCCTGCAAATCTGCAATAGATATAATACTATAGTATTACAGTAGTGACTGTGTGTTCCTTTTTTAATTTAAAACCCTCTGCTGGAGCAGTGGGGAAGATGGTTGCCTCAAGAATCTGAGGGCAGGAAAATGACACAATGTCAAATGTGCATCTCCCATCCACATGGTGAGATAATACCCTTGATAGTGCTTTTTTCAAAGAGTGATGGTGATGATGATGATGATATCAACTGCGCTTATATACCGCTCTTCTAGACAGTTTAGTGCCTCACCTAGAGGAGTGAACTAGTGTTGTTATTATCCCCACAATACAGCTGTGGAGCTGGAAGGCTTACCCAAGGCCACCTACTGAGCTCATGGCAGTAGTGGGATTCGAACCAGTAGAGTGCCGATTCGCAGCTGAACCACGTAACCGCTGTGCTACAGCAGATCATAGCAAAGCAGGTTTGGGAAAGAGCATAAAGAGGAGGGAAACCCAGAAAGAGGACAATTAGAGGACTATGCTGTGTGGATGGTGTCTGACACACACACACACACACAGAGCCCAGGCTTAGAATTAAAGGCAGTGAAAATCCTCCATTTGGAGGCACCTCTGATCTGACGCAGCAAGGCGAGTCTTATATTCTGCTGGAAAGAAAACTCATCCAATTTCTGAAGAGAGACTGGATTGTCTGCAGTGGAGTAGGGCACCCCCCTCCCCTACCGCTAGGGGCTTTGCACTTTATCTTAAATGCCCCTACTAATGGGAGAGGCTCGGAGGCGCTGGCGCTCGATCCCACTGAGCTGTTAATTTTTAATAGATGTTTGAAAGCGATCCAAGAGAGTAAAAACCCTTTTCAAAGTGGCGAATATGAAAGCTGGTCCTGGAATGACCTTTCATTAATGCAGGACTTCCTGCAGAGACTTCTGATTTCTGCAGCCTTCTGGTATTCTAACAAACCGCAGGAGAAAGAAAACAAAACAAAACAGTCCCTTCTTCCTTTTCCTCTGTTCTCTTACGTTTTTCTGCAATTGCGATGCAGAACTTGATAAACAATTTTTCTTTTTGCAAAGAAAAAAACAGTCAAACAATAAACAGCTTAAAAGGTCTGAAAGTTGGGGGCGGAAGGCGGGAGACAGATGCAATTCTTCCCTTCCAAGCTAAACAAGCATGATCCCGAGCACGGCCCAGACTGGAAGCCACACGTAAATTGCACCCAGAGTGTGTGTGCATAGACAGCCAGAAGCATGCGGGATTCCTAGGGGGGGGGGTGAACTCTGTTCCGTTATCCGTTTGTTCCAAGTGGTCCTGGCTCAGATCTAATCTGGGTTTTTTTTTTCTATTTTCATGAGTTTTGGCCCATTGCAAACACACAAGATGGCTGTTGGATGCACAAACTCTTCCTTTCAAGGAGGACGGGGGAAATGAGTTTCTGGGGCAGCTGTCTTTGCATTCAGTGGCACCATGAGTCACACACAACACAGTCCTCCCTTGAAATTATTGACCCACCATGTTTTTTCTCTAGTACATTCTACACACACAATAACGGAGCCCAGAGGAAGGCAAGTCTGATGGGCAAACTGGAAGACTGTGGAGTAGACTATAGGACAGTTCGGTGGATAGGGAACTGGTTGGAGGACCGCACTCAAAGAGTGGTGGTCAACGGCGTTTCATCAGATTGGAGGGAGGTGTCCAGTGGGGTGCCGCAGGGCTTGGTTTTGGGCCTGGTACTTTTCAATATTTTTATCAATGATCTGGATGAAGGAGTGGAAGGGCTGCTCATTAAATTTGCTGATGATACCAAATTGGGAGGGGTAGCAAACACCCAAGAAGGTAGAATTAAAATTCAACAAGACCTGAATACTCTGGAAAAGTGGGCAGCTGTGAATAGGATGCAATTCAACAAAGACAAGTGCACAGTATTACATCTGGGCCACAAAAATGGGAAGCACAAATACTGGATGGGGGATACACTTCTGGGCAGTAGTATATGTGAAAGGGATCTTGGGGTAAGAGTGGACTGTAAACTGAGTATGAGCAGTCAGTGTGATGCGGTGGCAAAAAAGGCCAATTCAATCCTGGGTTGTATCAAAGGGGCCATAGCGTCGAAATCGCAGGAGGTCATAGCCCCTCTCTATACTGCCTTGGTCAGGCCACACCTGGAGTACTGTGTGCAGTTCTGGAGGCCTCACTTCAAAAAGGATGTGGACAAAATCGAGAGGGTGCAGAGGAGAGCAACAAGAATGATCAGGGGTCTGGAGACTGAGCCCTACGAGGAAAGGCTGAGGGCCTTGGGAATGTTTAGTTTGGAGAAGAGGCGGTTGAGGGGGGTGGACATGATTGCTCTCTTTAAATATTTGAAAGGCTGTCATTTGGAGGAGGGCAAAGAGCTGTTCCAGTGGGCAGCAGAGGGTAGGACTTGAAGCAACACGTTTAAATTACATGCAGAAAGGTACCAGCTGGATATTAGGAAAAACTTTTTCACGGTCAAGAGTAGTTCAAAGGTGGAATCAGCTGCCTAGGGAGGTGGTGAGCTCCCCCTCACTGGCAGTTTTCAAGAAGAGGCTGGATGAATATTTGTCAGGGATGCTTTAGGCTGATCCTGCACTGGGTAGGGGGTTGGACTAGATGGTCTCTATGGACCCTTCCAACTCTGTGATTCTGTGATTCTACGTGTTGGCCGGCAGGTGCACAGTATGCCAAAAAACTGACCAGCAAAAGCAGAAGTGGTGGGATGGTGCTAGTCCAACCAATGCAGCTGAGTGACAGCACTGGGGCGGGGGGAGCCCCAATTTCTCTTCCACTTTCGTCCTTTTCCAAATGATGAAAGTGCCAATCAATTATTCTTACCTTTGCATCCTTGTGGTTGCTGCCATGTTTCCTTGTGCTTCTTTTCAGTCTTGTCCCAGTCCCATGAAGAGTGGTGAATCCTTCTGTTTCAGCATTCTGCTGGAAAATGGGCATCTTGCCTTGATTGCTGCCAATCTCCATTGCCCCAGTGCAGGCAGCATCAATTCCCCTGCCTGCCCAAACAGACCGCTGTTTCCTCATAATTGTACGATTTTCTAAGCAGGCAGGCCAATAGCTCCAGTCGCAGAAGCAGACAGAGAATTGTTTTTTTTAAAGTGATGTTTTGTCTGTTGGATGCTGGATGGGTGTGTGTGTGCAGAAACCTGAACTACATTGGTTAATGCATAGGTGGGAAGTGAACTATCTGAGGTTTCATTGGGGTGCATCTTACTCGTGGACTCCAAGAAGTTCAAACAATGTGGTAGAGCACACAGTAATGTGCAGGCAAAATAATACTAGAAGTGTCCGTGGAATGGGTGCAGGGCCAAGCAGGGTTGCCGGAGACAGGATCGAACAGCCCGCCACAACTTTGTATACCATAATGCTTTGCACTGGACCCTATTCTGATCCTCTTGACTTTATGACAGGGCCATAACGTATCGTACCATTTTATGCCTTACCCCAAAAGTGAGGTTCATATATGGGTGCCATGGGAGTCACTCAGCTCTCAAAGGGAGGAATGGGTAGGGGATGTTTGGTTTTGTTCATGGGAAGCAGAAATGGCCCCCGTTCTTTTCTCTATTTTTTAACTAGCAAAACTGGGAGGCAGGATGCCATCTCCCTTTCCAACTAACCCACTGTGTTCACTTTTCCTATACCTATTTCCTTCAACTTTGGGTTGGCCAGAAAGCAACAAAGCTCCCTTGCGCTGACTGTCTTACTGAGTTCCTACTCTTATTTCAGTAACTGATCCATGCAGGCCAGGCTTCCCCTACCACTGGGTGAGCAACCGCCTTCCTCCCAGAGTGGCCCCGCTGCTGCTCACCTTCAGGGAGGGAACGCCCTCCCGCCCTCCGTGTGCAAGGCCTGAAATGCTCTTTGTAAGAGCCCTGGCAGCAATTGGTTTCTGTTTTTCCCTCCGTTAGGGCTGCCAACTCCGGGTTGGGAAATTCCTGGAGATTTTTGGGGTGCGACCTAGAGATGGTGATGTTATGATGTGGGCAGAGGCCTTTTTACATCAAGGTGGCCTGTAATTCACCTTTTCCAATCCAGCCTGAGGGAAAAACAAAAGGGAGAGAGGGCCGTGGAATTAAAATAACCTTTGCTCAACTGGACACTTCTCCTTGATATGTGTGTGTAACTGACATCCTTGTGATGAATAATGGTATGTGGCTTTAGCCTTCGTAAAAATGACGACGTGGCCTACGCGCTCCTGTGTGACCAGGGCCCAGGGTAGCCATGGAGGAGGAGCGTCTAAAGGAGCTTGGCAGTTCTTTGGGTGGTGCTTTAGTGGCTCGGGAGGGAATGGAGAGCGAAGGGTCTGAAAGAACATGCTTGTCTTCTCATTCCTCAAGCACAGAACACCATATGAACACTAGTCCTTCCACCTGAGCAGCGTGTGGATTGATAAAGTACTTAGTGCCCCAAGTGCTTCCACGGTGCTCAGGATCTTATAAACTGTTGGAAGGACTAGTGTTCATATGGTGCTCTACTTGCATTTGCACTTTATACTAATTGTGCAATAATAATTTTGGAAGTACTTTGGGCACTAAGTACTTTATCAATCATTGGAGGAGCCTGGATGTTAGCACCGGTGTAATTGGTTTTCTGACTGTGAGTAGGGATACTATAAGTAATTTATATGGTCCAGCAATTAATTCTACACACTGCTGTGTGATTATATATGTTTAGTCTGTATTAATAAAATTTGGAATGTGTTAGTAAGATTATGCGGGTAATTATTGGCTTGTACGTTGGTGGATCAATATGCACCCAGCTCTGTATCTTGTTATTAGGATTCCCAGGTGCCTGCTGGTGGCAGACAAACTCCCAGAGATTTGCCCCCTTGCCCTGCAATTGCCCAACAATTGGCAGGAGGTAGCAAGCCCCCTGGAAGTTGCCCGCCACTGGCAGGCACCCTGGGAACATGTGCCGAGTGCATGCTCCCTGGAGGCGCGGCAAGATCACTTCCAGAAGTGATGTGATGCTGGCTGCAAGAACATCCCCGTGCTTCATTTGGGGCCACTTTGGGCCTCACATGGGCTGAATCCGCCCCATGCAGGAAGCAGGAGCGCTCGTGCAGCTGGCAGGGTGATGTCACCGTGTCAGTCACAGGGCACGTGAACATGCAAAGGAGGACCACGCCTGACACGAGGCAAGTGCCAGGTTCCCTGTCCTCCCGGCGGGAGGGGAGAGGGTCCTGGCAAACCTACTTGTCATCCAAATCCTCTGTGATGTGGTAGAGGCACTGAGGCACTGCTTGACAGCTGTGTCCAACAACGGAGCATAGGCCAATGTATAGATACAATCAGAATGGCCAGAGCACACCTGGCCTTCTTGCCTGTTGGTTGTTGAGGCCTGTCCAGAAGGCTCTCGGCCTTTGCAGGCCTGTCTGGCCTCAAATGACACTGGACCGTGCGGCATCCTGATTATCAGCAGCCAGTCGATCAGGAGATGTTTGACTAGCAGGTTCACTCTGAAAACTCCTGTCACAGTGTCCAGCTGAAACGCTGATTTGGAATCAGATCAATCTAGAATGGATGGCTCTTCGAGCAATGAAAATGCTTTGTTTTCCTTGTAATTTGAACATATATGTTTTCCCTAAATGAGTTCGAAAAGGAGGAAGGTGAGCAAACCAGAAAAGAAACTTAATTTTGATGATTCACTATATTTACTATACACGTATATTTGGAAATCTTAAAAGGAATCATTAGCCTCAGTAATTAATCATTAATGATAAGAGTTGGGCAGAGGGAAAGTCCACCGACTAGGCTGGGAGGCCTGCCAAAGGAAAAACTGTAAGCACAGCGAGACGTTTTAAAACCCAAGCTGCAGGAATGGGGTGGGAGGGGGGGTTGGGATCCCCTTTTCATTAAATGCTATCTTTAAAGTAATAAAATCCTATTTTGTCAGACTCTGTGGTTGGGGTGATGTGATATTGGTGAACTGAGATAGAACTAAGAGCTCGAAGAATTGAATTAGTAGAGATTCCTCCTTCTGATGTCAGAGATTTCAGAAAGAGATAGTCAAAAGCTGTGGGGGACACGAACCATTTCTGAACAGAATCTGGGATTGTATAAGAGAACGCACTCTCCCTTCTCTGCCTACAATAACAACAACAACAACAACAACAACAACAACAACATTCGATTTATATACCGCCCTTCAGGACAACTTAATGCCCACTCAGATTTCCAGACTTTATAGCCATCCTTCCTATGGATATGGTCTCTCTCAATGTGGGTTTGTTTGCTTCACTATTCAGTGAGTTTAGATAAGAAACTATAAAGAAGTATCTTCCGGGATAGCAGCGAATACGGATAGCTTTCATATTTTGGATTCCTCAAATGGCTTCTGTTAATAGGCTATTTTGAGCTTGTGCTAGATGAAAGTTCAGCAGCAATTTTGAATCAGCTGCTCCTGTGACTTGGTATGAGACTGGGACTGTTTGACTTGACCTGGCACAGGAAATGGGGTTTTTTTAGGGGGGGTAAGGAATTTGTGTGTTTCCTGAGAAAAAGGGAATATTCATGTAAAGAATTTGTGCCAAGTGCCAACGTGTCTTTTGGAGAACCCTCAAACAGCAAGTTGGTGAAAAACTAAAGATGATGTTATGGTCATGTGGTTCAGATATAGAGAGACTGTGATTGGTCCATTAATCCTAAAACCACGGGGTGGACCCTCAATTTAGAGTATAAGAATAGAGAGGTTTGCCTATGGGAAGTGTATGGAAGTTGCCAGTTAAGGCCAGGATTTTAGTAAGAAGGTCATTACTTTGCTTCAGCGTGTAAGTGTTTTCAGGCCCTGGCCTAGTGTTAAAAGTACTGGTTAAGCTAATGAAACACCTGCAGAGCAGCTCTGAATTGCCAAGTGATGTGACCTTGAAGGCCCTGTCTCAGAAAAGTTCTCTCTGTCCTCCCTGAACGTTCTCACCCCTGCAACACTAATTGACTGCTTTGCCCGAACTGGCTCTCGAGTTGCCTGGTGATGCGCCGAGTTCTAGAAAAGATGGCTGCTTCTCAGTGAACCAAAAAAACCCTTCACTATTATTTCACCTCATTATGGCTGTTACAGCTCATTATCAAAAAGAGTCCAGTAGCACCTTTAAGACTAACCAACTTTATTGTAGCATAAGCTTTCAAGAATCACAGTTCTCTTCTTCAGATGCATCTGTGTTTCTCGAAAGCTTATGCTACATTAAAGTTGGTTAGTCTTAAAGGTGCTACTGGACTCTTTTTGATTTTGCTACTACAGACTAACACGGCTAACTACTCTGCATCCGCAGCTCATTATGGCTGTTTTCAGTGCCCAGAGTAGGAGGTTTGGGGCAACTATCTCTACAAGAAGTAAGGTGGAGTCACTTGTGTGTACACCACCTTCTTCAGCCCATCTTGAGGAAGCCAGAACTTGCTGACTTAAGGCTTTGAGATTGTGTAGTGCATAGGATTATGGCAATATTGCATAGGACTAGTAGCAGTTAAGATGCATTCTTGAAATTTTTTTCTGGAATTGGGAAACTGGTGGAAACTTTTTCAAGATGACTGGTGGGAAGAAACTCATCAAGTTTATACACCAATAAATATAATAAAATGCACATATTGTTTCATGACCAATTCTTTTCTCCTTGGAAGTATTATTTCCCAGGCCAAGACCATAAAAAGATCCCCTTTAGGTATCTGTTTTGCCTGGGTAGCACACAGGCCAACAGCTGTTGTCTTAAAGCAAACCAATTGAAACTGAACCCAAACAAGACTGAATTGATGCTAGTTGGAAAAGCAGAGATCTTGAAAGACATTGGGCTTCTGACCTTAGATGGGGTTCAGTCGACCCTGGCTGACTCAGTTAAGAAACTAGAGGCTATACTCAATCCAGCGCTGCTGCTAGAGAAGCAAGTAAATGCAGCTGCAAAAAAAAAAGGCCCTCCTTTCAAACTCAAACAAGATGGTCCCCTACCTTGACACGGCTGATCTGGCCCCCTGGATTCATGCCACAGTCACATCAAGACTAAACTACTGTAATGCAAACAAGGAGCCTTGGGGGCCCCCTTTGGCCACGTAGCATGCAAGTGTCAGAGCCGCTTGCTCAGCTATCTTTACACAATGGAATTCTCTAAATGGTACAAAAGCATCTCTTTTTTTCCCCCCCAAGAGAGCTAGTGGAGAATGTTAATTTTAACTGCAAAACAAAGAGATGGAGTGAGAGACGGCTCTTCATGAAAAAGAATCTCAACTTCAAAACGGCCTACAAGGAGGTCATTGCGGCAGAGGCAGCTGACCAGTTGACCAGAGGTGTGACAACCGCGGAGTCCAACTCTACCAAAGAGAGCAGAACAGGTCCATCATGAAAGCCTCAACAGTGACTCAGAAGACAATGACGAGGTTCACCAGACTCAAGCGACGCGGCCCAAGCGTAGTGAACCACAAATCTATGGTGAGTCGCCCTGCGGCAGCTGTGAGGAAAACCACGAGCATAGAGCCTGCCGATTCCATGACGCTGAGTGCCGGGCTTGCAGGAAGAGGAGGCACATTGCACGGGCCTGTAAAGCCACCAAGAAGGGAAGCTCCCCACTAGAGATGGGCACGATCTGCATTACGATAACCCCCCCACACACACACACACAATAATGGCATTCACATGATTGGGACCTGGTGGATCGTTGTCTTCCACGGCAAACGATCCAGCGGTTGGGAGGGGGCTGGACCAGGGCTGGACGGGGTGATCGTGATAGGATCGGGAAGCTAGACATTCAGGTGCCAACAATCTATTCCCCTGGCAACGGAGGCAGGGGAATGCCTGAGCTCTGTTTGAAACTTGATAATATTTCCCCTAGCGAGGAAAAGCAAACATTTGTGATTGAAAAGGTGGCTTCCTGAAAAAAAATATAAGTAAAGTGATTGGGAGAGAAAACTTTGAGTGCGGCTATCAGCAGAAGCTGTTTTGCGCTCCTCCTGAGTTCATTCAGTTCATTTCAACGCACTGAATGAAAACAAAAACCCCTTGCTTTGAGAGCAGCTATCAACTGAAGCTGTTTTGCGCTCCTCTCCTGAGTTCATTCAGTGCGTTGAAAGAGTTAACACTGAAAAGAGGTATCTCTCTCCTCCTGGCTTCTCAGCCCAGGGCCTGCTTTTTGCAAGAAGCTGATATGTGATTTGATGTTTCATTTGTGTTTTTCCTATTTAAAAAACCATAGGATCCGCAGTGTGGATCCTGGTTTTACTTTCTTCCTGTTTACAATATGCTTTTGGAAGACTGGAAGCTTGCTTTTAAAATCGGGTGGGGAGGAATGGAGGATTCTATCCCTGCTTTTTTAAAAAAGCTGGCTGAAACTTGTTGACGGGGTGTCTCTCTCTCTATTTGGAGAAGCAGGGACGGGTTAAAAACTCCCCCCCCTCTGCTCTAAGTGCGTGCGTGTGTGTGTGTGAGAGAAAATGTCCCCTCCCCGAGGGGAGGCGGCTCATCGCCAGGTTAAAAACTCCCCCCCTCTGCTCTAAGTGTGTGTGTGTGTGAGAAAATGTCCCCTCCCTGAGGGGAGGCAGCTCAGTGCTGGGTTAAAAACTTCCCCCCCTCTACTCTAAGTGTGTGTGTGTGTGTGTGTGTGTGTGTGTGTGTGTGTGTGTGTGTGTGCGTGTGTGAAAATATCCCCTCCCTGAGGGGAGGCGGCTCGTCACCAGGTTAAAAACTTCCCCCCCATCTGCTCTAAGTGGGGGGGGGCGCCCCTCCAATCCCAGATCCCAGATCAGAAACGGGACTTGATCAGAGTGAATCGGTGATCTGGGGTCGTCACCAGCGCAGATCCACAGCTTGATCGGTATTTTTTTTGGATCATGCCCATGTCTACTCTCCACCACAGACTCCGCACCAACAGTCAGCAGAGAAGGGTTCCCCCCAGCCCAAAGAATGTCACTCCATGACCCAGTGTGCCAGCTGAACCATAGTCTTGAACACCAGAACGGCCACCAAGGAAAAGATCAGAATAACAGTGCACATCAAAGGAACGCCGTGCAAGATGGAGGTCAACTCCTTGTCAGTGCTCTCAATCATCTCCATGGAGTCCCTTCACCAAGCGTGTCCCAGGGGGAAGATCCAACAGCTCGAACCTTGCGATTTAATCCTGACAGACTTCTAGGGTCGTCGGGTTCCAGTGGCAGGTGTCGGCATGTTCTCAGTCAGCTACAAAGATTTTCATGGCCTCCTCCGTCTGGTTGTTGTCAAAGGACATCTCACAAGTTTGCTGGGACTTGAGTGGTTTGAGGTGTTGGGCATCCATGTCACCGGAGTCCAACAAATCAACCAATCAGACATCGAGGCAGTATGTGCCGAGTTTCCCGCCATATTCGATGGATTGTTAGGGCACTACACTGGATCGCCCGTCTCCTTTGAGCTCGATCCGGCAGTACCCCCAACTCATTTGAAGGTGCATCGAGTCCCCTTCGCCCTCAAACCGTGCATCGATGAGGAACTAGAGTGACTGATCACACAGGGAGTTCTGGAGCCCGTATCACACGCCCGTTGGGAGGCTCCGATCATCATGCCCATCAAGCCCAATGGGGCAGTATGCATATGTGTGGACTACAAATGCACCATAAACAAGGCCCTCCAACAGCACACATACCTAGTGCCTGTAGTCAGTCACCTCCTGGCATCACTTGCAGGAGGGAAGAGCTTCGCAAAGATTGACCTAGTGCAAGCCTACCAGCAGCTCCCTGTGGACGACACCACTGCGGAAGCACAGACCATCGTAACCCACCGCGGAGCGTTCGAAGTTAAGCGGCTTCAGTTCGGGATCAGTGTGGCCCCCAGAATCTTTCAGGGACTTATGGAGGGTCTGCTGAGGGGCATTCCAGGAGTCATTCCGTATTTTGACGATGTCCTGATTGCGGGGGCATCCTCTACCGAACTCGCCAACCGCTTTTGACAAGTTCTCCATCATCTCCAGAACGCCAGACTGAAGGTGAAGAAAGAAAAATGCCAGTTCGGCATGCCGTGAGTGGAATTCCTGGGGTTCCTAATTGATGCCGACAGCATCCACCCTACAGACAGCAAGGTGCAAGCTATCACCAGTACACCAACACCTTGTTCAAAAAAGGAACTGCAAGCCTTTCTGGGGCTCCTGAACTTTTATCACTTGCTTCTGCCGCACAAGGCATCCCTAGACGAGCCCTTGCATTGATTGTTGGGAAAAAATGCTCCCTGGACCTGGGGCTGAAAGGATGCTGTTGCATTCTCCGCTGTCAAGGCGCTCCTGTCATCTAACACAGTGCTCATGCATTTCTACAAACTCAAGCAGCTCGTCTTTGCCTGCGACACCTCGCCTTACGGAATTGACGTGGTCCTGAGCCATTGAATGCCGGACGAGCAGGAGGCCCCTATCACTTACTTTTCTAGGACATTATCGACTGCAGAGAGGAACTATGCCCAAATAGACAAAGAAGCTCTTGCCCTCGTAGCAGGGGTTAAAAAGTTCCATGACTACGTATATGGGCATCCCTTGGAGATCGCTACCAATCACAAGCCCCTCCTAGGCCTCTTCACCTCCGACTGACAGACCCCACAGGTCATGTCTCCATGGATGCTGCGCTGGGCGGTGTTCCTGTCAGCCTCTGACTACATACTGTTTTATCGGCCGAGCAAAACCATAGGGCATGCCAATGCCCTCAGTTTTCTACCGATTCCAGGCCCTACCGCCGACCCTTCTCCAGTGCATGGGGTTATGCAACTGGAGGACCTTCCTCAACCACCCCCCGCCCCCCGGTGTTAGATATCGCTGCCCATTCTGCTAAGTCTTCAATAAAGTTGCTGTTATGAGCTGTTAATTCTAATACTTAATAGAGATAACACACTTTGCAAACTGCAGAGTTGGCGTTAAGTTATCCTGAAAGGCGGTGTATAAATCGAATATCATCATCATCATCATCATCATCATCATCATCATCATCATCATCATCAGTGCCAGGCATTGAACCCCACAGGACAGATCTTGTGCCAGAGGGAAGACCGTGACATTCCAGTTGGGGGATGGCCTCTCTTGGGGCTCTGCGCTGAGAGACCAATTAAGCTGTCTAAATGGGCCAGGCTCTGACAGAGGGAAGGCACTAGCATTGCCTTAGCGCAGCAGCTGTGCAGTGAAGGGTGCTTGGGATGCCCCATAAGACGGGTAGGTGAGGAGGCTCCAGTGGTGTGAGACTTTGAGGGAAATCGGAAATACAAACATCTTACTCCAGCATAGCTCTGACCTGGATAGCCCAGGTGAGCCTGATTCAGATCTCAGAAGCTCAGCAGGGTTGGCCTTGGTTAGTAATTGGATGGGAGACCTCCAAGGAAGACCAGGGTCTCTACACAGAAGCAGGCAATGGCAAACCACCGTTGTTAGTCTCTTGCCATGAAAACCATACTTCAGCTGTGACTGGAGGGCAGGATTTCATTTTCATTTATTTCAGTATCAGTTGCTGTGGACCAGAGCCCACCTTATCAGCTACAATGAGCAGCTCTTCATTAGGCAGGCATTTTATCCTGTCTTTGATTATTTGGAACTCAGAGGAATCCTAGCACAGAGAAAAGACTATGGACTTTGGTTTTTTTCTTTGACTGTCCTTTTGTCTGAAGCTAGTATGTTCTTTTAATAATAATAACAACATTCGATTTATATACCGCCCTTCAGGACAACTTAATGCCCACTCAGAGCGGTTTACAAAGTGTTATTATTACCCCACAACAATCACCCTGTGAGATGGGTGGGGCTGAGAGAGTTCCAGAGAGCTGTGACTAGCCCAAGGTCACCCAGCTGGCTTCAAGCGGAGGAGTGGGGAATCAAACCCGGCTCTCCAGATTAGAGTCCCATGCTCTTAACCACTACACCAAACTGGCTCTCTCTGGGGGATCTAATTGTGTATGTTTTAACGTGAATAAAAAATTAACTAGGCAGGCATTTTATGCATGCAATTCAAAATAAAGAGAAATGCAAGCTTCAACCACCTGCTCAGAATTCCTTCCATTGATATTATTCTATACATCGTAAACTTTTTTAAAACAGGGAGCTGGTGAAAAAGCAGTAACTGTGGTTCGAATAAGCAACACTGACGAGCCATCATACGGCCATTAGGAATGGCTTGCTTTTGGTGGGCCCCACGAAGGATGCTTATTTGGTGGCACTCTTAAAGCGCGCCCCCCCGTTACAAGACCAGCCCCCGAGGCTCCATTGGGGCAAGATGGAAAGTTGATGCAGGGAAGAGAGAGGAAGACATGCCTGAGCTGGTGCAGAGCACATTTCCCTCGCTGCCGAAGACTGAGAGCCACCCCCTAGCAAGGATAAGGGAAAACTAGGGACAATCTCCTGTGGGGCAGTGGGAGACCTGTGTTCAAAACTCTGACTGTCCTCAAGCGCAGAGCCAAAAGAGGCACGTGCTGACTGTTCCACGTTTGCCGCTCTCTGCTCTTTTGACACTGCATGTTCAAGTCTGGTGGGGCCCCACCAGGGCAGTAGTTGTTCTATGGGGTTGTTTGGGGGGGAAGGAAAATGGTGTGGGGAGGGGTTTAAAACCCCTTTCACACGTGCTGCGGTGCTTGTCGAAATTGGACCTTTGCACACCTGAAAATAGTTTTAAGAATAGCTGGAACCGAGCATGGTGCAATGACACCAGTGTCAGACTAGGCCCAGGGAGAACAGAGTTCAGGTCCCCATTAGCCCAGAAACTGGGCCAGTCAGTACCTCACCTGTTTCGTAAGGTGGCTGTTGGGATAAATGGAGGAGGGGATAACCCTGAAATGTCTGGAAGGCAGAGTAGACATGTAATAAATGAGGGATATCTAGATTGTAAGGCAATGTCGTTAGACAAACCCTGACTTCTGTTCTTCTATATATTATTCATTGGCTTTTAGAAAGTCTCCAGTGTGACCGCTGCAGGCAGTTGGTAAGGTAAAGTTCTAATAATGGATGATTTGTAAAGATGTTGCGTTATTAAATGCATTTTTGTTAGAAAAGGAAATGCTTGACATGTGTTAAGGGCATCTGGCCACGCTTGTAAACTTTCAAGGCAGAGCTATACTTAAAACTTTACTGGCGTTTTCTGGTTTAGCTGCTCCAGGGAGTTTGGCCAACGTACTTAGAAGAAAAACCCCAAAGCTTTCCTCAAAGAATGAGAGTTCACTTGAGTGAGGGAAAGATGGGTGCCTGTTCCTTAATGGGAATCAATTGTATTGTTATACTTGCATTAACTTGTCAGTGTGGGTCACTAAATCAACGTAAAGCTTTAGTTAACTGCCCCAGAGAGCTGTAGGTGGATCTGTTCTGATTCTAATGTCTTACTGTATTAGGGAACAAAGAAACTTTTAGAAGTGACCATTTTTGCTAACTCCAGCTGAGATCCAAAGATGCCGTGTGCCGTCAGGTATCAAAGCCTTTGTGCTTGCAGATGTGTGTGTGTGTGGGGGGGGGATCAGCTCTCTTCACAGCATTCCGCAACTCCTCTTAACACCATTCTCAAGGATCAACAGAGCCTTCAGAGGGATATGATGGGATGTAGAGGGCGGCAAGAGAGAAGAGGAAGGACTGGCAAAGCACCTCCAGGGATGATCTCATCTCAGAGGATCTTTGGCTTCCACCAGTTACTTCTAGATTGGCTAAAAAAAATTTAGTGGCTGGTACCACCAATATCAAATATAGCAGGACAGTAACCAAAGTACCTCTCTCTGAAAGGCCTCAGGTGTAGACAGCTTTGAAAGAGGACCAGTCAGATGCATGGAGGAGAAGGGGCATCGGCTGCGAGTAGACCCGGTGACTAAAGGAAGCCTCCCCATTCAAAGGCAGCGTCAGGAGGCAACGTCTTGGCCTGTCTGCCCCGTTGCTGCCAACCAATTACTCTGAAAGGTATGGCCCAGGATGCTGAACTAGATGGGACCGCTGGTCTGATCCTGCCAGGCTCTCTGTTCTGGCGGCTGTGTTGGCTTTCCTTTTTGAGAGCAGGGAAAAATTACCAGTAACAGCTAAACTATCCTGCTGATAATCATATTCTCAAAACAAGATGTTGCCGTCACACTCTGCAATTGTAGGAATCCTGCCTTTATTAAGAAGACAAATGCATGTATTCGAATACAAAAATTTGTTACGATCCAGTGAGATAAAACTGAAACACGAGAAGATAACTTTAAAATGTTGTGATTTTAAATACCAGATTTATGTCCATTCAAAAATCTGTTATCAAAAATCACAACATTCAAAAACCAGTGGGAGAAAATTTCAGTCTGTCAGGACATTCCATGGCTGACTTAAGAGTCGCAGTTCTCAAACTGAGAAACTTCAAAGGAAAATTACAATGCAAGATTGTTGAAACTGAGTATATTTGCAAATTTGGAACAATGGATTTTCCCAGGATTGAATCGGGACATAGGATTTTTCTCACATTACAGATGCCAATTTTCTGCACTTCACACCTGGCTCTAATCTTGCTCTACAACATGTATTATAGCTAGCTTCCTGACAGGCTAATTTACAATACCACTTTCATCTTGGATTATAAGGACCCTTTTTCCGCTCGGACACTCAAAAGTTCATACCCTGGAAATCGAGTTTGTCTTTAAAATTGGTAATCCTAGGGTCAGAATACTGCAGCAAATGAAGAGTCTCTCTCTCCCCCTCTCCTGGTGCCTCATAAACCATTCCAGCAACATCAGATTCCAGGAATCCTGAAAATGCATTTTCCAGAGTACCTGAGTTGATTACGGGTACTCCGAGGACTGTTTCCCAGATTCCTGATACCTTGGATGGTGCAGAGTCCAAGGCATGGGGCTGGGAAGAGGATTGTTCCCTCTTCCTACTGCAGCACCAGCAGCAAAGAGGAAAGGTTTTTTTTTAAAGCCTATGGTACTCCTAAGGATGTCAAGAGTGCTACTGTTTTCTGATGCTCAGAGGGAAAATGGGCCATTTGCTGATTTTTTTGGCAAAGCAACCAAATTGAGGCTGCTTCACCCAATTTAATAGCAAGAATGCACCTTGGCTCAGGAGAATGGCTTAAACACTGAAGGTGGAACATTAGCAGCCTGACAATAAGGAATACAAAAATGTGTTCCATTTCCAAAACAAAATTTCCAAAGCAGCTGCATGAAATACTTCATTATTTATCCCTGAATGAATTGCTACTTTGACCCAAATATTAAGCCACTGCCAGTCATTTTTAGCCTTCTAGAAACTTGGAATGGAAGGAGCCGGTATTTTTAAAATAAATGAGATGATTTAGAGAAGCAATTCTCCTTTTTTGTCCCCATATTAAAATACTAATAGGTCCTTCATAACTGCTGAAGGTGGCACTTCCCAGACAGCGTTCCAGCTAAGTGGATTTGCTGGAAATGCTTATACTTCCTTGCCTTCTGAACACTGCCACCGTCAGCGTCTTTCAGAAAGAATCGGTGAGTGTCGGGTGGGGGCGGGGAGCAGAGGCTAGGAAAGCCTCCAAGTGTAGCTTCTCAGAGAGGAACTTGATTTTTTAAAGGGAGAAACACACACCCCCAACAGTTCAAATTCGAGAGAAAAAGAATGGCTACTTCCAGATGTTTTGGTAGCAAGTACATGAATGGTCAGCCACGAGGTCTTGGGTCTTCTGTGAACTTGGGCAAACCACTCCCTTAGCACTGGGTTGCCTTGCCAGGAAAGAGCAGGGAAAGCCTTTAGCGCTCGGACGTGCTGTATAAACTGAGAACCAGCATGGTGGTGGGGCTGCAATGCCAGACTGTGGCTTGGGTGACTCGTCTTCTCATCCTCTCTGCCACGGGAGCTCGCTGGGCGGTCTTGAGCCAAGTCACTCTCAGCCTAACTTCTCTCGCAGACTTCTTGTGAGGATAAAATGGAGGGGAGAACAGCAACGTAAAGGGCCTTGTGTTCCTTGGAGGGAGGGGAGGCTAAAAGCCGAGATAAAAACACTGAAAAGCACAATCGTTTCCCACCTGCACAGGCACAGCCCCCAGCGGCCCAGAGAACGCCGCAGGGTTCACCACCACAGCCAGTCCCTTCCCTTCTCTCCACTTTGACACACATACAAGCAACACGAGAGGCTATCATCGGAAATGAGAGACTTTATCCACCCTTCCCTTTCCCAGGATTCCCAATTGTTCACAGTCAAATCATTAGATGGTGCACACAGATCTCCCACTGCCCAGACTTTCTGGCTTGATTCTCAATAACTTCAAAACTAATGTTCTGGTAACGTGAGGAAAGAAGGAAGAAAGGCAATTTTTTTAACGTCAGCCATATTTCAGACTTTGTAAATATAAATCCAACAGTCTGTCCTGAAAGACATGGTGTGTGTGCATGCGTGCGCCCCGAATAAGGGGAGCGAACGGAGCTTTAACGAGTTATTCATGTACCAGTTCTGCACACTCCTCTGCCCAACTCTCCTTTCCCCACTTCCCAGCATTCAGAATATACCTAGAAAGCTCAGACCAGCTTTCTCTCATTCTAGCTGTACGCTTCAGAAACAACAGTTCTGTGTGGATTCAGTTTCGTTTTCGCGGCCATGTCGGACGCTCCTCTCGGCAGGTCCGAGAAGAAGCGGCCGAGCAGCCTGACCGGGCGGCTGATCTGCAGAGGTTAGCCCCCAGGGCTCCCAGGGAGGGAGTCTGGGTCCGGGACGCGGCGGGAAGAGCCCTCTGGCAAATCAAGGCAGGGGGTAAATTGCCTGTTTGTCCCTATGGAGGCCGGCAGACGTGCGCGGCACCTCGCGTGCTGCCGGGCCACGGAAAACGGCAAAGAACAGGACTAGGCGGAAGCCTGTAAGTAAGCGAATCCCTTGTCACTACAAGCGTATGTGAAGGAGTGGTGGGATCTGAAGTTTAGAAGATTCGGATTCCCCCCCCCCGCAGAGTCTCGGAAGATTGGCGGTCCCCCCCCCCCCCTAAAATGGCAGCGAAAAAGCAGAGTCCTGCTTTGGGCAAGTCAGTTTCGGCTGCCCTGCAAGGAAGAGGCGAGTCGCTCGAGGAATTGGTGAAAAGATCGGTTATCGAAGCCATAAAACCCTTTGTTGACAAGCTGAATGAAACAGATCAAAGGGTGGGGCTTAATTGAGAGCGATGTGAAAGCCATCAAGGAAGTAGCGGGGGGGGGCAGAGAAGTCTGCTCGGGAAAATGCGTCACTTATGAGAGCAACGAACAAGGAGCTAAAGTTGGTGGAAAACCAGCTGATTGGGCTGCAAGTGGAGCAAACACAGACCATTTTGCGTCTCCAGAATGTTAAAGAGGAGGAAAACAAGGATTTAAGGGATCTTGCCTCGGAACTTTTAGCGACACCCGCGAGGGCAACTAAAGTAGTAGTAAAAAGCGCCATTTTGGGAGCCCGTCGGGCATCTTCAAAATATGCAATGAAGCGGCAGCTGCCTCGCGAGATTGTTATTGAGTTTTCATCTAGGAGGGTCAGGGACACCATCCTATATAACTCATATAATGCGGACTTGGACTTTCTGGGAAATAAAGTCAAGATACTGAAGGACGTTCCATTTTTAGTTCGGAAGAGAAGAATTAAGTATAAAAGGCTGGCAGCTCTTTTGAGGGATCGTGGCATAAAGTACAAATGGCTATTTCCGGAAGGAATCGGATTTAGTTATAAAGATCAAGCTTACAAGATTAATTCGGAAGATCAGCTAAGGGGTTTTGTGGACAAAAACCAAGAATTTGGGCAAGACACCAAGCAAAAAGAAGAAGATTCGAAGCCTGAAGGGAGGGGGGAGGCAACGAGCGCTGCAGCTGTAGCTGCTCAGAGAGAACTGCGTCCGAGGCCCGGGGGGGGGAAAAGATTTAATTTGAATTGTAATTTGTATTTTGAAAGATTAACCATTCCATCAGTACTTTATTAAGCTTTATTTTTCAATTATGGCAGTATGAAGGGAAAGCATTGAAGTGTAGTGTTTAGTGTTTGTATGTTGCCTTCCCCTTTTTTCCACCCCTCCCTTCCCCCTCTTTTTTCCCCCCTTCTTTTCCTCCCCTTGTACAAAAAAAAAAATTAAAAAAAAAAAGAAACAACAGTTCTGTGTCACAGGGTTGTGGGGTTTGTCTAACAATGTTGCCTTACATTCTAGATAGTATTAGATAGTCAAACAGAAAAGGGGCAGGATTGGACACACACCTCCCTTGGCCTCAGACTCACTAGGAGGCAGACCCAGAGAAAAGCCAGCATTCACCATTGCCTAGCCCACGAAGGTGCCCCTAGGCACAAAAACAATCACGTTGTGTTGAAGGTTCTCCAAGATCTAAGCTCGCGCCTGCATTCTCAATGAAAAGGCGCTCCCTTCCCTCATGTGGACCAGGTGAAGACACACCTCCTCCTGGACCTGAGGGCTCCCTTCTTTTATTCACCTGCCAGAGCGCATACTGGTTAGCTCAGCTGGATTGCCTTCCGGGAAAGGGAAGCCAATTTGTTTTTCATTCACCTTTCAAGCCCTGAAGCCAAAATCTACAGAAAAATGTATGATACAGAATGAAGAATTCCCCAGAGCTCGCTGCCTTGATGATTCAAGTTGCCTGTAATGAATCAGGTGCCCAGGACTCGCTGCCTACCCTGGGTTACCTGATGGAGCACAACTTGACAGACGGGTCCTGGCACTGCGCTTATTAGTTTTCGGGCAGGAAAACGCTATTATAGGAGTAGCAATTACATTCATTTCTAGCGTGACAGTAAGAGAGAATCCTCTCAAATGCTCTGCTGAAATGAAAGAATGCCCAAACTTAAGATTCAGACATGCTTATGACATGGCACAGAACTCGACTATTCCCACACGGAGACAAGACACTAAGCCCTATGTGATGAAACACTTCTGAAGACTGTGGGCTGGGTGGAGCTCCCGGGCACGGGAAGGTAATTTCCAGCAGCATTCTTACAGAGACTCCTCTGCGCCCCGGCTTTTATTGCCTTTAGCATTCTTTCCTGCAGGAGAGCAATAAAACAGACGCTGCTGGGACAGACAGAATGGGTCTCAATTTACTGCAGGATAGCTGGAATAATTCCCAGGTGGCAGTCAGACTATTTCATCTCTGAGGCTGATGGTCTCCAATATCAAGCAACTACGTCCATCATATGTATGTTATGTATCAACACATGTTATGTATTGAAAGTAGCAATTTTTATTCGAGTTAAAATTATTTACAAAAACCAAAAGACATACTTCATGAAACTGGTACAAACTATTATTCCTGCCGTTGGCTTTTGCTCCAAAGATCACAGCTGAGAAATACTGTATAAAATAAAAATAGGATTGGATTCAGAAAAGTACTCTACTGTTCTAGTTCCAATTACACTTATTTACATATATTTACAATGGAAAAAGGTTACTTTAAAACTTTTAAATTTGAAGATTGGCCTCAAGTACCCCTTTAATGCAGAATTAGATGAGGGTTTAACAAAGAAACACACTGCAACTGGCTGGCTGGCTGGTATCTTCCCCAGCCCTATAAAAACAGAACAAAAAAATCTGCATGTTTCAGTGCTTCCTAATTAAAAGCTGTTCAACACAAGAGGGTAATCAATTTGCATTCAGATCATTACCAGTGTAACAGAGAAGTATAGCTCCTGATTCCCCCCCCCCCATTGCATCTACTTTTAATCATTCTTTAGCACACACACAAAAAACCTAATAAATCTATATGAAATCCAACTAAAAATGAAAACCCACGGCTCTAAATTGTTAGGACTAAATGGCAAAAATATATCCAAGTAAATTCTGTGTCTCAAAAATAATTTACAAGTACAGCTTTGCTCTTCCTTTCATATGGAAGATCATCTTTTCGAGGACAAACGTGGCCTCAGCATCTTCTCTAAGTTACACTGGTATACTAACTTTTGTTTTTTTATTTCTTTAAGGTGATGAGAGAAAAGCAATGGGAATAAAGCAGGAGCAATATAAAACTTTTGCTTCCAATCAGTTACTTCCTTACAGAATTCCCAACAATCTGCATTATCAAAAATAGGAAGACATAGAAGGCAGCCACTGTTTGTAAAAAATGTACAGCTGGCACTGATACAAAAGCACAACTTTGTAACTTTATACATGGAGATAACACAAGATCTAAAAAGCAGGTTAGATTTTCTGTTATTTCTCCTACGTCTCATTTATACACAGAAATAATATTTTTCTTATGGCTTCAAGTTTTACAAATTCAATGAAGTAACATGATGCAACTACCTACACAGGTAATATGAAAAGTGTCTGTGATGCAGATGTACTATGAAGTAGTTTTGTGAATATTCAAGACCAGCTTAATAAAATTCATGAGCAATTCAGCCAATCAAAACAATGAGTGCAAGAGAAGTCACAAATGTTCAAAACTTCTTAAACAAAATGGTACTTTGCAGGGATTTTTTTGTTTCAGTGAAGTCTCAACACAATCCTTTGCTATGAACGACCCCCACACTGAACAAAATCTTCGCTATATTCAGCTATTTAAGGCTTTGTATTGTATGCATTTTTTACCTGCGTGATACCAAAGAAGAAACAGAAAGATGGTTACTGGAAACATTAATCCCCATTGGTGCTTCAGTTCCACGTTTCTCCTTAGACTATAACAATCATCCACGTTTCTTCCTTGAAACAAGACAGCACGTAAAAGCTTTTGCGTCCTACACAGTGAAAACTGCCCCGGCACTGAACGTTGCTTCACACTGTCCTTTTAACAGGGCAAGTTTTACAGTTACTGCTTTTTTAAAAAAATAGATACAGCCACCAGCTGGGGGGGGGGATATCTTTTTCCTGCATGTTTCTTAGAGCTATGACGTGTTATGGTCTATTAGTTTACAGTACATAGGCCACGACAATTTCAAAAACTGAGAAGTAGTTTGCAACAACCCAATTTTCAATCAAACAGTATAAAAAAATAAACTATCCAAGCCTCAACCTCTTTGGATTCCAACACATTTTAAATATAGACAGTAGTTAAAATCACAAAAAGTATTTAAAAATTTTCTATTTTTATGCTTTTGGAATAATCTCTGTAAAAAGCAAGAGCAAATTAAACTCAAATCAGAGCAATGCTGCTGCCCAGAGCATCTTTATTAGAACCTTTTTGATACCTCAGTAGCTAAAGCCGCCTTCGCCCCTGGCTGGCATGGAAAACAGTGGCTCAACAGTAAACAGCAGTTGCACCTACCAGCAGCCATTTTTTTCCCCTTTAAAGTTGTCACAAACAAAGCTGGAAAAAAGAGGGAGAGTAAACCCTGCCAAATATATTTAAATACTGCACTGCATTATTATGAACATTGTGAAATCTTGATCTACTTTCTTCAGCTGTTTTTCCCCTCATTTTTGATAGTTGCAGATTGATGCGGTAACTGTCTTTCAGAAAAGGCTGAATGTGTGTGTGTTTAAGAGACCAGGTAGCCTTAAAAATCCAAACACAAATGAGACCGGTGGATGCTCTTGGCATGTCATCTAGAACGTCTTGCATGACCTTCTTTCTTTGTCTAAAGGGTAGCTCCAGCATTCAAGCGCCTGATGCCGAACTTGAGTATCTAGCAATGTTCCAAGTACTCTATCACCCTAGAAATACATTTCTGGCCTGTTGTTCCAACAGCACACTGAAAACAGAGGGGTGGGGGAGACAAAGAGGAGGAAAAGGCATAGATAAAAGTTATCAAAATATTTTAAGATGTATTTTTCTAACTTCTAAAAAGAGACAGCTGGTCAGAGTTAGAGCTTTTTTTCTACATCAAACATGAACACAGCACTATTTTGTTCCCCTTAAAGAAGCAAAGGAATCAATTTACAACTGATGAGATTAGGTGGCCTATATTTCACAAGATATATATATATATATATATTTTCATAAAGCTATCAGTATAAAAACCCCATGTATAAATGGCTGTTCACCACTTTGATTTTGCAACACCCCACTGATACGCTCTGCAGCTGCTACCGGGCAACGTGGCTGGCGGAAGGTTGTCCCCCTCCGGTGGACTACAAGAGCGATTATGGCGGTGGGGTCCAAGAGAATGGGACAGGGTCACTCCCATCTACATACGGGAAAGGAAGGGAAAGGCCCAGCGCTGGCTCCGCCACTGCCCTGGTGACTAACACAAGCAGTAAACGGGCGCAGTCGTCCCAGCTGGAGCTTCCCCTATCCCCCCCCTCCCACTACCCTTATGAAAGGTAAACTAGCTTCAAATCACCTGGTTTGCTTTAAAGTAAAATGCTAGTGAAGCCGATCAGGGAAACCATGATGCACTTTTATATACTACTTACGATAAGGTTCATGAAACTGAGAAACTTTTTGAGCATTTCCGTCATGATTGAGAAGTCCCCTTCCGGTAAGTACGTCCTCACAGTAGTGACATTGATCTAAAAAAAAAAAAAGTTTTGAATGGGGAAATTTCAGAAGTTACAATAAAAGCTACTTCATAAACATGGAAAATAAACAATGGCTCTGGCACTTCTTAATATAGGATATGCCGGAACAGGATGCATCTCCCGCTACTAATAACTCTTTTTTTAAAAAACTACCTGCAAGTTCTATGCTGTCTTGATACAACAATGCTATCTAGCCACCAATACGGGCTTGTTTTCCCTAAACTTAAAATATTTTCAAACAGTTCTTGGAAGAGTTGAAAGCAAAGCTGTGGCCTTAACTGAAACATCGGGGACTTTCCTCTCCCTTTTGCAGGGGAAGACGAAGAAACCTTTTACGACTGGCGATCACGCCACGCAGTTTTTTAAGATGGAGAAAAAAGAATGGTAAGTACGTGTAAAACTATAAACTGGGAATAACTCCCAAACATTATTTCCATTCTCTGAAGGAACTCCTTTCAACAATTCTATCTATGGAAATTTCTAAAAGCGTTCTAGAAACTTGCTTCTGTTTAGAATGGAAGCATATGCAAATTTAGCATTCTAAAACCTAGCCACATTATCAACAGTAAGACAGAATCCCCAAAATAAAAAGTTTAAGTGATAATAGTCTGGATAACCTCCCCCCTATACAAATGTGTGCATGCTCACAGAAACACACACACACAAGAAACTGCTCCACTAGTGAAGCCTGAGATAACGTTAACCATACAGCCAGCTTTTGAGAATGGAATGACTGCTGAAGCTCTTGCCACACCTTTGCACATACTTTTGAACTGTGAAATCCAAAGAAACCACTTAATGATTTTAGGAAGATCTCTTTTTCTCAGCTAATTAGATCTACGTAACAGTAATGCAATTCACGGCTTTCTTACTGGACTCTCCTGGCAGAGGCAGCCCAGAAGCAGTGCTGTATACGAGGCCACAATGCAGTCTTCCATGTGCTTCCCGGCATGCTGAAGAGCTGAAAACAAACGGTGTTTTACATAAATGTATGTCCTTCAGAAATGTGCATATCCTAAAGTTAGTGCTTATTGTTTAATGCTACTTTGCTGATTAACAGCCAAAGTTAAACAAAAGCTTATACAGCACCAATGAGTCCTGTGACACCTGAAAGACTGCTTCGTTTATTCACTTCATTTATAGTCCACCTCCACCTTTCTTACTGTAGTATAACCTTTAAATCTGTTTGCATTAAAGGTGTAACCTTTGCAGTTTGGGCTGCAACAGACTGGCACAGCTATACTTCTGGAACTCACACTTTCTAAAATCCCAAAATATCCTACTCCCTGGATTTTAAAAAGTGGACATTTTCAGCAGCTGCCCTCGAACAATTTTAAAGGAAAAATTGCTGCTCAGATATAAGAATGGCAGAGGTGAAAATGAGGCTGATGAAACTAAAGTTTCAATGGAGAAGCAAAAAAGTTTAGCAAAAAGGTCACGTAGCTCTGAAGAACTGTTCTTTCTTTTACTAAAAAAAAATCCACTTCAGGCTTAGACCCCGCTTATGCAGGGCAGTGAAACATGTTTGGAGAGGGAAGGAGAGCAGGAGGGACTCCACCCCAATATAATAAAGAGAGAGGAACTGATAGCTACAAGGAAACTAGACGATGAGATGATTGCTAAAAACAGTGTTTAAGGAAAGCAAAAATGCACACAAGTTTTGAGCCAGGAAAAAGGGACAGAGAAACAAAAAAGGAATTAGGTAACTGATAGCAGCGGTAGAGAAAGATCAAGCTTGTCATTTTGAATAAAATTAACAGAGCATTTTTTGTACTCCATAAAAGGACACCATTTTCAGGAAGAAAAGCTGGAGACTCGTAACAGAAGAACAAGTAAATACAATGATGCTTAACCCAACTGTGTCTTAGGTCACAGTATAAATGGGGTAGGAAAACTGTACTTTAGAAGAGGAAGTCAGAAATCTCTCTGCTGTCTCCTGGCTCTGCCTAGTTTTCACACCTACCTTTATTAAGATCAAGTTCTTCTTCATCTTCTTCCTTCTTATCTTTCTCCTCAGCATTCTCTGGCTTTTCTGTAGAAACCCACTGGATTTCTCCACTTGTCTCCTGCCACTCCCCGCTCTTGTCATGCTGTGCAGTGGGAGCTTCTTTTATCAGTTCATCTGTTTGACTCTCTGCCAACTGAGCAGCCCGTTCACGCTCAAGAAACAACTGGGGGGGGGGGGGGAGGAGAGAATCGGCTATCGTCAGTCAAGAGGCCAAATATTATATACGCTACTTTAACTGGCACTCGGGAACATCCATTTAGCTTTCACCATTAAGCTGACATTTCATCCTATTTCACAAAAAATGTACAGTGCAATGCAGACACCCCCCCCCCCCCCCGCTAAAAACACCATCACAAGTATGTGTATGTATCTTGCTTGGTAGCAGACCAATACGCTGGTTTCCAGCTCCGCTGCACGTGGTTTCCAGTGATTGAGGTTATGTAACTTCATCAAAATGAAACGCCATGCCACTTAAAATAATTAATAAGGCAGGCTAGTGAGAAGAGCTAGTTTTGGATTAAAAGGCAGATGTGACTGAGACTCTACAAAACAATACAGAATTGGATACATGTATGGAGAATAAGTCTATCACTGTTGGTCTGGCAGCGCAACAGAACGTTTCAGAGGCAGCCTACTTGGAGGTTAAACGGTGGAGATGGACACAAAATGGGGAAAAAACAAACCCTGAGTTTTGTGGCTCGTCACGTTCCACGAACTTTCGTGAAAGTCCCGTTTCATGAAACGATTCGTTAGGTTCGTGATTTGTCAGATCCCGGGGCCCTAAAACGGCCCCCTTCATACCCAGAGATGCCAAACTTGAAGGGAGACTTCAACAGGCTCTCCTCCAGCGACCCTCCAAGTTTGGTAAAGATTGCAATACGCTGACCAGGAGATCACCTCCCTTCAGTCTCCCCAGGTGCCACGGGCTCGGGGTGGTGGTGGCCTCAGTCAAACTAGACCCCAGAGCCAGGCAATGCCCTGAGACTGGGGTGGGGTGGGGTGGAAGAAAAAAAGGTACTCTCATCCAACAACCTTCCCAGAAAGGACAAGAGCAGAAAATAAGAGTCTTTTCAGTCTCTTTTGAAGCAGCAGCAAATCCAGCCAAAAGCTCCCAAATCCACTCTCTCTCACTCCAAATTCCAGCAACAGCTCCTCCTTCTACCTCTGTCTACTGGAACTGAAAGCAAGAGGCACAAAGCTGTGCCTTATATAAGAAACACTCACATAGAGCAGAATAGGAGCTCTCTGGTTGGCAGACAGACATGCCTAACAGGGTTTGGAAGGATGAGATTGGTGTTCCCATGGCTACAGAAGGCCCATCTCCCCCGTGCCCACTGCTCTCATAGAACAGAATGGGAGCTCTCAGGTTGGCAGGGAAGGCTGCCTATCAAGGTTATAGATGCAGAGGAGTTAGCCGTGTTAGTCTGTAGTAGCAAAACCAAAAAGAGTCCAGTAGCACCTTTCAGACTAACCAACTTTATTGTAGCATAAGCTTTCAAGAATCACAGTTCTCTTCGTCAGATGCATCAAGGTTATGCGGGCTAAGATTGGGGTTTCCACAGCAACAAAATGTCTGCAGACATTCCAGGCCTATGTTGCCTAGGGAATCAATGGATCGGTACCAGCCTGTCTGGCATCACAAAGCATCACAAATCGATTGAATTGGCCCCAAAAGTCATGGATTTCGTGAAAAATGCAGCCCCATGAAATGTGTTTTCACAATACACAAATCGGCCCGATTCGTCATGAAAGTTGATTCGTGTTTCGATTTGTGCCCATGTCTATTAAACAGCCATCGCCATCACTCAGTTTGTGAGGTTCCCAGAGGCATCCAGGGACCACCAATAAAGAATGCATGATCAGATGGCCTTTTAATCCCATCTAGGAGGGATAGCCACAAGCGCTTCTATTTTCTTGCAAGCTTTTATCAAATTTGATGTAACCAAATTTTGAGACATCATCTGCAATTTCACACATTTAATGATGTATCTTATTTGTTTTGTTCTATCATCTGTGCACAACATAAATGTCATAGAATTTGTTGATTCACCTTATGTCCCACATTAATAAATAAAGTACATGGATGCTGGGAATCGTTTTGGGGGGGGGGGGGGACTGCAGAATGATGCAGTTTATGAAGCATCAGTATGTGTGGCAAATCAACCCTGAAGGAGGTGAAATTCTTTGCGGATCCTATTTTGGGTAAAAAGGTGGCATATAAATATAAATAAAATTAATAAACAGGTGGTGCAGGAGGTGTGCCCCTGCCAATGCTTACTTGAAGGGAAGGCATTGTTCACTTATTAAAAAAAAAAAGTTCACTTATTTAGTATGTGTTCCTGTATTTTCCTCATTCTCTCTCTCTCAGGATACATAAAGAACTGTTCCCCAAGGGACAGACCTGCAGTAGAGAGCTTTGGCATGGGAACACAGTTGATAATGGCTTGGAAAGTAACCCGTCATTCGGCTCTCCCTAGCTGCCGCCGCCTCCTCCTCCTCCTCCTCCTGGGAAGGATCTATAGCATCCCATCCCCATCATTTGGGCAGAGAGGAGGGAGGAGCCTTTCCAGGCAAACAAGGCCTGTGTCCTCTTATGGCAGCAATTGCCCACCCAGCGTAATGCTTCCTCCTCACAAAGCCATGACTTGCATCTGTGTTTGGCTACTGGAATTGTACTAAGTCAGTGGGAAAACACACACACACATACTAGTTAGGAGCAGCTGTGGAGAAAATGAGGAGCAATTAATTTCTGCTGTTATTGTTAAACCGAGCAATAATGTTTGCTCCCTTTCTGATGCACAGCTTTTAATGAAATGATTTTATTGTTCCTAAAATGCACATTTTTTGGATTAAAAAGTTCTATTTACCTGTACTAGAGCTTGAACAGCAGCCATTTGTCCAGATGTGTTTAAGCTATCATTGGCTTCTCCCGAAGAAAAGGAATCAAACGAACATGATGTTTCCATATTCACAAGACAGTGTCTATTTCGCGCACTGTACTCTACCAGATTGATCAGAAGACCCAAACCCTGTGAGAAAATCAAGGCGAAAAGTACTTCATTTTCTCCAGCATCATTAGTCATAACTAAAAAGGCCGAGCTGCGTAAGAATACAGCATTTTTGTTAAGTGCAAAAAGTTGTAAGCTTCATGCAATCTCTGCAGCCTCCTAGGATTTTACTGGTTTGACAAGCTACTAGCACACACCCGATTCATATTTTAGATATCGCAAAAGACAGATTTTTGCCTGTTTATATTAAGGTATGATGATTCTTGTTCTCATACCTCAAATTTCATTTTAGGTGAAATTCTGTAGCAGCAGTACGTCAGCCAAGGAGGTGCCATGTGGGTTTTATACCACACAGCTGCCAGAGAATATTGATTACTGAGATGATATAGTCAGATCAAACCACAGTTATATATTTGTTCACCATTTATCTCACAGCTTTATTTTAAAAAATAAAACTTCCATCATCACCAATACACTGTTGTTTCCTGGAATTAAAAAAAAGTGGCGGAAAGAAGAGCCACTTCAGCTGGAGGAAGTCTCTTTAGGCTTGCAGAAAGCAAATTTTGTTGAGCAGAACAGCAGGATACCAACCAAGAGCTCTATCTTAATGTTTTTCTATCACTAAATATCACTGAACCTAACGGGCTTTAACAAGAGATGCATTTAGGATGACAATTGGAGTCAGCGTGATATCCCGTGGTAATACAAGACAGAATGTTTAAAATGGCCTTACATTTTCCCCAAATAAAGAATTTTTCTCTTACCAGAACCCGAATATCGAATCTCTGTTCTTGAGGTAGGAACTTTGGAACCTGAAGCACACAATTCAGAGCAGTGCTGATGAGACCCGCCTGCTCGCCTGTTTTCGTGCTGCCCCACTCTGCAAAGACGTAAACGCAAACTGAAAACTTAAAAACAGACCCAGAAATTCCCCAAACAGTTATTTTTCAACAAGCACAACTAACTAGCACTTACTGAGCACCATCTTCTTAAAGACAGAAAAATGGTTCCCAAAATAAACCATCCAAGCCCCACAGAAGCACAAGGAAAGTGACTCTGGCCCACAGCTCACATCAAGGTTCTTTCAGTTCCTAACAAAACGCAACTGAACTGACTAGCACTGCGAATTTGTTTCTCCTTGCAGCCAAAACAGCACACTTTATATTATCCAGCCATCTAACCTACGTCACAATGTGGGGATGTCTTTCTCTAGATATCACGCAGAACAATCAATCTAGCTGGCTTATCTTCCAGCACAAAAGATGGGAAAGTGACTTACCATTATCATTCGTTAAATTGAGTAAGACACCAATGATGGCTCTCATACAGTCTTCCACCGCCTTACCCACGTGGTTTGTTACATTCTGGTGAGGCAGAGGTTTACTGTCTGGCAAACAGATGGTGTTTTCAGCGCGGTTGTATCTCTGAATCAGCTCCTCGCAATGCTGCAGTGCTCTGAAGGTGAAAAATGCCAACACACAGAATGCAAACCTTTCCCATATTTCAACAAGTGAAATTCCAAACAGCTAGAAAGTTCACTCAGATGCTGAACTGCAAGTTAAGTTTACATCTATTTTACTGGCTTAACTATGTCGACAGGTATAGCAATGAATAAATATTAGAGACCTTATCAATAGACACAAAACCCACTACTGTTTACTTTGAAAGTGTCATCGCCTACACCTTTATTGGAACAGTTCCCAAGCATGCTCTAGACCCAGTTCCCAAGCATGCTCTAGACCCAGACCCAGTTTACACAACCTGTGACGTAGTCAATCAAAAGAACTCTGGAACCATTAAAAACTAGACCAATAATAGTTGTCTTGTCTGTGTTATCTATTGTGTACATTTTAGCCATAAAACCAAATTCAATGGGGCAGTGTGCTCTCTGCTGCAAAAGTCTCCTGCTATCTGCTTACAAGTGGCGGAACTGCAAAGGGGAAACCTTGCCCCACACTGGTCCTCCTCCTCCTCACATTATCACTCCTTTCCCTCTTCCTCTCCCTCCCCCTCACAACCCCCAGAGTTTCACCCCTTTCCCTGCCTCCTTACTTCCCATCCATCTTTCTCAGTTCCCTCCTCTCATCTTCCACTTTCCCTCCATCCTTACTCCTCCTTTGCCAGTCCGCACCTATTCCTCACTTCCTCTGCGGCCTCCACCTTTCCCTCTTTGCTTATGTTCTCTCCCCCCACTTCAGCTTCGCTTTCTTCTCTCATCCCACTACCCCAGAACTCACCTCAGGTTTCAAAATGAAACTGCAGCAAGCCATTTTGAATTGCCTTCAGCAGCCACAGATTTGTCTGTGGAAGCGCAGGCATTCCCAAATGACTGCCAAATTCTCTTGAGGTAATCTCACCATTTTAGAACCATTATATCTTATCTCTTCCCCTTTTAAGGGGGAAGAGATTTTTCGGCCAACTGAGGGATACAGCATGGTTCTGTATAACTAACTGTTCTCCTTCCAAGATGCAGATTTTGAAAGCGCTAGATAACACTGGCAGGGACTGGTGAGTGGAAACCTTGAGGAGAGGCGTGGGCAGCAGCACAAGACAGAGAGAGGAAATAAATGAGATCCTCAGTGATACAAGATATATAATGCAGGCAAACTTCAAGCCAGACACTTTTCAGTTTGTATCTTCACTGAATATATTTTCCTCCTTAATCACAGACTCTAGCAACTTACATAAAGCACATACTGTACTTGGCTTATATGTAATCTTCATGGATGTGATGCAAAGGAAGCACCTGAACTCAGTCTTTTCAGCCGTTCTCCTCCTATTAGTTTACATTTAAACCCTGTTGAGCTTACAAAGCAGTATGTGTGCGCGCGCGCGCGCACGCACGCACGCACGCACGCACGCACGCACGCACACACACACACACACACACACACACAGGCGGAGTGCACATCCCTGAAAATCTTACTGGTCTCTAAGGTGCCACAGAACTCAAATGCTACATGGGGTTCTGACACTCTATTTCTACTCAGATTTATTAAAGCAACTTATAGGCACCATGTGCATGCACGCACGCACGCACACACACACAAATCTGCAAGCTCTTTCAGAGGAACAAATGAAAGGAACGGCTTTCTGAAATGCTGATACAAAAAGACAATTGCAAGGCCTTTACATTAGAAGAAAAAAACACCAGTCAAATTTACTGTCAACAATTATAAAACACATAAACAAATGATAGTAAGAAGAGATATTATTATTTTTCCCCTCATGTTGGAATACTAATCCATACCACACATGCACGTGAACAAAAGAAAAAAGTATGCGTAATAAACACTAATGAGAACTTACTTGGCTGAGGAGACTATGAGCTGTGAATCTTTATATGCTATCAAGTAACTTTGATTCTCTGGATTATTAACTGTTACCTAAAGAAGAAAAACATCACACACAATCAAGAATCAATCTTTGCAATGAGAATTGGAATCCACTGCAATTACGACATTTTATCTCTCAACTTTCCAGAAAAGCTGGGTTTTACATTTTCAGCGCATGCCAAGTAAAACAAATTTCTCAGAAATCTTCTACAGCTGCAGTTTTATTCTTCATTCCAAGATAGGTGTGTGCACCCCCCAAAGCTGGAAAAATATTTGGAAATACCCAAAACCCAAAGCGGCAAGCCATTTCGGATTCGGGTAATTGAATTGCTTCGGAATGCTCCGTAAAGATTTGGAGCATTGCAAAGTGATTCTGGAGGCTGGGCTTACGTGGCCAGGAGGGGAGAGGAGGCCAGGAATCCCACCCCCCGCCTGTCAGCTGAAGTTTAAAGGGACCTGCTGTTTGCAAGAGGCAGGGAAAGGGCCCTTTAAATTTGGGCCCCAAAGCTTCCCAAATTCTTTGGGGAAGCTTTGATTGGGGCCAGCATGCTGGCCTCGATTCAGGAATCCCGAATCTTTACAGATCGGGTCTGATTCGGGTATTTTACCCGAATCGGAAACCTGAAGTGCACACCCCTATTCCAAGCTGAAAGAAAAGTTACAAATCTGTTTGATAGATCTTCTAAGCCACTGGTCCCTTTACAGGCTAGTATCTTTAATGAGGTTGTTGTAAGATACCAAGTACCATCACCACCTGTTTTCTAATTCCAGCTTCAACACAACAATTATGCAAAGGTATTGCATCAATAAAGAAAATGGCAGTAGCAACTATATGCAACAGGGCTAAGCCAAAAATGACTCCTGGGGTACAATTTTATTCACATTTACTTGAGAGGAGCCCAATAAATAGACAGGGAGTTACTTCTGAATTAACTTCCACCAAATTGAGCAGTCAGTTTTGATAAGAACATGTGCTGCTTTTGGTGCTGCTCCTTGAAAAGCACAATAAGTTCAAGAAATCCACAGCACCTTCAAGTTCCAGAAGGACAAGTTCAAGAACGCTTTGCTGAATGAGTTGTGAAGTCTTTTCTTGGACCCGACAGGACCACATTCAGGTGTGCTTAAAAGACACAAGCTGAAACAACAGTCCAGCCCTCTGTCTACTAAAACTGATTAGCACTGACTGTACAAGAATTACAGGGGGTCACAAGAAATGGTCTATTGTTCAAACTTCGCCCCCTCCCCTTCCCACCCAACCAACCCAGATTGTTATACTTACGCTTTCTAAAACCCGTAAACATCTTTCTGCTCCCCATAACGAAGCAACCAATTTCTCTTCATTTTCATCACTGCTTAAGTGATCCACACATTCTTTAACTAAGAAGCAAAGAATACACACTATTACAGACTGTTAAAATGGCTTTCAAGACGTTTTTGTTTTTCAAAAACTGCACACAACTGAGATGCTGGGACATGTATCCATTTGCTTGAAACCAAACTGTCATACCAAACTACATCAGACAGTTTAAAAGTAGCCATTTTGTATTACATTCCTTAGTACTCTATCAATATGTCTAGAAAGAGCTATATATCAAGGCAATCTGAGTTACCCAGTTTACAAAAATAAACTTATCTGGTGACATCTGTGACACCTGTCGCTACCTACCAATCATGGAATCTGAAGACAATGCCCCTGCATTTGCTGTGTGTGAAAGCCACAAATGAACACTAACTCTGTAAAATAGTCCCCTGGACACAGTCCACACCTCTTCTCACGTTCGATGCACTTGGCGTGCTTCTTAAAGCGACAGGTCCACCCCTCTCCAATTCAAATGGTCACAGACAGCAGCAGCCTCGAGAGGGAGGAAGCCAGCTCTAGAACGGCTGCTGCTTCTAAGGAAGTCCCAGGGAAGCAACAAGTCCACAACGAAGAGATCCCCTAACACCTAAACGAGTGTTCCTCTGTGCAAGCATTACAAATCTAGAATGTTATCTGTGCAAAAATAGGAATGGGGGGGGGAATCAACCCTTTGGCACCCTCTTCTGTTCTTGCCACCCTGCTATCATGGTCTTGTCTGTCTAGGACAAGTAATTAGGGAACACAACGTTCCTTCAGCAGGCTCACCTAGTCAGAGGGAACACCAGAAAGACCAAATTATGGATCACAAAAGCCACAATGAACCTATCAGTTCTGGATTTTGTTCTCTATCAAAAACAACTGCCACTGCAGTTCACCTTCTCGAGTGCAGTTTTCTTTTCCAAGAGTTGTACAGAAGTTCATGAATTTAGATGGCCATATTACTACAACCCTTTCAACAACCAAGTTTAGAAGATACAGAAAGAAAAAAACTGTAAAAAACAAAACTACCACATCCCACCATTATATTCGTTTCTTTAACATACACAACTCATATCTAAGATAAATATTTTTGTGTGTGCACGATAATTGAAAGAACAGCCCTTTCTACCATGACTCTTCTTAAAAATTCTAACTTCATATAATTTTATTTCTCAGCAATGACAGAGTGCATACCTTTATCTACAATATGATCAAGACCGCCAAGAAGTCTCAACTCTTCTTTAAACCAGTCCCCTGCCCGCTTGGATGTGAGAGACAGCAAAGTCTCCATTGCCAAATGCCCGGTCTAGAAGAACACACAAAGACACACAAAATTAATTTGTGAGTTGGAACAATGCCCAACTGATGACTTATGTCATTAATGCTGTAATTTCTACCTTAATTATATGAAGTTAACAAGGTACGGGCTGTGAAGTCATGAGTACACTTTAAACTCTGTATTTCCCTGACTCTTACTGCAGCTTAAGCAGCTATTTCTAAAACGTTGTCCTGTCTATGCATGCAAAGTAAGCTTTCACCTTTCTGTAATGTTTTGCTTTTCCCAGCTTAGGGCCACACAGTGATTGCTGCAGCACCCAACACATAGCCAACACCGTGCTGGTTCTGAAACTCATCCGTGTTTGGCAGCAAAAGGACGACAGCAAAAAGGAAGCTTTGGTGTAACTTTGGTCCTCTCGTACAGAATGACAATACTTTTTTATGCAGAAAACAAGGTTGAAGCTATCTCATGAAAGTATATACTAGAAGCATTCATATGCCTTAACTCCAATAGGGCTGCACATTAAACAGCTTCCAGCATGGCAGGATACATTATGTGTTATTAAAACACTAGTATTATCTAACTACATGTTTTGCCTCCCACTGTGCCACCAGACAGCACAAAGTTCACAAAAATTGTCGTTGCTCAATTACAAAATACGGCAACTGAAAGTCGCTGTTCTCTTCAGAACGGGGTTCTTTTTCCTTGAAGAATTAAAGATAAATTTAAATAAAAAGATTCCTCTCCACATAATGACATGTCCTACCATTTTCAGAAGCGTTTCACATTGTAGAAATCTTACACAGAAGTCACGTGACCCACCGTGATATTTTCCAGGTCGAGGTGTTTATTGTGAACAGTTTCACAGAGCCTTCGGATTTTTTCTTTGATCTTGTTCATATCTTTTTCATTGAACAGCTTTGCAGAAGAGTCTTGCTCTAGCTCCAAAAGCCGAATCATTAAATCTAAACTGGCTCTATCTAGATCCATGTTCAAGCGATCTCTACTCAAGATATACATTAAAGCTGCTGTACAAAGAGACAGATTCTTCAACAGAGAGAAAAACAAGACAATCAATAGTATACTTTCCATGAATCAAACCAAAAATTTTAATGACATTTTCTCTCTTTATGTACCAAACATTCCTCATAAAATTTTCACATTTTTAATTATTTGCGCATTAATAAAACATTATTTGTTATATACATTTTAAATATAAATACTGTACAAAATGCATACAAAGTCCAAATCTATGAAAAAAAGCAAAAAAATGGTTGAAAGAGAAAAACTATCTTGACTAGTAAACACCTGCTCCTCCCTAGTTTGTGTTAGTGAATTGGAACATTCACGTCATCCAGAAGTCACAGCTGCGTTTCTGTCACTTAGCTTAGAAGTTAGTCCCGTTGCTATTGACAAGACTGACTTCCAAGGTAAGCGTGCTGAAGACTGAAGCTAGACAGTCCAAAGGAAGTCCGCCTACAGCAAGAGAAGAGAGAATTAAAAGCAGGGCTGTGCCGGAGCGAGGGTGCCCAGTTCAAATCAGACTGAGAGCCACTCTGGCGTTTTTACAATTTACGGCAGCCACGTCACTATGAAAACTGCGTGCCTTTCAACCCACCCACTTAACCCCGTTATTCCCTCTTCTCCCGCCTCTCCGACTCCTTTTCTCTCTCCCTAATCCCGAGCGTCATCTCAGCTGTACATCCCATAGTGCAGGCAGTTCTTCCCTCCTGGGCATCCAAGGCTGCACACACACCCCTCTGCCTCCCCTTTCACACCCTTTCCCCACGCGCAGATCTCTCTGCGTTGCCGTGCTCTGTTACGATCTGCAGCTCACGCTGCCCTGGCATCTCTTTTCTCACCTTACAGGCATCTCTGCACCTCCCCCACTCACTTCTTACCCTTTTCTCTTCCTTCAGTCTCTTCCTGCCATCCCCTCCCCCTCACCTTTATTTCTACCCTCCTCTTCAAGTTCAATGGAAACAGCACAGAAGTCTTTGATTCTGACAGGAAGAACCTACAGACTGGCTGACGCTTGCAGAAGGATTTTCCAGTGTGACTCACTGGCGACAACAGGCTAGAGAAACTGCACCAACTGTTTGCACCAACCACTTCCGAGTTCAGGAAAAAGAGGAGCAATATAATGCAGGTGGTCTCTTCTCTCCATCCCTGCCCCCGCCCCATTATAACAGGTTTGGAAGGGTCTCACAAATGTGAAAAACCACCACAAACAACGGGTACTGAAGTCCACCACACAGCAGTAAATTGCCATCACGGGGCCTCAATCAGCCTGGAAGAGGGGCACATCCGATTATAGAACCTTTTTGCATTCTTAATTTAAATTTTAAACTGAATTAGAAATATGAATTACACATAATTCCATCTCAATAAAATACATTCTCAATCCACCCATTTTGTTTCTGCATGCCTGGCTGACTATACCACAGCTGGCTGACTCTACCACAGGCGGGAGTGGCAGAGGAACCAGCCCCACAATCACCTTCATGACAGCGCACTGCAGAATGCAGGTGTGTAAGTGTATTTTCATTTGGACTCTTCTTAAATGATGGCAGGCAGTCAGGCCACTATTCATCAACGTCCAACTAATTTCATCTGGGATTGTTTTATGTTGTTGTACCACCAAAATGTGTAGGTCACAGGATACGAAGGTGGTGAGCTCCAGAGACAGTAGCCTGACCACCAATACCATGATAAGCAGTACACAAATAAAGCCAAAGCAAACCCAGTTTCAGTCTGCAGGTGATAATCCAATAAATCTTAAAAAAAAAAACATTTTGCTCCAAGACCTCTCTATATAGCAGAGTTTTGAAAAACGGTATTAAGCCCCTCAGACATGCGTACCTGGTGATGCTGCGAGTCATCCAGTGTTTTGAAGACCATAGCTACCATTCCATGTGCTCTCAGGTGCATTCGGAAACTGGGCATGGCACACTTGGTCGCCAGGCTGATAACACTGATCAAAAAAGGGGGTGGGGAACAAGCCATAGCATGTTTCATAATCTGTACTATAACAGAACGAGCTTGTTTAACTTGATCTGTATGTAAGAAATGAGCTTTGAAACTTAAGGTTTGTCCTCTGTTTTCTAAGTTATTGCGTCATCAGCTCAAACGGCACAGCACTCCACTAGCAGGTTATATACTGGTAGAGTCATTTTTATTAATGCTAGCTATAAAACAGTTAAACAATAGGCTCAAAACAGTTAAGAAATTATACAAGCATTAATTAAGCTACCATAATGTGACAGATACTTTTGTTTGTAAAAGAACACTTATTCCATAACTTTTTTTTTGTATATATTCATGAAAGTGCATTTGTGGACCATTTTTTATCACATTCATATTACATTTATACAGTTACTTTCCAAGACAGAGAAGAATTTGATCCTTTCATTTGCATGAGCCACATCTATTATCAATGAAAAGGTCATTTATTTACCCAATGGCATTATTTATTGAAATGTCCTTGATACTGACTGTACTAATCTCACACTATGTAATCTGCTTTAAGTGACATAAATAAAAAACTTTCATGTTATAACCACATTCTTAATATATGCTGAACTCTGCTCTCTTATTAGTTTAGCCTCATCTTTGGAGGAGACCTTGTGACCCAAATCAACAACATTAGAGCAGCAGTTTCAATTTCCTCTTTCCTGGAGGTGAATGGACAGGATTTGGAAATCCAAACACTCCGTTTTTCCCTGTGCCTTCTTCTAATGGCAAAGTATTTCACAGGGCCACCTGTGCACCCATCCCTTGATCTCTCACATGACAGGACTGACACATTACAATGATATAAAGTTCTTTGCAGAAAACAAATCCCTTCCCCCAATTATTCACAACAACCTATTTTGCCAAAAAATCTCTACTGCTAGTAGCCATTTTGGAAAAGAACCTCTTACAGCCCTTTGTTGCGGGGCTGCAAGGGACTTTCAAGATAAAATACTCTCTCTCTGGTTTAACTTCAGATAGGATAGTTGACAAAGGACCCTAGAGAAAATGTCAAACTACCTCTTATTTTGGATTATTTCATCATTGCTAGTTATCAAGTTGTTCGGGCAATCTTGGATTAATGCCATTTTGGCTAGTTGAGAACTGTAAAGAGATGCTGGAAGGGGTTTTTGGAAGTATTTATCAATGCTCCACTGACGGAGGAAAGAACCCTGGCTTCAAAATGAAGTGGCACTGGTCATGCAGGGACGAGGTGGGGGTGGAAAAATGTCTGCTGAAGAATCCTCCAATGCCAAACATCCCCATCTGAGTAAAAGTGGTTCCTCTGCACTAAGTTGCAAAGGAGCAAGTGGCTTATCCATTTGACACATGAATGGACATACTTCTGCTCTCCCCTCCTAATGGTGCGATTCTGCAAAATCCACATGCACTAAAATGCCTCTCGACAGTTAAGAATGTTATGAAATCACTATTCAGGATGTGAAATCTCTTACCTAAGGCAACGGGTGTTTAGGGGCTGATTGCTCTTCAGTCCACTTAACAAGTATTCAATATCGTCTGTGAACTCTTGATTTTCTCCAAATTCCACTACATCATTGAAGTGTTTGACGTGTTGAACAACTGTGTATAACTGGAAGACAACGGTTTAAAGCATGGCATTCACTTACTAGCCCATGCATTTAAGAAAGCAGCTTTTCCTTGTAACATCAAAATTTGTTAACGAGCATTTTTCTTTAGTCTGACATTAGTTCTGCTTTTAATTTACATTACTAAATAATGCCTTTCATCAAATACATTCCGGGGGAATTGGTATGTATTCCACTTACTTCTTTGTCTTCTTTCCTACATTTCAAAGCAGTTACTATCTCTTGATAGGGCTGAGTAGGCAACGTCACCGTTTTTATCACTTTGGGAGGTGGTGCAGGAGCTTTAAACACACCGTCATCTTTATGAATTGCCTCCTTTGAAGACAGCCTTACCTATGGATAAGAAGTGCTGCAATGGGTATATGCTTAAGCATTAAGCACCAAATAAAGAACAGGATGTTACGTGTGTATGCTGCATTCAGCCCTGTTCAAAGGTACAGCCTCATCTCCTTGAAGGTGAAAATTAGATCAGAAATTGCACTTTGTACAGCATAACATTTATTGTTTTTTAAAAGGCCCCAAATGAAAAGGACTGTAAAATATACCCAGTTCAGCTTAAGAATGAAAATTGAGGCTAAGGGAACCATTACTGAGTTTCAAAAAACATTTTAGCTTCCCTCCACTTTTACTTCTCAGAAGTTCTATCCATGCCAAGATTGTCATTCAATCATCTAAAACATTCTTTCCCTGAGAGCAGTTTTACCTTTCTATACAGCCAAGAAAAAAAATACAACGACAATTCTCATCTCTAGCCATCTTAAATGAGTATTCTAACAAATACAGATTTTCAGGAACATGTTTCATGCTCTCTTTGGCTCATGGAAACCTTGAAACATTAAACATTGGGCAGGGTGGTAAAGTCCGTCTGCTCCGTCACAGTACTAAACACATATTGCAGCTGGTATCGGACACTTCCTTTGCCCTGACACACATTTTATGTACACTCAACTCCACCCTACAGCCAAACCACCCAACAGGTTGGCTCCAGACTAAGTTTCCCACTGACAGAAGCCACTTCTGCCAGAGGAACAGACGAGCCCTTTCTGCCCCGACCCAAAATGCTGCTGCTGCTGCTGCTGCTGAGGGACTGGGGACCCTTGGGAATGGCAGGAGGGGGCAAATCTGGGCTCTTCAGCAGGAAGGGGAAATTGGTGGAAATCACACCTCCCCTCCCATTAGAAGAACACGTAGTGACAACCTATTAATTTAAGATGGGGATATGAGTATTATAGTATACTTGTCTAAAGAGGGTTCAGCTTTGTACTGGGGTTTATAATCGCCTCTTCAAACATAAGGAAATTTCCTACACAGGCTGCGCTTTCATATTGGAAGCAGCATATAAACTCCTTAATTTAGCGTAAAGGGGGAATACTCACTGGGACGCTTGGATTTTTCAACACTTGGGGTATTGGAAGAGCCTCAGATTCTGGCTGGTTCCAGTGTCTGGCATTGTACACTGCTTTTGTTGGAGACTGCAAAGCAGAACAGATGATTATTTAAGCACAGCCATCTCATCACTTATAATCAGTAAACCATTTTCAAAGCAATAACATTTCAAAGCAATGTAATTTACATAATCCATTTGTTCTTCCTCAAAACATTTCATGGGTGTTTTCAATTTTAAAATCACCTTCCAATGTTTTACTGCAGTAATCATGTTTTACTTTTTTAAATTAAAAAACAAACCATCAGTGACACTCTCTTCTTTCACTGAAATGGAAAAGCACACTTTAGTTACAACAGATTGCACCCAAAGGTCATTTCTTCCGGGAGGGAGGGGGGGAGGAGGGTTTGGCTTCTGCTGGTTCTCCCCTCCCACTGCACAGCTCAAGGCAGTTCTTGAGAATCCCACCCCCCCCCCCCGCCCCACGCCCCGGGCACAGCAGTTCAGGTCACTCACTGGGCTGCACTCCGTGTGGAGAAAACCCACGCCCTGCCCTCCTCCGGTAGGGCCGAGGTACAAAGGTGGAAAAACAATTGCTGGGATCAGCCTATTACATCTGGTCCTGCATACGCAAGACGTGAGAATCATAGCTTTTTAAGAAAAACAACACAGCTTCTAATTCTAAGTTTTCTTAGTTTTCTAGAAAAAACTCATCATAAACAGTAAATGCATGACTCTAAATGGAAAATAAGCTTTAGAAAGTTTAGAGTTTATCATACTCTGACACAAGTATTATTTAAAAAACACATGTTGTTAATATGGCATTGTCTGAAAGGTTTAAAATGCGACCGTGTCACTTCAGTGAGGGAGAGACCAGAAATGACAGCTAAGGTTTTTAGCCAGCCATTATTTGTGACTGCTTCCTTCTGGGAGAAGGAAAAGTTCTCCCGATGCTTAGAAGAGATCCCTGCTAGGGATCAGCTCAGGATCCTGATGGTGTTCTGCCACCTTCTGGGCAAGGGTCACTGGAGGTGTGTGTGTGTGTGTGTGTGTGTGGGAGGGGGCAGTTGTGAATTTCCTGCATTTCCTTCCAACCCTCTGAGTCTACGATTTATCTCCCCCAAACTGCAGTTCAAATGAAAGAACCAAGAAACTGTGCACTAGTCAACAAACGATCCAGTCATTCACCACTGGTGAGCAGATTTATGGATACCCACCACTAATCAAGGTTATGTAAAAAAGAAAAATCCTCACTACACACAGGTGTCACTAACAAGCCTTTAAAAATACCTGTAAGAACAACGGCTAAAATCACACACACAGCTTGTATTATATTGTGAACATGTGGCAGCAACACTGCCACATGTTCACAACAAGGCAATGCACCCCAGGAGTCCTTTTAAAAAACTCTTCCAGTGTAAAAACTTATTCAAAAACCTATTAATTCAGGGTAGACCTGTTTCCACAGTTCTTCACAAACCTGACCCTTCTCTTTTCATGTTTATTTCCTGTTAACTTATGCTAATTGCTTGCTATCTGAAATGGGGGCTGGGCAGTTTACATCATATCCTATTGCAACATACACAGCGTCAATCACAATTAAGTAAAATGTGTTCTGTATAACTCATTCTCTCCTGCATCAATGTTTCTTACCCGATAAACAATCATTAGCCTGTTCACACGAACAGCACGTCAAATTATTGGTTTCCTTATGATGTTCAGTTTGTACCCAGTTGTTGGGTGGGTGGGTGGGGCGGTTTACAGGGAATTTCAACCACTATCGTTGTCTGCACACCCAGCCCTGCATGAAAGGAAGTGATATGGCAGAATGCTCTTCCCCTGCTCCTGCACCCGCAGCTTAACAGAAGCACCAGTAAAGCAACAGCAGGCCCATTTCAGAATTACTACTTACCCTCTTTGGTCCACTAAATATCTTTCGGGTGTTTTCTTTAGATTTATCACCTTGTGGGTTTGTGGATTTCTTATTGCTTTCAGAAACAGTAGATGAATCTTCTGTAAAATCCAACAGCTCTGCAAGAGTATGGACAAGATGTAATGTTACTGCAATGTTTCAAGTGTGCTTCAAGAGGCAGAAGTCACAGTTACGGAAGGTGAAACGTTTCAAACGCACTTGGGGACTGAATTCAGACTGCGTAGAAAACCTAAAGAGCAACGCTTTGAAGAATGGACACCAGTTGTGCAGCACAAAGGGCCATCTATTTCATGTAACCTGAAGGATAAGAATCCCCTCCCTCCCGCCCCCAGAATCACACTGCCCTGCAGTCTGAGGGGGAGAACACAGCCCTCCCCCAAATTACAATGTGAGTGGATTATGTAAAGTTTTGCTGGAAAGATTAAGAAAATATGGGATTGACACATCATAATCCTCTTGTAAGTAAAGCTCTGCACAAAGCTGCACAGGACAGCCAAAGCTAATAACTGAAAAATTATTCAACATTTGTTCTTAAGAAAAATAAAAATATTCATCTGAAAGATTAAGTGAGGCTGCAAGGTACAGGCCCGCCACAAATCATCATGCTGCAAAAGCACACCTGTATATTCAGAGTTGAATAAAACAGCATATAAAACTGAAAATACAACAGCAACGTCAGTTAACTGACGAGACGGCACGGCTGGGCTTGAACTAGAAATGACTGATGTCGTCCAGGGAATCCACGCAGCAGCAGCAGCAGCAGCAGCAGCAGGAGGCAACTGCTCCACTGAACCACTTCGCTCATTCACACATGCACAGAATATTAGTTGGTCATTACTGGACCTCCCTCCCTTTCAAGGACCTCAGGCATCATCTGGATTTATTTGTGGAAACAAGCATTTAAAAAATAAATAAAAAGTATTTAATTTTAAAAACGAACCAAATTTTATACCAGTGCAAGTTTTCATGAACATAAAAAGTCCACTTCTTCAGACACGCTGGGAAAAAAGCAGGCTCTAATCCACAACTGTTAACGCTAGAATGAAAAGTTATTGATTTTAAGGTACCACGAAGCTCCTGTTTGTTCCTGCTGCAACATCCTTTCAAAAATGACTGCCACCAACTACACAATATGCAAGAATATTTCTAAGTTACATTTCCTTGAAAGCTAGGGCAAAGGCATATTCTAGTGCTTAAACGAAGGGTAACTGCAGACATTTAAGAAATAATTTTATTACTGTCAGTTTCACAAATGGTTGCACATATAAAAGATATTTCAAGATACGTCTTATTGAGAAAACATTATAGCAAATTAAGACAGAGATCCACAAACAGTGCTGCTGCTCAATAGTCAAGCAGTAATTTGCAATCACTACTGACCATTTTCCTCATCCACAAATGCCAGAGAACTCAGAGAAAGGAAGACGTGTCTTATGTCACACTAGGCTTTGGAGCAGACAGAAGCAAGAATTCTCCACACTGCTTCTCATTACTCCGACGTTAAGCCACATGACATATGAAACCCTTCCACACCTCTCCTGGCTGGGAGGCATTTCCCTGCTGACTCCAGAGGAGTCTTATGTGGCACCCCATCTGTGGCCTTCACCTCAGTGTCACAAGTGGATTTTTGGAGCCCTGCATAAGAACAAACAAAACCATGTACATGTGATTGTCATAAAAAGACATAAACAGCCTCAAACAATATATTGTCGAGGGCTTTCACGGCCGGAGAACGATGGTTGTTGTGGACTGCGACACTGAGAGATCTCTGTCTTTTGGTGCTACACCTCTGAAGATGCCAGCCACAGCTGCTGGCGAAACGTCAGGAACTACAGTGCCAAGACCAGGGCTATACAGCCCGGAAAACCCACAACAACCATAGCCCCAAACAAGTTAGTAGATCAAACAGATATATAAACAAGATGGAATCTTCATAAAAGCTGTAATTAACTGCATTTATAATAGGGGGAAAGCTGACATATACCTAATGAGAACAGCCTCTAATATACTGAAATTAACTGTTCTTATTGCAGAGATTACAATGGAAAATACATCGGAAATAATATATGGAGTCTTCAGACCGTTCTCTTCCTCAGGCCTGCTGTAAGTTGAAGGATGGCTTTTAAAGCCCAGGACTATTGGCACGGCACATGAACAAGGGAGGTAGGGCAAGGAACAGAGTGTTGGTCTGGGGTGACAAGTAGGGCGATATGCTGGTGTACACCATTTGTTCAATCTCCAGCTACCAAAACAGATGAGAGTAGAATGGTTCTTGTTGACTCTCCCACTCACTTCAACCTTGATGATGTGAAATGACAGCTCAGAAAAAAACAAGACCTCATTAATTCCTGACTTACTTCTAGCACAATGTGTAGACTTGGCATGCATGACTAAAACCTGGCTGGAGGAAGCAGATAATACCACCTTATCCCCACTAGCCCCAGCTGAATCTGCAGTCCTCGACCAAACCCAAACTGAAGGATGGGGGGGGGGGGCGCTAGTATCCTTCATTTGTCTTTCTCCTTTGGTAGATGCCAGATACAGACAGGGAACAACACTGATTGCATGTATTTTGTGGTGGACACCAGGAGCAGGTTGGCATTCCAGCTAGTTTATTATCTGCCTGGCTTACCAGCAAGCAACTTAACTGACCTCCATTGATATTGGGTGAAAATCATCCACCCCACACATGTAAATATAGTCACTGTTCATCTATAGCTGTTATGGCCATTGTGTTGCAAATCAGCCCTCTTAGATGGGCTAAATGTGGGATATGAAGCACGGACAAACCCCAGTTCTTTTACCTGGTGTATTTGCCTTCTTTTGCCAACATTATTTAAATTAGTGTCGGAAAATTTTCCAGTTACATTTCCCCAGGAACACCCACTGTCAAGTTACAGTGAAAGGGGCACCTGGCCTAGTGCTAAATACCCCCCCCCCCGCACACACACCCCGCGCAGTACTTTTACCATCAATGCAGTGGCTGCTGGCTTGTTGTCCAAGTTCAGAACTCCATGATTATCACAGAACAAGCCCAGGTTATTATGGCCAATGCATGAAACATAAGCTGGATCTATTTTTCTATACCAAGCAGGTTTCTGGCAATCTGCCGAAAGACCAGAAATAAATCTTGATTGGCTCAAGGCACTCTAATTCTATGCCTCCCTCTTCTACCGTGGCAGAACCAGATCAGAACCGTGAGACTCTGGAAACTAACCGATCCAACTGGTGTCAAGAATGCTCTATGGGATTTTGAGAGCCTCACCGTTGATTCTGCAGAGCCCCAGTAAGAGTGACAAATAACCGGCTCTGTGGCCAGTTACAGCAGGGACACATCCTCCCTTGGTCTCCCTTGGAGTTCCAGCTCCCTGATTTACTGAGGAGCAGAAGAGAACTGAGAGGTGTCTGGAGCCGTAAAATAAGGGGTACTCTGTGGTTCACCGGGGGGGGGGGGTGCATTTAGAAAAGCATCTCAGGTTCACAAAGCAGCCATCCAGCCATCCTGGAGGGTCCCAAAAAGGGCCTCCCCTGACGCTGCCTCTGCTACAGCAGCCCATAAAGTTCACCTGAAAGCCTATGAGCTAGTGGCTATCCTGGCAACTCCCCTGGCCAGTATATCGTGAATCTTGGCTAGCCAAAGTTGTGTATAGTTTGATTCCCAGGGCAGGACCTGTGGAGGATTCGGCCATCCATGTCATGACTAGGGATTTTTCCGGCTATCTTAAACGGTGAAGGAGCTGCCTTAAAAAGAATTGTGTAACCAAAAATCTGTGATACAACCCAATTCCCACTTTCCAACGCTCATTTAAAGTCACTAGGTTTGCAAGTAATCTGATTAACTCCATTATTCCTTTAGGACATCCCCTTTTCTGCCCACCGTAAGATGCAGGAAAAATGTATTTGCTTAAACGTTAAAACAGACAGTCTTAGCAGTGAAGGATAATGTTTAGCATAAGGTTAATTATCTCTAAAACACGCATACGTCAGTTACTGCTCAAACAATAGTTAGCCATTTAAGCAAACTGTAACAAAGAAAAAAGATTATTGTAGATGAACAGCCTGGTCAGTTAGGAATGAACACAAATAGCAACTGCAGGAAATATCTTTATTGTGTGTGTAAAGTACTGTCAAGTTGCAGCTGACTTTGGCAAAAAGGGTCAACTTGAGCAGGCGGGACGGAAGCACAAAGTTCTTCAAGATCTCTGCTTTTCCAACCAGCAGCACTTCCATCTTGTCTGTGTTCAAATTAGTTTGCTTTCAGCTAACTGACAACAGCGGTCAAGCAGTGTGACTCAGTACCCCTACAGCATCACCAGGGGACTCGCAGACCAAGATACAGAGCTGGGTGTCATCTGTATATCCATGGCATCCCATTCCATAGGTACAGATGAGTTCTAAAGGCTTTACATAGCGGTTGAGTAACATGGGGGATAAGAATGCGCCTTGTGGAACCCCACACATTAATTCCTACACTGAGGAAAGCTGGTCTCCAAGAGCAACCCTTTCCGTTCGCCCCAAGACCAGTCCAAGACACATCCTGATACTGACATCTGTGTCCAAATGCCTCAGCAGGACGGTATGGTCTACTGTGTCAAAGGCTGCAGGCAGGTCCAGAATGGGCAAGGAGGCAGAGTACAACTAGGGGCCTCCAGAGATGCTAGGATTCTGTCAATATCTGTCACTGCGACTAGGTCAAACTGGTTCAGAAACAAGCCAGATACTGCATTAAGCATCACTGCTACCTCGCCTCTATTACAGGTAGTATCAAGATCAGAGCATATCCGAGCATATTTTATCAGCAAAAACCTTTGTAAAGGTGTCACAGCTAATTGTTCTTGAACCAGCAAAGGGTCAAATATGCAAACTATAAATGATGCATCTTATGATCAGTAAAAGAGGTTTAGATTTGGCAGAAAAGTAAACACTGCATATATTGTCGAAGGCTTTCACAGCCGGAGAACAATGGTTGTTGTGGATTTTCCGGGCTGTATAGCTGGTCAATGCCAAGACCACGGCTATACAGCCCAGAAAATCCACAACAACCACTGCATATATTATTCCCCATATTTCCATTTTTCTATCCAAAAGTAGGGGGGAAATTGTGTTTTTTCTTTGGCTTCAAAATTCCCACAAATTTTACATCTTTACTAAAGATACTGAGTAACCAAAGAGCAACATTCACAAATAACAATGTGATTCATGTTCTTTTTAGTTATACTTTCCTCAGTAATTTAACTCAACAAGACATTTTTAATTCTAGAGGCTGCTACAACGTCCACGATGGATCAACAAGGCACATCTCCTGTTGCCTATTTCTGCCTCAACAGGGTGGCACAGTCTTCCGAGTCGAAGGCTGCAGCAGATCCAGGAGGAGCAACAATGAAGCATGGCCTTGTGTACACTCAGGCAGAGGTCATCCGCTAGAGCCACCAGAGCCGTCTCTGTCCCACAGCCTGGCTTAAAAGGTCCAAAGCACAAGTGTTGTCCAAGAAAGCCTGGAGTTGGTCAGCTACAGCTCTAACCCCTTTGCCCAAAAAGGGCAGATTAGAGACAAGGTGATAGCTGGTTACATCATTTTTGTCTAAGGATGTTTTTTTTTAAGTAGTGGGCGATGACCGCCTCTTTGAGAGAAGGTTCCTAGAGTTAGTGACTGATTTATGACAGACATCAAGGACTCCTTTATGTGGTCTTTACAAGAGTTCAGTAGCCAGGGTGGGCAAGGATCCAGCGTACAAGTTGTGGCCTTCATAGATGCTAGAATTCTGTCACTATCTATCACTGTGACTGGGTCAAAATGATTCAGAAACAGACCAGATGGTGTATTAAGCACAACTTTGCAAAGGTGTCACAGCTAATTCTTTCTTCTTGAACCAGCAAAGGTTCAGATTTAATGGTTAAAAGATGTCAAGATAGAAATAAATAAAATGATAATTCTGCTTAGTTTATTTTTCAGGTTCTTTCAGAGAAACAAAAAGGAGAGACGAGCGTTAATTCTGAAAAGACTATGTGGAATCAAGACTCATCTTTGTTGTGCTCAATCTCTGCCAGTTATTCACCTTAATTTTCTTCTACACTGTGATTAATTCAGGTTGCTAAAGGATTTATAACCTGTTTGTCCTGTCTGCCTTGCTTTTCAGGCGTTTCACGTGCTTTACTCCTAGGGAGTCACACTGTGGGCTGCCCATTGACATGATTTCGGCAAGGCTTCGCTTTTGGGGAACAGGCATCCAGTGAATGAAATTATGACAGCCACTTCATTGGTTTCTCATGGTCAGATTGAAGAACTCCAATGAAATCAGTATCAAATAATTACACTGTGATCCAAAGAATATCTTCAAGCCCTCTTTCGTTGCTTTGAATTACTTCAGACCCTGTAAGGTTACCCAGATATACTTCATCCTTTATATTCAGTGTATTTATATACTGCAACTTAATTTTTAAAATAGAGCTAGCTATTTTATTCAAATCTCAAAATTTCATCTGAAGCTAATATATAAAATATATTTAAAACCACTGAAATATTCAAAGCAGCATTAAAGCAAGTATGAAGAGCAGTACAACTGATTTAAAAGGCAGCAACAAAAGTACATATAGCTCACCTTAACAAAACAAAGGTTTATAATAGTTAAAAATATAGAGTTTAAATATCTCAGAAATAATAAAATGCCAAATATAGTAGAAACAAGAGCCATAGTAATCAACTGGGAAAGACCTGGGCAAAAATGTCTTAATACGGTGCCAGAAAGGCATCTATCAGCAGGATATGGGCATATCTCTCCATAGAAGTGGCACCACAATCAAAATGGTAATCTTTAGTAGCCACCCAACTCCCTTCTGAAGGTGAGGGAACACAAAGCAGGGCCTGCGGATATATTATCAAGCCACACATGATGCAAACAAAGATTCTTTTTACAATGTGTGGGATTCTTCAGGTTGTTTCAGGGTCTGTTTCCAGATTTCTGTTTCCTAAGCCATTTTAACAGCAGCAGAGAGGGAGGGATGTTTGAATGTCAATTATTTTTTCATTTGCGTGCTTCAAGTTATTTCTGAATTTATTTAATATTGCATATTTTAACGTGTTAAAGGATATGATTCATTTCCTCATATCCACCATTAGACACCTAATAGTTGCATTGTCTTGATTTTTTTTTCCAGAAAGGCAAAGGCAATTACTATGTGAATTCAGAATTCACAAGTTCAAGAGCTTTGATCTCCAAGACAGCCCAACATACAGTACATTGGGTAATCAAGATCCTACTATTTTGATGAGACTTCGTATCTTTTGAAGCCTTGCAGCCATAGATGTGAAGTAAAGAACCAGGAACAGGAGAATAACTTTCCAGGTAGGATGTCTATTTAAATCATAGATCCAGAGGATCCAGAGGATATTTAAATCATCAAGGTTGGTCATACTAAACAGCAGGTCAGGGTGGATAAAAATCAATGATTTTTTTAAAAAAATCAAAAAAATCGGATTTTTTTAATTTAAATCGGATTTTTTTTTATTTAAATTGGATTTTTTTAAATAAAATGCTTTTTGAGGAAAATATATTACCATTCAAAGGTTATTCCATCATGAAATAAAGATTAGTTTTTAATTATGTAGAATAAGGCTGTATATGATTAATTTTTTTTGGTAAATAAATTCCATTAATTCATTCACAATGTCATGCTCTTCCAGAGGTTTTTGTAAGATTATTGGGCAGTTTCTCTGCCTACACGATATTATCACAGATGCTTGGTTTTGCAGTTCTCAAAACTGAATTTGTGTCAGCTCAGCAGAGATCACATGCCTCTTCTTCACAGCAAAAATGTTATAACATGAACAGAGTTGAGAAAAAGACCTTAATCCTATTGTTCTACAAACCTATGAAGACAGAATCAACCCCTCCAGTGCTAAGTTTCAAGAAGTTCAGTGAATAGAAACAATATTTTTCTGATTGTTTGGAGTGGAATAGATCTGCACAAGAAGAAACTAAGTGTGAGGAGGGAGGGGCAAGCAGTACAAAATGAAAGTGAAACTTTTTGAGCACAATACTGCACAAGTCTTTGGATCTTTTGTGTGTATGACCTGAGGTTTATCACATTCTTTCCTTGGAGGAAAAAACCTATAATGGCAGCAGGCCATAAAAGAGACCCAGTTTGGGAATACTTTAATGAAGTTCCTTTACCTATCGGTAAGGCAGGCATCTACTTGCATATTAAAGTTATACCAGCAAGAATTGGTCTTTATGTAGAAAACTATGATTTAAATCAAGCCTTAATGACTAGTGATTTAAATCAGTTTGATTTAAATCAAATCCACCCTGCAGCAGGTTCAGCAATAATTTAAGCAGGTAGACTCTCTTACAGATTAAAGAATTCCTTCCTGTACCACTCAAGAAAATAATGCGGTGCTATATTCTATAGGGCAATGGGATACATGTCAAGGTACACTGAAGCAGGTAAGAGAGACAGTGTATTCATGAAACTGCTGCTGAGTAACTCGTGTTGACCAACCATTAAAATGGAACTAAAAATCATCAACTAATTTTTAAAAGGTAAGTAATTTCCATTCAGTTGATATTAAAGTTATTAAAGAAAATTTAACTGAATGACCAAATCATGTCCTGTTTGGAAAATAAATAGGTCAGTTCCATCTATCACATGGAGCAGTTTAGAAAAAGCACAATTAAACTCACTGTTTCTATGAGTAACATACTAATTTCACATTTTCATTCTGTAATTGATGACATTATTTACTCATTAAATAATAAGTCCTTCTATCCTAGTTCCCCAATGTAGAATAATAAATTTTACACTTCAGTAACAAGCAATATAGATAATCATGTAGCCCTGTTGTATAGTGTAACAAATCAAGTTTTAAAGCTCTTTTCTGTAATCAATGTTTGAAGAGCTTTTTAGGGAAAACAATGCTGATATCTTAGAACTTAACAAAAGCACCTAACTTATGTTTCTCCCAACCATTTTTGATACTTAACAGCAACTTGAGAGTGTAATCTAAACACCAACAGTAACCACTTTAGTTAAATATTTAAAGGAAATGAGCTTTGAAATGGATTCCACCAACGTATCAAGTTTGATAAAATTACTATTTGCTTATTTTTTAAGATGTTAGTTGTTATCTGAGAAGAAATATCTCGACTTCATTGCGGGCTTAAAAATCAAGCTCAGTTTGGAAAGGAGTAAAAAGAGAGGGATAAGAATAAGAAGAACGTGCCACGGCCACCTCTTCCACAGGGCCTTCTAGGCAGGGGCAGGAGTGGTTGGTCACTGCCTTCCTCTGCGTAACAACCACCATTTTACTTGGTGGAATCTCATCCCCCTGTTAACCATGGCCAACCCTGCTCAGCTCCCAAACTCTGATGAACTCAGGCCAAACTGGGATAAAGCCTTTCCAAATTTCAAGCAATCTTCTCCCCTTCAAAAAGCCAAGCCCTTGCAAGACATCCATCATAAAAGAGGCAAACATGCTTTACCAATTCCATCGTGTTTATGCAAATCATATTTGAATGTGATTCACAAGGCAGAGCAAGCAACCGGCTTTTATATAGCCCCACGAACTGAGAGGGTACTATATTTTTTCTAAGTAACTAGAACTACATAAAAGTGAAGGTAGCAGAGACAAAAAGTTCTCTGCCTTTCCAATAAAAGATATTTCTGAAGGCAGAGCGAGGTGACCACTTGCTGTGTGGCTGCGGCTCAACGTAATCAAGCAAAAGCTCTAGCCAGACCCTCAGTCCTGCAGCTACGAGGATGCAGGCAGTTGTAGTCATTACACGGGATGACTTTAAGCAGCAACTGCGTGGCAAATGATTATTTATCATAGCCCTGATGGGATGCAGACCAAGAACACTTCTGCCTTCAGCATCTCCCTCTAAACTACATTTGAGGATAATGATTTAAGCTGCAGAGAGAGTGAGAGAGAGAGCAAGAGAAAGAGAGAGCGAGAGAGAGAGAGGGGAGATCTGAAAATAGTTTCCTTCACTTCAGCATCCCAGTGCCCGTGGAGATACCTAGTTCAGGATTTAAAGTTTACAAATCATGACATATCTCAATAAGGCTATTTTCCACCCTAATACAAAATACATTTTTACATTAAGAAACATGTTTTTCACATTAGCTAGAATCAGAAAAGTGATTTGACAGGTGGTTATCTGTTAAACTGTGAAACTCGGGTCTCAAGTTAGCATTACCTGGGTTAGCGCTTGACTGGCTGTCCTGTGAATAGTTCTCGCTATCATCAGAACCCAACTGGAGCAAGGAAGAAGATGGTGCTGCTCTGCTTCTTTTTTTATTAACTTTCCTTTCTAACAGCCGGTCTTCGTCATCATCCTCACTTTCACTTAAGTCATCAAAACCAAAATATTTAATTTTATAGTTTGAGCTTCCAGAGGTTCTAGAGCCTCCTTCACCATCCCCTCCTTCATCGTCATCATCAAACCCAAAGAATTCCAATTTCACATCTTTTTTGGATTTGATATTGCTAGGTCGAAATCTGGTTGTAGTCTTGGTTGTAGCCATGTCAGCTTTCTTTCTGAGACGTCCTGCTTCTCCCAAGTCAGTAGGCGCAGCTGTGGCAAATTCATCTATACGCTCCATAGTATCTTGTATAGTAACGTTACAAACTGATAAGCACGATGGATGAAGAACAGTGTAGTCTCTAGTCCGTCCTCTAAAACTGGTCCCACTACTTAAAGTCACCTTTCTTACGGGGTTTGGACCATCAGTATTTGAATCACTGTTTGCTTTGGCAAGAGGTTGAATGGTGCCATCCAGCAGCTTGTCAAAATTTGTCGTCCCCTGTGATTTTGTTTTGTTGGATCTACAATATGTCCGACAATTGCTAGGCCTGAGAACAGTTTGCATCAGTTCTTCGCTAACAGCTTCCCTTGGACTTTCAATTTCTTCTTTGACTTGATCTTCATCCTTTATTTTTATCTCTGAAATTGGTTCATTATCAAAACCGATCAGATATTCTCCTCTTCGAGTGTCCTCATTCTCATCTTCCCATTCATAGAAGCCAGTTATTAATGATCCTCTTGTATGTGACGGTTCTGACGGAGAGTCTTTCTTCCTAACGTGGGAGTCCCAAGAATCATGAGCATCCTTGATTTCAATGTTGTACCCAGAGAGTTCGACAGTTTGAACGTCATTGTCTTCAGCGTTCTTATGGATGAAGTGACTGTTCTCATTATCCTCGATGAAATTCTGTACTTTGTCTGCAAAAAAAAGAGACCAAAACAAGTAAATATAACTCATGCTGGAAAGGCTGAAACCTGGCAGCTAACAGTTCATTTATTTATGAAGCAGTGAACATTGAAATGGTCAGGAAGTGCTCAGCTGCGTCTGCAGCCTATGCATTAAGCCTGAGCACATTACTTTTACTATAGAGTACTATAACCACTTCAAATGTTCGTCAGAAAAGTGGGATACAAATGTTTTAAATAAATACTACATCAACACAACACAAGGTAATCATCAAACCAAGACCCAAACATGTCCTTTTCCCTGTATGGAATCAGCACCAACAACTGTGTAACAGGATACTTCCACCCGGTGCTGAGGCAGCTTCCCTTCCTCCTTGGACTTCCTCACCAGTTCCTTGGAGGACTACAGCTTCACCAGGATGTGTGTGGCATTGTGTGTTATTGACGCCTAAATTCCAGCATCTTATGATGTCTTTGCATGTGCAGGCATCACACAGAAGATTGGGGAGGGGGGGGGATCTGGGAATCTAAGCCTCACCCCCCATCAGGTTTTTCTGCAAACCTGAGTTTTCCTGGGCTTTCAGAAGCCATGAGATCTGTGGCTGACCCCACTGAGCTGATTTAGCTATCTGCACAGGGGGCAGCCCTTCATAAACATATTGTAATTGAGGACTGAATCAAGGTATCTGATGGAGCTAAGGCCCAATAGCAAGGCAAGAAAGAATTCTGCTAATGTGGCTACCCAATAGAAATGCTACAGCTCAAGTGTCCTCCTGACATATGCAGGTCGGTGAGCAGAAATTCACATACTTTCAGCATTCACTGTAAATGCAACCTGTCCATTTACACCAGCAGCTTTCAACGCAGGGGTTGGGACTCTCTGGTGGGCTGCAGAGTTCCACATGGTGGGCAATGAACCCCTATAAAGCAGCCATTTGATCTGACTTTTTGGTAGGGCCTGCTGCTAGTGTGGATATACATGGAGGAAATGGGCAGTATGCCTCCTGCCTATCTTTGCCTCCACACTGCAAGGAGCAGCAGGATCACTCAAGAGCAGAGGGGACTTCTCTTTAGTCAGGTTCAGAGATTCCCGCCCAACTCTCCCTCATCTTTCCTCTTCCCACAGCTTGGTCTTTCAATGCTTCATATGCACCTCTTGGATGGAGTCACTCTTCCTCACCAGCAAGGTCATAACTGTGTCTTTTTCTCTTTCTGTCATGTGGCATCATCCGCCTTCATGTCACGTAGTGAGAGTTCTATGCCACCTGGGTGTTAAAAGTGGATCCCGGGTCTAGAAAGCTTGAAGACTGCTATATTATCTTAGTGGGTGGTCTTGTCCTTCCAAATTAATGAAACTGTGTAAGTTGGGAAATCACCACATAGCAATTGCAGCAAGAGAGCCTAGAAGACCTGGGTTTTAAATGTGTACTCAGCCATGGCCAGCAGGGAGGCATCCAGTGTACCAGAAATGTATTTAATTGCCAATGATGGCTTGTACTGGCTTGTTTGAACCATCCTGACCTAAATTATTCCCACGCAAGACCTGCAGTTTCTGCAGCACTCAAGCTGTCACTACGTGATACAAGAAGCCAGATGTGCTGGAGGGAGGATGACAGGAAGACATTCTGACAAACAAGGTGCCAATGTTCACAGTTGTATTATCCACGGTTTCAAGCTGCATTTCTTGTGAACCAGAGCCTTGTTTGCCTGCCTCTCCCTACCCCTTCCTATGGCCAGACTTTCAATAGCAAGAGACTGTGGGTTTTCTTTCAATTTGCACTGTTATCTCTTAGGAAAGTATAGCAGTAAAGAAAAAAAGGCCTCAAACTATTGTATTACTGGGTAAGCTAAAATGATTTTCAATACCGGCAAGTAGGGGTGTGCGCTTCAGGTTTCTGATTTGGATTTTTCACCTGAATCGGGCTCAATTTGGGTAGATTTGGTATTCCCGAATCAGCCCCAGCATCACTGAGTCTATTCGGAAATACCGAAACAAAGCTTTCCAAAGCGCTTTGTAATACTTCGGAAAGCTTTGTGTAGAGCAGCAGCAGCCGCAGCACTTTTCTTGCCATTTGCAAACTATAAGAAAAGAGCTGATTTGAGCTTCCTGGCTGCTTTTACCCAATGGGAGGGGAGAGGAGGGGGTTGTAGTGACTCACTACAGCCCACATCCTCCCCCCTTCCACTGGGTAAAAACAGGTGGAAAGCTCAAAAAAGCAGCACTTTTCCTGCCATTTGTAAACGGCAAGAAAAATGCTGTTTTCAAGCTCCCCCCTCCCATTGGGTGAAAAAAGGTGGCAGGGGAACCTCGAAGCAACACTTTTCTGGCCGTTTGTATATGGCAAGAAAAGTGCTGCTATGAGCTTCAGTGTGCTCCATAAAGATTCAGGTTTTTTTTACTCCCTCCCATCAGGTAAAAAATCTGTATCTTTACGAAACACACCAAAGCAGTTTAAATAGCCAAATCCCAAAGCATCTTGCTACTTTGGGATTTGGGTTATTCCGGATTGTTTTACTGCTTCGGGTAAACCTGACGGGGGAAACCTCAATCTTTTTCAGGTGCACGCCCCTACCGGCAAGTACTGAATTTCACAGAGTAAAACTAAAATTATAAATTAAATACTTGATCTGATATATAATCAGTCACAGAATCACAGAGTTAGAAGAGACCATACAGACCTTCTAGTCCAACCTCCTGTCCAATGCAGGAAGGGCCTAATGCATCCCTGACAAATATTCATCCAGCCTCTTCTTGAAAACTGCCAGTGAAGAGTTTCTCCTTCCACACCCAACAGCGGTCCAATTGCCTCTTTTACCTTGCGTTTGCTTCTTACATATCTGTAGAAGTTTTTCTTATTGTAGCGAGCCCCCCTGGCCAGACCCAGCTCATATTGAGCTTTGGCTTCTCTGATGGCTGATCTACAGTATCTAGTAACACTCGTATATTCCTCTTTAGAGGTCTGTCCTCCTCGCCATTTCCTTTTTCTCCCTTAGCTTATTCTGGAGCTCTCTGTTCATCCACATCGGTTTCTTGGAGCCCTTACCATGTTTCTGTCTTGCTGGAATAGTGAGGGCTTGAGCTTGCAAAAACTCATGTTTGAGAAGAGCCCACCCTTCACTCGCTCCTTTCCCTTCCAGCACACTCCCCCATGGAATGACTCTCATCAAGCCTCTGAGTTCACTGAAGTCGGCCCTATGAAAATCTAACCTATGAGTCTGGCTACGAACTTCCTTGGACTCCCACAGCAACTGGAATTCAAGGAGGAGATGGTTACTTCCCCCTAAGGTCCCCACCACCTTCACCCCATCTACCAATTCTTCCCTGTTGGTTAATATTAAGTCTAGTATGACCGAGCCCCTTGTAGCTTCCTCCACCATTTGAGAAAGGAAGTTATCGGACAGGCAGGTCAGGAAGTTGCGTGAGTCTTGATGCTTTGCTGAGCTTGTCTCCCAGCACACATCAGGGAAGTTGAAGTCACCCATAATTATAAGGTTCTGATGTCTGCATACTCTACCAATCTGTTCAAGGAGGGCAGCATCCATTTCCTCTCCCTGGTCAGGCTGTCTGTAGAGAACTCCAACAACAATACCCTCTGTCCTTCCTCCCCTTCTTTCCACCCATATACTTTCCACTGGGCTGTCAACCACATTCTCCAGAACTTGCTGACAATCAAGCCCTCTCCTCACATACAATGCCACTCTGCCTCCTCTTCTTCCCTTCCGGTTTTTCTTGAACAACTCGTACCCATCCACCATCACATTCCAGTCATGGGAAACATCCCACCAAGTCTCAGTAATTCCTACTATATCGTAGCCCTCTGTGTGCAAGAGAAGCTCAAGCTTGTCCTTCTAATTACCCATACTTCGGGCATTGGTATATAGGCACTTGTAGCCTTGTACCTTTGTTTGATCTGTGCGACTCAGGTGGGCCCCCGCTGTTATCACTTCTTCATTGAAATCCCCTTGTTGATCGTCCCCTTCCCCTTGTGGCATCAGTTTAAAGCTCTCCTGATGAAGCTCTCCAGGTTCTTTCCAAACATTTTGTTCCCTGACCTTGAGTCAGAGAAATACAGAATATGGTAAATCTTTGTGGACTAATTTTTATTGGTGGAGATAAAATTAAAAAACAGTGAGGTTTTATAGCTTTGACTGTCTCTCCAGAGCACTTCTGGGAAACAGCATCCCTTACCATCAGTTTCTCCTGAGCCGCCAGCCCAAAAGATAAGTATTGAAGAGCATCAGTGGGGTAGGAGAGAGGGTATATGTGCCTGTACAGAAGACGTCAATGAACAACAGTTACTCGTAAGTGCAATTCTGTTCCATTGTCCATCTTCTCTGCAGTCCCACATGCGAGACTAGCAAGCCATTTATCCTGGAGGTGGGGGTGCTTTTCATTGGAAGAATGACTGGAGAACAGCTTGTCCAACTGCTACTTCTTTTCTCTCCATCACATCTAGGGCGTAGTGCTTCACCGTACATGCCCATATACATACTCCCAAATATTTATTTAAATAGCCTGCACCTGGACTATTTTAATGACTTTTAAAAGATTATTATTGATTTTATGGTTTTGTGACCAATTCACTGTGTTTTATTAATGTTGTTAGCCACCCTGAGTCCATTTGTGGGGAGGGTGGGGTATAAATAAAATAAAATAAACAAACTAATGTGTCTGCTGAGGATCATGTTGCTACATTGCAGATGTCACGCAGAGGGACCCCTCTCATCAGTGTTGTTGAGGAATCCTGAGACCTAGTAGAATGTGCGTTTACCTCTAGTGGACATGGTAAGCCTGCTATCATTTAACATGTCTTAATAGCTTGTGTCACCCATCATGTAATGGTCTGCGCCGTGGCTCCTTCCCTTTCCTTAGGGCCTGCATAACAGACAAAAAGTTGTGTATGTTTTCTAAATGTTACAGTCTGTTCTAGGTAGAAGAGTATGGCTCGACATACATCTAGTGAGCATAGTGCTTTCTCTGCCTTTGTCGAAGGTGTTCGAAAAAACAAAGGGAGTACTATATCCTAAGATAAGTGGAATTGGGTCACTATCTTGGGTCTGAACTTCAGACTGGTTCTAAGTACCACTTTCCCTTGGCACACTTTGAGAAATGGGAGGGTCAGAGCATAGCGCTGGAAATTCACTCTTCTACTTGAAGTTACAGCTTCAAGAAACACCCCCTTTAGGGATAGCCAGTTCAGATGACAAGCAGCTAATGGCTCAAATGGAGGCAAAGTAAGTTTGGATAACACCAGTTGCAGTGACCATTGGGCTACGATCTCTTTGATTGGGGGAAATCAATTTTGTAGACCTTTCAGGAACAATCTGGATATATTATGAGAAAAGACAGTTCTCCTATCTATAGGCGGGCGAAAGGCAGATATAGCTGCCAGATAAACTTTAATGGATGAGATCGAGACCCTCCTGCTTCAATGAAAGAAGAAACTCTAGGATTTGGGATAGAGAGCAATCAAGTGGATTCAGCTCTCTCTGGCCCACGTGAAAAATCGTTCCCACTTGAAGGCATAGGATTTACTAGTGTTTTCTTTCCTTGCATTAAGGATAATTTCTGCTACTTTGTCAAAGAGTTTTCCCCTTGTACAATCAATCATGCTGTCAGTTTTAGTCTGGGTACATCATGATACCAGACTCCGTGATTGCTGAGTAGATCTGGGTCTGAGGTGAAATGAAACAGTGAGCCCTTAGATAAGTGCATTAGATGATTAAACCAAAGCTGTCTGGACCAGAAGGGTGTTATTACAATAATATCTGGTTTTTCTCTGTATTTTGCTGACCATCTGGGCAATTAGGGGAATTGGGGGGGAAGGCGTAGAAAAGGTGACCTGTCCAGACTATGCTCCCACAGAACAAAGCGGGGACTTTCTGATTCCCTTCCTTGGCAAACAGGTCCACCACTGGGAATTCCCACTGATGAAATACTTGTCCCAAGTAGGTGTTTTTATTGACCAGTCGTGATTTTCTGATGGAAGTCTGCTCAGTCTATCAGCAATTACGTTGGTAGTGCCAGTGATGTGTACTGCCTGAATGGTTAAGCCCTGTTTTATCACCCATTACCAAGTGGTTATGGCTTCTTTGCATAGTAGTTTGAATATTATGGCCCCTTGCTTGTTCACATAGAACATGGTAGTATAATTGTCCATCAGGGTCTGAACCTTCTTTTTATGATATCTGCAAAGGAGATGAGTGCATGACGTACCACTCACAACTCAAGAACATGTCTTCTTTTCCTCTTGCAGCCACTTCCCATGTGTAGAGAGAGCCACAGCCAGTACCCCAACCTGATGTGGAAGCTTCAGTAGATACTGATTACTTCTACTTGATGAGCCAAACTCCACACTTGCCAACAGTGTGCCCACAAAGCTAGGGATTTAATAACTACTCTGGGTAATGTGTATCTCTTGTCTTGTGATTGTGTAATTGAATTGTGCACCAAAAGGAACCAAAGTTGTGATGTGCACATGTTTAACTGGGCCATAGGTGTTACAGCTGTAGTAGCAGCCATAAAACCCAAAAAGGTCTGAATGGCTAATGCTGACTGAAACCTGCACTTAGTAAAACACTCTTTATTTTATATGCCCTTTCCACAGGGAGGAAGGCCTTATTTGCTCTGCTATCAAGCATGGCCCCTTGAGGGTGTGAGAACAGACTGTTTTGAAATTTATCACCAAATCCAAGATTTGGCACATGTCAATCACCAGTGTAACTTGCTCCTGCAGCAGTTCCCTTCAAGTTTCTTAAATCAACCAATTGTCTAAATAAGGATAAACAGAACATCCTAAAGTTCTCAGATGAGCTTACCATCACAGCCATGCACTTAGTAAAAACTCTATGTTTTGTAGCTAGCCCAAAAAGTAACATCTGATACTGAAAAACTTTACCATTACAGGTAAAGTGTAGGGATGTTCTATGAGATGAGTGACTAGAAATAGGAAAGTAGGCATCCTTTAAGTCCAGTACCACAAACCAAGAGTGATGGGGTACAAGATGCAATACCATATTCACTGTTACCATTCTGAACTTGCAAATGTAGATAAACTTATTGAGACCTCTAAGGTCTAAAATGGATCTAACGCAAAACAAAAACGGAACAGGTATCGGTACCTCCTGTATGGCCCCTTTCTTTGGTAGGACTACTAATTCAGAATGCAACCCTTCAGAGAAAGTATGTTGAGATAAATGAGGGAAGCTCTAAGTCGGAGAACAGTGAAATTCAATTCCATAACCAACTTGTATTAATTTTCAAAACCCATGAATCTGTAGTAACTTTTTTCCAAACTGGGATATAACTAGCCAGCCTATCTCCAAACACTACTGACTGTCCAGAACATAGCCAGAATTGTTTATGTTGGTTCTGGGGTTCTTTCCCCAAGGGAGTCTGACGTCCCTGGTGATCTAGTGTGAGACTGCCTGTGCTGGTATTGGCCCTGATAGGGTTGGTTTTGTCTATAAAGAGGATACTGCTGTTGGTATGGTTGGAAGTGGTACGACCTGCTCCTTTATGATTGTTGCTGGCGATATGGGTATCTTTGAGTGGGTTCTTGTATGGGTGGCAGCACTCCGTTTGACCGGGAAGTCTGCCTGTCTTTCCTTTTTTGCGAAAGATATTCATCCATCTTTGTTGAGAATAAAGTCTGTCTGTCAAAGGGGAGATCTTCTGCTTTGCCACACGTTTCAACTGGCAAGGTGGTAGTTGGTAGCCAGGCGTGCCGTCTTAAAACAATGGCCGAAGCCAGTGCCCGCGCAGATGAATCAGCTGTGTTTCTCCGAGCATTGATCTACTGCTTGGAAAGTTTTAACGCCTTTTCGCTAACAACTTTTGCCAGGGTCTTTTTATCCTCTGGTAACTGAACTATGAAGGTGTTCATTTGGTTCCATAGGAACACTTGGTACACCCCCATAATAGCTGTGTAATTGGCTATCTTGATGTTCAAGGCTGCAGAAGAATATATTTTTCTACCCAGGCTACCCAACTTTCTGCTCTCTTTGTCAGAGGACATAGAGTGAGGGCCCTGGCGCTGTCTGGTTTGCATTTCCTCTATTACCAAGGAGGAGGGTGGAGGATGTGTAAAAAGAAATGGAAGAAATGTCCTCTCTAGTTCTGTAGAGGCTCTCTGATTTCTTAGAGGCAAACAGAGACAGGTTTCTTATAGATTGTATTTAACAGTTCTACGAAATATTCTATAATAAAAAATGCCACATTAGTGGGGTTTCTGGAATAGAGGTGCTGACGGATTTTATCCTTCAGTTTAGGGTCCACAGACAATATCTCGATGTCAAGAGATTTGGCCATTTGCACCAGCTGTTTGGTGTCCAAGCAGAAGTCATCCATTGGAAAAGTGGATCCTGTCCCCATTATGCCCTCATCCAGTGAAGGGTTGGACAGAGGGCTTGGGCTTTTGTCCTGTTGGTAGTGCTCCTATTCAGATTCTGACAGGTGATAGGACATGGAGGACATGGGTATTTCATATTGGGATCTATAACCCTTTGTTAAAAAACCCCAAAGGTTGATACAATGGAATGAGCACAGTAGGGTTCACTGGTGTCAGTTCCATAACGAGAAGGTGGTGCGTGCTGGAACTATGATTGGCATGCATGGGAACAGCAAGGTTGTCTGGTATCTTGAGCACTGGTCCAGTGAAATGAGGATGGAGGTGGCTCAGCTTGCTCACACTCCTCTGTGGATGAATGTGATGATGGAGATCTCGAATAAATTGATAGGGTGTGAGGTTTGTCCATCACAATGACTTTGGGAGGTTCGTTGGTCTTTGACTCCAACTATTTGGCCATCTGCTTCCCTTTAGGGGAGAGGTGTGCCTTAGATTTGGCTTTCTTCCTGGAACGTTCCAAGAACTCTGCTAGAGCCTGACTCACCCCGTCAGGTGCAGCCCTCGACAGATCCGAAGATCTCAGGTCTGAGGACATGGATACGATCTTGGTCAATTCCAACCATTCCTTTGATGTCTTATGAACAGAGGAGTGCACCGCCATTGTTTCCAAACTGCTGGGTGACCTCGATGTTGTTCAATGACACTCAGGAATGTCCTTGAGACTTTGAGTCTCTGGAGTCAGATGCTTCTCTCAACTCTGATTCGAAATTATTGGATCTGAAGAGGTTGGGGCCAAAGTGGAAGATGAAACCAACAGATGTTGGTCTTAACTGGTTGATTTTGCGCTCAACATCAGAGCTGGGCCAGAAGTCAGGTGACCAGAGAGCTACACAAGAGCGGAGAATTTTGCTGCGTTAATTGAGGGGGTAGCAAAAGCTGTGAGGACCCGTTCCCATAGAAGTGCCTTGAGCCTCATTGCTCTCTCAGGCCTCGCCTTTGGGGTAAATTTTTGGCAATGGCCACATGCCGTGGCATTATGTTCCTCCCCAAGGCACTTGAAGCATATGGAGTGACCGTCCGTTCCTGTCATCTTAGTTGCACAGTTGAGGCATATGGAGTCACTGTCCATCCTCATCATCTTAGTTGCGCACAGAGCACATCTTTTAAACAAGGCTTTTTCAGCCATACTTGCTCTTTTTCTTTCAGATGGATTCCCAACGTGAAAATCAAGGCCTACTAAAGGGAAGACAGAACACTAAAGAATCTCTTCAGTTGGCGGCAAAAGTGAAACTGAGGGTAAGAGGTGCCGTCTCCCACAAGCACACTTGGTTTCAGTGGGAAACGCTGCACATGTGCTCTGGAGAAACAGGCACCCTGTAGTAGATTTTAAAGCTATAAAACCTCACCATTTGGTAGGCCTGACAGACAAAGAATAGTAAGTTATTCACCATCTTACAAAGAGTTCAGAGGAAGATTTTTATGTCTTTGTTGTAACCCTAAAAGCTTTACCAAATTTTAACCTCATGCAACTGAATCGCACCTGACTGCATGCATGAAGGAAGGGATGCAATCAACACTACCACTACATATGGTAGTTATCAGGAAAAAGACTTCTTTTTATATGAAGTACATGTAGCAGCAGACTCCTATTAACCATCCTCTCTCACTCGAGGAGCAAACAGGATAGTGCTAAGAAAAATCTCCAGCCATGCTTGCCAGCTTATACCCACTTCACACCAGCTGCACCCTGTGCTAGTGGTAGCTCCCCAGAACAGACAGACTCACTTCTGCCCGTCATAAAAATATCAGAGCGGGGGGGATTTGTCCATTTTTACAAAAGGAAGATTATCAGCTGCTGCTTCAGTGATGAGAGAACCACCAGCCCAGCATGGGCGGAGCAGAACACTGACGAGCTCCTTCAACTATTAATGGAAGGCAACTAGCATTAATCATCCGTCGCTCCCTAATGGTTAATACAGGTGGTGACACTCCCTCATGAAGACAATGAAGTGCAGGAGTAGTATCTTAATATATGACTTAAATCAGTTTAAGTTGCATATTAAAACAACAATCCGCACATACGTTCATTAAGTGTGTGAAGACAGTCAACGCGCAACCATTATACCTCACAGCTGGCCGTGTCAAGAAATAACACTCAACTGCTTAGTTTTACACTCCCACTTTGCCAGAATGGGTGGCTTTGGAGAAGGCTGGCAGTCAATGTCAAATAAAAGCAGCAGCCAGGAGACCAGGCAGGGAATCCTGGATTTACTTTCAGGTAACCTGAGAGAGAGGTAGCTGAGTAAAGCACACGTGAAGCTGAACTAGTATACTGAACTAGTAACAAAGGCCACTGTGGGAAAAAATACAACAGGGTCTAGAAAAAGGAGTGTGGGCAGGTGGGCATTGCCTCCTCCTCCGTGACTGATCTCGGATGGGTCAAGGGAGGGTCACTGATGCCTGCACCGCTCCTGATCCCCTGGATGAAGAGGAGAGTGGACATCGCCGCCTGTTCTGCTCCTGATCCCCGCTAGGTGAAGGTGGGTGGCAGACATTGCCACTTGCTCCATGCCTGATCCCGGCCTGGGTTTCCCACTGCGCCGTGCTCTCTGGAGGCATGGCCTGCCTCACCTGGGTCTCCCTCCACAGCAGCGCCCTCTGGAGGCACACCAGGGTAGGAAGTGAGTTGGCAGGAATACAGTTAGCCTTTTATATAGTAGGATAATTTTATTTATTTATTTATTTTTAGGATAAGACCACAGGTCCATCAAGGTCAGTATTGTCTACTTAGACTGGCAGCGGCTCTCCAGGGTCTCAGGCATAGGTCCTTCCCATCACATACTGCCTGATCCTTTTAACTGGAGATGCCGGGGACTGGACACGGGATCTTCTGCGTGCAAGGCAGAGGATCCTCCGCTGAGCCTCAGCCCCTGCTACGTGACACACAACCATCTTCCCCCTCCCTCCAACTTGCTTGAAAGTAGCTTAAAAACTGGCTATTCTGATCCGCATGCAGGGCCAACTTCCTGACTCCGGCTGCTTTGCACAACAAAGGCAACAGCTACACATTTGTATTTGAGCAGAGTAACATCACAATTTAAACTTGCAAGAAACCTAGGCAGTACATTAGTATCTTATTTAGATATTTGTACCCCCCTTTTCTCCCCACTGGGGACTTTACATGCTTAACAATTATGGAGCCCTTCACCGTTGCTCCAGAATTCAAATCATCAACAGTTTCAGTGAAACAAGAATCGCTGACACCAACAACCTGAAGACTCCACCAAGAGGTCAGCAGACGCCAGCGGGGAGGACAATGCTTGACCCTGGACTTGGGTAAACAGGCTGCAGGCAAGCCTACTACAGTCACAGTTCTCAACCACACCGAGGTTTCAGAACCTTCTAGATCAAATTTTGGGGAAGTGCTGTGTCCTAAAGCAAGCAGCTGTTGGTAGCTGGCACTTACATGACATTTTCTCCAAACTGCATACTAAACAGTAGCTTGCCTAAAGTATCTAGAACAAAATCTGAGGACAACAGCATCTTAGACTCCAACAAAAACCTCCAGGCTTTCGAGTCAAACATCACTTAAAACAAAGTTCAAGCGTCCGGTTCAGTAATTCTACTCAATTGCAACACAGCACTGCATGCAGAAGAGCCTTGCCAGAGTGACCGGAAGGCTCTTAAAGGCAAAGGCACGTTCTATAGCATTTCTTCCTCTAAGATCAGTCTAAGCAGAGTTCTGCGTAGCGACTGCAAAAACGGAACGTGATGTCTGAGAAAGGCCCGTCTTCCAGTGACTGCATCAGCTGTTCCCAGAGCCAGCAGTCTTGTTCATCCTCTAGTGACGGGCGTCAGGGCAGCCGTTTATCCACGACTCACATTCCTACGGTAGACCTCTACGAAGCATAACGATCACATGGAAACTGTACTTTAAAAACTTCATTCACATCATCAGTGCTGGTTATAATCATGCGGATGCAATAAAGCTATCTTGACTTCACTGCCTCGACACTCTCAAAACCGCAGAAGTTATTCAAGAGCTGCCCGAAACTTACTCTCCACTTCTGGGAAAGCATCACGCTGCCTTCCTCAAGTGCCCCGTGTATTTAGGTACGTATCTAAAGTAACAAACAGTATCTTGGGTCACAACTTGGAAGCGTGGTATCGAGACTGATCACGTGATTTCTGATTGTCCATGGGTTTTATTTAACAAAATTTATATCCCACCATTCTGCCCTCACACAGGCCACCAAGGCAGCTAACAAATTAAAACATACATAATAAAATTACATTATAAAGCCATTAAAATGCATGTGTCTAGTCAAGAAACGCTTGTTATTTTTTCCAAGTATTAAAGAATCCAGTTGAGTATTGCTCTATGGGATTTCATTTAAGCACACCAGAGGCTTCAGAAAAACAAATCATGTTTACCGTCTATTCTTGAGCAGGTGGGTTTGGCTAATGAGCAGTTATGGCCCTGTGATAGTCACCCAACACTTGTATCCCATTATACATGAAATCTCTTGCCCAACTTTTAAATTTAATATTTTCAAAAATAGCAATGTAAAATAGCTATGTAAAAATAAAGACAGGAGTTAAGCAGAGGTGTACTATTGCAATCTTATACGAATCTGCTGCACGTTATGCAAACCACGGACAGTAAAAGCACAAGTTAGTGAGATGACTTATTTCCCTGTTTCAACAGCAATATACTAAATTATATGTTATAAATATTATATATAGATTAGATATCGGGGTCTCAGGCAATCACTAGAGCTCTTCAAGTTGGGGATACACAAGTCCAACTTTTCATTCTACAGCAGAGAAAGTAGAAAACCGATGTACATTTCTGCTTTCCCCACATCTTATACTATGCAAACTAACTTGCACAGTTTCTAGTCTCTAGAGGTGCTGGTACCATCTGTACAAGCATTCATAGAATGGATTAAGGGGGGGGGGGCTAAGCCATCAGCATCAAAGGGAAGGTCTAGGAAAGCTGGTTCTCTATTTTTTCATCATGGCTTTGCAGTTGATCGCCAACTGTCAACAGCAGAAGGAAGGGCAAAATCCAACCCTCCATTTTCCATCGGTGCTTCTGCCGCTACAGAGATTTTAAACTGAGAGCAGCCGAGAAATCTTATACAAGGGTGCATAAAAGCTCCTGTGACTTCAACCAGATGCCCTCAGTGGCTGTTGCTAGGCACCAACTAACAATTAAGTCAATATTCCGGCCTTGGTTTTCATTAGGACAAGGCAGGAGGGAGGGGGCAGGGCCCTTTCTCGGACTGTCTGGGCCTTTGAGGGAGGACTCACGAGGGCCAGGTCCTTCGGCAACCACTAGGTGGCTTGATACCACATGACATGCATGACTCACCCAGGACTGGCTGTTTGCTACTTGCTCAGCTGCAGCCCCCACCCACCCCCCCGCAAATATAGTGTAGTGGTTAGAGTTTCAGAGTAGGATGTAGGGGACCCAGGTCCGAATCACAACTCTGCCATGGAAGCTCAGTGGGTGACTTTGGGCCAGTCTCAGACTAGCCTACCTCTCAGGGTTGTTGTGGGGATAATATGCAGGCAATAGACACGATATAAGCTGCTTTGGGACCCACTGTGAAGAATGGCAATATATAAATGAATTAGTAAATAAAGATAAAGATGGGGGGGGAGGCACACTGTTTAGTAGATTTGAACGAGAGAAGAACCCAGGGAAAGGTGAGCCTATGGAGGCTGCCAGGAGGGAAAGAGAAAATCGTGTGTGGAAAGGGATGTAGGGGAAAGTGAAGCACCTCAGAAAAGTCCTTGCAGGTTCCCCACCAAGTAACTGGGCCTGGCTCAGTCAGCACCGTGCAACTGGGACACAACTGGGGGAAGCTACTTGGGGTGGAAAGGGGGATACGGGAGCAGACAAAGGCGGAGGGAAAGACTGGGAACCAGGAAAAGGGGAGAGGTTTGGGGAGGGGGCAGGGAAGGGAAAGAGGATATGGTGGGGGAGAGGAAAATGAGACACCCCCCCCCAAGTCCTTGCAGGTCCCACCACTTGGTATCTTCTAATTATTGCTATAATAAAACCAAATTCTTAACTCGTCTCATGATTTTATTAAAGCTATGACACGAATGTTGCATATAAATAAATATAGGCATAGCCTTGGCTGTCATCACAGCAAAGGGATGAGGTCTGTCCCTAGCACCAGTTCCCCACTACTTCGGATCATTCCATTATTGCTTTAAAAAACTCTACTTAACTGAATATTGGAACTAGTACAGAAAACAACTTGTTAAGAAATGAACTAATCTCCCACCACTGAACAGAGGGAAGTTAACATATATAGGCATATTACTTGTGTTAAGAACCCACCCCACCCCGAATAATTCAGTTTTGCAGTTTGTTGAGCAAGAATTGGCGCTTTCCTGACCTCTTCAAACAATGTCAAAAACGCACATTACTCCATATGGCAAAACTACTGACGTAAAATGATTCGCTGTCTGAGGATTGCTGAGACACACTGCTAAAAATACCAGCGTCACAATGAAATTTCTAGGCACTACCTAGTGCCTAGGATTTGTCAAGCCCGGAGATAAACTAACTTAAAGATTATCAGTTAGGAGAGTAGTTCTTGGGGGTTATTCAGAGACCGCATTGTCACCAGGTTCAGCTGAAACCTCTCAATGTACATTTTATTTTCATAAAAGTTATTGCAGGTAACCTGCAACAGTTCGTAAGTTCAGGATGCAGGTCACTTTACACAGGCCTCAGGTAGTATGGATGAATACTTGTCAGAGATGCTTTAGGCTGATCCTGCACTGGGCAGGGGGTTGGACTAGATGGTCTGTATGGCCCCTTCCAACTCTATGATTCTAGTACCCTAGCCTAAACTATTAGCAATGTAACTTTTAATTGGTAATACATTGAAAAGTTTAATAGACTGACTAGTGAGAGGAAATTTTCATTCGTGCAACTTCCAATTAAAGGTACCCATATTTACTATGTGGGCCATTTTAGTTCTGGTGTATTACTGTGAGAGGGAATTATATACATGGCCATTCCTCCTAAACTCTAACTTTTGTCTATTAAAATTGAAAGTGCTAGTAAATAAAAACAACAGTATTCCACACTCCCAGACTTCTGCGCAAGCCGTCTTCTGATAGTGGGAACTTCAAAGCGGTGGTGGTAAGAAGTGCTGTCAAGTCATAGCTGATTTAGGGTGACCCCTGTTGGGGTTTTCAAGGCAAGAGACTAACAGCGGTGGATTGTCACTGCCAGACTCTGCACAGCAATCTTGTCTTCCTTTAAGGTCTCCCATCCAACTACTAACTAAGGCCTACTCGCTTAGCTTCTGAGACCTGCCGAGATTGGGCTTCTCCGGACTACCCAGGTCAGCATAACTTCAGAATGCCAGGACCCAAAGCACACATATATTTGCAAGAATGTTTTTATCATCAGTGTTCATGTGTTTGTCTTTCAGTGGCCAACACACAGAAAGGCAGTCATCACAGAGGTTTGACAGTCTCATTTTAAATCCATCAGTTAGTTGTAGAGGCTACAAAAATCCGTCAACTGGGAAGTCCGTGTGAAATATACTACATTTTATAAGACTGAGGCAAGTTCTATTTCTTCTCACTCATTGCACAGCACCGTTGCATAGGATTCATTTGTAACATACTTAACTGATTTGGGCATTCAATAAATAATGACCATGTTTTGTTATTTCCTGCTGTAGAAACCCATTAATTTTTAACGTATAAAAATATTACATACTACTTTGATTTTGGCAAGCTAGCCATTTCATCTAGCTGCTAAAGTGAAGACAAATGTTATCCAGCAACCCCACATGCAAATATGAACAGTTCCCAAGTCTTCTCTCCGTCCCCATTAAATAGAGAGAGCAATTGAAGCAACATGTCGGGAATGCTACCAAATCTGGGAAGAAGTATTATGTGGCCAGCTGCAAGGCAAACCTAAAACATTAATTCTGAACAGTATTACTCCAACATACCTGCAATTATAATTCTTGCGCTGCTGCTTTTGATGTCACCCTCCTCCAAACTTCTGTTAGGGATATTCTCTTTTAAGCCATGTGCAGCATTATCAAAAGATACACATTTGCTGGACAAAGCCTCTTCGCTGACTGACTGAGTAACTTTGCTGTTAGATTCAAGTACAGAAGAGAAGTCTCCAGACTGAGAAGCTTCAATGGATTCCAGCTGACATGAACTTTTAGTCTGCGAAATATTCTTTGAAGATACCGGTAGAGATTCTTCATCACTATCAAATCCAAATGGATCTTCTATTGCTTCTTCTTCTATTTTGGGTTTTTTAGGAATTTCAGAAATGTCCGGCTTGATGTTGGGCCTCTTCTGTCCCAGCTTGGCCATAAAAGTAGTTTCTCCCCATTTTGTACTAAGAGTGGTCCGTTTGTTGGAAAAAACTTCATCAAATTTTGAACTGCCATTACCCCCTTTCCTGCTATATGTCTTTCCAAATCTGGATGTCATTTTGACACCTCTTTCATATTCTCTGTAAAAGAAAAAAAATCCTTTAGAATACCATCTTAATACATTAAACAATACAATCAGAAGCTTTTCAGCCAAATTTAGCAGTGGCTAAAACAGCAACTAGTCATGTGGCACATGACCACAAAGAGCAAGCACGAGCAGAAAATGAAACATTTTAAGTTCAGTTCCTATATCCAGAAACAGTTCAGATATTCTGGAATGAGCCTACCTTGACCAAGTACTGTATAAATACTTCCTGTACATAAATACTTCAGGTGTACTATCAACAATATTCATTTTAGAAGACGTCTGGTTCAAGCGGCACTGAATCTCGAATGGTTCCACACCCATATCTGAAAATCCACTAACCACGGATGGAGAGGGAAAGGTTTCTTCCACCTCTGGCCACACTGGCGCTCAGGGGCTGCCGCTGTGATACTGTCTGGCATCAGAGGCTCCCTCACCCTGCTGTTGCAACTACACAAAACTTTTGTCATCATGGACAATGTGGGTTTCTTTTCCCTGTGGACTGAACAACAGCTGTAATCTTGCCCTCATTATAGAGGTACTCCTAATAGAAGAGCACCATAGGCAGCTAGTAAAGGAAGACAATCAATCCATCGCACTCTTTACTATTATCTAGAAGACAGGCAAGGTGTGCTGACTGCTGTACTCCAAGAACAGATGGATAAGACAACCTCTAAACACTTTTCAGGCACCGAAGCATTTCCCATCGCTTACAAGATTTACGAGACAAAAACCAGATAACAAAATTCTGAAGGAGTTATTTCAAAATGGAAAAGAGTCCAGTAGCACCTTTAAGACTGACCAATTTTATTGTAGCATAAGCTTTCGAGAATCACGTTCTCTTCGTCAGATGCATGGAGGGCAGAAGGAAACTGGCCAAATATAGAGGAGGAGAGGGGGGGAAGGGGGGGAGGAGAGGGGGGATGTAAACAACTCCTTTGATATGGAGATGCAGACAACGTGATTCTCGAAAGCTTATGCTACAATAAAATTGGTTAGTCTTAAAGGTGCTACTGGACTCTTTTTGATTTTGCTACTACAGACTAACACGGCCAACTCCTCTGGATCTATTTCAAAATGGGTTACACTGGTTCTGCAGTGATCCACAAGTGCTAAGATACTCAGACACTTTGTTAGTAGCTGTCAAAGGGAATTAGCTTACCAATGATCACTGAAATCAGGAGCAGTATCAGCATTCTGAATTACGGCTATTACCTCCGAAGAGATGGGACTGTTTGGACAGCAAGCACTGACCGAGTCAGATGCTGGAGTAAAGGGCAGGGAGAACTATTATTTAATATGGATTTAGCAATAAGCAGTGAATACTTTAGCAGACACATGAAATCAACAAAGGTCGACCAACCATTTCTAGACCTCATTAACAGATTAAAAACCTTGCATCCTCAAGTCACAGAAACCAAACACACAAAAAATATTTCTCAGAATTCAGCTATGAACTGTCAAAAGCCTCTCTGATCACCCTAGGACAGGGGACTTCAAACTTTTTGAACTAGAACCCACTTCTAAATTTATTGCAGTTTTCAGGATCTGTGTGTGTTATGTGCCGTCACGTCGCCTCCAAACTATGGCGACCCTATGAAGGAAAGACCTCCCAAACGTCCTATCATTAACAGACTTGCTCAGATCCTGCAAACTGGAGGACGTGGGTTCTTTTATTGAGTCAAGCCATCTTGTTTTAGATCTTCCTCTTTTCCTGCTGCCTTCCACTTTTCCTAGCATTATTGACTTTTCCAGAGAATCTTGTCTTCTCATGATGTGACCCAAGCACGATATCCTTAACCTTAGTTTTGTCATTTTAGCTTCTAGGGAAAATTCAGGTCTGATTTGATCTAGTACCCACTTATTTACATTTCAGAATCTACCTGCCAAGTTATTCCATACTATAACTCACCTGTCTGAGTCATACCCCACTATTGAAAGACAACTCATAGTTTAAGAGTCAGTGAAAGTTTGCTGAGTGTCCCGGGGGCCAGCCACACATTCTCAGCCTAACCTACCTCACAAGGTTCTTGTAATAAAATGGAGGAGAGGAAGAGAACAATGGAAACTGCTTTGGGTCCCCAATGGGAAGAAGGGAAGGGGAGTGATGAAGAAAACACTAACCCTCCTAAGAGCTGAACACCATTCGGCTAAAAACGAAAGAACAGAAATTTCAATGTGTCTATTCAAGACAACTATTGTGCAGATGAGCCAATACTGAAAAATGTATTGCATTTATTATATTTTGGCCTCCTTTCAAATTTAGGACACTACACTTCAAAGTACTTAGGATGCTTAAAAAGGGCTGTTTTGGTTCATCATGCACATGATGGTAGGTTGTCTTTCCATTGTAAAGTCTCTCCTCGCATTTCAGACACTGTTGGCAGAAATTTATTTCTTCTTGTTTGTATCACACCATGTCAGAGACTCAAAGTTGTTTCCAATAAGCCACATACAATATAAATCAAGCCACAGTTTCGCAAAACAACCACAAAGTAGTGTTTATTATAGTTGTTAGAAGTCTAGACATTACAAAATATGATTTAACTGTTGCTGGATTGTGAAGAGAAGACCAGACTTTTCACCAGATAGAGCTTGTGAACAGCATCCCTAACAAAAAACCTTGGTATGCTGCATCCAGTACTCTGAGTACTCCAAATCTGAGTGTCTCCATAATCAAGAGTAGGTTGAAGTTTGTTAGTGGCAGGTGTCACAGGTTACAAGAAAGCAATTCCAGAGTCATTAATTTAGGTCGCCATAGAAATGGTTTTGTTTTTAAGCTATTAACATGTTAACTGTTTCAAGCTAATTTACGATTATTTGACAACTGCACACAAATATTAGCGAAGCGAACATAGCCATCTTTACTTAAACACATTAACTCATTAAAATTGCAAAATAAAACAGATAATCTCAGTAACATGTGACCTTACGTGCAACTGTACTACAGGAGGCTGGCAGAAGAGGCAAGACACCTGCTTTGAAGAACTCCCACTTGCATCAACGCGACTTACCATTCCAAAGCATAACCATTTATAGAAAACATTATTCGCCAAGTGAAGTTTACAGCCAGTCAGCACACCTCAATTCCAAAACAGCATCTTTTAAAAAACACTAAGAAATATCAGGAAAGATGTTTATAAGCTTTGCATGTAATGGTGTTGTTTAATGTCACTACATTCGGAACATTTTAGAAACGCCAAACACTGCAGTAAGTCTGAAGACCTATATCAGATTAAACACATTCTAAAAGCCAAAGTACCTTGCCAAGAGTTGAGAATAAACCTCACTAAATTTAAACTGCAACAATTAAGCACTTCTTTTCTCTATTAGAGCCACCTTGGAATATCTCACTTTTACCACCTACTTTACAGCCTAGTCCTTTTCACATTACCAACAAAATACTGAACTTGATGCATTGGGGCGGGGGGGGGGGGCGGGGGGAGAAGAGCCAAAGAACTTCGAGAGCTCTCCTAACCAGAGGGACTCCAGTCTCAGCCCATGGAACCAACCGGCTTGGACAGGAATAACTCCTCGGGATCGCTCTGCCAGTTTGCTGCCTGCACTAGTAACCCTGCTTGGCAGACTTCTGACGTGCGCCTTGCCCGCTTAGCCCTTCCGAGAAGAGGCGTCCCTCCCGCAGGCGCCTCGACCATCCCTTCCACGCCTTGCCGGGGGACGACGGGCCCGTCTCCCCGGCTGCCCTTCCCTGCCCAAAGGGAAGCGCAGCAGCAGCAGCAGGGCGGCCGCCCCAAAGGGAAGCCGCGCGGGGAGGGGGGGGAGGCGCCGCCGTCATCGCCCTTCCCAGGCAGCGCGCCTGCGTGCGGGGGGCGGGGGGGGGGAGAGGCGGCCCGGGCCGCTTCCGGACGGGACGGGGCTGCCCGGGGCCGGGAAGGGAAGCGAAGGGGGCGCCCCCCGCCCGCCAGGCCAAGGAGCCCCGCCGAGCCCCGAGCGGAGCCGCCCTCCCACGGCTGCGCCGGCCCCGAAGGGACGTTTCCGGGGAGGGGGGCAACGCGTGTCCCCCCCATCATCCGGGGCCTGCGTGGCGGGGGGAGGGGGGCAGGCCCACAGACGGGAGAAATCCCCTCCCCCCCCCCGCGCCCCAGTCTCCCAGCCACCCACCAGGCCGCGCCGCCCGCCCGCCCGCCTCCCCGGAGGCCCGAGCCGGGCGGAGGGCGCTGGCAAGGCCGCTCCCCGGGCGGCGGAGGGGCCTCTGGCCCCGCGTGAGGGGCCTCCCCGCAGCCTCCCGCCCCAGCCGCTCCCGGCCCCGTCGAGGCGCCTCCCGGCCTGCCCGCCCGCCCGCCCGCCCTCCCTCCCTCTCTCCCTTCCGCCTTCCGCGGCCTGCCCGGGCTCACCTCAGCCAGGCCCGGGCGGGGGGGCAGGCGCCAGCCGGGGGGGGGGGAGCGGCCCTCTCCGGGGCCCGCCCGGCCGCTCGCCCCTTCCTGCCCTCGGCCCTGCGGGCGACGCCCCCGGCCGCCCTCCGCGCCTGCCGGGCCCCGCGCCCTGCGCCCGGCCTCAGGCGCCGAGTCCTCACAGCCGCCGCCGCCTCCTGCGCCTCCGCCTGCGCCGCCGCCTCCTGCGCGCCGGGACGGGAGCGACTACTGCGGCGGCGGGGTGCGCAGGGCCCTGGACCATCTCGCCGCCATTTGCCCGCTCCTTCCGTCACTGCGCCGCACACACTCCGCCGCCCCCGTCCTCGCGGCGGCCAATCGCGGCCCGCCTTACTCCGCGGACCAGGCCCGTGGCGCACTGCGCCTGCGCCGGCTCTTGGCACGGCGGACGCGGGGCTGGAAGGCGCGTGCGCGGGGAAGGGCTGCTGGGATTTGTAGTGGCGGCGCAGACGGAGGCTGCTTCGCGAACCTATGGAGGCCGAGACGGCTCAGCGCAGTAGCGTTTTCTCGATTGGACCCTCTCTTGAGGCAGGTTCGCGGCCTCCCCTCGCTCGCCTCCATTCCGCGAGGGCGGAGAGCCGGGCGCGTGCCCGCGGGGCGTGGCCCCGTCAGCGCCGGCCGGGCTCCCTGCCGTAGGCCTCGATGGGGGCGGCCGGGGCGGGGCGGGGTGGGCTGAGGAGGGTCCTTCGACGGCCCCGTTACCAAACGCGCAAGCCGGCGGAGGCGCCGGGCCCCGGGGCCAAAGCGGCCCCGCTTCAAGGGCCCCGAGCCCGGCCGCCGCCGCTGCGGGAACCAGGCGCCGCCTGCGCCTCCCCCGGTGTAGCCCGCGAAGGCACCTCCTGCCGGAGGCCGCTCCCGAGGCCCGCGAGGTCGCCGCAGCCGCCCAGCCGGCCCTCAGGGACGGGGCCCGGGGAAGAGGCGGGCTGGAGGCGGCCGCTGCAGGGAGCGGGGCCGCGGTAAGTGCGGGGGCCGCGGGCCTGCGAGGGCTTCGCAACCAGCGCTTCGAATGGGGCCTGCTGAGCCCTTGACCCCGAGCTGGAGCGGTGTGAGCCCAGAGAGGAGCCTGGCTGTGGTGTTGCGTAGCAACAGGAGGCGCCGGGGTGTCTTCGAGGCAGGCCCTGGTGGAGCGTCTCCGGGGCTTTTTTTCTGGGGAAAGAGGTGGTGGGACTCAGGACCCGAACTCAGGACTGCACAATGAGGTCGCGTTGGGTCAGCTGGAACAAGGGGGGAGTTTTTTAAAGTTTAAATCTCCCTCCACAAAAATGGTCACATGGCCAACAGCCCCCCCCCCTCTCCAGACAGAGGGGAGTTGAGATTGCCCTCTGTGGAAATGATAGTCATGAGCCTTGTCACCTCCAATCAAGAACATATTTACTGGAAAATATGCCATTGGACTACAGTTTCAGGACATCGGATATTTTACGGTAATGTTAACAGTTAGGAAAACTCCCAGAATCTCTACTAATTCTAAATGTCAGGATCTGGTTTCAAAAGATGTCCAGAGATTTTAGTACTGCTCAGCATATAGAATTTCCTATTCTTACCACTAAACAACGGCTGCCTTTCCCCAGTCATCTGAAACAGGAACAGAGCTTTTGGGTCAGAAGCCATGGCTTCCAACGTTTCTGAGCCACTGAACTGCTCCACCACTGCCCACGCAGCCAAATGATGAAATATATGCTTTATGTACCAGGAAACCCCATTATTTTTCTTGCAGCATATTCTGGACAAGTTTCAAGCTTCTTGAACTGTACTATCATTACCAGTTTATCTTCCTAATCCAACTGGATTGCCTTTTCCTTCCCTATCTAATATGTCACAATTCTGTCCATCTATCTGTTTCAGTCTAGATTTGCCTTTTAAGAAATCTGAATTATATTCCCCGAATCACTGCCTCCAGATCTGTTGAATATGATTTCTGAAGTACCTAAAAGCCAAAAGATCGCACGCATCAAGTAGGTAGATGGGGCCTGCTCTTACAAGGCATTCACAGTGCAATTCTATGCAAAGTTACTCCAGTCTAAACCCATTTATTTCAGTAGGTTTAGGCTGGAATAATTCTGCACAGGGTTGGCCTATGAGTCATATTTTTATTTGGATTTTGGCCCATTCCAGATACCGCTGCTCATGGCAGTTAATGATGTTTAGAAACAGGCAGTTTATTTCAAATGCATTGTGTGGCGTGAACTGCATAACTGGACTTGGAACTTCATAGCCAGTTAAAAATACCATATTTAAAATGATGAAACTAGAGAAAAGGAGAGCATTCCGCAGCAATTGTAAGCATAGCAAAAATGTTCAGTGTAGATGTTGATAATAACAACAATGCATAATATTTGCATACTGATTTTGAATATTCAAAATGCTGTAATCTGGTGCTTCCCAACATTTTGAGCATGCAGACCTGTTTAACCTCGATTTCACAGATCCACCTCCCCAACACAGGATATTAATTGTACTGTTAGTATCTGTTGATTGAAAAACACATAATGACAAAGTGATCAGAATGATATTTGGGGTGCATATGAACTCACAGACCCCTTGCAAAAACTCCATGTGCCCCCAGGTTGGGCATCACTACTGCAGTCTTCAAATGAGCCTGTAAAATAGGCCAAAATTGTGGTCCACGTATTGTAGGCTAAGACAATAGCAGCTTGCCTCATATCATCTAGTGAACTGGTAGCTAAAAAGTAAGCTGCACTTGGCATTTCTCTGAGCCACTCACAGTTCAATCCTAACACAGCTACTCCCTTCAAAGTCCACTGAAGTCAATGAGCTTTAGAAGGGTGTAACAGCTTTGGTTTGCATTGTAAACTACACTAGTTCCAGTCATTCATTTGCAGTTCTGTGCTGACTGAAGTACAGTGTGGTTTTTGAAAAAGTGTGCTTCCCCCTGACAGTTTTAATCATAAACTGTTCTTCACTATGTGCAGGAGGGGATCGAGCATATGGTAGAGAGGTCCCCAACATGTAAGTGCCTTTCTGTGCGTTTGTGGAGGCAAGGCTGCCCAGGGTCACGCAAGGAGGGTAAATTTTCCTGTCACCAACACAGAGACAACAGCAGAGTCACAAATCGAATGGCCAGATCTTGCAGCAAACCCAGACTTCAGCTTTGTCCCCACGAACAGCCATGCAATATTATTACTGGGCTTAACTCTTATCAGCTGCACCATCTGTTTTTTTAATTTCATTTTCTTTATTTAAACTATACACTATAAACAATAACACAAAAGTTATAAACAATAAACATAGAAGATAAGAAAAACACAACGTTCTAAAAGAAAGACATTAACAGTACATAAAACAAAACAAAAAGACCCTAAAAACTAAAATACAGGTTGAGTTCCGATTTCTCCGCAACAAATACGTATCGTTACTAACGTCTCATTATAAATTAAACATAAGAGCCCTCTTTTTTCCATTGTTCATAACTCTTAATCCATAAATCCAGATATCAAATCTTTTATTATCCATTTCATGTAAAAAGTCTATAAACGGTTTCCATTCAGTCAAAATATTAACTAATGTCCTTTCTCTAATCAATGAAGTAAGTTTTGCCATTGATACAAACTCCAAAACTTTTGTCCACCATTCTTCCACTGTAGACAATATTGGAGTTTTCCACTTTTGTGCATGTGATAAAATATAAAAACAAAGTTCCAAAGCTTTTTTCCAACTGGCTGTCCATTATTCCCAACAAAAAAATCTCTGATTTCAACTGGATTCTAGTCTTCAGAATCTTCTGAATCAGTGATTGTATCTGCAACCAGAAACTCTTTGCTTTCTTACATGTCCACTACATATGATAAAATGTCCCTTCTTGTTTAGCACATTTCCAACATACTTTTGAAGCACCCTTATACATTCTAGCCAATTTTTCAGGAGGCATATACCAACGATACATCATCTTGTAAAAATTTTCTTTGATGCTAGAACTTAGTGTAAATTTCAACCCCCTTGACCACATATTTCCCCATTGCTCCATTAATGCCATGTCCAAAAATTTTTGCCCATTTTATCATACATTCTTTTACCTGCTCTTCTTCTGTTTCAAACCTCAACAAAAGTTTTTACACATTTTAGAAATAACATGTTCATCATTTGTAGAAAGGGCAATTTCAAATTCAGATTTAGATTGCTCAAAGTCATATCTTCCTTTTTTGGGCTGAATTTGCCCCATTAATGTTCCATGTTAAACTTTTGTAATCTATAATGGCCATGAGATTTTTAAAGTTAATAAAAAGGGGGGGGGAATCAGAGATAAATATATGGGAAGGTTAAAAAAAAGGAAAACCAAAGTTACATATGAGCCCCTACCTCCTCCTCCTCCTCCCTCTGCTCCAATTATTGCCTTGTTGATGCTTCTGTTTAACTTTTTGTTGGGATGTCATCCAAATTTATATTTTTCCAGAAAGTCTCTGGCTTTATGTACCGAGTTCAGCTTAAATCATTGTCCTTGAAATGTAAAAATCACACCCTCTGGGGTATCCCATCGAAAAGCAATATTTTTTCTGTATTAACTTTTCCACCAGGAAGCTATAATCCTTGCGTTTGCACAAAAATCGAATGGGGATTTCTTTCAAGACAATAATCTGGGCACCACCAATTATTAATTTTGTGATCTAATGCTGTTGTAAAATTTGCTCCTTCACTCTTCTTCTTACAAAGTAGACCAGTGCATCCCTTGGGAGCTTCCTCGTTTTAGCAAATTTAGAGTTGATTCTATATACTTGATCAGTTTCCATTTGCATTGCATCCTGGTCTCAATCCAAAAACTCCACCAGGGCCAGAGTCATTTTATCTACAGTGTCCTCACCATCTTCTTCTGGGATGGATCTAAACCTCAAAGTAAATTCTTTTTCTCGCAATTCTAACAGTGCCAAGTTACCCAGTTGTTTTTCAATCTGTATATCATGAGAGTCTACTTTGTTTTCTATTATTCCAACATTCTCATTGATTTGATTCACTTCTGCAGAGACATGTTTCATAGATTGGTCCAATTTTTGAACTTGTTCTGTCATTTGGTCTCTCAAAGTAACAATTCTTTTATCAATTTGTTTTTCAAGAGAGTCCATTTTGCCCCCCAAATTCTTTCCCAACTTATCAGCCATTTGCTGAAAATATTTCTGAAATTGTTCCATTTCTGGAAAATCTAAAGATCCACGGTGAGTTTTTTTGGCAGTGGTCATACTTTGTAATTATTTCTATAATTGCCAGAAGGTGTCCCAGGGTGGCAGTGGACGTCTAAAATTCTCCAGCCAGAAAGTTGTTTCCTTTTACTATAGCAACAATCTCAAGTCCTGTTGCCATAGCAACCAGAGAAAACATTCACAGAGCCCAGGTGTCTTATCCTCGATAGCCAAAACAACAGGAGTTTCTCAGTTTCACTTTTCCTTTTCTAAGCAGTGCTTTTAATTGCAAATGTACTTTCCCCCTAAAAATGTCCAAATCCACATTAATAAATCTTAAAGAAAAAATCAATACTTAGACTTTTTACTTTCCAGGTCTATAAATCTTCCAAGAAGTTGGAAAAGAAAGATTTATTCAAATGTCTTTTATAGTCTCCTGAAAAAAAGGTCTCTCCCTAAAGGATGTTGTCTCATTGTCTTGGAGAAAATCTCTCTTTGTTTTAAATTAATTAGTGCCTTCTAACTTCAAGAAACGAGGAGCGGAAAGTTTAGTGTCCATTAATCGGCTTCAGCACAGCTCTGAGTGATGATAGCTTTCCCCGATTCCGACCGCCAAGGCAGGGATCAATGCCAAAACCTCTGTCTCAGCAATAACACCCCCCCCCCAAGCAATCTTTGGAATGCAGATGGGATAAGCTCTGTCCTTTGATCCAGGCAGATAGCAGAGTGGAAACTCTCCCACTATGGCAAGATAGCTGTGCTGTCTCTCAGCTCACTTGCTGAGCGTCTGCCTTCCTTGACCTCCTCACCAGAACTCCTTAGCTACATCATCTTGAGCTCATCCACTTGCCCATTCTCCAAGGATTTCTGAAGTATATGAAAGCCAAAGTACAGCAGGCATCATCTGGCAGGCAGAGTGCAGTGCAGTCCTGTGCCATCATGTGTCAATAATGCCCTTCTGCTCTACGTAGGGCAAAGAAGTCACTTCCTACATAAAAGAACAATTGGATTCAAATCTGACATTTGAAGTTGCAATGTGAGAATGGAGGGGGATAGAACAGAAAAGTGGGGTATAAATATTAAATTATTTAAATTACAAGTGGGGACCTGCAAGTCAGGTTGTATCTCATTTCCCCCTCTCCTGCCATTTCTTCTTTCTCTTCCCTGTCCCCCATAGCCTCTCTCCTTCTCTCCCACCTACCTTTGGCCCCATCTTCACCTCTCCCCTTCCACCCTCCCCCACCCCCGCAGCCTCTCCTCTCCCCCAAATCTTGAAGAAAGACTCCCGAACCATTACAGGTGTTAACTAGCTTAGCGCGAGTGAATGGTCTCTGCATTTTTCCTGATTAGACCTGAAGTTTACATACTTATATTTCACCCTTTGCTTCTTGTATTTCCTAGCTCCATAACCCTGCTGTTCAGCGTGAGGGTCCCCCCCCCAGCCCCACCATCATACACTGGTATAAAATGATCGCATAGTGAAGATACACTCAGTGTGCCTGGCAAAGTGGGGTCTTGTGCACAGAAGCTTCTGGTGGAGTAAAAGGTTGATAGTTTTTAAGATGCCCATTGCTCATGTTCATTATCATCACCAAAATGTACTTTTCTCTCCCCTCCCTAGGAATGAAAGGTAGACTCTCGCAATATTGGGAGTAAAGGAGTCCACTTCATAGAACAGCTGAGCTGGGGATGACACCTTCCTCTGCCTTAATATTCCCCTTGGAGTCAAGTTGCTGCCTTATATGGCTGCGCAGTACACTACCTGCTGTGCACTGTCCTAAGTTATGGAGCTAGTAGGCCTTTTTATAAGGTGGTATTTCCAAAGATTTGGTTTGTCACCCAGATGACCTACCAGCTTTCATTCACCTTGCCTGCCTCCCAACAATTGGATGTGCAAAATACCTGGACTTTCAGAGATTTTTTTTCAATAGCCAGAAGGCTGTTTGAGGTGTGAGGGCCAAGCTGGGAGGTCCCAGCTTACCGATGATGTACATGTGGTTGGAAGGACTCAGTGGTATTATCCATAAGAGAAACAATACCCGTCAACAAGATAGATGCACTCAGGTTCCATTCCTGTAACCACAAAGCTCTGTGGACATTTGAGATGAGAAATCCTTGTGACTCACCTATTACATGAGCAAGATTCAAGTCCAGTAGCATCTTAAAGACCAATGAGATTCTCCAGGGTATAAGCTTTCGTGACTCAAGCTCCCTTCATCAGGTACAAGTAGGAATGGCGACCCCTGAGCCCTTATATTCCAAGTCAGAAGGGGGGAAGGCATGTTGCGAAGAAGGGAGTCGCAAGGATGTAAAGGTACAATGCAAAATGTAGGGATCGCCATTCCTTCTTGTATTTGATGAAGGGAGCTTGGATTTCTAAAGCTTCTATCCTGGGAAATCTCATTCATCTTTAAGGTGCTGCTGGACTTGAACATTGCTCTTCTGCTGGGAAGTAAGAAAAGAGAATCGGCTCTCAGCTTGGGCTTAAACTTTATTTAACAAGGTGGAGTTATTCTCAAAAGAGTTATAGAAGCGTTATTGATAAATATCAACTCAGAATCTTTTCCCATCCCCCAGTGGTCTGCAACTTGAAATGCCCAGTGAAGAAAAGCAGAGATTTGTCTCCCTGCCCATATATTTACATTTAAATAAAAATCTCTACCAGTGGCAAGGATTCAGATGTGAAGGTCATAGATGCCCTGTTCCCTTGCTTAGCTTCATTTGTGGTGGCCTTTTGTGCTCATGATTTTAACTATCATTCTTATGTTAATTATTCCAAATTCTGTTTTTCTAAGCCTTTTCATACAATCCTGTATCTTTTTGGCCCAATATAAGGTCTCCCGTGCCCGAAAATGTTTAAAACTGAGCACATAAAGGTGAAGCCTTCCTAATCAGGACTTTTAAGCTTTCCACCTTAACACTCTTTTCCGTTTAACTTCTCACCCAATCAGTGGCCACTTCATCTTACTGCTTTTTTATCATTGGATTCTGGTGTCCTACTGTTGGTACGTTTTGCTTGTCATTAATATTTTGATTATTTGTGCAAGTTCTCTGTTAGCCCCTCTTTTTTTTCCCTCTGGGAGATAATGCCGAAAACACAATTGGGATTGTATATAGAACCATCCGTGTACTTGTTATTTTACAGGCTAACATAAGCAAAAGAAAGCAGTCCCTTCCCCAAGAGGCTTACTGGAAAAGACTGAAGAAAACCATCATATTCTTGGAAACTAAACATCCTACCGATCTCTGTTCTTCCGGAGCAGAGATACAGTAAAGAAACAGCTCTTACGTGTGCGAGAGAACGCCTCAGTCTTCATCGGCAAATCTTCCTTGCAGCCAGCAAAAAGCCATAACAACCCTTGAGATAAGTCCCGCATCTGTAAAACACAAACGGCTTCCAAATTTTCGGTGTCTGCTCTTCATCTGTCAGGATGATCTTTTCAGTTTCCAAACTGCAAATCCCAAAGCGTTTGGAGCAGACTTGATTTATTTGTTACTACTTGAAAGTTGAGCAGTAGTAACAAACGTATTGCTTAAAGCAGGTGTATGTGGATTCACAAATTTAGTATCTGCCAACAAACCTCTTACAACAACATTTGGATCTAGGGTCTCCACCTATCTGCGCTGTGGGTTTCTCCAAAAGGCCAGTTTCAGGTGTGCAGAGCCGTCTCGGTCTGCAGAAGCTGAACAAGGTGCGAGCCCGGTAGCACCTTAAAGACCAACGAAGTTTCCAGATGTCAAAGGAGACCCTTAAACCCAATTAAACACTCACGTTTACGAAAACCTATATGCGGAGAGCATCCACCTCAGGCTAACACTGCTGAGAAGAACCTTGCAACGTTGGCCAATACACAGCATCAGGAAGCTTGTGATAGGCTATTAAAGAGCAACACTTTGTTAGGCACTAAATATGTCGCCCATTGCTAAATCACATGACCTGAGTACATGATCTCCTTGTTTGTTGGAAGGGCTGCTGCCAAGCTTGCTTTCAAGAATCAAGCTTCCTTCACAGGATGTTTGGCCCAATGGGCCAGATAGTATCCCTGGGATCATTTCAGGTCAGGAAAGCAGTGCATGTTGGGAAAAGAGAAGGGGATTTACCCTTCCCCACATGTGCCCCAGTTGCGATCTGAGTTGGGCACCATATACACAAGAATTGAGGAGAACCTTCATCTCTTATCTGACTGTTAACACAGGGCATAGGGAGGGGGATCCCAGACATAATCGGTATGCTCTTTGAGGGATAAAAAAAGCCTGTCTGGTGTAGTGGTTAGAGTGTCGGTGGACTAGGATCGGGGAGACCCAGATTTGAATCCCCACTCCGCTATGGAAGTTCACTGGCCTACATCATAGGGTTGTTGTGAGGATAAAATGGAGGAGAGGAGGTGTCACAGGTCCCCATTTGGGACAAAGATGAACTATAAATGAGGCAATAAAGAAATAGGTTTTTGTGAGAATTTTGTTTCTAAATCTCTCTGGTTTCTTCACTTTGAGGTGTTAGGGGTGTTGTTTTTAATCCTTTTTGGCCTGAAAGGGAATGCGTTTGCTTCAAGCAGTTCCTCTCCCCACATGATCTGTTGTGGTCTTACTGTATTTTAATTAGACTTCACTCTTTAAAAAGGTAAGACAAAAGCAGTTATTTCTGAATTTGATCACAAACATAACAAAACCATTAACTTATAAAACTACAGAAAATACAGTAAGAGTAACCAGTGATTAAAATAATACAGTGTAAATAAAAGAATATAGATTGAATGGAGTAGTTTGATCACTTATTTGTTAAAATAAAATCACATATTAATTATTTTGTTAGCCAATATATGGTACCAATTTTTAGAGACTGCATAAATTATGAACCTGTTTTCTTTTGTCATACCAGTACTGGAAACATCTTCTGTGGATTGTTTAACTTCGAACACGTTGGATTAGACACCAAGATTCCACTTTCTAAACCCATTGAAGTCAATAGGCTTAGAAGGGTATAACTCTTTAGAATTGCACTGCTGTAAGAGAGATTAGCAAAATAATATCTGTCACTATGGTTGTTGTGGGTTTTCCGGGCTGTATTGCCGTGGTCTTGGATATCTGTCACTGTTCAAAGATGGTGACCTCCCACGTTCTCTACACTGAATGGTGAAGGCTACCAAAGGTTTTTTTTTTTTAAATGCCCTTTCACATGTATTTTCTTTGGTAGTTAGATTAGTCAGTTGTGTCTTTTCAATGGAATTGGGTGCAAGGGAGGGGATGAAGAAGTGTATCCTGGTCCCATTAGCCACTATAATAACACAGTCAACACACAGCTTGCTTGAGGCTTGAACACTAGAATACACCAAGCTTCATAAGTGATGGAAGACAAAACTTAAAGACTGCCCAGAATCGAGCTGCAACACTAGGCAATGCCACGGAGGAGTTAATGACTTGCAATAAAGGAGAGAGCGTTGCACGGGTGGCGCAGAGTCAGAGCAAACCAGCCCGGCGGAGAGCCGCTGTGCTCAACCACCTCCTCTTGGCTGTCCCACCAGTCTTAATTGTGTCGGTTGTAGAATCCTCCCTGGTAGGTAATAACCCCTGGAAATACTGGTTCGACGGGATGAACCATCAGGGATATGTCTGACACAGAGTTCCTCTTCAACGAAAGGAACGTATTCGCTGCCGTCGTCTTCCTCTCTCACCCCCATACAAACAGTGTACAGGCATACTCGACAAAAACAGTGTTACTATAGTTTTTCCTTTCAGCAATTTCTCTTTTTAACCATTTTCCCCAAAGAACAGCCAATGCATTTTCTCTTAAAAATCTGAAGCAGGGTTTCTGAGAAAAAATTCAAGGAATTCTGAGCAAAGAACAGTGTCAATAGTTGGCTCCCAAAATTTCTCCTTGGGTGTGTGCATCAGTGTGAGTGTGTGGGAGGGGGGAGGTACGTCCCATTACCAAACATTCATCTGAAGCAGTATTTGAAGTGAATTTCTCAGACTCAAGCAAACAAAACAGTGCAAGATAATCCCAAAGAGCTTTGATAAGATTCATTAATATCTTAGGGCAGGGTAGTAATTGCATATATTTACTTTGCAATTGTCCTTGATACGGATTCAGAAGAGATGTTCTGGAAGGCCCACCCATGGGGAAGTGTAACTGACCCCTCCCTGCTGTCATGTCTAGAGGAAATGTAAGGTTTTTTTTCTTTCCAAATTGCTTTTCATAGCTAAGTTTACAGCCATCTAAACCTGCTGTACTGATTTTTGCTTTATTGGGGGGAAAGAGTGGGGGGAGTTAGTGGATTTTAGTTGCTTTAATTCTTTTAACCTTTTTGTAGTTTGCAACTTCCTGCAAAGTTGCAAACTACATACACGTAAAAATAAATGACGCTATTGTCACCTTTGGATATATTTAAACTGAGGAGAAGGGCCTTGAATGGTTTTAGTGAATCCTGCATATAGGTTGCCATATTAAGCCACATTCTCAGGGTCTCCAGGGGAAGAACCTAGAAACTAGGGCCATGGGGGGGGGGGTCTGCAACCTATGGCTCTGGCACCAAATGTGGCTCGGTATAGAACCCAATATGGATCTTTAGAAAAGAAAATAAATCTTTGAGTGGGAGTGGCAGGTGGAATGCGAGAATGACCAACATGCAAAGGGAATGGCAGGCAAAGATTTTTATATAAATCAACAAAAAGGACCATGGTGTTCTAAAGCTAGTATAAATACAAATATTACTGTGCTGGCCTGAATTTCAAAATATGTATAATAATCTCTGTCTTATAATTATGTTTACATTTACATCAGTACACAATTTCTCAACAGAATAATACCAGTTTCCACAGACAAGTATAAAAGTTGCCCTTATTTTTGGAGGAATTATTCCTATGAAGAGCAAATTGCTGTCAGGAAACAATATTCAAAGGCTTTGGGTAAGCTTTAGATTAACAACAACACAAGTGGTTTATAAAGGTTTTTTAAATATGGATTTTGTATAGTGTTGTGTTAATAATATCAAGTGTGTTTTTAATTCTATAAGATATTTTCGTATGATGGACAACCTTGAAGCAGCACATGAAAATGTGCACATAGCAGGGGCTCGTTTGTCTGTGGGGAGTGGGAAGTTCTCATGAAGAATTTGGAAGAAAATCAGACATTAATTAGAGACTCCAACTATCTTTATACTTGCCTATGGAAATTTGTATTACTCTGTTGAGAAATTGTGTTCTGATGTAAATGTAAAACATAATTGTAAACCTAATTATTAGAGATGGTTATAAATATTTTGAAATTCAGCCTAGCACAGTGATATTTATATTTATAAAAGATTTTTATATGATGAAACAGTTTCTCGGAGATGCTTTACAGCAAGGGAAACGATAGAGGTGAATAGCTGCCAGTAATTCAAGTGTGAACAGTGCGCAGGTTTATGCTAGTGCTCTTATTCATTTATTTGCTTCACCTATACTTCATCCTTCTCTCCAGAAGAGGACCCCAAGAGGCATACTTCATTCTTCTTTCCTCCATTTTTGTCTCCACAACAACCCTGAGTGTGCTGAGTGTGCGTGATTGGCCCAAGCACGCTTCCCTGGCAGAACTTACTGCAAGACCTCATGTGTGCCACTTCATAATAAAAGACTCACACTACACCCATCGTTTAGGCTGTGGAAGCTTGATGGATTATTACTCAACATGCCAATTAGCAGCAATGTTAAGATGAATGTTTTCAGCCGTGCAAGCAAGCTGACTTACACTGGCACTTTGTTGATCTCAGGCTTTGAAATCTGATTTAATTTGGCTTTTTGATTCTAAACTATTGCTAATCCCTGAGCTAGGAGACAAACTGTTTCCCACTGAACTTGGCCCCAACCCTCTCCCCTGTTTTAGAGGCTAAACTGTTCCCCCTTTTGAGCCAGTTCTTCCCACTGAGATGCCTTTCTCTCTTCCTGTAGGGAAACATCCACTGAATAGGTGTGAGCAATATAGTCATATAATACAAATATTCAAAACCTGGGCAGTAATCCTGCACTGGAGATCCCTTTGGGGTAGAGGCTAACAAACTTTTTTTTAATACTACCACATGCCCTGCACCACTAAGCACCAGCTGTGAGCTCTCAAATGCCACTCCCTGAGAAGGCAACCCACAGCTTTATTTCATTTATACCCCACCTCAATGAGGACTCAAAGAGGTTTGCATTATTCTCTCCTCTTTCTAGAGGCTGTTAAGGGGATTTGAACCTGAATCTCCCACATCCTAGTCTGACACTTAACCACTACACTACACTACAGTAAATAAATAAAGGATATCCTACAGTATGAAAGTCCAAAGTTATTTATTTTGGTAAGGTCCATTGAGATCAGAAATTTTTTTTCACATAATGTCCATTTGATTTATTTTAGTGTGTGTTTAATTTGGGGAGTAAGCCTAAATAGGTATACTCAGAAGTAAGTTCCATTTTATTCGGCGAGGTTTATTCCCAGGAATGTGTTGTTAGGATTGCAGCCTTAGGTTCTCAAACTGCCCCTCCACCCCCAACCAGAAGATTCCAAAAACTCCTGTTACTTACAATGCAATGCAAAAATTTAAAAAATTGAGTAACGGCCAAGGCTTTATTAAGATAGTTAAAATAGCTCAGCCAGCCCATCCAAATCCCTTTGTGAAATAAGAGCCTTCCTAACAGCCATCAAGGACTATTAAGCAAGCAATCAGCCAATACAAAAGCTGAAGGAAGTGGCCCATTGTTACCCATCTCTGAACAACCACAGGGCCTGGGTGTGACATTGCAGCACGAACTGGGGAGGGGGTGGATTCAAATGCCAGGGAACTGTAATCTTTTTCAAGGTGGCTGAATAAGTAATTAGTGAATTAATAAGGGCTGGAGGAAAAAGGAAATTAAAAAAAAATGTTACATTAAAGTTTTGTTACCGAAAGGCAATGAAATACTACAAAGAATGTCAGAAAGTTCATTAATTATGAATTTAACAACACATAAGACCTCTGCAGACAGACTGGATCATCTTGATACTGGAAACAAGGTGGTCATTATGACCAGAGCAAGGAGCATTCGAACACAACAGAACAAACTATGTTGACACTTCTTTATTAAAAAAAATGTTTTTACCCTAGGAGTGTTTTTTACCTTTCTGCATTACAATGGGCCGCCTATCCTACTGAACACAGGGAGGTTTTTTTTTTAAATCCTTCATTTAAATGATTTCACCAGAGAGTGGAATGCAGCATTTTCATACCAGAGAAAGCCAATTTACAGGGCCATTCTAGGAAGAGTTACTTCTGTTCATTTTGATGGCTGGAGTAACACTGCCTAGGATTGCACTGCTAGATTGTAATTTGAGGGAGCTGGGAAAGGCAATGTCTCAGCAGTGCACTATAGGAAGTAGATTCAAAATGAAAAGATGACCATTGCTCTAGAGTTTTGGATAGCTAATAGAAGATAGCGAAGAAGGCTGATAATGGGTACTGACTCACTCCGTTCAGAAATGTCCTAGTTATTACGAGGTGAGCCAAACTGCTCTCCAATTTTATTTGACTTTGTAATGGCTCAGTGTGAAGCCAACCCTCTTGCTTAACAGTTTCTGCTCCCCCCACCCTTATCAAGTTGTGTGTGTGTGTGTGGGGGGGTGGAATAGTTTCAAGGCTGTTTCTAATCTGCTCTTGCAGACATGGCCTCTGGGAAGGGTAACGCTTGTACCTCGCCTAGAATATCTGCAGACAGGAAGAGGGGAGAGATTTTTGCTGATTTCCACCTTCCATAGCAGCCCCAAACAACCACCCCCCCCCCACAAATGCAGCTCCTGGGGAATGGGGGGCCTCCAGGAACAGCTTGGGGGGATCAGATGTCTGTTGTGGGAATGGAGGTGGAGAGGGCCATCAAGTGATAGCTGAGTTCTGGAGACCCCTGGTGGGGTTTTCATGGCAAGAGTCTAACAGAGGTGGCTTGCCATTGCCTGCCTCCAAAACCCTGGTCTTTGCTGGAGGTCTCCCATTCAATTACTAACCAAGGCCGACCCTGCTTAACTGCTGAGATCTAACGAGATCGGGCTTGCCTGTGTTGTCCAGGTCAGGCTGTTGTAGGAGAGGGAAATGATAATTTTGCAGCAAAAAGCAAAACCTGCATTGTTGATTCCGGAAAATTTTAATTTTTTAAAACTCACTTCCCAGAGGAACTGTATGGGTGGGTCTCTTGAAGCATGCCGTTGCCCTTGGAGTGGGAGGAGAACTGATGCTGTTCTAACGACCAGCACTGCCTGTCAGACTGCTTGCGTGTTGTTGTTGTTATTTCATTTATAGTCTGCCATTCTCACTGAGATCCAAGGTGGATTACACAGTGCAAATGAGATACAATGTAATCAACAGCTACGACTTTCACTGAGCAAGTAACATAATGAACAGTTAGGATATTCAGTGAACAGATACTATAGGGTATGGTAGCAGGAAATTTGAAAACAAGCATAAAGTCCAGCATAGAGATGAAATCTTCTGAAACAATGCAAAACTAATTTGCATGGCATGTTTAGCAACATAGAAACTCCTAGTAGGCGCATATCTCCATCAGCAGACAGTACCCAGTAGCATAGTATATAGTCCCTGTCCCTACCAAGGCATCTCGCTGAGATATTTCTTATCTTATGACACAGCCCTATAATTTGAGTAGAAAGCCCTCCTGAATAATTCAGTCTTGCGTCATTTGTGGAGAGTGGGAGCTTTCCTGACCTCCTCAGGCAGGCCGTTCCTGTAAGGTAGGGGCCACCACAGAGAAAGCCCGTGTGTGGGCAGCTGTGGGTTTTGTCCAGCTGTAGGGTGGTATCTGCAGAAGACGCTGTTCGAATGAGCAAAGCTGTCATGGTAAACATCCAAAGAAATAACAGGCTGTCGTTGAAATGTTCTGCTGCCCAGAAGAGTGGGAAGTAGCAAAACAAGGGCCATGTTATTGGATGTTGGTGTTCCTATGCAAAATATGAGGCCCTTTTTTGCAGCAGCCAGGGTGACCCGGGAAGATCTGTTGCGCGCATCCTGCAGGAGGCGTACAGGTGCCTCACGGCGGTTCTCTGTGGCACTGCTACCTAAACTCTCCTACCCGCTTTACAGCATGGTGCCATTCACATTCTGAAGTACTGGCAGAACCAGCGAAGTAGAGCTTCAGAGGCAGTGCGGTGTAGTAGTGTGCGCGTTGGACTAGGATACAGGAGACCCAGGTTCAAGTCACCGTTCTGCCGCGGAAGCTCGCTGGGTGTCCTCGGGCCAGGCATGCCCTCTCAGCCTGCTGTTGTTGTGAGGATAAAATAGAGGAGAGGAGAAGGATGTAAGCCCCTTCGCGTCCCCACTGAGGAGAAAGGCTGAGTATAAATGAAGTAAATACTTATTTGTTTACTTATTCTATATATACCTTACCTTTTCTCTCCCAATGGGGACCCAAAGCAGACCACATCCTTCTCTTCAACTCCATTTTATCCTTACAACAACTCTGTCAGGTAGGTGAGGCTGAGAGGGTGTGACTGGCCCAAGGTCACTCAGCAAGCCTCCATGGCAGAGCAGGGATTTGAACCTGGGTCTCCCAGATAGGATTTCCCAGTGCCTGGCAGGGGCAGGCAAACTCCCAGGATGTGCCTCCTTGCCCATCAACCGGCCAGTGACCGGCAGGAGGGGCCAAACTCCCAGAGGTTGCCTACCACAGGCAGGCACCCCAGGAACATGTGCTGCGCATGCGCTCCCAGCAGGCGCAAGAACGTCTCTTCTGGAAGTAACATCATCCCACCAGCTGCAGGAGCACTCCCACGCTTAGTTTGGAACTGATTTTGTCCCCAAATTGGCAGAATCGGCCCCACACAGAGCGTGAGACTGCTCATGCAGCTGGCGCGAGGACATCACTTCTGGGAGTGACGTCATTGCACAGGCACCGGGGCACACACGTGCACCACATTGCGGGGTAAGTGCCAGGCCCTTCCACCTCCCGGGAGGAGGGTTATAGGGACCTGGTAACCCTACTCCCGGATCCAATCTAACCACTACACCAAATTGGCTCTCTAAAATACCTGAAGACACAACATTGTAACACTATAGGATAAGCCACAGAATACAGGGTTCATTTTCTTAAGGAAGGAGCTAAGCAAAGATTGAAGTAAGAGCAGGAGCCACACTGAGGTAACTTCCTGAAAGCTGTGTGAGCAGGCAGGTCAGGTCAGAGAAACGAAATAGTTTGGCTAACAAGACCAAGAAACAGGTCTAGCATGCCTCAGGAGTAAGACCAAAATTAATATGTCTGAGTGTGCTCAATGAAGTGTTTCTTTATACAGGACTAGCCTGATACCCGTGCTTCACTACAGTATTCAACTACTTTAAATCCAGTTATAATACTTATATGTAACATTTTTTGGTTTGATGTCCCATCTCCCCATGAACATTTAAAAACTCAGTTGCCATAATGATTTTTATATAAAATCCCTATTCAGGAGTCTTGTACCGTCTTTCTTCAACTGTCTGCAATTTCCTTGACCTGATTTTTACCTCAGAACACAGAGTTCCACAGCTGACCAATCAGAGAGAGGGGGTGGAAGCAGGCAGGAGCCTGCCAGCCACCCAGGAAAGCCAGGCCCGCAGGGAGATTGGCAACCCTAGGGAATTTTGAGGGGAAGACTGGGAGGTCCATTTGACCTCAGGGCAGATTCAATGACTCCCAATAGCAACTGCATACTGTTTAGAATGTGGGGGTAAGGACCAATCAGGCTGCATATGCAAATGACCTCTGTGATCCAACTGTCTCTGAGGGTGGATGAGGTGTGGAATAGGGATGCCAGACCCCCAGCAGGGGTGGGGGAACCCCCCCACCGCTGCTCCCCACCCCCCACCCCCACTTACCTAACCAGCGGGGGGCACACACCTACCCTGTGCACTCCCCCACGACACTGTACACTCCCATGCACAGCAGCCACCAGGATCAGGCCTATTTTGGCCTGGATTGGGGCCGCTGCAAGCACGGAAGTGCTCCTGTGCTCCGCAGCGCCTCAAAACGAGTCCAATCTGTGGCAAAATGGGCCCGTTTTCAGGCACTGTGGAGCGGAGGAGCGCTCCTGCGCTCCACAGCACCACAAGAACTTCCCGTTTTGGAACAGATTGGGCCGGTTTCCGGGCACTGCAGAGCGCAGCAGCACTCCTGTGCTCCTCAGCACCTCAAAACGGGCCCAATCCATGGCAAAATGAGCCCATTTCAGCACGGATTGGGCCCATTTTGAGGCACTGCTGAGTGCAGGAACACTCCTGTGCTCTGCAGGGGCTCAAAATGAGCCTGACCCATGCTGAAACTGGCCTGTTTTCGGGCGCTGTGGAGCGCAGGAGTGCTCCTGCCCTCCGCAGCGCTTCAAAATGGGCCCGTTTCGGCGTGGATCGGGCCTGTTTTGAGCTCCTGCGGAGCATGGGTGAGCTCCCAGGGGCTGCACGATGACATCACTCTTGAAGTGATATCATCACACTTGTGGGGGTGCGCGTGTGCGTGCGCATGCACGCCTTGTGCGCGGGTACCCCCCCCTTCCCCAAGGTAAGTGCCAGGCTCCTATACCCCACCAGGAGGTTGAGGGGGCCTGGCAACCCTAGTGTGGAATGTTGTGAGCCCCAATCAGCTCACATATGCAAATGACCTTGAAAGTCTGGCCCAATCAGGGAACAGTGGCTGAGCTGGCAGTGGGTGGGGGCACAAGCAGGCAGCAGCCTGCCAGCCACACAGGGAAGCTGGCTCTCTTTGGGAAAACACAATTTACCCCTTAGGGGGCGAATTTCTTAAAATTCCTTCTTAGTGGGCGTTTACATCATGAAAGGAATGTCCTGCCCAAATTTCATGTTTCTAGATCCAGGAGTTGGGCTGGTTGATGATGAGTCAGTCAGGACGCTTGTCTTTATAAATATACAAGATGTTTATTTAGCAACAGCAAACAACAAGGATCAATTGTATAACAGAGGGTAATTGGCACCGAGGGGGGGGGCACTGAATCTGTTTACACCTGCACACCTGAAGCTGCTTTATATTTAAGCCATTCATCTATCAAAGTCAGTATTGTCTACTCTGACTAGCAGCAATTCTTCGGGTCTTGCACATCGCCTAACACCTGATTCTTTGGAGCTGCCATGGACTGAACCTGGAACCTTCCACATACAAAGAAAATGCCGTACCACAGAGCCACAGCCCTTCTGTAGCACAGCATGGACAGCCTGGAGGAACTGTGATTTCTCTTCTTCCCTCCATTGGGAGAAGTGCGGGGGGGGGGAGGACAAGTGTCCAGTTCAACTCACAGGCTGCCCATTGATTAGGAAAAGAGTTCTTAAGAGTGGATCTGCACAAGTCAGTGGGTGATACTTATTATTTATGCCCCAATCTGTCCTTTGGACTTAAGAGTAACTTACAGCCATTTTTCCAAATGCATTTTTGTCCCCAAAGGAGTTCACAATCTAAATAGTTTGTAACTTGATACAGTATAAATCCGGGGACCAGCCCTCAGTCCCAGGTGTAACAAAGGTTGTGTCTCTGGAGTTGTGCCCAGGAGGGTTGATGGATCCTCACATCTAGATCTCCAAATGCCCCTTCTTTCCAGCAGCAGCACCCACTGTCAATGGATCCGATCAGAAAACAGGCTGCAGAGTGGACTGGTCTGATGGGGAACGGAGCTCAGTCCCAGATCTCTGCCCAGGAGCTAGGCGCACCTCTGCTGTAGGGTCTTAGAATACCCCTGCTGTCAAGCATTTATGAAGCACTGTCACTCGTTCATCTCTTCAGATTGCACAGCTGAGCATGTACAGAATGTCTCTGCATCCCCACTGAAAAACTACATGAGAGAGGCCCACACCAGCTTTGGTCCCAGGACTTGCTTCTTAGACATTAAACACAGCTCTTGAGAAGGCGTCTTATGGCAGTTCTGTCATAACTACTAAACTTTATGTTGGTACTCGGTACCCAACAATAGCCACTCACTTTCATCACCAGTGCTGTGACATCTTTGCTGAAAGCTGGTGATGCTTTCCACTCCATGTTCACAGCATAGTAAAGAAACCTGAGCAAGCAGCTCCGTTAGCCGTGCCCCACTCCTGCTCCTCCTGGTTTAGAGCGCTGGGCCTCCTTTTGTTTTCTGTTCACTTTCGTAGTTCCTCCATAATGAAGAATGTGACTTGTGCAGGGATTCGGATCAAGCGCTGCTTGGTCCTTGAGACAGGGCCAAACTACAAGTGACGAATGACACAGGTTGGACACTTGTCAGCTTCCCTCAAGTTTTGGCGGGAAATGTAGGCAGCTTGGCGGAATGTTGGACAAGTGACAGTTGAAAAGTCCACTGGGCAGCAGTCGGAGAGCCAAGCTGCAAGACTAGGATGCCTACATTTCCCATCAAAACTTGAGGGAAGCTGACTAGTGTCCAACCTGTGTCATTCGTCACTTGTAGCTTGGCCCATACACACTCAAGAACACAAGATCAGGTGGGTGCCATTTCGAAAAATTAAGTCACACACACTTCTGTGGAGAAATAAAGAAGAGATTAGGGCCAGTTGACCTAAGATGGCTGTGATTAGCTCTCTACAATGTTTTTAATTGGTAAATAGCAGCCACAGGTGCCCTGACTCAGATTTGGGCTGTTGCACAGTGGAAGAGAGTTGAATTACCACCCTTTACACCATTTTCCTGACCTCAGTGCCACCCCAGCTGTCCAACTGGAGGAAACAAACCAGTTGCCTGTATGATTCCATTAGTGGAGCAGATAGCTGCTCCAGGGGGGGCCTAGGATATGAGGTCCAATAAAGGATTAATCTCCCCTCTTCCCCACAGTGGGCCCAAAACTACACTGCATTGCCTGAGGTTGTTATTTAGCAATAAAAACATAGTGGGGAGGTCCAGTCATGGGATTAGATCCATCCTGCTTTTTCATTCAATCTCACCCCTTTCCCCTCCTTACTATCCCGCTCCCATCCCACATGGCATTTTCTATGCATCCCCCCCCCCCCGACTCCTAGCATAGGCCATTCAGGTGGTCAAAGGCTCTTTCCTTTGGTACCAGCTGGGAGACTGGTTGGATCCACCACATGGAGCTCCCAGCTTCTCACCTACCTTGACCCTCACCTGAATTGGTGATGTCTGACCCTTCTTGCCCTTCAGCTTTTGAATGGTTTCAGAAAGGTTAATATTCTCTTTATTCCTTTGCGATACCCTCTGGAGCCAAACCAAGCAGGATGATTATCGTTCCATAAGACAAAGTACATCCAATTTGTGTCACCGAGTCATTTCATGTTTCACTTCCATCTTGTCCATTAAGAAGTTAATTGCTCTTTATATGCTTGCAAAGCAGCAGCCTCAGATTGTTAGCAAAACAACTGAAGTGCTTTGTTTATTCCTATAAGCAGGGGACAGTCACATGCCACTGGTGAAACATTAACCCCTCCTGCCAACACTGACCCTTTCCTTCCCGATCTACAGCAACCAGCAGCATCTGCAGAGTTCAGCTTCCGACTGACTTTGCAGCCTGTCTAGCAAAGGTACCAATAACAATACAAGTATCTTGGAGATCGCCATTTTATGTGGACATCCCTTAATATTGCTTCTGGTCTGTATTGAACTTAGCAGGACAAGGAATGAAAGCATGACAAATGGTAAATATTGCATAATGATGTGTTTCCCAAAGTCGTCGTCCCCCCCCCCCCCCCCGTAGGGCACATTGGCACATTTAAATTATCTGTCAAGGAACTCCTGTTTGCCATGGGATCACTACAAGCTACAGAGGTGGGGGCTGTTTTTATTTATTTGTCCTTTTCTTTTCAGAGCTCCTATGATCAAATGATCTTGAGCAATGTCTAACAGAATGATAAATTAATTTCGAAAGGAAAATATGCTAGACAGAAATTTAGCAACCAACAAGGTTATAGTTGGATCACTAGCCAGCATCAGATAGGGAAGAATCTCCCCCTGAGAATGATTAACCAGAGCACAAATTAAAAGAGGTAAAAGCCAATGATTCCTAAAAACAGTAAAAAGAGAACATTCCAATATTTTATGAGACAATTCTACCCAAGCCACAAGAACAAAGGAGATTTGAATATGGAATATGATAAAACCTGCCATTCGGTATTGCAGATGAGTTAGCATTCAACTAAGCTAGGGCAAATGCCCAAACATAACGAAAAGCCGTTAAATTTCTAATGTAGGATGGTAAGGACTGTGGAGGTAAGATACCAAGAAACTGGGTCAAGCAAACTCTACAAGCCTGTATCACTGTAGTATTATGATCAAGGTCATCAAGACAATGCTTAACAGTAGATAGGGTCTCTGCCTTACACAGCACAAGAATGTCTTCGTTTGTGAGCCCCACCTGTCATCCCCTGGCATTGTGTTTAAGAAAAAACAGCAAATTAAAAGAACTCTTCATGGAGCACAAAATAACAACCCCTCCTTCCGTCCCTCCCTCCCTTCCTTTGATTTTAATCCACCAATTCTCTAAGCATTTCAGGGTGGTGTAGACGGTTCCCTGTTTATCCTCACAACAGTTCTGTGGTGGGCAGGGGTTTTTTTCAGCAGGAACGCGGTGGAACAGAGTTCCGGAACCTCTTGAAAATGGTCACATGGCTGGTGGCCCCGCCCCCTGATCTCCAGACAGAGGGGAGCTTAGATGGCCCTCCGTGCTGCTGAGCGGCACGGAGGGCAATCTAAACTCCCCTCTGTCTGGAGATCAGGGGGCGGGGCCACCAGCCATGTGACCATTTTCTCCGACGGCAACCCACTGAGTTCCACCACCTCTTTTCCCAGAAAAAAAGCCCTGGTGGTGGGTTACATTGATAGTGGGAGGAGGATGACAGAGACTGGCTCATTAAGTTACTCAGTAAGTTTCATGGAAAAGTGCAGATTTGAACCCGTGTCTTTCTAGTCATGGTCCAAAACACTTAACCAACCACCACAGCATACTGGAACTGTACTACAGAGTTCTAGAGTGCACAATTCAGTTCGTGCTACGGCCCATGCTTGTAGGGAGTCCCTTTTGCCTAGATCCACTCAGAGTGCGAGATCTTTGGCGCTCTGCGACACCTGCAGATTGTTGGGTCAGACTGGTAAAAGTGAGCAAACTGTCTCCTTGAGAAAAGCTTGCCCGCTTTCATGATCTTGTCAGTGAAGAATCCCTGACAAGCTTCCAAAGAATCATGAAAACACAATGTGAAAACCATTGAGTCAGTTGATAATAACTCAGTGGGGATACCAGAGCTGGTTTGGAAGGCCCAGGATTTTTTCCCACTGATCTGTTTCTATGTAATGTCGGGATAAGCAGCCACCAAACCTCTGAGGAGCTGAAGAACCTGTGGAGAGCCGAACACATCCCTTTACTTTCTTTCATATAAGTGAATGATAGTTATTTTTTTACCACTCTAGGAAAGTGTCACCCATGGTAGGGACAAAACCCACCCTCTGCCCCTAATATCTGACTATGGAAAGGAACCTCCACCAAGGGGCAGGTGCAACTTCCTTGCAACATCTGGGGGGTCACATTACGCGAGTGTTCTGTCTGATGCAATGACAGAGCACCTCTGGTTTTCATATACAAAGTGTGCCCTCTTGCATTCTTATAAAATAAAGCAGAGACGTTTTGAAAGGATATTTGGTGTAATCACATTCTGTGGATCTGCACTGACACCTAATGGGAAACACGGAGCACCGCAATGAGAAGATGCCGGGGCCGTTTAACTCGCGTATCCGTCCTACGGTTCATTAACAAGGAGTGTAGTAATTCAAGGTGAAAATCATGTTAGATGCCTGAATTATAGTGAATGCAGAGCGGTGAACTTATTATTCAAAGAAGGATTTGGGCTGTTCCTGGGCCGTATTTTTATCATTGTATTCAAACGAGCACAGTAAAATTATAAATTCAGAAGCAGCTCCTTGACAGATGTAAATGCACAGAACCCAAATTGCATTAAAAATGGAGCTGAATGAAGAAGAAATTAAAATGTAATTGGATTAGAAATTAAACTACAGTATGTAGGGACCAGCCCCCAAGAAAGAGCTGCATCCATGTATTTATGATGTTTTTTCTGAACGTTATTTGGAGTTTTGATATCCTTTGTTGTTGTTACAATGCTTGGGGATGTTCAAAACAATAACAGCATGGGAAAGAATATTGTCAAGCCTGAAGAGGAATCAAACTGCATCCTTGGGTCCACGGTTGCTTATCCAATCATGGAACACAGATTTGTGACTTCATTTGAAAACGGGAGGAGGGCTAATGTTATGCTCTCTTCATGTACCCATGTGCTGAGGAGGTCTGAGGAACTCCATTTATCTCCTGCCTTTCTTCTGTGAAACCCAAGGTAGCATGCAGAGAAGGTCCACAAACTCTTCCATGCAGGCACCAACCTTACCTTCAGCTTGCTCCCTGTCTGTCGACCCACAACTTAACTACAGTGATTCAGGCAATGGTCACCTCTAGACTTGATTACTGTAACGTGTTCTACGCAGGGCTTCCCTTGAGTCTGATCTGGCGGTTAGAGCTGATCCAAAATGCATCAAAATGATCCGGTGTATCATCACCAGAATGCCCAGTAGTGCACATATAAACACCACTACTTCGCCAGCTGCATTGGTTACCAGTGGAGTACTGAATCAGATTCAAGATTTTGGTATTAACCTATAAAGCCCTATGTGGACTGGGACCTGCATATCCTCAGGACAGAAGATCATCTTAGAGGATTATGCTCTAGGTTTGTTTTGGAGCAGTTCCCATTCATTTCAGTAGAGCTTGTGCAAGCAAAAGTTCCCAGAAAGCAGGACCCTAACTCTGTTGTTTAGTTTGTCACATTTTAAGTTTTGGATTGGTTTAGAATTTCTCAGAAGCAGGGCTTCCCAACCTTATTGAGCCTGTGGGCACATCTGGAATTTTGACAACAGGCGGTGGGGGCCATCAGAAAATGGCTGCCATGGGAGAGGGGACCGGTCACAACAACAGGGCTGCCAAAGGGAGCTGTGGCCAGTCACAAACACTGAGCAATGACTAGCCAAACCTTCTCCTGTGAGGTAAGCAGCATTTTCCAAATGGGTGCTCCTCTCCCTACAGATGTAACCAACCATTAAAGACTTGGTTTAGCCCAGGAGGGGTGGAGTTAGTGAATGAAAGTGAGTTGCAGAGGGAGTCTCGTTTGCTGCGAAGTTACATAAGATTCCCTGAGTCGTTTTCACCTTGTATCATGTCAGTTTTATAGGTGAAAAGTAGCTCTTTTTATTACCCTTCTTTTAGCTTGTCATTCTGACCTTCCAAACTCAGCTGTTCTTTTTTCTATTTTGTGATAAAGACCTCGAAATTACTTTAGCTGTAGCCAAATTTTTTCCAGTCCTTTCATCCTTTAAGCCATAACTATTTCTGCTGCTCAGAGCAATGTTTGATGGAGCTTCGATGGGAGAAGGGAAAAGAAAGGAGATAAACACTGCAGGTGAAAACATTACGATGTTGATCTAACGTGAAGTTCATCTGTGCAGTGTTAGCAGTTTTTCTCAGAAATGACTCACTAATGTGTTTGGTCTCTGGTGGCCTATATACGAAGTTCCATCTCCCCGCCCCCTCGTTTCAGATTATGGATGGCTTCCTATGACGCTGCTTCCCTCACTGTATAAGCACAGTGGACAGGGAGTAGATTCCAATTGGGCAACCTGGAGAAAGAACAGACATATACAGCAGCAGGAAAAAGTGCTGCTCCATGCTCCTCAGGGAACAATCAACCACAACTGCTGCTTCATAGATGTAGAAGTGGGCTGGAGTGGCAGAAACCGTGATGCCTCTGTGCTTGCCAACTCCACACTGTGCACTGCTATGGACGCTGATGTGTTTCTGTCTGGTAATCCCACCATTCACGTGGATGGTGTGTGAGTTCCTCTAGTGATCGTTTCCGATGGTGCCTACCCGATGAGGTGGTGGCTTAGTGGTGGCTGGGGAGACCCAGAAAGAGTCAGGAGAGGAACTTAGATTACGCACCAAAACGAGAATGAAACATGGTAGAATGTGCTTTCAGATGTCTGAAAGCTCGTTGGCGCTGTCTGTCCTCCAGGCTGACTATATTTGAGGAGGACAGCTGTCATCATAGCGTATGTCATCTTGCATAATGTTGTTCTGCTGGACTGTCCACATACTGAGCCATTGGCGGTCCCAAATAATTCTGTTCCCTATGATGGGGTGATAGGAAGTGCTTAGAGGAAGGCAAAGAAGTGAGGGTTGTTATTGCCAAATTTTTGGAGGTGAACTCTCAATGATATATGTTTGGGAATCTGGGTGGAGGGCATAACTGTGTTGGTTGTGGCTGCTGTATAAAGTTTGCAATCAAATCAGTTAGATTTCAACATCTTTCTATTCACAGAAGGTGGTGACAATGTTCTTCATGTCCACATTGTGTGTGTTTTTTTTAAAAAAAAGCTTCCTAAAGTTTGCTTACTTTTGCTTTCCCAATCTCTCCCCCAGTCACAGTACTCCTATGTAGACTTTTCCCACTGTGAGCCGGGTGCTGTCAATGATGTTACAGTGGAATAAGGGCCAAGCTACAAGTGATGAATGACACTTGCCTGGCAAGTGAACAGACTCACATGTATTCCTCCCTGTTCACTTGCCATTCACTTGCTCTCCACTTGATCAAATGGAGCACAAGTGAATGGCAAGTGAACAGGGAGGAATACACGTAAGTCTGTTCACTTGCCAGGCAAGTGTCATTCGTCACTTGTAGCTTGACTCTAAGTCTGCATAGAACAGCAGTGAATATATCCTGCGATGCCCCCAGAGTGACTGAAAGAATAGGCCTGGAGAGCCCAGAATTGGGGAGCCTTCTCGACGACAATGAGCCTCGCTACAAGTGACATTTTACACGTGAAGGGCACTTGATCATTTTTGCAAGTCTTTCTGGGAACTGAAGTCCCTCTCCCCCACCCCTTTTCCTTCTGTTCCTTCCCCTCTCTGTTAGAATGGCTGCCTGAAGAGACAGAGAAAGCCTGCGGCAACAACAGCATTTGCAAATTGTCTTGCTGGGGGGTGGGGGATGCTCTGGAGAAAGCTGACATGTCGGTGAAGTCCTAGTGTCCTTCCCCTCTCTGTTAGAACTGTTAGAATCGCTGCCTGAAAAGTCAGAGAAAGCCTGCGGCAACAGCATCTTTTGCAAATCGTTCCTCCAGTCACAAGCCTGCTTTCAACGATCTTTGGGGGTGGGCAGCTGCACCTTTCTCAGCTTTCTCCAGAGCATTCCCCCTCCCCGAGCAAGACGATTTGCAAAAGCTGCTGTTGCCGTAGGCTTTCTCTGTCTCTTCAGGCAGCCATTCTAACAGAGAGGGGAAGGAACAGAAGGAAAGGGGGTGGGGGAGAGGGACTTCAGTTCCCAGAAAGACTTGCGAAAATGATCAAGTGCCCTTCACGTGTAAAATGTCACTTGTAGCGAGGCTCAATGTTACAAAAAAGTCTGATTTCTGAAGCAGGCAGTGGGACATAGCGTGAGGCAGGAATAACCAGGATGAACAAATAGACTGTCTTCCTGGAGGTCAAGGAAGAAGACCACCCATCAAGATGTTGTATGTGATTATTTGACAGGCCTGATTCCTATAAAGCTAAAGACATTGCAGCATTGCAGCATCAGAATAGAAGCTTAAACATGCCACTCACAGGAAGAAGAGGCACGTTGTGGCTGCATAAGGAGGAGTACCTTCTTTTTTCCCACTTTTTTATTATTATTATTAAAGCAAAAAAGGAGGTACAGAAAAAAGGGGGGGAAAGGGGACAAGCAGATGTGAAACTGTGTGCTACAAGGATTATTAAAATATAAAATACCAGAGTCATGACCTTTATGGATATTAAAATAGCTATTGAATATTTTTCCAGAATAAGCAACACATGCAAAGTTCAAACCTATTTCTACTTGTTATTCTAGTAATAATAAAGAGAGGAAAAAAACAATTAACACTGCTTATTGCTCAATATAACTGATTATCACAACCAGGGTTTTTTTCTGGGAAAAGAGGTGGCGGAACTCTCAAGAGGGAAATGAGGAAGAAACACATGGGATTCTTTGAAATCATATTATTTTCAAGCCCTATTGCCGAGTATTTTCAAGAGGTGCCGGAACTCCGTTCCCCTGCGTTCCCCCTGAAAAAAAGCCCTGATCACAACCTTTGAGAGCCTTAAAACAAAGTACTATTAAGAATTCTAACCTATTTCTACTCCGTGTTTTCATTACCTTTTACTTATACCTTACATAACTAACAATGTTGACTTTTTGCCAATGTTTCAATAATATAAAGGTAATAGATTTTATAATATTGAAACACTGGCAAAAAGTCAACATTGTTACAGTAATATATCTTACAATCGAGTTATCAAATATATCACAATGCAATCATTTTCAGATATGCAAAACTGAAGCATTTTATAAATTTTATCCATTATAGGCAAATTATTTCCCCCATTTCTCTTCAAATTCTTTAATTGGCCTTCTGTTTGTGTAATTTGTCAATTTTGCCATCACTGCATATTCTGACATTTTATCCTTCCAAATTTCCCTGGTTGGGCATTCTCCTTCTTTCCATTTGCTTGTTGTTGCCACTCTTGCCACCGTCAGCAAATATCAAAATAGTTTGTATAATGTTCTGTCCACATCGTCTGGTATCATTCCCAACAGCATAGTCTGGGGTTTCATAGCAAAGTTAATTTTTAAAATCTTCTGAATCTCAGAATGTATATCTTTCCATTTTTTTTTACTTTTTTTACATGTCCACTGTCCGGGGTCTGAGCCCCAGCCCCCAGACTTGCCAGGAGGGAACAGTGGGAGGCAACCAGGAGGCAGCAACCCTGCCGCCTCAGCCAGCAACCAGGTCCAGAACCTGCCTACTCCAGGGGGAAGGGGCATAAGGCCAGAGCCTCAGAGGGCTGGAGAGAGCAGGGAGAGACCAGCTAGTCCCACCCTCCAGGGGGAGGAGAGGGGGCTAAGCAGGCCAGAAGAAAAGGGCCAAGGCAGGGGGAATAGGGGCCCAGCAGCAGCCCAAACAGAGCTCTTACCTGGCAGGGAAGAGAAGCAGCCACAGCAGCTCAGAGCCACACCCCAGCCTCCACCTCAGCTTGAAGTCAGCAGCCTGGCTCAGGAGATGCTCACAACCAAGCCCCTCCAGGTGGAGCTCCTGAAGGCATTCTGTGGGAAGAGCTGGGCCTACCTTCAGTAATCGGCTCAGCCAGAGAGGCCTGGGAGCCAGCCAACCTAACGCAGCTGTTGCTGATCCAGGCAGCCCAGCCAGCTACCCCAGCTGCAGCAGCTTGAGAGAGCCCAGGTCAATGCTGGGAGGCCAAGGAGGGGTGTGGCCTGGCAGGCAGGACCGGCAAGGAGGGCGGGGTGCGGAGAGAAGGCCCTATAAAAGCTGGCTGGGAGGAGCTCTGGGGTGGTTGGGTGTGAGCAAGGAGTGATGGTGTGGAAGCGGAAGCAGAGCAGTGCGAGAGCAAAGGCTAGGAGGAGAGTGGATGAAGGAGGAGGAGATGACAGAGACCAAAGTGGGTGAGTGGCACAGGTTGAGCAGGCCAGCGAGTGGACTGAGAGGGAGTCTGGGTGAGGTATACCATCCCTCCTTCCACAGAGCAGGGTCCTGCAGAATCCCTGGCCCCCCTTTGATGTCAGGAGCAGACTGCCCAGCGCCCCGCCCCCAGCAGTGGCGGTTGCTAGCCCTGACATCCACTACTTATGAAAAAAGAACCATCTGCGTCCTTACATTTCCAGCATAACTCTACATATTTCTTGTCCTTTTAAAAAATATCTTTTGGTGTAATGTACCATTAAAAAATATCTTATATCAGTTTTCTCTGTCCTTGCTCTTCTCTTCACCCAAAGGTAATTATGCAGGCCTTCAGATAGATCAGCTGCTTCCAATCGTATTATTCTGTCTTTTGGGGTTTTAATTCAGTCTATAATCCAAGCCAAGCCGGCTGCTTTATAATATAACTTTGTTTTACACTGCCAATCCACTTCTTTTTTCATCCTGTAGTACCTTAAATCTTACTCTTGTTTTTTTTGCCTTCCCAGAAAAATTGGTTTATCTGTCATTGCCAACTTTGTCTTATCTTTTATACTGATTGGTAACATTTGAAATAAAAAATTAATTTTCAGTAAAATATTCATTTTAATGGCAGAAATTCTTTCTATCCAAGACAGTTTTAACTTTGACCATCTTACAAGACCTTTTTGACTCCTCCTCCATAATACTTTCTAATTATCTTTAAATAAGGTTTCCTTTTGTTATGTTACATTTATGCCCAGATTCACGGCTATTTCAAATCCCAACAATTCCTCAATTTGTTCTTTTTCCTGCCTTGTTAACATCTTGGGGATTATTTTAGGTTTTTTTTCTATTGACTAAATCCCAAAAACTTTCCAAAACTTACAAGATGTTCCATAACGTATTGCAGCGTCTCATGTGGATTCAAAATCGTCAAGACGTCATCTGCATAACATTTCAGTTTAAATTCTTCGTCATTGACTTTCAAACCTTTAATTTTAGAGTCCTGTCTTAACTTTGAAAGAAAGATTTCCATTGCTAAAATGAATAATTGGGGTGACAATGGACAGCCTTGCCTTGTACCCTTTACTATTTGTAATTCTTCTGTTAATACCCCATTAATTAAAATCTTGGCCTTTTGCTTTGCATAAATTCCTTGTATCCAGTTCTCAAACTTTGATCTGCAATTTAAATTCTGTATTACTTTTTGTAAAAAAAATCCAAGAAAGATTGTCAAATGCTTTTTCGGCATCCAAAAAAATAAACACAGTCTTATTTCCTTTTTTCCCCACTCGCAGCAGCGGCGCCAGGGTTTTCAGCGCCCGCAGCCAGCCCCGCACATGCACACGCACCAGCCTGCGTGATGACGTCACATGTGCCGTCATCACAGGTGCGCGTGCGCTGCTGGCCCGATCGCTGCGGCGGGCGGCTGGGAAGGCGTGCGGGTGGCCTCTGAGCTCTCCCGCTCGGTTGCCCTGCGCTGCTGCAGACGCCTGCCCACGGCTGCTGCGCCCAGCCGGGGTGTGTGTGTGCTGGCGGTGGCGGCAGCACAGCACGGGAGGGCTAGGAGGCTGCAGGTCCGTGGCACGTGCTCCCGCCCCCCCGTGCCTCCTCCGGCGCTCCCTCCGGCACCCCATGCCCTGAGGCCGCCACCTACCTGGCCTCAATGGGCGTGCCGGCCCTGCCCACTCATTCCATTGCCTCTATTACAAATCGAATATTTTCTTTCATATATCTCTATGAGACAAAGCCCATATGATCTCGGTGTATTATACTTGCTCTACATTTTCTAAGCCTTTCCACCAATATAGAGGTAAACAATTTGTAATCCACATTTAATAATGAGATAGGTCTATATGATTGGGGCAGCATTGGATCATTTCCTTCTTTATAGATCAATGGTATATGAGCCTCCTGCTACGTTAAAGGTAACATCTTCACTTATTTTATTCATGACTTTTTGGAGTGGCAGTATCAATTCTTCCAAGCATTTATAATACATTGCAGTTAACCTTATCTGGACCTGGAGCTTTTCTTTCTTTTTTCATTTTTCTTATTGCTTGTGAAATCTCTTGTACTGTAATATTATTATTAATCTTCATCTTATTCATCTGTAATATTATTATTAATCTTCATCTTATTCTTCTGTAATATTATTATTCATCTTCCAATTTAAACTTTGGAATTAATGTATCTTTAATGTAATCTTCCAATCCTTGTTCTTTGGGAATTTCTTTCTTGTATAATTTAGAAAAAAAGGAAATAAATTGCTGATGTATTTCTTTTTCTATATGCGTAATTCCATCTTGTTTTTTAACTCCTATTATCCTTCTTCTTTCAGATTCTTTCCCTAAACAATGGGCCAAAAAGCGACCTGGTTTATTTGCATGTTCAAAATGTTTCTGCTTCATGAAACTTAATTTCTTCTGCATTTCTTCGACTTGTAATAAGTTCAGTTGATACCTTAATTGCTTAATTTCATCTAATATTGTCCTCTTGAGGGAATTTTTGTGCTGTTCATCCAGAAGTTCAATTTTAGCTATAATTTTGTTCATCTGCTTTGCCTTTTCCTTCTTTTTTCTGGAAGTCAGAGCTATCAGGTTCTCTCTCATAAAAGCTTTACTTGCTTCCCAAATTGTGGTGATAGAGATAATATCAGTACAGTTCAATTTAAAAACTCTTCTAGATCTTTCTTACATTTCTTTAGAACATCACCTTGCAATAAGATATTATTTAATCTCCATCTTCTTTCCTTAAAACCACTTTGTTGCCACTCTATCAATAAAGGATTATAATCTGCGTAAATTTTTGGTAGAATCTCTGCCTTCTTAAGATTCAGTAATATAGATTTTGGAACCCAACACATATCTATCCTGGATTATGTTTGATGCCTATCTGAGAAAAAAATATAATCTCTAGATTTGGGGTTTATAGCTCTCCAGGCATCCACTAGTTGAAACATTTCCATATAGTGAGAAACATTCTTGGGTAATTTTCCTCCTCGATTCTTTCGATCGATCCTTCTTTAAGTTCACAACTCCATTCATATCCCCACAGATAATAATTTCTCCCTCTTGAAAGTCTGACAGTTTTTCAAAAAATGTCTCAAAGAATTTTTCATTTGCATTATTTGGTGCATATAATGTAACAAAGGTATTGATTCTTCCTTCTGAGCACTTGATTTTTAAATATATATATCTTCCTTCAGAGTCTTTCAGTTCCTTGACAACATTAACTTGTTGATTCCTCACATAGACCACCACTCCTTTTTTATCTTCTGATGATGATGCATAAACTTTACCTAATTTTTTGTTATTTAAGATATGCTCATGAATTCTTTTTATATGGGTTTCTTGAATACTTATAATGTCCACTTTTTGTTTCCTTAGCAAATTGAATATTGTGGATCACTTTGTTGGGGAGTTTAAGCCATTAATATTTACTGATAAAATACTGAAATTTCCAATTTTGCTAGTATGCCACTGCTTGGTCCAATTTCCCTTCCGCTTCAAAAGTTTTCTTTTGCTTTTCCAACGTCCTTGTAGCACAGATAAATACTTCTCAATGAGAAAGTCTCTAAGTAAAGCTAAGGAGGCAGGGGGAGGATAAAAAGAAGAAATACACAGTGGGAAGCCAAGATTAATTGCTATTGCAGCTTTCTCAACTTACTCAGTCACTCGTGTTATCAAGCCAAACAGAGACCCCTCAACCCCAGATGCCTCCAATCTGGCCACCATCCGATAGCCCTTCATTTGAAGGGGTTGGGGAGATAAATTCCCTCCCCTGACATTCCAAATGAACATCCCTGGAAGTTGAGAACTGAGGAGCTATGAAAAACTCCTTTGTTCAGTTCGGTGTTTTCCCAGCAGTCCCGAGGTGTACCTTCTTAACATAATTCTGCAGTCGGGGTGCACAAAGGACCTTATGTGAGCACTCATGCAAATATTGGTTGAAATTCAAATGGGAGAAATGTGATTTCATGGACTCCCTCGAGGCATGGCAGGATGTTCTTTGCCAAAGGAGACAAGTTCCCCATCATCAGTCCATGACATGCCTTTGGGAGGCTGCAGATTGCCCATGCTGGAAAGACTGCCAGCATGAAGGTAACAAAAAAGTACATCAAAATGGCTTGACTTTTACATGGGAAGGGGACAGGCAGGCACAAGCAAGGTACGCCTACTTAATCATAGAATCATAGGGTGGGAGGGGACCGGCAGAGCCATCTAGTCCAACCTCCTGCACAATGCAGGAAATACACAACTATCCCCCTCTACGCACACTGTTAAATAGAACATGAAGGGTGCTTATAGAAACTCCTCCAACAATCCTTGCCTGCATCTGTCCCTACAAGGTTCTTCTAAAGACAAGGTTTATTTTCAGCTTGTGTTCAGAGTGCAGTGTAGATGGTTATGGACTGGAGTTGAAAAGGGACATGATTTCATTCACAACGTAGCTTCTGTTTTTTTAAGTGAACCTTGGGAAGATGCCCCCACCCCAAGGTTTCCCCTCTTGGAATGGAAGCTCCATGGTATACTCAGTTGCTTGCACGTAGGGAGGGAAATGTGTTTGGTGTTGCAGATTGTGCTTTAAAGAAGAGTGCGCTTTGCGTAGCAACCAACTGAATAGCTACCTCTTTGCCTGTTGAATCCTGCAAAGAGTAGAACACCATTTAGAGATAATTGGAAGGGAGAGCCCAAGCACCGTGGTAAGGTGTTCTAAAACTTCAAGGATTGTCATATACTGCATGTTGAATCTTTGAAAAACCTTCTCCAATACTTTGCCTGAGTCAGTGTTAAAGTTTAGATCTGAAGGCGAGGCGTAGAACAGGTTTGCTGTATGAAATCACAGAAGAAGGTAAATTAGTTCATGGGGTCGTGTTAGCTGTGACAACGGAGCAGCTGGTGATTACTGAGCAATGCAAACAGACACTTCCCCTCCCCAAAAGATCACCTCCTGAGTATAGAATTTGTTCTTGGTGAAAACAGTAGTTGTCATTTAGGAAGGAAAAGTTCTGTATTACTGCAACAATCAGCTGAAGATTGGAGAGTGCCAAATTGCGGCAAAGCTGCATGCAAACTTCTTTGTGTATGAGGAAATGGTTACTCAGTAACCACAATATTTCAATGGCTATTCTAAGGACCCTTTTTAAAACTTGCACAGCAAGGTCCTACAGAAGAGGGCGGGGGGCAGAAGAGGCACTGCAACAGCACACAGAGGAGGAGCCGGCGGAGGAGGGAGCCCAAGAGAAAGATGCTGCTGCAGCCCCCTCCCTGAAGAACCAGCAGGAGTGTCTCCGGACGACTTCCGTGCTGACCAGCTAGGTAGGTACGTCAAAGTGCTGGGCTTTCCAAATGGCAACCTGTTGGCAATAAACATGCACTTACAGTTCAAGGTATACCTTTACATTTTTAACTCCCTTTGCAGGTCCTAACATGGGACCGTCATTTGGAGGACCTTAGAGAAGATCCGCTTCACAGGAGTCACGTGAGATTCATGGAACTTCTTCCCTAGCAGCATTTGCAGCTGCCGTCCAGGCCATCAACGGAAGCTGCCTCAACGCCTGTGAATGGAACGATTTTGGGGTTTTGACACACAGTGTAGTTCGTGGGAAACTTGCCAGTGTCAGACAGTGGCTTACTAAAAGTTGCAATCCAGCCTATCTCTTGCAATTAGACTTGAGTCCAACATTTGCTGTACTTCATAATGGACCTGGTCATCAATTAAAGTTGGTATGGGAGGAGCACGGGTATGCCATTGATCTGCTGGGGGGACCTTTTTCAATAAGCTGATGTGAAAAGTAGGATGGACGTGATGGAGGTTCTTTGGTAAGTCAAGTGCTACAGTCACTTTGTTGATGATTTTACGAACAGGAAAAGGTCCCAAATACTTTAGTGCCAATTTACGGCTGGTTTGAGCAACTTTCAAATTTTTTGTAGACAAATAAACAAGGTCTCCTGGATGTAATTCCCATTCGGCCACACGATGGCAATCAGCGTATTTTTTATAATCTTGTTTAGCTTTGTTAAGATGTTGCTGAATAAGAGTCCATTGTTGAGCTGCCTCCCCCCACCATTCTGAAACGTCTCTGGAGGTTGTTGCGGGGGGAAGAGCTTCAAAAGGAAATGGTTTAAAGTGATAGCCATAAACTACTTTGAATGGAGTTTCTCCAGTAGAAGCATGCACACTGTTGTTGTAAGAAAACTCTGCTAAAGGTAATAAATCAATCCAATTGTCCTGCTGGAAATTAATGTAGCAACGGAGAAATTGTTCTAATATTTGATTAGTTTTTTCCGACTGTCCGTCGGTTTGCAGATGGTGGGCGGAGCTTAAACCTTGTTCAATTCCCATAAGTTGCATAAGCTCCCACCAGAAGTTGGCAACGAATTGTCCACCTCGGTCGGATATCACCTTTGATGGAAAAGAATGGAGTTTTACAATATATTTCAGAAAAATATCTGCTAACTTTTTTGCCGAAGGAAAAGTAGTGCAGGGAATGAAGTGGGCTTGTTTTGAAAACAGATCCACTACAACCAAGATGCAAGTGTGATTTTTAGAGGGGGGAAGATCTGTGATGAAATCCATAGAAATAATTTCCCACGGTCTACTTGGGGTTTCAAGGGGCTGTAAGAGTCCAGGAGTAAAGTCCAGCCTTTTCGCGTTTTGGCACTGAGGCAAATGGGACACGAAGCCACATATTGCGAAATGTCTTTGCGCATGCCTGGCCACCAAAATTGCCTTTGGACCAGATGGAGTGTTTTTAAATATCCGTAACGGCCAGCTGTTGGGGCATTGTGACAGCGGTGCAGTACTTCTTTTCTTAAACTATTTGGTACATAAAATCGATTGCCCCAAAGCCATTCCCCTTGTTCAGATTGAGTTAATTTCTCTTTGGGCACATTCTCCCCCTCCTTTTCGACTTCGCTTTTCAGTCTGTCTCCACCCCTGGTCTGACTGAGGAGGTTGTGTTGTGTGGCTGCGTGTAGTAACCACACCTCCTAATTGCGTAGGCGAAAATACTGTGTCTATCGTCTCCTCCCTCCTGCTTTTGAGTTGGGGCATGTGCGAGAGGGCGTCCGCTAGGAAATTAGTTTTGCCAGGTAGGAATTTGAGGGTGAAATTAAATTTTGAAAAGTATTCCGTCCATCTTAATTGTTTGGCGTTGAGTCTCCGAGGACTGCGTAACGCTTCTAAATTTTTGTGATCTGTCCAAACCTCGAAAGGATGGCGGGCCCCTTCTAGCCAATGTCTCCAAGTGGAGAGCACTGCTTTTACAGCAAAAGCTTCCTTTTCCCAAACATTCCAATTTCTTTCAGCTTCAGAAAATTTACGTGAAAGGTATGCACAAGGTCGGAGAATATCATCTTCCCCCCGCTGCAGGAGGATGCCCCCAATCGCGGTATCGCTGGCATCCACCTGTACTATGAATGGGCGATTTTCGTCAGGGTGTTGCAGCACTGGTTCAGATATAAATTGCTGCTTTAACAGATCAAAGGCTAATTGGCATTGCAGTGTCCATAATAATTTCGCTTTCGGTTTTTTAGCTTGCTCCCCTTTGTTTTTTGTTTTTAAGAGTTCTGTGAAGGGAAGAGTTATTTGGGCAAAGTTTTGTATAAATTCTCTGTAGAAATTGGCAAACCCCAGAAATGATTGCAGTTCTTTACGATTAGTGGGGGTTTGCCAGTCTTGAACTGCTTTCACTTTGCCCGGATCTATTTTTAGCCCATCCCATTGGTAACTCTTGAGGTCTGTTAACCGGTGCTGGGAGTGGGTAGTAGGGCACAGGTGACAGTTCCTGCCTTGGCTGCCAGTCAGGTCGACGTGGGGGCAGTTGTATCGGAGGGTACTGGGGCCTTGGCTGTGGGATCCCTTGGGGTCTCGGTATTGGAGAACCTTGCGGCCTCAGCTGTGGTCTCTGCGGTTGCGGAGCCGGAGGGCCTTGCGGAGGTGGACCTCTCAGTCTTAGCGGCGGAGGTAGCCTAGGCGCTGGAAGTCGTAGGAGAAGCGGCTGCCCTTGAGACGGCGGTGGCGGTGGTGGGAGTCCCGGAGCCTCCTCCTGTGGCTGTTCTCCTGGGAGGACCGGGAGCTCCTGCGGCTGTTCTCGTGGCTGCTCCTGTGGTGCCTCTTCCTCTCCTCCCGGTGTCCCTCCTGGCGCATCAGGGGGAAGTTCCTCCGGTCTCTCATCTGCTGGCCCCTGAGGTTGTTCGGGCGGCTGTACCGGTTGTTGCTGATCATCTGCTAGTAAGAGCAGTTGCTCCCTCGGGGTGGTATGTAGTCCCGGGACAATACTCTGCAGGGCCGCCAAACCCTGCAGACCTTGGCCAACAACTCGGCTGCGGGCGCCCTCTTCCTGCGTGGGGCCTTCTTCTGATCCTCCGACAATGAGTATGGAGAGCAGGTGAACAGCATGGGCTAAGCTCTCCTACATACTACAAAGTCTCTCCTCTAACATTTGTACACGTCCTGGGGCCGCCGTGGCACCCACCGTTTCAGAATATTCCTGAGGAGGTTCGTCGGGAACTTGGTAGTTTCCATATATTCTGCATAGGAAGCCATTGCCCGAGGCCATGGCCAAATTTCTCCCATGCCCCGGGCCCCATTACCTTGCTCTTCTTCCGATATCCCCGCCAGGATTCCTTTCGCTAATCCTGTTACCGCTGAAATTCCAGCATCCACCGCTAAAGTTCGGCTCTGCAATTGTACCCAACTTTGTTCATTCGGTTCGTGTTGCCCCGTCCACGGGGTAACTTCCGCGTAGTCCCAACTCATTACGTCGCGACGGGAGGTCTCCCACACCTGGGTACTTTCCGAACCTCTTCGGTCCCACTCTAATTGGTCAGCTTCTCGATTCCAATGATACCACGGTTGGCTACTTGAATGCTCTGCTACCGAACCGACACTTCGTTTCCCATCCATTTGCAACTTAGTAAATACCGCACTCGCTCTCCTTTCCCTCATGTCCCTTGGCCTTGAACCCCACTGCCTCGGCGTAGGCAGGGATATCAGAGGTTCTGCTGCCGCTCTGGGCTGAGTTTCAGCTCTATCGGGTGCAAGGGTATACAGCGTAGTACGCCTGGACTCCGTTCCTCCCTGAACGGGTTGTGGAGGTTCCAGTCCTTCCAAACCAGGGGAGGTATAAGGATCAAACAAAGGGTCCCTGTTGGACATGGCCTTGGTATCCGTCTGCCCCGGCTTAGGCATTGGAACAGATGTTATTCATAACAAAATGTCAGACAGTGGCTTACTAAAAGTTGCAATCCAGCCTATCTCTTGCAATTAGACTTGAGTCCATTGATTTCAAAAGATTTTACTGAATATAAACAACCTTTATAGTCCACTAACCAAGATGCAATATCTTGGCTGGTACATGAATATTGTTACGAATGACAGGCAAAGGTTAAGGTACAGAATAGCATACCCCTACAGGCCCCATCCTCCCCCCATAGTTCTCAAAACATCCGGCTTGAAGCTGAGAGAGTGAAACTTTCCCAAGGCTGGAAAGGTTGTAGTCATAACATTCCTCTTCTTTGAGATAACTGTTACTGGACTGCTTGTCACCTGCAAAAGAAGCACTTAAAACACTGACAGGATTAAAATGGAGTCTCTTTGGTTAGATCACATAAGAAACATAGTCATAATGGAGTCTCTTTAGTTAGATCACATAAGAAACATAGTCAGTCCTGACAGCCAGTGGCGCTGAAACCATTCTAATATCTGCCTTTGCTCCTGACAGTGAGGAAAACCCATGCACGTATGAATGCACCAGAGGCCCTAAGAACGTCCTCCATTAGAGGAGGAAAACAAATAACTACGGAAGGACTTGGACACTGTGATGGCAGGCTTACTCTGCAAGTGGATTTACAACATCTACCGGGAGGGGAAGGTGAAAATCGTGTGTATAGTTATAGTTTTTCTGTTTTTCAATTGATATTTTTTCTACAATTAAAAAAATGTTCCTTCAACTTAACCATTGATTCTTTATTAGAAACAAACCTGGGAATCCTTTCCCTGTCTTTAAATAAGCCAGTTTAACTCTTCAGGGTGCTGCAAGAGAAGCACAACCTAGGGAAAAAACATAGGGATGCCAGAATTATTGCGTCAGCAGGAAAAGGTAGTCCTCTATTCTAATGGGATTCATGGGAACGCAAGACTTACTGGACTGGAGGAAGGGTTGCAGCAGTCTGTGTTTGAGATTGTGGTTCTCGCTGTGGAGTTGTTGCTGTGGAGTTGCTGTGCTGTGCCTGCCAGGGAGGCTACTCCACCAAGGGCTGAGCTTTTCCACCTGCCAGCCCCGCCCCCTGAGTGCTCTGGCCTCAAAGGAGCTGCCACCGGGGGTGCCGCTGCTGGAGTTGCTGTGATCTGCCTGCCAGGGAGGCTACTCTGTCAAGGCCCTTGTGCTAAATGGAAGAGCTTGAGTGGCCTGTGAGCTGTCATTGTACCAGGTAGCCAGTGATGAACTTGAGGGTCACTGTAAAAAGGCTGAAGGATTTGTCACTGGTAATAGCTGGGAATCTCTTGGGTCATTGGAACTGATGAGGGGTTAGCTTCTGGAGGTGGGGGATGGAATGCTGCCCTGCCCTTTAAGTCCAGTGGGTTGCCAACTAGGGCAGGTGTTGAGGAAGATACTGGAATGTTTACGCCTGTAATTGAGGGCAGTTGTATGCCCTCAATTGTATTGCACTGGTGTGAGATATGTTATGGGATGGGGGAGGGTCGTGAGAGAGAGAGAGGAGGCAGGAACAGGGCTTGAGATCCCAGTGCTCCGGCGTTGAGGACTGGGCTGTCATCAATATGTGGAGGACACCCAGTTGTATCTGATGATGGACGGGCAGCCCGACTCTGCTCCCGACGCCCTGAATAAAGCTTTGGAGACCATGTCTGGGTGGGTGCGGCAGAGCAGACTGAAGGTGAACCCTACAAAGACGGAGGTCCTGTACTTGAGTTGTTTGATAGGGCACCACTTGTGCCTATTCTGACAGTCAGGAGTCTTGGCATGACGCTGGACTCCTCCTTATCAAAGGAGGCCCAGGTCATGGCAGTTGCTCAGTCTGCCATTTTCCATCTTTGGCAGCCCAGGCAGCTTACCCCCTAGGTCCTATCTCTCAACCCAGGACTAAGCTACAGTGATCCATGTAAAGGTCACCTCCAGATTAGACTACTGTAACTCGCTCTACGCAGGGCTTCCCTTGGGCCTGACCCGGAAGTTGCAGCTGGTTCAGAATGCTGCTGCGCTTGTCCTGACGGGTACACCATACAGGGCACATGTGACTCCAGTTCTGCAGCAGCTTCACTGGTTACCCGTGGAGTTCCAAATCAAGTTCACGGTTTTTGTTCTAACCTATAAAGCCTTAAATGGACTGGGACTGGCATACCTGAGGGACTGCCTCTCCCCCTATGTACCCTGGAGAGTGCTCGGATCAACAGGACAGCATCTACTGGTGGTCCCAGGCCCTAGGGAGACTCGACTGGCCTCGACCAGAGCTAGGGCGTTCTCGGTCCTGGCCCCAACCTGGTGGAACTCTCTGTCAGAGGACACCTGGGCCCGCCAAGACCTTGTGTCTTTTCGGCGGGCCTGCAAGACAGAGATGTTCCACCAAGCATATGGTTCAGGCCAGTTCCCTAGATCCATCTAGCCTCCCACCCTGTCTCCTATCCGTGGGGGACAATATGGGTTGCTGCCCCCTTGTAGGAATAGTAACGTAAGCCAACTCACGTGGCCACCCCTCCCTTCTCCTGATGGAAGGAAATCCCGTCTCATGATAATAGGAATTATGAGCAGAGTATTATGCCACTGAATTGATTTTATGATCCGTGATTTTATTGTATTTTATTACGATCCGTGATTTTATTGTATTTCATTGTAAAAGACACAAGATATTGTTGTGTTTTTAACAGTCGTAATCCTCTCTGAGCCCGTTCACAGGGAGGGCAGACTATAAATGTAATAAATAAATAAATCCGTTCTGTCAGGTTGGCAAATGCTTGGACTGCGGGAAATGTAACAGCCATGTTTTGGTTCATCCACAACAACTATAGAGCAACCCTCACAAGAACTGAACCTACCAATATAATACAAGGGCAAACAATGTAATAACAATATACCAAATATAACAAAATTTAATATATCAATGATGAATAGAGGTTCAAAATTGAACCAAACATGAAATGAAGCCCCCAAACACAAGGGAGACACAGGCAGCAATAGTCAGTGCAACATAGCAACGTTTTAAGGTACAAGGTAAGTGCAGTGGAAATCTTTGAAGATCTTGTTTGAAGACAAAGCCTTTAGATCTTAATGTTGCTTGACTTGGGCTTTGGGCTTTGTAGGCATCATGTTGCCACAACAGAGATTCTAGGTGCTTTATTGTATTTAAGGTGTTCCTCTGCTTTTTCGACTCCTGAGGAAGAGAAATTGAAACAAGTTCTTTGCTGGCTCATTGTAGAGTCGTTGGGGTCTTTGTACCCCTTGTTTGGTCGTGGACACCTGCAGAGAAAACACACAAGTCAAGCAACTTGTCTGTATGGCCCCTTCCAACTCTATGATTCTATGATTCTATTCTATGATTCTATGAACTGGTATAAGCTGACAATGCGGAAAAGGCATTATCATCAGACTGGCATTATTATTAAAATGATTTTGTTATTGTAGGTTGAATTTTTCAAGCTGCAGGCCAAAGCCCCGTTTCTAGGAGGCCTACTTTGTTCCTCTAAGAGAGAGGACTGCTTGGAAGACCAGAAAAGTTGGCCCTGGCTCAGCACAAAGCTATAGCAAGCCATAACCAATTGCTGAACTGAATTCAAAGGCATTATCTGTTGCAGGTTTCTGCTCTGTGTTGCACCTAAGTGATATCAATCTTGTTGCTCTACTGTGTATGTTGGAGGGTTTTGAGGTAAAGAAATATTATGTAACTTCCATTGTCTTGCAAGTTCCCTTCCTGATTTAGCCTCGCAAAACTGACACAGGCTGAGCAAGAGAGAGGCCTCCTGGGCTCTTCTGAAGCCCCTCCTGCTCTAGCGAGGGGGAGGAAAGCCAGGACAGGCCGTCTGCTTTGAGAAAGTGGCCATCAGCAAGCACACGATGTGCGCCACAGTTCCCGTGGAGGACTACAGCTCTAAACTGCGTCCTCTCTTTCTCTGTCATTCTCTCACGTAACCATCTGGATATTTGAAGAAGATTTGTTCAACCTATGGTTAGTGAGATTTGCCTAAAAGCTGCTTTGCTGTGTAATCGTATTCTTACCTCCCAGTGCTTTCTATTGTGTACTTGCATGTTAAACAAATCCATACCCTTCTGACAGCCCTTCCTTCAAATCAACTGGTTACAAAAAACAATAGCAACTGAAATTAGCAGTAAAGCCAATTGTAATGCTTGAATGCAATTTAGTGCAAGAAGGCAGTGGATGATGAATTAATATTTTGCTTAATTTGCCCTGATAAGAAATTGCAAGCTTATCCATTGGCCCTGTCAGTTAATATTAACTACAGACTTCAAAAAGCACCCTAATCAGGGAATGGAAATTGAATCCCACATCGACAACGGCCGTGCCTGATAAAGAATGCAAATATCCCCCCTCTGGGATTGCTTTGCTGTCATCTTGCTTCTCACCCCTCTTGGACTTGTTAAAATACTCCAAAGAGTACATTAAAGCTGTATGTACAACAACAGACCGTTTTCACAACTACTGGGAGTGAAACGATCAAAAGAGGGGCTAAGAAATCACAAAGACATTGTGTAGCGTCGCTTGTAATCATATGAATCTGTGGATGGTTCCACTGAGCCTGATTCAGCCCTGAGAGATTCATTTGAGGCACACTGAGATTTCTATTATCCTACGTATAAAATGGGAAAGGGGAAGATCAAAAGATTCTGTGTGCACCAAGATCCAAATAGCAGTGCCATAGAGTAGCTGTGCGGTTGTTTTTGAATTAAACACCTGAATTGCATCTAGTATATATCCTCCCCCTCATAAAAAAGAAGCAAGGTATCACTCCAAATATAGGCTTTATTTTATTCAGTGCTAACTTTCTCTGGGAGAGCCAAGACAATAACAAAACCTCTCAACTTGTTTAATATCAGAATTTGCTACAGTCCATTTGGTGAGACCTAAGTTGCTATTTTGCGGGGGGGGGGGGGGGGAGTTTAGATTTGTTGCAATTTTTTTGCAGGTCTGTATCTAGGCAATAATTTGAAAAACTTCTCAATACTTCAGGCCAATTTTCATTCAGGATATAAGGACTGAATCATCAGCATAGAGCAACAATGGTAATTCCTTTGATGCCAGTCCAAGGGCATGAAACTGGAATATCTAAATGTGCATTACTATTTGGAACCAGAATTTCAAGGAAAAAGAAACCTACTCATGGGACCACTTTCACCAGAAATTCACCAGAGGTGCAACATCAGGTCATTTAGATATAGACTGAAAAAAAAGTGGGGCAAGCAAACAACCTTGCTTAACTCCTCTGCCAAAGCTACAGCTTCTTGAAAGTTTGCCCTTCTGCACCACAGCAAACCTAAACGGTGGTGGTATTATGTAATATCTTGTTATCCTTTTTAAAGATTGGAACAATAACTGAATGCTTCCAGACGGGGAGGGATATCAACCATTTGGTTAAACTGGGAGAAGATGGGTGCCCTACCAAACAGGATTTATCTTGAATAGAGCAATCAGATCCTGATCCGGGCCATAGGAATAAAGTTGCAGCAATGGAAGGATTGTTGCCCGTGCACCAGTCTGGGACAAGAGAGACGGTATTCTCGTCCCTTCCAGTGCTAAAAGTGGTATGATTAAAGTCCACTGTCTACCCTACTATTGTCCCAGGTAACCAGACATGGGCAGCCTTCTTTTGGAGAGATGGCATAGAAATGTGCCTGTCATGCCTCAGGTGAGGTGAGCCACCTTATGCTGCCACCACTCTGGGATTTAGGGTCCCTTGGGAAGGCCCAGAGTACCCTCCCAACCCTTCTGGCCTCCGTAGCTTGGCCAATAAACAGGCGTGAGGACCCAGCAGAGTAACAAACAAAAGGATTTACTTACAAGGAGGTCAGTTAATATCAAACAACAAGCAAGGTGCATTAGCAATAGATGGGTGAAAGCAAAATAAACCAAAGGCCCTAGTGTGAATGAACTCCCTGCCCCTCTGTCTGCCAGGCCTGTCTTCTCACCCTCCCTGGATGAGGGCCTCTCCCCCTGGCAGAAACCTCCTCCGGCCTGCTGCTCCCTAGGAGAAAGAAACACGCAGGCGGTCCCCCTCCCAGACTTATATAGCACTAGCCCCCTGTGTTCTGATTGGCCAAAAAGGGTGCCAAAACAGCCCAGGGGCTCCTGGGAATTGTAGGCAGGCCTACTCCCACTGCTAACAGGCTTCTGAGGCCTTGCTAGGCCTTCCTGGCACAGCCAGATCATGACAGTGCCATAAATAGATTTCACAGATTTATTTATTTGTTTACTCATTTATGCCCCACCTTTCTCCTGATTGGGGACCCAAACTGGCTGTCAGGCTCCACTCCAGAGCCCGTGGGAGGTTTGCCTCCAGGGTGCCCTTTTTAGTCAGGTGGGATACTGGGTGGGCCTCAAAAAAGGGGAGGAGGGGTCTTTACAGCACCCTTGTGCCCTCTCCCCCCTCGGAGCAGCCTGGCGCCGGCTTCTCATCCTCCATAGCAGTCTCCTGCTTCCTCTGCGGCTACCCAGGCTGACCCCCCCCCCCCGCGCCCTCTTTAGAGGGCAGCCTCAGTACCTCCCTGCCCTCAGGCTCCATTTCCTTCAGGGACTGTCCTCTCCTCCTCCAGGCCAAGCGACGGGCTTGTGGGCCTATCCCTGGGCCCTGGGACACCCTCTCACCCCTGCCAGCCGTCAGGTGTTCAGGACTTAGCAGTGGGGCGGGGCTGGCTGGCCCTGGATGCCACCACACCTGCATGTTTGAGGGCTCCGCTGGATCTGTGCCACTTGGGGCCCCTCTGCAACATATTGGGTCCCTCCACTCTGTAGGATGGGCCGGTGGGCTCACTTGGTGCTGCCGTCATGCCCACTGCGGCAGTGAAGTGGCAGTGTTGGGAGCCCTTGCCATTATCCCCCACCCCACCCCGAGGCTGTAGCAGCGGTGGCTCCCCTACTTCTGCTGCAGCGTTGGTGTGCTTGATTGAGAGGCTGCAGCCTGGACTTGGCCAAGCTGGAGCAGTAGTATCCTGGGGAGCAGGTAAGGCCAGGAGCAAGGGGCCCTCCAACCCTGGATACAAGCTTACATCATTCTCTTTTCCTCACAGCAACCCTGTGAGGTAGGCTAGGCTGAGATTGTTCACCTGGGCTAAAGTTGCCCAGCAAACTTCCATGGCAGGGTGAGGATTTGAACCTGGGTCAACCAGTCAACATTATAACCACTACACCACACTTGCTTTCAAGAAACCAGCAAGCCGTTTTTACTACATATCATAAAAGAAACGTGTATGTCAACAAAATGCAATGATGGTTGTTGTATTGCCGTGGTCTTGGCATTGTAGTTCCTGACATTTCGCCAGCAGCTGTGGCTGGCATCTTCAGAGGTGTAGCACCAAAAGACAGAGATCTCTCAGTGTCACAGTGTGGAAAAGATGTTGGCAGGTCATTTATATCTACTCAGGAGGGGTGGGGTTGAGCTGAGTCATCCTGTAAGAGTTTCCCAGGGTGTGGAATGCTAATGGAGGGAGGCTTCACTGTATCCTGAGGAGGTTCTTTTGCATATGGATTGGTGCTTGATGTGCTAATCTTCTCTGCAGGGCTATCGTCGAGTATAGAGTGTTTTGTTAGCCTGGTGTTTTTCAGAACTGGAAACCATGCTCTATTCATTCTTAAAGTCCCTTCTTTCCTGTTGAAATTGTGCTTATGCTTATGAATTTCAATGGCTTCCCTGTGCAGTCTGACAAAGTAGTTGGAAGTGTTGTCCAGTATTTTGGTGTCCTGGAATAAAATACTGTGCCCTGTTTGAGTTAGGCTATGTTCAGCCACTGCTGATTTTTCAGGTTGTCCAAGTCTTCAGTGTCTTTCATGCTCTTTTATTCTTGTCTGGATGCTACGCTTTGTGGTCCCGATGTAAACTTGTCCACAGCTGCAGGGTATACGGTATACTCCTGCAGAGGTGAGGGGGTCTCTACTGTCTTTTGCTGATCGTAGCATCTGTTGTATTTTTCGGGTGCGACTGAATACTGCTTGAAGGTTATGCTTTTTCATAAGCTTTCCCATCTGATCAGTAATTCCTTTGATATATGGCAAAAACACTTTTCCTGTAGGAGACTGTTTTTCCTTGGTTGTTTGATTCATTCTGGGTTTGATTGCTCTTCGGATTTCATTTCTGGAGTAGCCATTTGCCTGAAGTGCGTGGTTTAGATGATTAATTTCCTCATTGAGAAAGTGCGGCTCACATATCCGTCTTGCACGATCCACTAATGTTTTCATTGTGCCTCTTTTCTGTCGGGGGTGGTGATTGGTGATTTACCAACCACACATCCCGACAGAAGCAGAAATTTAACGAACTACAGGAAAAAAGACAGACAAGCCCAATGCTCAACAATGCACGCATTGTCATCAATCTGACAGACCGTCAACTCTCACCAGAAGAAACCTCCATCTTGGCAAAGGGAGGAAACTTTGCAGTCACCCCCACCAGAATTCCTGTGGAAGACATCATTGCAAATGTAGAAGCTGCCATTCGTCATCTACCTGAAGAGGAAGCTGAGGAAATAAGAGGAGAGACAGCCAGGATTCTATGAAAGGCAAAACTCCCCACCAGCAATATAACACGCAAGGAGAGAAATGCCATCAAGACCCTCAATGCAGATCCAGACATCATCATTCTACCAGCTGATAAAGGCAATGCTACAGTGATAATGAAAACAGAGGAATACAAAAAGAAGATTAAGGAACTCCTGGACCCCTCCACCTAGAAAAAACTAAAACGAGATCCCACCTGCAAAATCACCAGGCTAACAAATGCGCTGATCAAGAATTCCTCACTACATCCCGACACGCACAGAAAACTATGCAAGACAGAAGCACATCCACCTAGACTATATGGACTCCCTAAAATACATAAGGATTCAGTCCCACTCCGACCCATTGTGAGTGCCATTGGTTCACCGACATATGAATTAGCTAGACATCTGGCCGATCTCCTGCAGGACCACATCGGGAAAACCTCGTCTTACATCAAAGATTCAGCAGATTTCATCAACAAAATCAGTTCTCTGAAACTCAATCCACAAGACATACTTGTCAGTTTTGATGTTGTATCCCTGTTTACCAAGGTTCCAGTAAAAGACACTATTGCACTTATTAATCTGATTTTCCCAGAGGATGTAACAGCCTTATTCCATCATTGTCTGACAACCAGTTACTTCCAATGGGATAACGAATTCTATGAACAGATGGATGGGGTGGCCATGGGGAGCCCTCTCAGCCCAGTTATAGCAAACTTCTACATGGAACATTTTGAAAAAACAGCTCTAGATGGTAACTATATAAATTTGTCAAGCAGGCTGACAAATTAGGGTTTTTCAAGGGTTAAGATGAACAAAACATCCCAGCAGCAGCAGCCTAATGCAGCAGGACTGTTTGTCTGCATGCTATTTCTCCCACATTCTTGGTTCAATACTTACGTGCTCAACCAAAAGTTCAGGACATGTTTCAGAAATGCATCTCCCCAGCATAAAATCTCCCTGCAGTTGAGAACCAGCAAGGAGAAGTTCAATGTGACTTTTTGTAAGGATCTGCCAAGCAACTTCATTGCAAGCAGTAAAAGAACTTTATTGAAAAGCTGCTAGTATCCATCTTTGCCAGGAATAATGTTCACATGCAAGCATCAAACATATATAGGCTTCCAAAGCGCGGGCAAATTCTAAAATCCTCCCCCCACCCCACCCCGTCTGTCAGCTAATCTCATTGGGAAAGCATCTAAGCGGGAAAACAGCAGAGCTAATATATGAGACTTTCAAGGTCGTGGTGTCTGTGTAGGCACCTCGGACCCAGACTAAGGAAAGAGGGCCCTGGTGCAGTTCAGAGGAGCACACAGGTAACAGCAGGGACAAATGCCTCCCTTGCCTAGTTTCACATCGCGGGTCCGACAGACAAGGCAAGCAACATTTGCAGTCCAGTCAGAGAATAGCCTCAGCATTTAACCATAACATCAAGCATTAGAATACGATCATAACCGCAGGGTGCTGCTGGGTGATGTTAAGCACCTGGTACTTTTCCATGTTCAGGACTTGGTTTAGTTTTGGTTGAAAGAACATTTAAACCTTTGAGCCTCACGAGTGGTACTGTCAGACTATGGAATCCCAGTTATCTAGAATTCGTCTCCCCCCTTCTGCAAGAAGCACAAAGTTTCTTGATTCCAAAAGGTTTATTGAAAGACAATGCTCAGGATACAAGTAGCCATATTCCAAGGGCTAGGAAAGCCTTGGCTGAACAAAAGCTTTGTTGAGAATGACACATAAAATGAAAGTAACAACACTTCAAACACCCATTCCCAGCCTCCCCCCTTAGTCCCGTCTAGAAGGTCTGGGAAGGCGAGGACGTCAAGGTCGGCCGGAGAATTCTTCGCTCCCATGGATATATGCGGCCTGGACAGCACCTGGGCCTGGAGGGAGAGAACTAAACAGCTACAGATTATAACATGAGAACATGGCGTAGCTATGGCTTGAGAACTGAACAGCAAACTGACACTCTGACAGGTACGATCTAGCAGAAAAAAATATCCCATGAGGTGGCTGATCAGAAGAACATAAGAGAAGCTCTGCTGGATCGGACCAGAGGTCCATCTAGTCCTGGATGCTGTTTCCCTGGAGAGCTGCAAGCAGGCCATGGAGACGAAGGACCTCCCTTGATCCAAACTGAATGGAATGCAACACCAAACTTAAAAGCTCATGCGGAAGCACGTGCGGATATTATTTGTTACGAGAGTGGCATCCTGCTTTCCTTCCACTGTGACAGACAGTCTATCAGTATGCATCTAGCCCCAATCAGGGCAAATACTGCCCCCCCCCAGAGCCATTTCAGTTTGGGAAAATAGCGTGTGTGTGTGTGTGTGTGGGAGCTTTGGAAAGCATCAGTGAGAGCAGCGTGTTCTTTAAATGCTCTGAAGGGGTGGGAGTGTTGCTTTTGTTTGCTGCTGAACATAGCAAGGTTCTAGTTTGTGGGCCCTCAAGTGATCTTTCCACCCTGGAATTTGGTTCCCTCAGCCCCCCTCTGTCAGCAGCCCTTTGCCCTTTAGCAGAGGAGCCTGGGGAGGACAGAGGCTTGGAGAACTGAGGGGGCTCAACAGAGATGGGATGCCGGCGAGTCCACTCTCTGCTGCTGCCATTTTCTCTGAGGGATGGGATTCTGGGATAACTTGAAGCCCCACCCGGAGACTGGTAACCCTAGTAGAGGATGAAACGTCCATACTGAGACTGAAAAAAGAGAAGGTGGGAAATTGCCTGAGAAGTCTGCCTCAGAATAATAAGGATGCCTGAAGCATACGTCCCCCAATTTCTGAAGAGACAAGGGCAAGTGGAACTGTAGCCTTTCACCGTTCATACTGCAGATTTTATGAAAACAAATTATAGATGTTATGTGTGAGGTGAATTTAATTCTTCCTTTGCTAGTAATTACAAGGGAGACTTAATGCTGAAGGGACCCGGTCCCTGTGGTGAGGACCAGAGCACTCTGTTATTCCATGAAGTGCTTAAAACCTCCGCCTCTACTGCAGAACAACGCCGGATCATGAAAAGGCTCCAGACGAGAGGAGTGGAAAAGGAAAAGGAGGACGTTCAATGACCCTGACGCTGCTATTCCTGGCAGGTGCAGGAGCTTCGTTCTCAGCCTGGCACCCTGGCTGCTGCCCCACACTGGCTCTCTCTACACGCTAGACGGGGCAAACCCACACGTCCTGGCGCATCCCAGCGTCGCGCAATGAGTCAGAAATTGCTCTAGAAAAACGCTATACTTCCGGAGGTTTAGCAAACGTTTACCATGATGCCAGGACGTATGGTGCCCCTATATAAAGACTCCACGTCTATGTAAGGACTTGCCGACAGCATGGTGAATCCTGTCCTGCCACTTCAATGAGTAAAGTTTATTCACTTATGTATTAACATATTTATACCCCACCTTTCCTTTTAGCTCAAGTCTGAAGCCGTCCTCGAGTCCAAGGAGCTGCCCACCAACGTAAGTGGCTCTTCCTCCAGGGGAAGCTCTTCCTCCAGCAGAGATGTGGTTCTTCGGTTGGATGAAGAGTCATTTAAGTTGAGGGTACAGGCACTTAAGTAAGGAGGAAAGCTACTTAGAGGATGATTGAACCCACTCCAGTGTGTGGAGGCAGTGGCTGTCCATGACTGCATCGCCATGGGTGGATCGCTATGGGTAGATTGGCGCACCCAGAATTTCCTTGCAGTGTTTCAAGAAACATAACAGGCCAAGTAGCCACAAGATTGAGCCTTGAGTTTAAAGAAGCAAGTTGGGTACCATGTGTTATGACTTGTAGTACATAGGCTGTTATCGCGTGCTTCTCTGTTTTATAGTATCACCACCGAACGAGCAAGATACAGTATTTTGGCATGCTCTTTTCTTTCCTTTGCCCATCAAAAATATAGTCCAGACAGATTTCTAAATATTAATATTCCAACGATCAAAGGCAAAGAAAAAATAAAATAGGGCAAAGACGAAGAAAATTCTTTCTCTTTTTTTCAATTTTTAAAATTTTATTGGCAAATTTAAAATCCTATTAAAAAGGGGGAGAAAGAAAAAAGAAAGAAAACAGAAATAGAGAAAGAGGAAAAAATAAGAAAGGAAAAAGTACAGAAACTAGAGAAAAGAAACAAAGAAAAATAATACATATGTAAGAAAACATTTTCAGTTTTCTCTACAACACCTGTAATATCCTTACAGACACTATACATATTGGTCAAATCCACATTCACCCATTACCCACACGTTTATCGGATATCTTCCATTTGCCTCCAATCCGCGATTTTTTCCTCTTCGTTCACATTCCTGCTTCCCATCTGTCTTTCTCGCGCGTCCCTCTGGTCACACGGCTGCTTGAAAACCGCTTTTTTTGGGCGGGACCTTTTTTCCCCGCCCATTTTTTTTATTTTTTTTAGTGCACTTTTCCGTTATTTCAATCTTGCCTTATAAAGAAACATCATTGAAGATAATGATGCCTCTCTTTCCCCCACTGACAGCACTGATGGCTCTTTCCCGTTTCTTTTTTGGAAATTTGGAAGCATGTGGGAAGCTTTCGTGGGCATTTCCTATGCAGGACAGTTCAGTGCCTGAATTTTACTGAAGTTTCACTTCCTTGGAGTGTCATTATTTCGATATTTTGTAATTTTGATATTACAGTAATATAAAATAAAAAAAATAAAAAACAGTTAAAAAGGAAGTTTCGCGAGTCCGTTCTGAGGATGGATTCACCCCAAAATGATTTTTCAAACTACCAGATTTGATTCAGAAACAGCATAATCAATAAATCCAATGCTATGAAGTCAAAAACAGTCTTTTGCAGACTACGGAGCACTTGCAAGTTGAATCAGCCAATAGGAACTCTCGGAACGGCCGGAGAGACAGGAAGGGGGGTGGTTTTTAAAAAAACCACGTAAATTGCGCATTGGCCCATTCACAGCCACCGTGAAACTCCCGTTGAAAACCTGTGACCACATATTTGGGAGAAATGCGAATGAAATGCGTCTTTTTTTTTTAAAGAAGTTTTTATTGGATGGGTTTACAAACATAAACATAAAAATCATTATCATTATCCACCCCATTGCATTTTCCCATCCTTTCCCCCCCCCTTTTTTTCTGGTGACTCCCCGCAGTTTTCCATACCCAACTTAATCTAAAAAGTATATCATATAAATTCTTAAAATCTATAATATATATCTATATTATACATACTAATCAAATCTCTTTACTTATCTTAACTATCTACACTAACTATATTGCTTATCTTAGTTAAAAATATAAAAATTATATAAGTAATAATAGGTACATATACTGACTAAAAAACAAAAACAAAACTACATATATATATGTAACAAACTATTCCTTACATACCAATTAACTATATTGTCTATATTTCACATATACTCCCTATAACCTTGTTACTCATACTTATAGTCCCCTGTAAATATACTATACTAATCCATTAAAATACAGTAAAATATACCCCCTTTTAAGCTTAAGTAAGTTTCTATCTCCCCTGATTCTCCAAAGACCACAGTTTCCCCTTCATGTCCCACTTTTTCTCCACATATTTCTTGAATTTTTCCCAGCTTAATGTATAGTCCAATTCTTCTTGTTCTTTCAATTTCCTTGTTAATTTGTCCATTTCTGCCATATTCAAAACTTTCAAAATCCAATCTTCCATAGATGGTATCTCCTGAGTCTTCCACATCTGTGCATAACACATTCTGGCCGCCATAATCATATAAAACACCATAACTCTGTCCATTTTATCAAAATCTTCTAGGTTCATACATAATAACAGCAATTCCGGGGTTTTATTTATATTCCTTTGTAAAATATCTGACATAACTTTAACTATATCCCCCCAGAACTGCTTAGCCTTATCACAAGTCCACCACATATGATAGAATGAACCTTCATGCTGTTTACATTTCCAACATTTATCAGACATCTGGCTATTACCATTGGCCAACTTCTTCGGTGTTAAATACCATCTATACAACATTTTGTATACATTTTCACGCGCAGTGGTACATACTGAAATCTTAACTACATTTTTCCATACCTTTTCCCAAGCTTCCATTGAAATTTCCTTATTACAGTTTATTGCCCATTTGACCATCTGAACTTGAAATGCGTCTGTTTAATGAGGTAATGTGACCGGCACTCGGGATTGCGTGGGGAATGCAGGGAACATGCGACTTAGAATGAGTAATGTGGATTTGACCAATGTTTTATCTCCAGTCAAAGCTGTAAGTTTCGTCATCTCAGTTAACTCCATCATTTTCACAATCCAGTCATCCATTGAAGGCAGTACTGTACTTTCCCATTTTTGTGCCTTGCTGCCGTTGTCATACATAAAAATAAGATACTATATTTATTTTCCAACTGTTTGTCCATTAGGCCCAACAAAAAGGCTTCTGGTTTAAATTGTATATTGATCTTTAACATTTTCTGTATTATTGTATGAATTCATGCCTTGACCAACATTTTTTTGCTTTATGACAAGTCCACCAAAGGTGATAAAATGTTCCTTCATGCGGCTCACTTTTCAAGCATTTGTTTGAGATACTTTTGACCATTTATGCTAATTTATCTGGAGACATATACCACCAATACATCATTTTATAAAAGTTTTCTTTGAGTGTGGAGCTCAAAGTAAATCTGAGCCCCTTTACCCACATATTTTCTCAATGGTCCATTTGTATATTACACCCAAATATTTTAACCCATTTTATCAAACAATCTTTAACACATTCTTCTTCCATATCAAATTACAATAGAAGTTTATACATTTTAGAAATAATATGTTCATCATTTGTACCAAGCTCTTTTTCAAACTCTGTCTTTTCTTGGTCAAATCCCCCCATTTTTTAAATCTAACCTTTCTAATAATTGTGCATAGAAAAACCATTAACATTTATAACCTTTAACTATTAGATCTATTAGAAGAAGACAATTCTTTCAAACAGTTTCTTCAAAGCAAACAAAACATTAATATAAAAAAGAGTCCAGTAGCACCTTTAAGACTAACCAATTTTATTGTAGCATAAGCTTTCGAGAATCAAGTTCTCTTTGTCAGATGCATCTGACGAAGAGAACTGTGATTCTCGAAAGCTTATGCTACAATAAAGTTGGTTAGTCTTAAAGGTGCTACTGGACTCTTTTTGATTTTGCTACTACAGACTAACACAGCTAACTCCTCTGGATCTAAAACATTAATATGTGTTCTTTGATTTAATGTTTAGTTTTCCCAACAGGTTCTGTTTATTTTATAGAAACTAAATTTAATAGAGTTCCAGAAATTAAATCATCCAGACAGTTTGAAAAATTGTGCTAGAGTGGTTTAAAGTTATCCCTCCCTGTGGCTGTATTATTCTGAATTTGTCTTTAGTGTGGTACTGGTTTTTTTTAATTAAAAGAGAGGTTTTCCCCTAGCCATAGCCCTCTTCAGTTTCATGACAGTATATTACTTGAAACATTCAGTTGTGTGAAAAGATTCTCATTATAAATGGGACAAAATGTTCACTTCCTTCTCTCTGCTTGTGTTGTGAAAAAGGCCAGACTTCTACGACGGTTTCCTATCTGCACCTGCTCTTTTGTGATAACGACTGATGGATGTTACAAAAAAGGGGAATAACTGTTCAAGTCTCCTGTAAAACATGATAAGCAAAGGCAGTAAACCAAAATAATTTTAAAATAGTCATTAATCCAGTCCTGAGAAAAATATCTCTGTCTGCAGTCCTCTAGGTTCTGCAAACATTGAAATTTGTAAGGAAGGTACAACAAGGGATTCACTCTTTAAAACTCAAGAGAATATAGGAGGCACTGGGTTTTGTTCAGGAGCGCAAACATTGCTGCTGTTGTGGAATTTAGGAGCTAAACAGATTTTCTAGGAACTAGTTTTGAGTGAAGTAAACCAGCACGCCGGTAAGAAAATGCCAAGAGGGATTGTGGACTCGCTAATACTTGGGAAGTTTTCCTCCATTCATCGGTAGCTTCTTGGGGTAACTCAGTGGCAAAAGAAAGTTACTCTGTGTATGCTCAGAGCCACTCTTCTTATTAGTGCTTCCAAAGATCAGTGTCAGTGTTGAAGGAGTTTCTGGAGAACAGGCTGCAATAGTTGCATTTCCAGAAAAGATTGTTGGAGAAAATAAATAAGGGTGAATAAAAAGAGAAAGCAGGAGATGATGAGAGAAGAAAGGGGACGTGGAACCTATGTGCCCCACGTAGAAGTTTCCCTTTGGGTCCTTTCTCATATTAACATATTAACTAGATTCAAACATATGAAAACAAATCACTTCACTCGCCCAGCTCCATGGGCCCTCCCAGGGTGACCAGGACCTTCGGGATTTTGCCCCCTCGTCCCCCCCTTCCTCACAGTGGCTCAGAGAAAAAAAAATGGAAGAAAATATTCTGTTGGAACAGAAGAAAAAAGAGGACTAGAAACAGAAAGGAAGATTCAGTTGCTCCTCCAATTCTAACAGTATGGGGTGGCTGGACCACCTTCTCCCATATTGTCCAGACTTCATCTCACGTGCTGCTTTCTCTGCCCTCACCAACAGAAGTAGATGGGGAGTGATCAGAGGCAGAGATTTCTGAGTGGTGGCTCTCATTTGTGGAATAATTTCCCCCTTGAAGCCTTCATGGAACTTGATCTACTTGTCAGGTTAAAGCATTTTCCCTCAATGGTTGTTGTGGGTTTTCCGGGCTGTATTGCCGTGGTCTTGGCATTGTAGTTCCTGACGTTTCGCCAGCAGCTGTGGCTGGCATCTTCAGAGGTGTAGCACCAAAAGACAGAGATCTCTCAGTGTCACAGTGAAGAGACACATTTTCCCTCACTTTCAGCCATAATTTTTATCCTGCCTTTTGCTGTTGCTGTTTCCAGGTCTATTTTCCCACCAGCTTTTATGACCTGTGACTGTTTTATACCTACTGGTTTTATAGACTGATGGGCTGATTTTAAAAATGCCTATTGGAAGGTTTTTACTGCTTAGAGATTATTTTTTGTGAGCTTCCTCAAGCAAATGTCCTGTGAGGAGTGGTGGAAATGATCTAAAGCAAGAGCTGCCTTGGTGGCCCTGATTAGGCAGAAAGGTAGGGGTATAAATCTTGTAAATAAATCAGCAATCAAATAAATACATTTCAGAGGTCTAGGGTAACAGCCCCGTGGCGCAGAGTGGTAAGCTGCAGTATTGCAGCCCAAGCTCTGCTCATAACCTGAGTTCAATCCCGGCGGAAGCCAGGTTCAGGTAGCCGGCTCAAGGTTGACTCAGTTTTCCCGAGGTTGGTAAAATGAGTACCCAGTTTCCTGGGAGTAAAGTGTAGATGATTGGGGAAGGCAATGGCAAACCACCCCATACCAAAAAGTCTTCCAAGAAAATATCATGATGCAACGTCCCCCGTGGGTCAGTAATGACTTGGTGTTTGCACAAGGGACTATCTTTACCTTTACCAAGAGTGTTTATATCTGTGTACCTTGTTTTAGGTGATTTTTATTATATTTAAATAACATTTAAAATTATTTTAAATAAATAAAAGCATAAATAGATGAGAGGAAAAAGCTGCTCGATCTTATACGTTACTACACAGAAGGTGAAGGCGAAATCTAATCCTGCCCTCTTTAATAAGCTTTGAGGACAGGTTGAGCAAGTGGGCCCAATTTTTAACATGCACCTAGAGACTAGGGGCCCATTGACACGCCAGGAGGAGAAGACCCAGTCCCAATCCATCCCTGCACCCCTCCCCAAACTCTGCATTCCTCAGACTCCAGCCCTAAATATCCTGGGACTTCCCAACCCAGAGGCCATCCCAGCTGAGCATGATTCTCACATGTATGGAACTCACTTGATTTCTCATCACTGATTAAATACGTGGTGGTTTACAGCTCAGTGGAGGAACAGACTCCATTGAAAAGCATGCCTGAAGGCCATAGAAAGTTTTGTCTGTCATGCTAGACGTGTGTGGACTCGTTTACACATGCAAATCACCACGCTGCTGTCATCCAAACTGCCCTCTGTTTGGCACAGAATGTGAACAATATAAATTTACACCTGGCAACACCCGCACCGAAGAAACTTCCTAAATCACAGAACTATCCCATGTAATTCATATCCTCCAAGATAAATTAGTTTAATTTTTCTCTCTGCCCTTTTTAATTTGTGATGTCATCATGGCAGTCAGGAAGAGGACTAAAAGAGAAGGTCAGGAAAACGACCAGAACTCCTCCAAGAAGTTTACTCTGCAGCTTTAGGCAGAGTTACTCCAGTCCGAGTGCAGGGACTTCACAGACGGGTCTCACCGAGCAGAGGGTTACTCTGCCAGCGAGTTCATGGGAGCAGAAGAATTTTTCTACTTGTACATCAAGCTGGCTCTCCATTTATTAAGAAAATTTGTAAACTGTTTTTCTAGTTTAAAATTCCAAAAAAAGAGTATACAGTTAAAAAAATAAGACCAAGAGGAAACAAAAAATAGTTGACAGAAAGATGTAACAAACCAACTGAAGTTGGCATAAAACCAAATAAAATCAGGACAACTCCAATAAAAAAAACAGAAATAGAGTTAGCTGAAGAGTGGGGAGACCCACGTTCAAATCTCCGTTCAGTTGTGAAGCAAACCGGGTGACAAATAATTAAACTACATACATTTTAAGTACTGAACTGGGGACCTGGATTAAATTAATGCAGATATCTCACAAACCTGTCTGGGGAGGGTATCCCTTAGGCAGGGTGGAGCCACTGATCAAGGTCTTTCTCTGATGTGGGAAGACACTGAAAACGTACTCTGACACAACAGCTCTTAAAGCACAGGCAGGTTTGTATGGCAGTAAATAGGCTTTCAGGGACCCTGGGCCCAAGCCGTGATGGTTTTTTAAAGTGTAAAATGGTAGGATTTAAGCTATGTAGTCCGGTTCAGGGCTGTCCTTGGTAAAGTGAGCACTTATCTCTGTGGTCAGAACAACGGCTGCCATTCTATACGAATTCTCTTGGTGTCCTGGTTGCTGGGACACCTTTGATCTAGTAATTACTTGATCCATGGGAGATGGAGGCAAGCTAATGGCTCTCTGGCAGTGGCGCGCGTGATTCATCATTTTGCCCTGATTAGGATTTGGCACTGACCTCAAACTATTATTTTCTTGGACTGCTCCCTAATGGCTCTCAGAGCAGAGCAGATGCAGTAATTGCATCCATAATCAACAGTGGTGATGGGTGAACGCCACTCAGCTCGGAATGGATTTGGGCTTGGAAAACCAAAGTATTCTACCCCGCCCCGCCCCCCAAAACCCTATAAAATAAATTGTTCTTTCAAAACACAGTTTTGTACTCTTGATATACTTCCCATTATGTCAACAGGAATGTGATAGGAACCAAACGCTTACCACATCCAATATAGGCATGCTATGATTCCCTTTTGCATTTTTTGGCACGATGACAAGTCAGCAGTACTTTGATTGCCAAAACCATTCCAAACTTTTAAAAAACTTAGTAAGCCCCCAAAGTAACTAGCTCACAAAGTTGATAGCTCTTTTTTTTTTCTAGCTCACCTACCCATACATGCAACCATTTTTCCATTTTGTAAAAATGTCCCTGCCTGGTCACCTGGAGGTCATTCTCAGTTGCTATAGGTGATCAGGGGAAATGATCATAAGAACTACTTTTCTGATGTAAAACGTGTGAAACAAAGCCTCTCTCAAACCACTTTCTTAAACCCTCTTAAAATGACTGTAACCAACCTAAATGTTGTCAACTGAATGTTCACCAGATTCCTTCACAGGCCTTGCTAAACTTACCGGCCTAAATCCAACGACACTATCCCTTATCCCAATCTCTTCCAAATCTTGTTAGCCAAGGTACAGTCTGTCCGTCTCAGCCCATATCTACAATCCAGGGACAAAAATACTGACCTGTCTTTCAGGGCTCAGTCAGGAATACTGAGCTATGCATATGAAGTGCTTTGAACACCAAAAAAAATATGCCATTTTAGAGACGACTAATATGCAGCAGTAACATTTACTGTTTTTTATAGTGGCTTTTGAAAGCATCTGCATCTCCTTATTGTAGTCATTATGGCTACAATCCCAATAACACTTTCCTAGGAGTAAGCCCTACTGAATAAAAGGGGTCTTCTGAGAGCTAAAGTACACAAGATGAATTACACGAGGACGCGCAAGTGAAGGGAGATGCAATGTTAGCCAGCCCAGGAAGCACCTCTCTCTACAGAGCCAGCAAAGAGCACTGCTCAGAAGGTTTGTTAATTTCCTCTTTGCCTCCCAAAAGCTCTGTCAATTATTAACAATTATTAACATCTGGGGCCAGTGTGCCCATTGAAGCGAGGGCGGTGGCCTCAGGGCGCAGGGTGCCGGAGGGAGCGCCGGAGGAGGCGCAGGGGGTGGGAGTGCGCGCCAGGGAGCTGCAGCCTCCTAGCCCTCCCACCCCGCCGCCAGCACCCCCCCCCCGGCCTGGGCGCAGTAGCTGCGGGCAAGCGTCTGCAGCGGCACAGGGCAACCGAGCAGGAGAGCTCGGAGGCCACCTGCACGCTGTCCCAGCCACCCGCCTCAGCGATCGAGCCGGTGGCGCGCACGCACACGTGATGATGTCACACGTGACAGCATCATGCAGGCTGGTGCATATGTGTGTGTGCGCGCGCTCGCAGGCACCAAAAACCCCAGCGCCGCTGCTGTTAACATCCTCGTGTAATTCATCTCGGGTACTTTAGCTCTGAGTAGACTTGTTTAGGACTGCTTCCTGTGTGTTTATTTGTAATCCAGAAGCAGTCAAAATCATTCCATAACAATAGCCTCCTTCCTATGCCGCCTTATGATCTTGGAGGACTCTCTCTCTTAATTATATCGTGCATAAGGTTGAGAAAGCAAGACATGAAGAGAGTCATTTTCTCAGACTTCCCATTTCTCCTATCTACAGAACTTCCAATGCGCCTTTACCAAGCCTGGAACGTGCACTGAGTAACAAGAAGGAGCCACAATGAAAATATAACAAAGTACAAAAATGATTTAGTCATTCAAACTGTGTACAATAATAAAGTGCATTCAAACAAACATCACAGTGTGGTCATTCATTTGTAACGAAGTGACTTATTGCTTCACACTGTCCGGGGTCTGTGTCCCAGCCCCCAGACTTGGTAGGAGGGAACAGCAGGTCAGCCGGGCTGATGGACAGACAGAGGGGGCAGCCAGCAGCCAGCAGGTCAACTGGTCAGCCAGCAGACAGCAGGTCAACTGGTCAGCCAGCTGACAGCAGGTCAACCGGTCTGACTGGCAGGCGGAGGGGGCAGCCAGAGGACAGCAGGTCAACCCTTCCCATGGGCAAGGGGAGCCAGAACCTGCCGGTGCCAGGGGCAAGGGGCAAAGGCCCAGGGCCTCAGGAGGCAGGGGGAGACAGAGAGAAGCCAGCGAGTTCCACTCCCCTGAGGAGGGAAGGGGGACTAAGCAAAGCAGAAGGGGGCAAGGGCAGAGGGATTGGGGGCCCAGCAGTCACCCACCCAAAGACCTTACCTGAGGAGGAGAAGCAGCAGCAGCCCCAACAACCCAAAGCCACGCCCCAGCTAGAAAATAGTAGCCTGGCCCAGGAGTTGCCAAAAGCCAAGCCACTCCAGGTGCAGCTATTGGAGGCACTCTGCAGGAAGCCCTGGGCAACCAGCCAAGGAGCCGCAGCTGGACCCACCTTCAGCCATCAGCTCAGCCAGGGAGGCCGGGCTACTAGCCAGGGGACTGCAGCTGGACAGGCCTTCAGCAATCAGCCAAGGCAGGGAGGCTGGGCAGCCAGGGAACAAGGCACAGCTGGTGCTGGTCAGTGGGGCCAGATCGGCTACCCCAGCTGCAACTGCTTGGTGCAGCCCAAGACCAGGCTGGAAGAGGGGTGGGACAGTAGAAGGAAGCCCTATAAAAGCTGGCTGGGAAGAGCCCTGGGGTGGTGGGTGTGAGTGAGGAGTGATGATGTGGAGTGAGAGCAGTAAGATGCAAGGGTGGAGGCTTGGAGGAGAGTTCTGGAAGGAGGAGATGGAGGACGCAGAGGGTAAGCAGGCCAGGTTGAGCAGGCCAGCGAGTGGACTGAGAGGGAGTCTGGGTGAGGTATACCGCCCCTCCTTCCACAGAGCAGGGTCCTGCAGAATCCCTGGCCTCCCTATGACGCCAGGAGCAGACCGCCCAGTGCCACGCCCAGCGGCAGCGGCAGCAGGCCCTGACACACACTAGACTGTATAACCTCACCACCCTCTATGTTGCAGAAAGGGAGGGGCAGTAACACAGAAAACTCTGCCCAAGAAAGAGGCAGAGTGTATCCATCGTCTGAACACCGTTTACCCGGGGGGGCCTCAATTCTGATTTGAACTTATCATGTTTCCTTTAGTTCCTTAATAGTAGATACTCGAACGTGTTGACAGTTTATTTAGGACTCTGTCCCTTTAAATGTTCTGGTATTTTTAGCAGTGAGTGGAGGTGCAGTTCACGATCATTCCTTTGAGTGCGCTGAATCTAGGCACCAAAGAGCGGGAAAATCAATTGTCAGTTGGGTAAGTGTTTTTGCTCAGGTTATTTATGGTGGGAAGCGAAGAATGTCCGAAAATGAGAATATTTCATTCTGTACGTATAGGAAAACACACCAGGGTGGTTATTACACCGTCCCTGAAGAAGCGGACACCATGAAACAAGCTGTTTAATCCGGACGCTTGTTGGACGGTGCAGCCTTTTATCCAGTGTGACTGGATTCTCCACAGGGCGCTTAACATCTTGTGCGCCACCCATCTCAACTCGGAGCTTTTCATGGGACTCTCAACGATGGGTCATTTGTGACCACTGTTCCCAGTGAACCACGAGACTGTATTGATGAATGGACTCAGTAAATTTTGAAACAAGTGATTCACTGGAAGAATCCGTTGAGGTTATACGGTCTAGTGTGAAGCAATAAGTCACTTTGTTACAAATGAATGACCACACTGTGATGTTTGTTTGAATGCACTTTATTATTGTACACAGTTTGAAAGACTAAATCATTTTTGTACTTTGTTATATTTTCATTGTGGCTCCTTCTTGTTACTCAGTGCACGTTCCCACCTTCGGGGAGCCGCCTCTAGCTTTGCTTGCCCTTTACCAAGCCTGAGCATCCTCCGGAGTGTTGGAAAGCCTCTTTGTTTAGGATTCATTTTGGAAATCAAGGAAAGCGGAAAGAGATTTCAGTGAAGGGTTGCCAGCCTCCAGGTGGTGTCTGGAGATCCCCGACTATGTACAATGAGTTATAAAAGCAAACATATACCGTACATATACCGTACATATTTACTTTCGTCGTCCATTTTAAGGAGTCAGGGATTTTGGACCAGTAATTCACTGCCCCCCTCACTGTGCTGCAGCACCCCTGTTGAAGATGGCCAGATGGTGTTACTGCAGACAGAAATTCATCAGATCCAGTGAACAGAGTTCCAATCGGTCCTGTAAATCTGCTGACTGTAGGTTGGATACTCAGTCTGAGCTACCCATGGATAGTCCAGAACTGTCTGCCCAGGGCTTTTTTTCAGCTGGAACGCAGTGGGACGGAGTTCCGGAACCTCTTGAAAATGGTCACATGGCTGGTGGCCCCGCCCCCTGATCTCCAGACAGAGGGGAGTTGAGATTGCCAAGCAGCGTGGAGGGCAATCTAAACCCCCCTCTGTCTGGAGGTCAGGGGGCGGGGCCACCAGCCATGTGGCCATTTTCTCCGAGGGCAACCCTCTGAGTTCCACCACCTCTTTCCCCAGAAAAAAAGCCCCGTGTCTGCCCATAATGCTAGCTCGCCATCCCTAATACTCCACTCTGTATGTAGGTGTTCTCTTTAATGGATGTAGAATTTAAAACAAAAACACTCTACATGTTATCAGGCTGTGCAGGCTATCTAGGAGATGTGTATGCTGTCCGTGACAACTGCAACAGGAGACAAAGGAAACTCTTGCACGGAGTCCTCCTCATTTATTTTAAACGTATATCTTTTTTTTTCTAGCAAACTATCCTCCATTATGTACTGGCAGCTTCAAGGAAGACAGAAAAGACAGTCTTTCTGTCTACTTCTGTTCTCCTTTTCCAGGAGATCTCGTAATACAAGCCAGCAGGCTCTGCTGTGGTGATGTGCAGAGGCCATTGTGACCTTGAGGCAAAGAGTGGAGGATATCCCTTTCTTGCGTGTGCCTTTGGCTAAGGGCCTGTTCTTTGAGACATGCTCATGTTCACATGTGTGATGATTTCCATGTGTAAGATGACAAGATGCTGCAGTTGTGTGAGGACTTGATTTTGTGATGCTGTTGAAACTAAACAGGGGCAGCTTGGATCACATGCCATTGGGAGCCACTCGTAAGCTGCTGTTAGCGCTCTAAAGAGGACACGTTCTTTCATAACAAATGAAAGAACATTAAAAATCACTCAAACACAATGCTTGTAAATAGACATGACCCATATGTTCAACTGGAAGTCAGCCAAAGGGCAGTGTCACACTTGGGTTCAACAGCATCTAGGGGGTGGAGCCCCATCACACGGAGACCTCCCCCCCCTCTGCCCCCCTCATCATCAGCTGCAGTGAGACCATAAACCTCCATTTCCATTGGTTCGAAGACCTGATGCAACATGGGTTCTCTGCTGTTCTCTTGGAGAGCTACTGGCACAGTTGGTGCTGATAGGAAAGGTGGCAAAGGACCAGAGCAGAGCCACTACTGTTGTGTGACAATGATAATAACATTCAACTGCTCAGTGACGACAGCACTGAAACGAACCGCAAAACTGACAGTCCTAGTTAGACCAAATGTCTAAAGCACTTCCCCGTTTGGGGAAGCTTTCTTCCCTCTGTAGATTATCTTGAACTCAGGACGTTTCAGAATCTTATTATGCGCCATGGTTTTATAATTCTTTGCCTATCTGGTGTTTTCATAATGGTGCTAGTATTTTAAGTTGTTCTTTTGACATGTTATCTACAGAATTTTCATGCCATTTTTTGAACTTCTGCAAGCTGCTTCAAGGGCACTGCTGGGAAGTGGGGTACAACAGAATGAACAAATGAGACAGTCCAAGTACTTGAATTTGGGAAGTAATGAAGATTGAGTAAGCCATTTAGTGGATTCACAGACTGCAGATGAAGTAGCATGAGAAAGTAAGTTCTAGAGATTTGGGAGGGGGAACAACACTAATATATGTCCTTAGCCCCAGCTTCACACAGACCCATTGGTAAACTAGGTCCAAGAGATTAAAGGTTTTATGACTGGTGTGTGAAACCATCCAGTCTAGAAATCTGTCAATAGCAGCTTTGGGAAGTGGCAACAAGTACAGTCCGAGAAGGTTTCTTGCTATCCCATGCCTCGTTAATCTAAGAACTGGATGTCTGAGAACCAGTCCATCAACGTTACTCTAGGGACATCATGAACTCTCTTGTGTACCTAACTAAAGTTGGGCTTGAACCAAAATCTCTTTAGAACATCTAACACCATGAAGTAGATCCCAGGGGCTAGAGCAGTTTCTCCCTTCATTTATCCTTCAAGTATTTATCTGTAAATTGTGGTTTCCTTTATGACACAAAGGAGCTGCTTTGCACTTGCTCAGGACAGCCTTTGGACAGCACCACTTTTTCATTTTCCTTCAAAACTTAAATACTAATATTTAAAATTTCATATTTGCACAGATGTATTTAAGTAATTTTTTTCTTACTACCTCACTAAGTCTCCTAGCTTTCAGTTCCAATTATTAAGGTTCTACAACATGAATAAAATTTTTAGAATTTTAGAGATGGTTAAAGAAAGCTTTCCCTCACTCCCATCTTCAACCAGTGTGAGAAGCCAGTAAGCGTGGGGCGGAGAGGGGGGGCACTGGGAGAAAAATAAATAAAAATAAGTTTCCACCCTCGTCACTGGCACGTCATTTCTGGGGTACCACCTGGAAGTGACAATGGTTAGCTCTAGAAATTGCTGAACTCTGGCAGAGGCAAGTAACAGAGAAAATTACCTGGAGATTGCCTTCCATAAGCAGGCAAGTGGTAAGCCTGCACTGTAGCGTAGTGGTTAGAGTATAAGACTAGAATCTGGGGGACCTAGGTTTGAATCCCCAGTCTTCCATGGAACCAGTCACATACATTCAACTAACCTACCTCATGGGGTGGTTGTGATGATAAAATGAAGGAGAGGAGAATGATGGAAGCTGCTTTGGATCCCCATTGGAGAGGAGGAGAAAGGCAAGATATAAATAAAATTAAATATAAATAAATCAACCCCAGCAGCAAACAGAAGCTACTGGTGCTAGGGCTAGGCCTGCTCAACCACCTCGCAGTCTGGCGAGCCGCCGGCCAGGGCAAGGCTGTCCTCGGGGAGGGTGGGGGAGGGGTGCTAGGCAAAGATCCTTTTTAAAGGCATCTCAGCCTGAACGTTTGACTTGGCCACCAATCTCCCTTTTGCATCGTCATGAAAGGGAAATTAGACAGGGAAGTCCAGTCAAATCTACATACACTTCAGCGTGTAAGAGAAGTTCAGCCCTATTTCTATAAATAAGAGGGCAAGTACATGTCTTTTGAAACGTCCAGCAAGTCATCTCTAACAATTTCATACCTTCAGGAGCTTCCATCACCTATAACCGGAAAGTGACCCTGTTTTTTGGGGGGAAACAAGTAAAATATTCTCCCAGTATTATCTTTGAACCCATGTGTGTCTTTCCTAATGATGATGATGCTTATATTGTGAAGGAAGTAGAGCAGTATCAGAAACAAAGTCCTTACCAGTTGGAGAAAGAGAAATGGAAACACCAGTTATTGCAGCACCAGAAAGAGCCACTCGAAGAGACACGCTAAGGAGTTCTGTGGAGCTACTCATTTTCATATAAGGCCACTTGTATAGATACTTTCCCATTTTTGTTAGATATCCATGGACCTCTGTCTGCCCCTCATTGTAATGAAACATGTATGGGTGATATAGGAGGCATTGGCTTCACGTGTTCTTCACCTGCCGAGATTACTTGGTTGACCTTTCTGTGAGCTTATGGGATTTTGGCCCTCCAGGAAAAGCAAATTCTAACAGTGACATCCTAAGCAGTGACATCCACACTTTCTCGGGCCACTGAAGTCTTGCTGAAGCTGCTGTCAGATTGCCACTCGTGGTGAAATTAAAGGGGCAGAACTGAAAAGGAAGCTGCTCTGCTGGGCAGCTCTGGATGCTTCGGCCCTTCTACTGCTGAAACTTCAATAGGAACCTAACAGACGCAAAAGCCCCTGGGGATATTGGGATATCCTCGTGAAGAGAAAAAGGGAACAAGCCATGGACTGACAGAAGGAGGGGACAAGATGCGTGAAAGACGAAATCTGCCGAAGCCCCTGTGGCTGTTCATGCGGCAGAATTGGTTGGGTTTGAAGGAGTGCTTTGCCCATGCCTCAGCGTGCATAAGGAAAGGGGTTCAGCTGCCTACTTGGGAGAGGGGCAGATGTGAAGCCCTTGTGGTGTGGAGCGGGGGGCTGGACTGAGCCCCCTGGGGCCTATACCTGACCTAAGCACTATCACAGTCTCCATGTTAAAATATGATTACATATTTTTGTTTCCAGTGTGTGGAGTGGGAAGGGAGAGCGACAACAAGATCTGGAATAGCTCAGTAAGTACCTCAGTTCCCATGGCAAAGAGACAGTTTGGTCTTCAGATTGAGGTTAATTGTAGCCAGAAAAGCAATGTAGGAACTGTGTTCTTCAAGTAGTTCCCTGGAGGCCTAATCTTCTCTGTTACAGTAAAAAATTCCGTCTCCTCACAACGGTTTTTCAGTAATAGCTTAATGCCATCTATTTTTACAACTACATTTAATGATGGTAATTAGGGTCAATCAGGGAGCAGCCACAGTGGCTGGAAGGCTCAGGCACTATGACAGCAACAATTAACTCTGGCTGTGATATTTGGGTAGCTGATAATTAGCCAGATGTTATCCAGTCTCTTGGTTCACAGGCGCTTAGACCTGCAGTGCTGGAGATTTGCAAAGGAGTATGAGCACTGGAACACACCAAAGCCATTTTGGAATACTCTAAAGGCATGCCACGCTGAGGGCTGACAACTTCTGTGGACAGATATTGCAACATGAAGTGTCACAGGACAGAATCACAGTGTTGGAAGGGGCCATACACTTCTTCCAGTTTACCCATTAGAATGTCATGGGGAACCTTATCAAAAGCTTTACTGAAATCCAGGTAAATCACGTCGACAGAGTTCCCACGATCCAGTAAGCTCATCACTTGATCAAAGAAGGAAACCAGGTTGGTCTGACAAGATCTGTTGGGGACAAAACTATGTTGACTTCCCTTTAAAATCTGCTCTAATATCTTCCCAGCAACAGAAGTCAGACTGACTGCCCTGTAGTTTCCTGGGTCATCCTTCTTCCCTTTCTTGAAGATTGGGATAACATTCGCTCTTCTCCAGTCTTGTGGCACATCCCCAGTCCTCCAGGAGGCCTTGAAGATGATGGACAGCGGCTCTGCTAGTTCTCTGGAAAGTTCTTTGAGCACTCTTGGGTGCACACCATCTGGCCCAGGGGATCTGTATTCATCCAGTGCAGCCAGGTGCCTCTTCACAACCTCTCTGTCAATGTCAACTAGCCACCCATGTCTACTACCATTTCTAGATGGGCTCAAGTTCTTCAGGGAGAAAACAGAGGCAAAAAAGTCATTAAGCCTGTCTGCTTTTTCTCTGTCCTCCATCAGAGTTTCTCCTTCCACTCCCCACAGCGGTCCAATTGCCTCTTTTACCTTGTGTTTGCTTCTCACATATCTGTAGAAGTTTTTCTTATTGTAGCGAGCCCTCGTGGCCAGACCCAGCTCGTACTGAGCTTTGACTTCTCTGATGGCTGATCTGCAGTATCTAGTAACACTCGTATATTCCTCTTTAGAGGTCTGTCCTCCTCGCCATTTCCTTTTTCTCCCTTAGCTTATTCTGGAGCTCTCTGTGCATCCACATCGGTTTCTTGGAGCCCTTACCATGTTTCCGTCTTGCTGGGATAGTGAGGGCTTGAGCTTGCAAAAGCTCATGTTTAAGAATGGCCCACCCTTCACTCGCTCCTTTCCCTTCCAGCACACTCCCCCACGGAATGACTCTTATCAAGCCTCTGAGTTCATTGAAGTCGGCCCTATGAAAATCTAACCTACGAGTCTGGCTATGAACTTCCTTGGCCCTCCACAGCAACTGGAATTCAAGGAGGAGATGGTCACTTCCCCCTAAGGTCCCCACCACCTTCATCTCATCTACCAATTCTTCCCTGTTGGTTAATATTAAGTCTAGTATGGCTGAGCCTCTTGTATCTTCCTCCGCCATTTGAAAAAGGAAGTTATCGGACAGGCAGGTCAGGAAGTTGCGTGAGTCTTGATGCTTTGCTGAGCTTGTCTCCCAGCACACATCAGGGAAGTTGAAGTCACCCATAATTATAAGGTTCTGATGTCTGCATACTCTACCAATCTGTTCAAGGAGGGCAGCATCCATTTCCTCTCCCTGGTCAGGCAGTCTGTAGCAGACTCCAACAACAATACCCTCTGTCCTTCCTCCCCTTCTTTCCACCCATATACTTTCCACTGGGCTGTCAACCACATTCTCCAGAACTTGCTGACAATCAAGCCCTCTCCTCACATACAATACTGAGGCAGGGACACTTCCATCACTGAGGGACTTGTTTGGCACGTCTCTGTCAGGCAGGCAAAAAAACATGAACCCTGGAGGCTTCTTTATGATTGCAAGCGTATAAGCCATTGTTTTTAAACGGTGCAAGATTCTAGTCTTTATCAGCTGCAAAGAAACAAAGCAAAAAGTTTCCCAGGTAATGTTGCGATGCAGAAAATAAGAGACTTTCAGTATGTTATGTGATATGAAACTGGTTCAAAGTTCTGGTTCATTTCTGCCTCCACTTTCTTTCACTCAAGAATAATCTGGTATATGTTTGGTGTCAAATATTTTCTTTTTGGTAATCGTTTAAGTAGAAGTCTGCACACTTGTGATCTACCGAAAGAATACCACTCATGAGCCATATAGAGTTCATAAAACTCATTTTTTTACTCCTGCCTGGAAATTTAAAAACAGAGTGGGTGCATGTGTGGCCATGTGCCACCAGTCCTAAGCAAGCTAGTCCATGATTGCACGTGTGCATTCAGCTCAGCAGGTCAGAAGTTCCTCAGGCCTGGCAAAGGGCTTAACTGCGCATTACACCTTCATGAGTACTCTCCCGGTCAACCCTGAAGACTTTCGGTTCAAAGTCAGTTGCAAATTATCTGCTGGGAACTCAGTTCTCAGCTGCCAGGAGGCCCACTGAGAGCCGCAAGTGTATCCTACAAACGGCCCTACATCAAGGACTTTAAAAGACCTTAGTTTCCCCCATATTTTGCTGCTTACAGTTCTCTTTTTGTTATAAGTCCTAATGTCTTTTATAATCAGGAATTGACAAATGAATTTGTTGAGGCCAGAAAACGATTATATATTTTTATAATTAAAAATTACCCCAGCATAGGGTATGTGATAAGATCACGCTTTCCTCTAATTCATTTCTCCTTAGAATTATAACTCTAAGAGCTATAAGAGGGCTATACCTTCTTTTCAGGTCAATCCCTATGCAAAAGAATAAATGGACACAAATCTGACATTTTAATCTTCTGGGGCATTCCATTGCTGACCTAAGAGTGGCAGTCCTCAAACAGAGAACCTAAGGGGAGATTACATGAAGAGACTGCTGAAACTGAGTTCATTCACAATAGGCACATAGGAGTCCTCTCTCACACCAGGTGCTAATTTTCTGCATATCCTACCTCCATGTCCTATCTTACTTCTTTGCAACACCACTTCCACCTTCTAACTGGGAAAAAAGACTCAGATCTCCATTCCTTATCATATCTGATGATGGGCGCTTGACTCTCAAAAGCTTATATCCTGGAAATTAAAGAATTTCCAGGATATAAGCTTTTGAGAGTCAGGGTGCTATTGGACTCAAACCTTGCTCATCTACTGGAGATCAACACAGCTACCCACTGCAGACTAACTTCTTTTCATGACACATCAAATTTGTCAGGGGGCAGCTGAGGAGATATTAAGTTGAAACGCTCATCCGTTTGGTAGTGTATTTGACCTGCTGTTTTTGAATTTGCCTGGAAGAAACCAGGATCCAACTGGGTGCACACAGAAACTGTAAAAGATATTCCTCCTTTTGTAGATGATTGCTTCACAATGTCTGACCCCATGTTGTCTTTGCAGATATGTTCTCTGTGGCTTCACCCAGCAAAGGAGCTCCTCCTAACCCCAGGCGCTGTTATGGTTTCAGCACAAGCCAGGCCACGGCCAAGCCCCACTTTCTACTAGGCAGGGGGCACGGTGTGTGTGTTGGGGGGGGTCCTTCCTCCTCCACAAAGAGTGTTCCGTTGAGCACCAGACACAGCCAAGCTTCTTCCTTTCAGATCTACATTTGATACTTACATTCACCAGCGGTGGTTGCTCTTAAATGCAATCCTTTTGCAAAACAAAAAGGCATTTGTAAATACTTCATTCTCAATGAGTTGCAGCCAAGAAATGTGGTTAATCCCAAAGGGCACTGGAGCTTGTTCCACCCCTTATTTAGGGATCCCAGCCCCCTTCCCCGGGTCTTATCCAGCCTGTGAGCAATTCTGGGGGAAAGCAGGGCCGATTCCAGACGACTAACGTGAAGGCGCTGCATGCCGCCATGTTCCGGATCGTGAAGGGGAAAACGCGATGTCGCACCAAACTCGTGCGAGAAAACGCGATATTTCGCGTTTTCCCCATCGCGATCCGGAACATGGCGGCATGCAGCGCCTTCAGGTTAGTCGTCTGGAATCGGCCCAGGAGGCTGGGGGCTGCTCTGGGGCTACAGTATTCCATGCCAGCTCTTCAGAGTCCTGATTGACGCATCTTACAATGACAAAAGTATAATCCTGACAAACCCTTAAAACACGGGTGTCCCCTGCTTGAGGCTCCGCAGGCGAGCCATCTCAGCAGGAAGTTCCCCGATGCGGCAGACGCCCCGATTCCTTCTGGAGCTGAGCAGGCCATGGGTTTCAGCAGAGCAGGTCGGGGGCCCCTGCCAAGCCTCATCCTCATCCTCAGTCCAGCTGAAGGAACTCGGCTCCTAACTGGGACGGCCGCTGCAGCTGCGGCACATCCTGAATCTCCCCCTCCTCATCCCTTCCTCTTCGCTGCCTGCCTTCGGATGCTTTCGATTTGATTTTGATTTTATTAAACTTATAGCCCACTCTCCCCACAAACGGGCTCAGAGCAGAGAACAAAACCAGTGAATATATATAAAGATAAAATAGCAACAGCATAGTTAGCCCCAGTCTACTAAGGGCTTTAAAGGTTAAAACCAAAACCTGGAACCTGATCCGGAATTCCAGTGGGAGCCAGTGCGGCTGGTGCAGAACAGGTGTCACACGGGACCGGAACGGGGTCTCTGTGAGGACATGCACCACTGCATTCTGCCCCGGCTGCAGCTTCTAGAGCAGACCCAAGGGTGGCCCTGCATAGAGCGAGTTACTGTAATCCAGTCTGGAGGTGACCATTGTCTGCATCACTGAAGGTGATGGGTCGTCACCTGCAGGTGATGGGACGTCATGGGTCGGAAGTAAGGGACAAGTTGCCTGATCTGACGGAGATAGAAAAAGGCCGCCCTGGCAACTGCCGTGATCTGGGCTTCCACTGATAAGGAGGCACCCAGGATCATGCCCAGATGTCTTATTGTCGGCACAGGCATGGGTGACACCCCACCAAGGGTCAGGAGCCAGATTCCCAAACCCAACAGTCCACGACCCAAATGCAGGACCACCATCTTCATGGAATTCAACTTCAGCCGACTCCGTTTCAACCACACAGACACAGCTTCCACAGCCCTGGCCAGATTATCCGGTGTGGAATCTGGCTGGCTGTCCATCAACAGGTATAACAGTTTGGTGCAGTGGTTAAGAGCATGGGACTCTACTCTGGAGAACCGGGTTTGATTCCCCACTCTTCCACTTGAAGCCAGCTGGGTGACCTTGGGCCAGTCACAACTCTTCCAGAGTTCTCTCAGCCCCACCCACCTCACAGGGTGTTTGTTGTTGTGGGGATAATAATAGCATACTTTGTAAACTGCTCTGCGTGGACATTAAGTTGTCCTGGAGGGCGGTATATAAATCAAATGTTGTTGTTGTTATAATAACTGGGTGTCCTCAGCATACTGATGGCAACCCAGTCAAAAACTTCTCACCAATTGGGCGAGAGGATGCATATAGATGTTAAATAGCATTGGGGAGAGTATTGCCTCCTGTGCGATGTCGCCACCTTTGTCCCCACCATGGAGAAAGGAGACTAGCCACAGTAAGGTGGTCCCACGTATCCCCATATGGGCAAGGCAGAGGGTCAACAAGTCATAGTTGACTGTATAGAACACTGCCATAAGTTCCAACAACACCAGCAGCACTGACTTGCCCTGATCCAGGTGCCTGGGAAGATCGTTTGTGAGGGTGATCAGTGCCATCTCCATCGCATGACAAGGCGGAAGCCGGACTGGAATGGGTCCAGGATAGAGGAAACGTTCAGGAATACCTGCAGCTGTTCTGTCACTGCCCTCTCAATCACCTTACCTTAACAGGAGGAGCAATAAGGAGGCATGGCCGTTGTCTATATTCAGACAGAGATCATCCACTAATGCTACTAGTGCTGTCTCTGGGCCAAGCTACAAGTGACGAATGACACTTGAACAGCAAGTGGGTTGAGTGGAGGGCAAGTGAACAGGGAGAAAGACACTTGCTGTTCAAGTGTCATTCGTCACTTGTAGCTTGGCCCTTTGTCCCATGCCTTGGTCTCAATCCAGACTGGAAAGGGTCTAGAGTGCTAGACTTTTTTTTAAGAAGATCTAGAGTTGGTCAACTACTGCCCTCTCAATCACTTTGCTAGAAAGGGCAGATTAGAGACTGGGCGATAATTGGCCTCATCATTTTTGTCTAGACAGGGGTGGATCTACATTTGGGGGGGCCTGAAGCTTAAACTGTTATGGGGGCCCCTTCGCAACCAGCAACAATAGGGCAACATCTAACAAGGTCCAAAGGGCCTTGCTGCCCCTGCAAGGACCTCGAGGCCCAAATGGCAGAGAACAGGGTGGTGGGGTGGAGCCCTTGAAAATGGGCCATAGAGTGAGCCCCTTCCCACCAGCAACGAGGTCTGGGTAACTACTAGGACTGCCAGCCTCCAGATGGAAAGTACAAAAAGAGCTGCTTCGGGAATAAGAAGAACAACCAACAACAACAGCCTTCCTGAAGTTCACAATCACAAAATCTTAGTACATTTTTATATATATATAAAGTGCAAAGTGCTAGAGAATTGTGCAAATTCAAGATATAAATATAATCAATTTAACTAACAGTATCCAACTGGTGGGGCAAATCACAAAATCTAAGGTCGTTTTCTATACAAAATTATTCAATAAAGATTCACTACAAAAATACATGTATTACATTCAATACATTCAATATATATTTGCAGGCTGGAGTTGGCATACCAGCCAGCCTGCCTATATTCAATACAGTTTCTGTACAAGAATAATCAATCCCAATTCAATGAATTAGAAATGCACACAGGCATTCAACTAAGTTCATGAATGAATCTCCGTTGTAAATCAGTTGCCTGCCGAAGTCTTGAACATCTACCATGCTCCAAACCGCCATGCCTACGGGTTTTGCCAGCATATGTTGTCCAGTCCCGTTTCGTCCATTCACTTCTTCATAGGAATTTAAATAGCAATTGCTACAGTCAGTCATATACCACCATGTTGGTCAACTCCAGACGGTCTAACGCCATTCCCTTGGAGAAAATGGGTGCTGTGGAGGGTGGACTCTATGGCATTATACCCTGTTGAGGCTCCTCCCCTCCCCAAATTCCACTCTTTCCAGGCTCCACCCCCAAAATCTCCAAGAATTTCCCAACCTGGACCTGGAAACCCTAGTAGCCACTCTTACTTTCTTCAATGGGGTTGTTCCATGGCACATCACCACAATTTTTTAAAAAGTTTAACTGCTACATCTCAGATTTTGATTAAAATAGCTGTACTGGGTTATCTCACATGTCAAAGTCACTTGTGTGAATAAAAATTTTCTAGGCTATGCCTTATCATTTCTGAGTTATGGGGGATGAAAATTGGGGAAACGCTGTATACATGCTTGACGCATCATAGTATGATAAAATATAACATAGCAAAGACCACAGTTAAGATAATCTTTTATTTTAGGGACCTACAAGAATACATACTACATGAAGCACATTTTACAAAATACTTTTTTCTGTTTTTTCTAGCAACATATTCACATACAGTTTTGTCATACGAGAGTTTCCTTGTAATGTCATTTTCTAGAGACAATATGCATAAAGAATTTAAGTGTTCTTCAGTCATGGTGGACCGAAATTTGATCTTTATAAAGGAAAGCTTTGAGAAATTCCTTTCTGCTTCACAGCTTGTGATAGGCATTGTCAAGTACAGTTTAAGTGCACTAGTAATATTAGGGAACACTTCAATCAGGTCTTGCTCACAAATAAGCTGAAGAACTTCTGCACATTGCATTTTAGATGGCATGTTTTCTTCTGTGTTCTGGAATTTCCAAAGGTGTAAATATTCTTTGAACTGCTAACACTTGTTTACTAATTTGTGGTCAATATCATCTTTGTAATGCGATATGATAAGTTTAATATTGTCCTCATCAGTTTCAGAATTGTTCACCAATTCTGAGAGGAACTTGAACCTTTTTGCAATCTGCTCAGATGGGTCAACCAAGTAGTCATAGAGTTGATTTAGAACTTCTATCCTAAATTTGTCAGCTCCTTTTAAAGACTTGTTCCATCTGAAAATTTCTTTGTAACAATGCATTTGGAAGCATCAAAATAACTTGAGATGATATCTTCACACAAACCTTTTTCTTCTGATTCATAGTGTGCAATCCAGTCAGCTGAATTTTCTCGGAGTTCTTTAACAAATGAAAGTAAAGATAATAGCAGAAGATAACCTTCAAATACATCAAAACCAGGGGTTTGGAGTTTCTTGCTTGTTTTGTTGAAACGCTCAAGAACTTCTTCCCAAACAATTGTTAAAATACCATATTCTAACTTTACCAACTTATAGTAAAAATTCTTTGCATCTCGTTTACATTCAGGCTTCTCTTCTGAGTCTTCAAAAATATGTTCGAGAGTTTGTAAAATACCTGTATATCCATTTTTAATTGCCCAGACTGCTTCATACTTTGCAGACCATCTAGTTACACTTAAACTCTTTAGGGAAAAATCTACATTGCCCTGTGTGTTTAAAATTCCCCATCTCGTGGAGATCCTGGAAAGAAAATATATAGCTCCTGCAAAATACCAGAATAGTCAACAACTTCAGGCACAGCAGATGCTGTCTTTATTCCAGCAAGGTTGAGTGAATGGGCTGCCCATGGTTAATGAGTCTGCATACCTGTTAATGAGTTAAGAGTGCTTGCAGCCCTTTCTCCAAGCCCTTCATGTTAGATACATTATCGTAGGAATCCTCATTCATTCCAGTCCAGTTGCTTCATAGCAAGAGAGCCAGTTTGGTGTAGTGGTTAAGAGTGTGGGACTCTAATCTGAAGAATCAGGTTTGATTCCTCACTCCTCCACTTGTAGCCAGCTGGGTGACTTTGGGTCGGTCACAGCTTCTAGGAGCTCTCTCAGCCCCACCGCCTCACAGGGTGTTTTGTTGTGGGGATAATAATAACATACTTTGTAAACCACTCTGAGTGGGTGTTAAGTCATCCTGAAGGGCAATATATAAATCAAATGTTGTTGTTGTTAAGGCTCTTTAGGATATTATTGGCTGCAAATATCTTCAGCATCCACAGATATGCACAGTACAAAAAGTCTAAGCATATAAATAATACAGATATTGTAAGTATTGTATTAGTGCTCACAATACTGGAACAGCAGGTGAGATTTCCAGGCTGTACCTGGGAGGCTGCAGTTCTTCTCACGTGAATCCTGAATCCCACTTCACCTTTGTTTTAAAAGATCTCTAATAACTGCACAGGTTACCAACATTTACTTTCAATAATCCAAAGCAGGCCTTGAGACGACAAGATCTGTGCAGGCCTCTCCCCGCCCTTATGGGTGCTGTAGCCAGGCTGAACTCCTCAGAAGCATTAACAAATAGAATACTAAGAAAGAGGTACTGCAACAGTTGTAGAAGGACAAATAACTATACAATTACATATTTTTCACAATCATATGAATTCCCCATTAAAAGTCTTGATAATTCCAAACCATCATTTAATAACTTCCCAATAGCATCTTTTGGTGCTACACCTCTGAAGATGCCAGCCACAGCTGCTGGCGAAACGTCAGGAACTACAATGCCAAGACCACGGCAATACAGCCCGGAAAACCCACAACAACCAAGTAACTTCATCTTTGCTTTAAAAGATCTCTAATAATTGCACGGGTTACCAACATTTACCTGCAATAATCCAAAGCAGGCCTTGAAACAACAAGATCTGTGCAGGCTTTTCCCCACCCTTATGGGTGCTGTTGCTTCTTCCTGGGCCAGGCTGACCTGCTGTGAGAAACCAGCCCACTCTAGGGGAAGCTGCAACTCTGAGCAGGCTCCATTCTAAGGTCAATATTAAGGACTTCAACCCATTGACTTACGATTCTATCACTAAAGTAGCCTTATTTTAATAACACTAAAAAAACTGCATTAATTTTTGTTGAAAAATTCACTCATTTAAAAAAAAGTTGCTTCAGGGGCCCTCTGGGTTTAGGGGCCCTGAAGCTTAAGCTTCATTAGTTTCACAGTAGATCCGCCTCTGTGTCTAGGGATGTTTTTTTAATTAGCGGATGGATAACTGCCTGTTTGAGCAGCCGGGGGAAGGTGCCCTGAGTCAGCGATTGAAATTACAATAGATCTCAGTGGTTCATTTATCTGATCTTTACAAGATGGGCAAGGATCAAGCGCACAAGTAGTGGCTTTCATAGATGCCAGGATCTTGTTAAGGTCCATCATTATAATTGGTTCAAAGCAGTCTAAATATAAGCTAGATGGTGTATTAAGCATTTATTCTATCTCATTTCTATTAAGCATTTCTTCTATCTCATTTGTATTGCAGCTAGTATCTAGATCAGAGTGTATTCATGCTGTTTTATCAGCGAAAAACTTAGCAAAGGCCTCCCAGCTAATTGTCTGTTCTTGGGACTGTACAGTTTCAGATAATATGATGGGTGTATTGAGTCAAGGGTCTCAACCACAGGTAACAGCCTGCTGGAGGAAAACATGATCAGACATGGGGCACCATTTCATACTGAAGTGTGATGGATAAGTTGTGGAATGACTCTCAACTTGAGGCTTTTGCTTCTAAAATTCTGTCTGTGTTTGGGACAATTGACATCTGTGAACAATCATTAAATCAAAAGTACATTCTCCGCTTACAGAGACACCCCTGAACAGCATACTCAAAATTGCTACTGCACAGACTTTAACTCCAGGTTCAGAGCAAGAGGTGTCAGTTATCAAAGACTGTTAAATAAAGGAAATACTGTAAGAGCATTAATGTCTTAAGCATGTTTGTATTTTGAGTAAAAAAAATATCATAATTAATTGGATTTGCCTGTGTCCGTTACAAAGTTTATACCTCTGGTACCTGGCATTAAATGTGATGGCACACATGGCCTGTCCTGTCAAGATAACATTCATGTCACATCCGCCCCCCGTAACAAATGTGTCATGGCCCAGTCTGGGCTCAGTGATAGCGAGGACTCCTCAGGAGAAGAGGAGCTTTGTGTGGCTAGTCGGGACTCCTCAGGAGAAGATGATCTCCTATCTTGACATGGCTGATCTGGCCACTTGGATCAATGGCACGGTGACATCAAGACTACTGTAATCCACTCAACATTGGTCTCCCCTCTAAGTCAACTTGGAGACTCAAGCTGGTACAGAATGCTTCAGCTCAATTATTATCAGGAGCTGAGTGAAGAGTGCATATTACTCCCATTCTACAGTCTCTCCATTGGCTTCCCATCAGTTACTGGGCTCAGTTCAAAGTTTTGGCTATTGCATACAGCCCTTTGTGGCCTTGGCCCCTAATATCTGTGGAACTGCCCGTGCTCTGCCATGGCGGTTTCACTCCTCTGAACAGGACCTTCTGTCGAGGCCCCCACCTTCAGGCACCTGAAGAGGTCAGGAAAGCTCTCCCCTTCTTGGCGTTCCACAAACTGTGCACACCAAATTATTGAGGAGGGCTGTTCTCGCACAGGGATAGGACCGTGCAGTAAGGAAATGGTTCAAAGTGATGCTTCTATAAAGGAATAGGAACTATTGTGCACTGCTGTTATTTATTGCTTCTGTTTTGTTTCAACGTGGTTTCAAATTACTGCAGTCTACATCCTATTGTATTGTTTATTGAAGTTCCAGCTGTTGACTGAATTGACTTACCCTGTGTAATCCACTTCGAGTCTCAGCGAGAGACGCAGACTATAAATAATGGAACTAAATAAATAAAAATAGGGAGACGGTACAAGATGTTTTAGTGGCTCTTCATATGAAAATTGAAGCTATTCCGCGGTCTGTTCGCCTTCATCTATGGACTCAGAAGTTTTACAAATGATTTCGAGAGCATTGAAAATAAGGTCTTGTGTCCCACCACTCAATCAGCAAAGTCTGAGGACGTTCTCCGATGGGTGTGGGTCTTTCTCTGACAGCTGAAGACGAGGCCCCAATGGATGTGGCACTTTCTCTGACAGAGGTGGGTGTGGCTCCCATGGCTGCGGCTCTTTCCTTGACAGATTCGTGTGAGGCCCCTGAAGGATATGATCTTTTCTCTGACAGATGTGTGAGACACCCCCCCATGGATGTGATCTTTTCTCTGACAGATGTGGTCAAGGCCCCGATGGATATGGCTCTCTCTCTGACCAATGAGGATGAGACCCAGATGAATGTGATCTTTTGTCTGACAGATGTGGATGTGGCTCTGATGTGTGTCATGTTCTCTGACAGATGTGTGTGATGCCCAGATGGGTGTGACCTTTTCTCTGACAGATGTGTACGAGCCCCTGATTGATGCGGCTCTTTCTCTGACAGATGTAGACAAGGCCTCAGTGGATAAGGCTTTTCTTTGACAGATGTGAACGAAGCCCTGATGGATGTGGCTCTTTCTCTAACAGATGTGACAGATGTGAATGAGGCTCCAGTGGATGTGGCCCTTTCTTTGACAGATATGTATGGGCCCCAATGGATGTGGATCTTTGACAGATGTTGATGAGGCCCCAGTGGATAAGGTTCTTTCTCTGACAGATGTGAACGAGGCCCCATGGCTGTAGCTCTTTCTCTGACAGATGAGGTTGTGGCTCAGCTGGATGTGGTTCTTTCACTGAATGAAGAGCCACTTTCAATGGCAGAAAGCTTCAGGCTGTGCTGAGTGGAGTAGTAGAATACAAGCTCTGGTGGTAGAACCATCATTGCCTGGGGAGTGAACTTTCTTCCCATTGTTGTAAAGTGATACTGGGACACAAATAGACCTGAATCCACCCCAGAGGCCAAGGGCTGGTTCCACAACACATCATTTTTCCACACTTGATGACTCCAAGCTGAATGTGTAAACAGACTAAAACAATGACTATTGTCTCAAGTACTTATGTATATACTTGACTTAACCATTTCAGATGAATCACTACACACAAGACCTTGATGTCAAATCAAATACAATATTTTTCAGTCCATGCTCTTTAGCCAAAAGTTCTCCAGCTGTGAATAGAGATGTGCGTGAACCAAAATATAAACCAAAGTTTGTGACGAATGTCAGGGCTTGTTGCTGCCGCCACTGGGTGGGGCACTGGCTGGGCCGGCCCTGACATCAGAGGGGCGCCAAGGATGCTGCAGGACCCTGCTCTGTGGAAGGAGGGGCGGTATACATCACCCTGACTCCCTCTCAGTCCACTCGCTGGCCTGCTCAACCTGGCCTGCTCACCCCCTGCGTCCTCCATCATCTCCTCCTCCCAGAACTCTGCTCTGCTCTGCTCTGCTCTGCTCTGCTCTGCTCTGCTCTGCTCTGCTCTGCTCACCATCACTCCTACTCACACCCACCACCTCAGAGCTCTTCTCAGCCACCCTTTATAGGGTTTCCTTTCTCCACCCCGCCCTCCTTCCAGGCTTCTTCCCTCTCCTGACTTGGCCCAGCTGTGCCTTCCCTCAGGTGTTCCCCTCCTATCACTAATCCCTTCTAGGCTGCCTTGCCTTGCTGGCAGGATGGGGTTGAGTGTGAGCCATCCCCAGCTGAGGTCTCCTCGGCTTTGCTCACGAGGAGCTGCCCCAGCCAGCTTCTGTGCTACTGAGCTTGCCTGGCCTTGCTCATGAGGAGCTGCCCCAGCCAGCTTCTGTGCTGCTGAGCATACCTGGCCTTGCTCGCGAGGAGGTGCCCCAGCCGGCTTCTGTGCTGCTGAGCATGCCTGGCCTTGCTCGCAAGGAATTGCTCTGGCCAGCTTCTGGGCTGCCTGCTCCTTGATGCTGGGTGGGGCTGCCCATCTCCTCCCCCAGAATGCCTGTGGCAGCTCCACCTGGAGGGGCTTGGCTCCTAGCAACTCCTGAGCCAGGCTACTGTCCTCTAGCCGGGGTGTGGATCTGGGCTGTAGTGGCTGCTTCTCCTCCTTGGCTGGTAAGGGCTCTGTTTGGGCTGCTGCTGGGTCTCTATTCCCCCTGCCTTGGCCCTTTTCCTCTGGCCTGCTTAGCCCCCTCTCTTCCCCCTGGAGGGTGGGACTGGCTGGTCTCTCCCTGCTCCCTCCAGCCCTCTGAGGCTTTGGCCTTTTGCCCCTTCCCCCTGGAGTGGGCAGATTCTGGACCTGGTTGCTGGCTGGGGTGGTAGGGCTGCTGCCTCCCGGTTGCCTCCCACTGCTCCCTCCTGGCAAGTCTGGGGGCTGGGACTCAGACCTCGGACAACGAACCAGGCCGGTTCGTGGTTCGCAAACTGGCAGTTCATCAGAGCCCATTTCTGATGAACCACCACGAACTTTGGTTTGTTTTTGGTTCGTCACAGCAGACTGCCTGGTGCTGATCAATCAGTTTCCTGGGCAAAGGGGGATGGACTTCCTGCAGACCTTCTGCTGACCCGGAAGTGACAATTTGCTGACCTAGATGTGATGTTTTCACAAACCAAATGAACCAGTTCGCGAACTAGGGCAGGTTCGTGAAAGTTTGTGGTTTGTGAAATGTGACGAACCACAAACCACACGGTTCTTTTTTTCCCGGTTCATGCCTATCTCTAGTTGTGAATCTACCCTTAAAATGCAGTCACCACATTGTTATGGAAAGTGTCAAAAGACCTCAGACATTGAGCTCACCAAAGGAGAGTGAGGTTTAGCCCCCATTCAAAGTGTGCCGTGGTGTACTCTTTTATTTTGTCTCATAAGTGAGTAGCTATTTACTCCTATGTAGAAGAATCGAGTTCTATACTACAGAACAACTGAACAAAACTTGCCAGCCATGCCGAGTCTTCAGGAATCAATCCTGGAGACTTGAATAGATGTTAACTCCCTCTGGGTATTTGTTAGGTGTAACTGAGTTTCTGCCCACAGTGAATTATTTTTAGAAGTCAATAAATCTTTACCAACGGAATGATTGTCTATGAAAAATGACCCAGGTTGCTCGGTAATATTTTGAGTGGATTATCTAGAGATATTGGACAACCAAAGAATGTTCAGTTTTGTTAACATAGCAGGGACAACATATTTTGCAAGCATTTCCCTTTTAGTCACTAGATGAAACTGACATTTCATTTTCTGTGCATTAAGCAAACGAAACAAGGGAACATATACCCAAAGGAGATAAAGAAAGATTTTCTTGCCCATGTGGCTTAAGCTGCTTTAAATTGTGGAGTTCACAAGTTCAGAGAAGAGCTTTAACATCTTAGAGAGTTGTCGCAAGTAGCTGCCTTTTTGTCTTGAACACGTCTCATGGCTATTGCCATGGGATAGAAAGCAGAAGCGACTTAAAAGTGTATTCTGGTATTATAGCAGAATGTCAGATGAAGGAAATGTAAAAAAAGACTTAGGTAACTTGTGAAAATAACCTCAGGATTTGGGAATGATCTTCCCTAGAGAGGCCCACAATGGATCTTGGCTACATATGCAGCAGGTGGAAATGAGATCGTAAAATTCTGTGATGGTATATTATACTATACTTATTTATTTATTTACATCATTTATATCTAGACTTCTCAATTGCCTGGGTCCATGGTGAAATTCCCCACCACCAGCCCCAACCTCCCAATCCTGCATCATTGAGGAGAGGGAGGAAAAAATTGACTCCATAGTGATGCTCTAATGATTTTCCCTAGTCTCTATGACCTTTACCATAGAGATTGGGAAAATTCCTAGAGTGCCACCTAGAAAATGACATCACATCCTCTCAACTCTGCCCTCCCTGAGCTCTGATCCCCAAATCTGCCAGCATTTGGCTAGGCAGTATTGGGAATATTTACTTTGGACCAAGTTGTAGAGCACAGAAACAAACTGGAGATGTGAAAAATGCCTCAAGAAATTTCAATAGCCTTATTAAACTCTTTAGGATTTTTTGGAAACAAGTTTCACCTGTGAAGGAGCACGCCGCATTTGCTTAGAATTTCCCTTTAGCAAGCCGCTTCGGATTTGGGTATTTGAATCGCTTCAGAATGCTCCGTAAAGTGTTGGAGCATTCCAAAATGATTTGGGGGGCTGGGCCTTCTCCCAGCACCCCCACCCAGCCCCACGTCTCATCCCCGCTTACCTCCCCCATCCCCTCCACCCCATTTACCTGGCCTGGTGGGGAAGGTCAAAGCCGCCTCCTCTGCGGCTGCCACCTCCGGGCCCGCAATGGCTTGCAGGGTGGAGGGAAGGCCAGGGCCACCTCCTCTGGCCCATCCTGCCCCTCTAATGGCTGCCGTAGCAGCAATTTGAGGAGCAGGAAGGGCCTTTTCCTCCTCCTCTGCCACCGCGTGGCCCTGCAGGGCAGTGGGGAAGGCTCGAGCCACCTCCTCTGTTTCTTCCACCACTTCCTCTTGGCCTGCAGCAGCCCACAGGACAGCGGGGAAGGCTGGAGCCTCCTCCTCCAGCCCTTTCTGCCCCTCAAATGGCCATCATGGTGGCCATCTCCAGCCCTGAATTCTCCAGCCCTGCGAAGAGGGCTAGAGATTCCACCACTGCGCTGCCTCCTCTGGGTCCACAGAGGCCAGCAGGGCAGCCGAGAAGGCCGGATCTGGTGGCGTGCAGCCCACAGGGTGGCGGGGAAGGCCGAAGCTGCCGCTGCTGCTGCCACCACCACCCCACCACCTCCACTTATGCAAGGCAGGTAAGTGGGGTGGGGTGGGGAGTGGGGGGCTGGGGCTGAGGGGTGGGGATATTTAAAGGGCCCTGCCACTTGCAAGTGGCAGGAAATGGGCCCTTTAAACTTCAGCTGTCAGGTGGGGCAATCTCCTCGCCTGCCAGTTGATAGTTTAAAGGGACTTGCCGCTTGTAAGAGGCAGGGAAAGGGCCTTTTAAACTGGCTCCGAAGCTTCCTGAAGCAACCTGAATGCTTCAGGGCAGCTTTGATTGAGTCAGATTTTTTATCCAAATCAGAAACCCGAAGCGCACACCCTTAATTGTAGCTGCTTGGTAACTAAAAATGCTCATGCAGTACAAACAAGAGAAGAGTCCTGTGGCACTTTAAAGACTAACACATTTATTAAGGCATAAGCTTTCACGGACACTTTGTCCTATACGGATGGATGGTATATGTAAGCATTTATCCAGATTAATTAATAATTACATTACATTATTTATACCCACATGAAAAGAGGGGACAATTAGAGGATTGATTAAGATAGTTTCCAATATATACTGCCTCTAAATATGAAGTTTCCATTTGGCTAAAAGCAATTGATCAACCCATCGTACAGGATTTTATCTAATACATTTAAAAAGAGATCTGACCATGTGGATGTATGATCCTGAGGCAGTAGATTTCTTCTGTTAATTAAACATTGTGCTTTGCTGTCTGGTACTTACAATCAATCATTTTCATTGGGTGGATCAAGCGCTGCTGTCATCAGAGAAAGAGGGAGAGAGAGAGTTCTATTGTTTGGCTCCACTTATAATTTTATGAACTTCTGTCATGTCCCCCTGCCCTATGCATCTAAACCACGGCCTGGTGGTGATTCTTGGGCTACTTGGTGCCTTTTTCTGATTGCCCTCTCAGAAAACAGCTTTCTGTCTTGCAGTGTCGGGACTGTTTATATCAAAGGCTCTCCAAAGAACCTACTTGGATCATCCGCCTAAAAAAGCCCGCCTGCTGCCTTTTCCTTCCTTATTGTTGTCACGAGCACAACGTGAAATGTGTTGATGTTACTAAGCATCTGTCTCCATTTGTTTCTAGCAGTAGCGTTAGATAAGCTCAGACTGATTATGCTGTAGCTGAAATGCCTGCTTAACCTTCTGTCAATACAGTAACGGTATACTGGCACCAAGTGGTTTTATGCAGAATGTAATTTGCTCATCATTTTCTTTGCTGTCTTGAAGATCATTTTGGTACGACCATCACCTAGAAGCTTCCTCCAGCTGTTCCAGTTGACTGTTTTAGTCTCAACTGCAGTCTGTGTTCAATAAGAATAAATTGAATTGCCATGAAGATAGTTTCATGTGGGTAGCCACGCTGGTCTGTAGTGGAAGAGCAAGATTCGGGTCCAGTAGAACATTAAAGAGCAACTCAATTGTCAGGATATGAGCTTTCGAGAGTAAGAGCTCCCTTCTTCAGATACGAGGAGTGGGAAAAGGAAGAGGTTGTTACAATTAAGGCAGAGAGTAGGAGGGGTATTGTAAATTAGAATGTCAGGAAGCTTGCATAATACATGTTATAATTAGCTTGATAAAGCCTGGGTGCAAAGTGCAGAAAATGAGCATCTATAATGTGAGAAAAATCCTATGTCCCGATTAAACATTGGAAACATTTTTCCAAATTTGCAAATAAACTCATTTTCAACAATCCATGTTATAATTTTCCTTTGAAGTTTTTCTGCTTGAAAACAGCTATGGTTGGGTCAGCAATGGAATGTCGTGGCAGATTGAAATGTTCTTCAACTGGATTTTGAATACTGTGATTTTGACATCAGATGTATAACCATTCATTCTGTTGTGACCTGTTTGCCCAATATAGAGTTGCTACAACTCCCATGCAATTAAGCTACGTGAAAGACCCTGATGAAAGCAAAGCACTACCAACTACCTACAAATATCAAGCAGCGGTAGGTGAGCTTCTATACATTATCACACTAACTAGACCTGACATCAGTGCTGCAGTAGGATTACTATGCAGGAAGAATTCTTCACCACATACATACACTGGGACACAGTTGAAACACTCATACAAGGCTTGTACAACACCTAAAGGGTACTACAGACTTGAAACTCAAGCTACCAGCCACGGACAACCCTAAACTAGAAGCATACACTGATGCTGACTGGAGAGGAGACCAAAGGATACTAGTAGACACCTATTCTTCTTTGGTGGAGGAACCATAAGTTCATCCAGCAAGAAGCAAGACAGGGTTGCAATTTTTACCATGGAAGCTGAATACCTATTAGCATCTCTGAGTTGTCAAGAAGCAGAATAGCTGCTTTGGCTATTCACAGAAGTAGGCATAGATATTCCAAAGCCTATCCCAATCTACGAGGACAGCCAAGCGTGCATAAACTTTTCACAGCAAGAACATTACTGTGAAAACAACAAGCATAAACATAAAGCAGGGCTTTTTTCTGGGAAAAGATGTGGTGGAACTCACTGGTACCATATGCGCGTGCACAAAGTGCGCATGCGTGCTCCCAGGACTGCACGATGACATCACTTCTGGGAAGTGACATCATTGCACAGGGTGGAGCCACCCCCCAGAGAATATAAAAACAAAAGATAGGGGGGTCCAGGCTTAGCACTAAAGAATTAGAAGCAATCCGGCATTTAAACCCCAGCTTCCGCTGCCTGGTCAGGCATCAAAAGCAACCCTTGGTGGCGCAAGGGGCGGAATTTTAAAGTTAAATTGCCCTCCACATTGGCAGTCAGCTGGAGCAAGGGGGGATTTTAAAGTTTAAATTGTCCTCTGTGCCAACGCGGAGGGTGATCTAAACCCCCTCCTTGCTCCAACTGACTGTCAGCAGTCACCTGGAGCAAGAGGGGGATTTTAAAGTTTAAATCTAAAGTTTAGATCTAAACTCCCTCCCTTGCTCTAGCTGACTGTCAGCAGTCAGCTGGAGCAAGGTGTTTTTTTTACAGTTTAATGGTCACCGGCCATGTGACCATTTTCCAGAGATGCCGGAATGCAGTACCACCGCCTTCCAGCTGAAAAAGAGCCCTGATATAAAGTATCACAGGGTGAAGAAACTACAGAAGGAAAACATAGTCAACTGCCCTGCTGAGAAGATTTCTGCTGATTCATTGACTAAACCACTCTCCAAGGTTCACTTCAAGGCTCTACAACAGAAGATAAACCTCCTGGAGCTGACCAAGTGCCAGTGAGTGGGGGAATTGTAAGAAGTGAAGCACTTATATGCTGTCCCTTGTTCCTGGTCTCAAGTTACAGAGGGTGGTTACTAGCACGACAGAGAGAGAGAGCTGCTATCTGATGCTGTCCCTTGGATGTATAGATAGCTACTGTCAGGGGACTTCCTTCCTTCCTCATTTCCCTCATATGCACACGCGCTCTCTCCCCATCTTGCCACCATGGAGGATGCAGTCCTTGCTCCCTGTAGCCACCAGCATCCTAGCTTAGATAGGACTAGATTCTATCTCTTCTCTGAGAGCCAAGCTACAAGTGACGCCTGACACAGGTTGGACACATGTCAGCTTCCCTCAAGTTTTGATGGGAAATGTAGACATCCTGGTCTTGCAGCTGTAATGGAGAGCCAAGCTGTAAAACCAGGACGCCTACAGTTCCCATCAAAACTTGAGGGAAGCTGACAAGTGTCCAACCTGTGTCAGGCGTCGCTTGTAGCTTGTGTTGGGAAAAAAAGGTTAAAAATAGCTTTAAATCATAGGTGCAATGGATCTTGGATCAATAGAGAGTCAGCACACGAGTTTAGCTTTTAAAAAAACATTTACTTCTAAAGGGAAAAGGGTCACAGGTTGCCTACAAAACAACAAACACCTGGAGCTACATTTTCTCACTACTGCTTACAACAAAGAGCTGGGATAATGGAATGGAGAATCTTCTTCTTCCTCCTTCTTCTTGACCCTGAAAGGACAGTCACCTGACCTGTTGACCAATAACAGTTTACAAACACTCTCAAGTTTCCCGGGCTTGCAGATCATTGGCTTTGAGCCAGGTTCCCTTTCCAGGTCAATCTAAACAATAGCATGGTAGGTAAACACATTAACCCCATAATGACTGAATCTCAGACCTTGCAACACACATATATTCCAACACCCCTTCTCAAGGTCTAGCATGGAAGTCATTATGCATTCATATTTAACAAACATCATTCAACTTTTCTTTCAGCATTAGGATCAAACATATTCAACATTTCACGAAGATACTCAAACTTAGTTTTAGACAATGGTTTAGTCAGAATATCAGCCACCATTTCTTCAGTACGACAATGTTCAATTTCTATTAGTCCCTTCTGGTACATATCTTTCACAAGTTCACATTTAAGTCCAATAGATCTGCTTCTTGCTTTAGTACTTTCTCCTTGGCATATAGTAATACACGCTTGATTGTCCTCAAACATAACTACAGGTATAGGTTCATTTATTCCAAAGTCCTTTAGCAGGTTGAAGATCCACTCTAGTTCACTGCAGGCACTCGCCGCTGACACACATTCAGCTTCTGCTGTAGATTGTGCTACAATGGTTTGTTTTCTACTAGTCCAGTCTATCAGTCCATTTCCATAAAAGAATAGATATCCGCTGGTTGATCTGTAGTCACTTGATTCTTCTCCCCAATTGGCGTCCATATATCCAACCAGTCTTGGTTTCTCAGATGGCGAGATTCTCAGCTTTAGGTCTGCTGTTCCTTTCAGGTATCTTGCTATTTTCTTTATCGCGTTCCAGTCATGATGATTAGGAGAACTTACTTTTCTGCATAAGATGCTAACAGCTACTGCTATATCAGGTCTTGTGGTTTTGCTCAAGTACAGAAGTTTTCCGATTGCTTCTCTGTATTCACCAATATTCCTAAGTGGTTTTCCATCTCTTTCTCTCAAGTAATCAGGTTCAAGTGGTATACTTGTCGCATTGCAGTTTTTCATGCCAATAGATTCTATAAAGTCCACTGTTTTTCTTTTCTGACTTAGAAGAAAGGTTCCATCTTCAAGTCTTTCTAGCTGTATTCCGAGGTAATGTTGTGCATCTCCAAGTTGCTTCACCTCTGCCTCTTTGTTCAGTCCATCAACTATTTCTTTGACGTCTTGTCTGTCTTGGCAAGATATTATCAAGTCATCAACATAAATAAGAATGTACTGGTATTGTCCATTTTTAACTCTGGTGTACAGACATGGTTCAGCTTTTCCTTGCTTGAATCCTTACTTTTGTAGTAGCCCTGATATTTTGTCATACCAGGCTTTTGCTGCTTACTTTAAGCCATATAGACCTTTGTTGAGCTTGTACACATGATCTTCCATTCCCTTGATCTGGAATCCTTCAGGTTGCTCCATATAGATTTCTTCAGATAATTCTCCATTGAGAAAGGCTGTCTTTATATCCAGATGCTCTACTATCATGTTTCTTGATGCTGCAACACTGAGTAGTGTCCTGAACGTTGCATGGTTGATAACTGGTGCAAAAGTCTCAAAGTAGTCAGTTCCATATTCCTGGGAGAATCCTTTAGCTACTAAACGTGCTTTGTATTTCTCAACAGTCCCATCAGCATTGTGCTTGATTTTGAACACCCATTTGCATCCAACAGGTCTTCTGTCTGGGGGTAAATTTGTGAGAGTCCATACTTGTTTTGTATTTATGGATTGCAGTTCTTCTTCCATTGCTTCAATCCATTTGTCTCTTTCATCTGCAGGTAGTTTGCATATATCTTTCCAGTTCTTAGGTTCTTGGATAAGTTGCACAGTTTCACAGAATCCATACTTCTTTGGTGGGTTTCCTTTGTTGCTTCTTTCCGATCGTCTCACAGTGGTTGCTGCTTCTGTCTCCTCTGGTCCAGTCCCTGCTTCCCCTTCTGTTTGGGTAATCTCTTGAGAAGGTGGACTTGCCGGTTTCCCAGGTGTCACTGCAGGTAACCAATCGACCAATTCTACAGGAGCAGTTTCTGTATCACTTGGATCAGTTGTCACTGTGGATTCAGTTGCATTAGAAGCATGTAATAAATGGCTCTCATCCACATACACCACGTTCTGTTCTTTGACTCTGTGCTCTTGAGGATTGTAAATTCTGTATCCTCTTCCACCAGTGGCATACCCTACAATTAGTCCAACTTCAGCTCGAGGATCAAGCTTTCCTCTCCTTTCCTTTGGTATAAAAGCATAGGCCTTGGAACCAAATGCTTTGATGTGCTTCAGAGCTGGCTTCTTGCCAAACCAGGCTTCAAATGGAGTAATGCCTGTCACCTTTGAAGGTACTCTGTTGTGTAGATAAACTGCTGTGTTCACAGCTTCGGCCCATAATGCATTGGGTAATCCAGAATGTATAAGCATAGATCTGCACATTTCCTGTATAGTCCGATTCAGTCTCTCAGAACAACCATTTTGTTGTGGAGAGTGATGTATAGTGACTTTATGTTCAATGCCTTCAAATTGCAAAAACTTCTTAAATTCTGCATTGCAATATTCTCCACCACCATCAGTACGTAGGCTTTGAGGAGCTTTTCCAAACTTATTCTTAACTGTGGCAACAAAAGATTTAAATTTCTCAAGTGTTTCATCTTTGCTCTTCATCAGATATACAATGCTATATCTCGTTTTGCTTTCAGTAAAAGTTGCAAAATATCTGTTGCCGCCAAGAGATGGCGCTAGTGGACCAACAAGATCAGAGTATACAGTCTCTAGAAGTTCCTCATTATGAGTAGTGGACTTCCTGTGTAGCTTGGGCTAGTTCTCTTTGCTTTAAGACAGGTTTCACATTTCTCTCTTGCTTTGTCACAAACAGGAACAAAAATTCCACAGTCCTCTAACAACTTTTCAACACTTTGTATGCCTCTATGGCCTGTTTTTACATGCCATGAATACAAGCATTTCCTGTGATCACAAGCACCTTGGCTAGTTTGATAAATCTGTCCTTCACCAGCATCAGCAACTTCTGGTCTTTCACTAACACCCACAAAATAATGCAGTCCATTTCTCTCTTCAACAGCAAACTTAACTCCAGATTTCTTTTCAACAATTACACTTCTACTACCCATTCTCTTCTGAAGAACCACCACACAGTCCTTTTCCACAAGTTTCTTAGTTGAGATTAAATTTTCTGCTGCTTCAGGAACAAGTGCCACATCTTGAAGGGTAACATTTACTATTTCCCCTCTTGTTGTGCATAGCTTAATTGGCACCTTTCCAGTTCCTAGCACATTAAGTGGTTGTTTATTTGCTTGGAACAGTCTGGGTTTATCATCAGTATCAAGTTCAGAAAACAATTCACGATATTTGCAGATATGCCAGCAGCTTCCTGAATCGATGAGGAATAATTTCTTATCCTGAATATCTTCATCATCAAAAACTCTTTGTGCACAATCACTCCTGCCATTTCTCTGAAATCTGCCTCTAGACACACTCCCTCTGCTTCTGGCTTTGAAATTCCCTTTTCTGCTATAATCTCTTCTGCCACGAGAAGACGCTCTTTCAACATGAGTCTCTGTACTAGGGTAACGTGCATTTGATTGGCTAGCAATGGCCGCTCCATTATTCATTCGGTTTAATGCACAGTCTCTGGCCATGTGGCTCCTTCCACCACAAGAAAAGCAGTTAGTCTGTCTGCCTCTATATCCATTTCCCAAATTCAAAACAGTCATTCCATCAGACACAGCCTGTAAATTCCTTCCCTGTCTTGAATCCAGTTCCTCTCTTAAACTTGTCAGCAATTGCTCCAGTGTTAAATTCTCTTTATGTCTCAAGAGAAGTGCTAAATTTTCATAGCTACTTGGTAAACTTTTCAGCAAGGCAACAACAACATCTCGCTCTTTCGGGGCCTCTCCGAGTTCTTCCAACTCTCTATGCAATTTCATAAATCTTTGCAATTGGGCTGGTATGGAATCCCCTTCTTTAATTTTAAAATCAAACAATTCTGTTTTAAGGTAGATTATTTTGGTGCATGTCTGTTTTTCAAAACGCTTCTTTAAAGCTTCAAGCATCTCTTTTGCAGTATCAAAGGTATGCAAGTCCTGGACTTCATAATGAGATACTGAGGTCATAATTAATGTTTTGGCTAGAGCATTTTTCCTGGTAAATTCAAGCTTTATTTGAGGATCATCTGGTATGTTTGCAGTTAGAATATCCTCAGCATTATGCATTTCAAGTTGGCTTTTTAATAATGCCAGCCACCAAGTAAAGTTGTTTTTATTTAAATGGGGCATATTGAAATTTCCTTGGCTAATTTGAAATGGCTTTGGATTACTCACGACTCCCTGGTCAGAGGCACTCATTTTTCAGCTGTGAAGATTCAGGCACACGTGGAGTTAACGATCTCCTTTGTCTCTGCTGCCGTCTGCCGGCTCAGTTTCAGGCTTTGCTCCGAGGGTAAAAGGAAAAAAAAACTTCAAATAGTCCTCAGCTGCAGTTTTCTCAGTGCAGACCAGTTTTAAGAAACTTTTAAAGACAACAAGATCTTTAAAATAATCTCCTTTTCCCAGTTACAACTGAATGCAGCAAAAAAGGTTTGGTAGAAAAAAATCTGAGCCTTTGTGCCTATCTAGCTTAGTCTCTCTTTAAAGATCCATTTCAAAATTGTTTGCTTGTTTGGCAAAACAAACCACCATAACAAAATCACCAACCAAAATCACCAAAATCAACCATCCTCTCTGCTACCACTTTGTTGGGAAAAAAAGGTTAAAAATAGCTTTAAATCATAGGTGCAATGGATCTTGGATCAATAGAGAGTCAGCACACGAGTTTAGCTTTTAAAAAAACATTTACTTCTAAAGGGAAAAGGGTCACAGGTTGCCTACAAAACAACAAACACCTGGAGCTACATTTTCTCACTACTGCTTACAACAAAGAGCTGGGATAATGGAAAGGAGAATCTTCTTCTTCCTCCTTCTTCTTGACCCTGAAAGGACAGTCACCTGACCTGTTGACCAATAACAGTTTACAAACACTCTCAAGTTTCCCGGGCTTGCAGATTATTGGCTTTGAGCCAGGTTCCCTTTCCAGGTCAATCTAAACAATAGCATGGTAGGTAAACACATTAACCCCATAATGACTGAATCTCAGACCTTGCAACACACATATATTCCAACAGCTTGGTTCTGAGTGGCGTTCCTAATAAAAAGGAAGCTTATTTTCTTTAGTGAAGTAAGTGGACTCTTTGTGAGTTTATTGTCTCATAAGCACACTAATGTAGTCAGGCATATAAATTGGTTAGACTTCAGGAAAGCAAATTTTAACAAACTTAAAGTTATTCTGGGTAGAATTCCATGGTCAGAAATACTTAAGAAGAAGGGAGTTCAAGATGAGTAGGAGTTTCTTAAAAGCAAGATACTGAAGGCACAATCACAAACCATTTCAATGAGAAAGAAAAATGGGAGGTACCTAAAGAAACCAAGGTGGATCCAAAAACAAATTTCTAAAGATCTGAAAGTTTAAAAAGATACATTTAAGAAAAGGAAGGATAGCTGTATTACCAAGGATGAATATAAACAATTTGCTGGTGCTTGTAGAGAGAGCGTTAGAAAGGCAAAAGCTCAATCTAAGCTTAGGCTAGCAAGAGATGCTAAACATGACAAAAAAGGCTTCTTTGGTTATGTCAGGAGCGGGAAAAAGCATAAGGAAGTGTTAGGTCCACTGCAGGGAGAGGAAAGTGAGATTTTAACAGCTGCTTAAGAGAGAGCGAAATTGCTCGATTCCTACTTTATCTCGATCTTCAGTTGCAAGGGGAACCATTCTCACTCTGGGGAAAAAGAGAACACGTGAGGAAGGAAGGGAATTGCAGCCTAGGATAGACACAGGGGTGGTACATAAACCTCTAGCCTCTTTAAATGAAATCAGGTCCTCAGGACCAGATGAATTGCACCTTAGGGCACTAAAGGAACTTGATGGTGTAATTTGCAGAGCCTCTGTCTATCATCTTTGAGAATTCTTGAAGTACAAGTGAGGTGCCAGAAGACTGGAGGCGGGCAAATGTTGTCCCCATCTTCAAGAAGGGGAAAAAGGAGGAGCCAGGTAATTATCGACCTGTCATCTTGACGTCCATACCTGGAAGGGTTTTATAGCAAATCTTCAGTTAGTCCTTGAGCATTTAGAAAAGACAGCTGTGATTATTAAGATCCAGCACAGGTTCCTCAAGAACAAGTCATGCCAGACTAACCTTATCTCCTTTTTTTGAGAAAGTTACTACCTTGCTGGATCAGGGGAATGCTGTACACATAGTTTATCTCGATTTCAGTAAGTCTTTTGATAAGGTTTCGTGTAATATCCTTGTTGACAAGTTGGTAACATGTGGTTTGGATCCTATTATTGTTGGGTGGATCTGTAATTGGTTGACAGATCACACCCAAAGAGTGCTAGTTAATGGTTCCTCATCCTCATCTTGAAAAGGAGTGACAACTGGAGTGCCTCAGTGATCTGTCCTGGGCTCTGTGTTGTTCAACGTCTTTATGAATGACTTGGATGAAGGAGTAGAGGGAATGCTCATTAAATTTGTAGATGATACTAAATTGGGAGGGAGCGCAAGCTCAGTAAGAGACAGAATCAAGATTCAGGGTGATCTTGACAGGCTGGAAAACTGGGCTAATACGAACAAAATGAATTTCAACAGAGATAATGGCAATGGCAATTCACCTCTGTTTAGTCTCTAGCCATGAAAACCCCACCAGGGGTTGCCACAAGTCAACTTTTACTTGGGGGCTGTCTCCACCACCAACAGAAGTATAGCGTCCAGATCACATGAGGTGATAGTATCACTTTACTCTGCTCTGGGTAGACCTCACTTGGAGTACTGTGTACAGTTTTGGGCACCACAGTTTAAGAAGGATGTTGACAAGCTATAACATGACCAAAGGAGGGCAACAAAGACCAAGTCTTATGAGGAAAGGTTGAAGGAGCTTGGTATGTTTAGCCTGAAGTGGAGGCAACTGAGAGGTGGTATGATAGCTGTCTTCAAGTATTTGAAGAGCTGTCACACAGAGGATGGAGCAGAATTGTTTTCTGTTGCCCCATCGGGTTGGACCAGGAAAAATAGGTTAAAATTAAAGCAAAGGTTTTTTGGCTAAACATTAGGAAGAACTTCCTGACAGCTAGAGGGGTTCCTCAGTGGAACAGGCTGCCTTGGAAGGTGGCAGGCTCCCCTTCCTTGGAGGTATTTGAGAAGAGGCCAGATGGTCACCTGACAGCTGTGATGATTCTCTGACTTAATATGAATATACACAGATCAAGAGAGGCAGAGCATGAAGGGAGGAGCCGGTGCGTGGCTCTCGTGGCCCTTTCTTATTTGCCCAGGGTAAGGCTATTTTGGGGCCCGGAAGGAATTTCCCTCCAGGCCAGATTGGCCGGGAATCCTGGAGGGTTTCTTGCCTTTCCCTGGGCATAGAGCAGGGGTCACTGAGGGAGGTGAGGAGGAGTGAGAGCTGTGAATTTCCTGTGTTGTGTAGGGGGCTGGACTAGATGACCCTTGGTATGCCTCCCAGCTCTATGTTTCTATGAAGAGTTCTGAGTTTGGTTCTGATACAAAGGGCAAAAAACAGCCTAATGCAGGAAGGGTCTGTTCAGACAAGTCCTGGCTTGTATTTGATTGTGTGTTTAAGGCTCACCCTGTACTTAATTTTTTTAACTATGCTTGTAGTATAAAAATAAATGCATACATACATTACTTCTTAGTGATTTAAATGGAATCTTTCTTTTTATGAAAGAGGAATTGATTCAAAACTGACTCAAATTGCTAAAAAGAGGAATAGAAACAGATTGCTGGATTTCAGGGAGAAATTCGGCAAAAAGGAATGAAAAGAATTCCAGTGAACAACCTGAGTTCACAGGTAACAGGTAAAAGACATTTAACCGTGGCAAAAGAACTGCAGCGTGTCCATCACATTAAATTGCACTGCAGTGAATGTTTTTTGCTGGAAAGTCATTAGTGTGTTAAGCAGAAAAAAGGATCTAAAAATCAAGGGTGAGAAATAATGAAATAAAATCCTATCTTGTATAATATTTGCATAACCTTCAGTAATCCGGTTGAGCTCGATAATATAAATAACAAGCATGAATGAGCACCAGGTGCCTTTTTTAGCAAGATATGCAGAGAGATTGTTTGTATTCACAAAAAGGCCACGGCCAGAGCCCTGATCGTTGGAAACTATCTGTCCCACACAGGTCTAAATATAGGCACTTCCCCACATTCTGTTTCTCTGCCATGCTCTGATCTGCCAAATTCAGACTGTGTCAAAAAGGCAGGACATCTGAGGTTCAGAGAGCTGAGGAAACCTGTTGAATATACATTGCCTTTCCCAGGGCTTTTTTTCTGGGAAAAGAGGTGGTGGCACTCAGGACTGCACAATGACGTCACTTTGGGTCAGCTGGAACAAGCGGGGAGTTTTTTAAAGTTTAAATCGCCCACTGCGAAAATGGTCACATGGCCGGTGGCCCCGCCCCCTGATCTCCAGACAGAGGGGAGTTTAGATTGCCCTTCGCGCCACATGGCGCAGAGGGCAATCTAAACTCCCCTCTGTCTGGAGATCAGGGGCGGGGCCACCGGCCATGTGACCATTTTCAAGAGGTGCCAGAACTCCGTTCCACTGCATTCCTGCTGAAAAAAAGCCCTGGCCTTTCCCAACATAGGATCTAGCTTTGGGAAGAGAAAGGGTAGAGATACTTACTCCTTAATTTAAGAACTACATTTGGGATGGGAAAAGAAGTAAAGCGTCAGAGATAGCCTAGAAGCGCTTGGTGGTTGGGATGGAAATGGGGTTGCGGGGGAGGAACTGAGGCAAAAAAGTTTGGAAGAGTCGAGGTAGAGAAGGGTAATGAAAGGGGGAAAGGGCTGGAGGGCCCCCACCCATAACAATGCTTCATCCTGCCTGTGAAATCTCATGAACCTTGAATGTATGTTTGTGTGGAGACACACACAAGAATAAATGGACATAAATCTGACATTAAAAATCAAAAATCAGCAAGAGGAGATTTTAATCTTCCAGGACAATCCATCGCTGACCTAAGAGTGGTAGTTCTCCTACAGAAGCTTGAAAGGGAGATTAAAACGTGAGATTTGGGACGAGTTCAGGACAGTGGAACCACCATGGCTGAACAGGGACGTCGGAATCTTATCTCATTATAAATGCTAATGCTCTGCATTTCCCACTTTTATGCACATCTCCCGGCTCTAATCAAGCTGAATACAGGTAGTACTTCTGCATATTCCCGACTCCAACAGGCCGTTCTTTGCAACAGCCCTCCCACCTTCTGAGCTGGATAGAAGAGCTGATGGACCTTCATTCCTACTTACACTGGACAAAGTGAGCTTTGACTCTCAAAAAGTTTTGCTCAGGAAAATTTTTGTTGGTTTGATAGGATGCTACTGGACTCCAATTTTGTCCGTGCATCATAATGAAACAGAAAATGGCAGTGCTGTACAGAGCGCAGCAAGCTGGATTCTCAGCAGCTCCCATTAAGATCTATAAAACTAAGTCAGTATGCTGCAATTGAAACTTTAACCCACCCACCCACCCCCGCACTCCAACTGACAGACGCCGGTCAGCTGGAGCAAGGGGGGAAGTTTAGATCACCAGCGTCACGGAGGGCAATTTAAACTCCCCCTTTTGCAGGAGTGCTCTCAGAGGGTGGCTGCACCCTGCGTGATGATGTCACTTCCCAGAAGTGATGTCATTGCATGGTTCTGGGAGCACGTGTGCACTTTGCATGCACGCATGTGGTACCAGGGGCACCACCTCCTGCTAGGAGTTGCCTCGTGTGCTGGCAACCCACTGAGTTCCACCACCTCTTTTCCCAGAAAACAAGCTCTGCTTTTTACACACACACACACACACACACACACACACACACACACACACACACACACACACACACACACACACACACACACACACACACAGAGAGAGAGAGAGAGAGAGAGAGAGAGAGAGAGAGAGAGAGAGAGCAATATATTATAGCATACAAACATGGTATATTCCAGCAGCTTTTAACAAGAGATCCTTCCGTCTAACGAGTGGCTTAAGAGAGCCACATGAGAAAAGGCACTTCAAAGAGAGGCATAATTTGATGAGGCAGAAAACTCACTCGCAGGGTATTCGCATCACTGATTTATGATTAGTTTGTCTTGTACCCGTAATATGCATTCTCACAGGGCCAATGGGGAGAGCAGGCCTCAACATCTGGGGGAAAATTTTCAGAAGCTAGAAATGCTGGAAATGTACAGAGCTTAAAAGAGCTTTATGTCCACAGCAAATTTCATTCTTACACACAGCCTTCGTTGGGAGATTTTTTCATATTTCTTGTGTGTTTGTTTAAAAATATTTACTTAATGACCAGGGCCGATTCCAGACGGCCCTCTGCATTCCGAAACGTCACGCGTCGTTGCGTGGAAAACGCGAAATATCGCGTTTTCTCGTGCGAGTTTTGCGCGAGGTCGCGCAAAACTCGTGTGAGAAAACGCGATATTTCGCGTTTTCCGCACGACGATGCGTGACGTTTCGGAATGCAGAGGGCCGTCTGGAATCGGCCCAGATTAATTACGAGTACCCGATTAATTTCTGCCCTGTTGTTGGTTTTATGGAGTAATTGTTGGAATCATTTTCATTTCCTTCTCTGGTCACAAGAGTCAGAGAAGAGACTGTGACAGGTATTCCTCATAGCCAATAAAGTAAACCAGAATCAACAAGCAACGAGGAGTACATCGACAGAAATGAACTCAAGGTCTTGATGTGGCCACAGAGATTAGTGCTACAATAGAATCAGTGTTACAATAAAAGTCAAAGAGTCAGACAGGAGCTGATGGAAACAAGCTGGGTCTGACCTTAACAATTCAAAGCAAGCCAACACCAGTTCTAACCTGAAATGAACCCAGACACACCTTCTCTCTGTGTTGCTCTGCATTGTCCAGTTCAGTAATAGGAGAATTATTATCCATTGTGGGTTTAATGTTGTGTGACTATGCACAGTTGCATCCAGATGAAAACATTAGGTGGCAACGAATCCTAAGAGTTGATATTGCATTGTTTGATTAAATATTTTGAGAAGCTACTCCTCTGGAATTTATTTCTTCTTAACCCAATATAAATCCATTTTGGTGGATAAGTCAAAGTTTTTGTGAGGATCTGCCAAGTAACCTTCAAAAGACTCCACTGTTTGATAGTAAGAGCTTTATTGAAAAGTTGCTAGTTCATGATCTTACTGGGTTCATTGTCAGGAACGAGGCACAACTAAATATCAAGAACATACAGGGCTTTTTTTCAGCCGGAACATGGTGGAACGGAGTTCCGGCTCCTCTTGAAAATGATCACATGGCCGGTGGCCCCGCCCCCTGATCTCCAGACAGAGGGGAGCGGCGTGGAGGGCAATCTAAACTCCCCTCTGCCTGGAGATCAGGGGGCAGGGCCACCGGCCATGTGATCATTTTCGCCGAGGGCAATTTAAACTTTAAAAAGCTCCCCCCTCGTTCCAGCTGACCCAAAGTGATATCATTGTGCGGTCCTGAGTTCCACCACCTCTTTTCCCAGGAAAAAAAGCCCTGAGAACATATATCATTTACAGGCTAACATTCCCCCCCCCTTCCTAGAGGTTGGCTAATTTTGCTGGGAACTATCTGTACAGGGGAGGACACAGTGTTCAAGGTCACGTGGGCTCCTTTCCCAGTGGCCAGGAGCAAGCATAGTCTAAGAGAGATCATCCGAGAATTCCCATCCTGGGAGAGTGAAGAACCACAGCCACAGCAGACAGTCATATAACAACATAACCTCCAGCCCCACCCCCACCCCGGTATGGGTATGGCGGATGCTGCCAACATCTTGACAGTTTTAGAGAGAGAAGAATTATTTGCTCTCTGTTTTTTCCCCCCACAGAGTTCGTACTTCTATAGGCATCTATCAAGCCTCTTTTGGAAACCATCTAGTCTCTAATAATGCAGTAATATCAACATTGTATGAGGGCTTACAGAAGCGGCCCCCAACTTTGTTGTCTCTATGGGCACTTTTGGAATGTTGAGAGCAAGTTGTGGTGGGTGCCACAACAAAATTACTGCCATGGGGGTTGTGGGACAAATCAGCAAATGGTTGACATGGGGACTTCCTCTCAGAAATGGTAGAACGCTCCAAGCCAAGTGTCCCCCTGTGATGGAGGCAAGTCTTTCTGAATGGGTGCCCACTGCAGACATAAGGATGACGCCTCAGTTGCTTTGTTGAAATACTCCTTCTCCAGTGATCCCAGGACATGCTTTGAGATGCTTTGGCAAAGAAGCAAGTAGGCACCAAGAAATACATCGGTAGCTGTAATGATGCTGACAGGTAAACGTTGGCATCACTGGCTTGCAGTGTTACTGCTTACAGATAGGGAAGACTGGAAATTCATATTCAAATTTAATTTTAAGTTTTAATCAAATGTAAATAAATAACATTTTCTCCCTTTCCTCAAAGGTGCTTCTGTTCCTGAGGGCCTCCTAACTTCCTGTCCCTGGAATTATATTCCTTTCACCCCATCAGTCCGTGACTACATGAATCTCCTCTTCTGATTTGTCTTCGGCTTCCCCTACTTAGGTGTTCATTTTCTAAGCCATTAAGAACCCAAACAGGTGAATCGCCCACAAATTTGCTTCCCTCTTGTTCTCTGCTTTACTGGAAATTTACTTTCTTTACACAAAAAATGTCATGACCTCTAACCAGATAAGAGACAGGAAACAAAATATGAGCAGGCAGGTCAGACAGGCAGAGTGCCGACAGATCTCGCGTCAAGATCTACATCATTGTGAGAAATGAGCTTAAGGAAGGAAGATAGATATGCGAGCGGCTGATTTAGAAAATGGCTGACTGTTTATCTCAGTCAGGATTAGGAAAGAGAGAAACATTATCAGGCCTAATTTTAAAAGATGAATCGGTTGCGATTAAGAACTGGCAGAGGGTATTAAACCAGACGCCAACCTGGTCCACAGCTCAGTTGCGTTCTGAGCATTTAGAAAATAAGTCTTCCTCAAGAAGAGCAGAATGCTACAACCTGTGTGTGCTGTTCAATCATTTTTTCCCTTCTGATCTCGTCTTCCCCTATAATCTTTTTGTCAGCTTTACTTCTGGCACAGACTGCTTCCTTCTGAAAGGACATCAGAAATAATACATACCCATTATTAATTAAGCATATTTGCATCTCTATCTATATTCTTATTTGGCTTCTTAAGATACTGGGAGGTATTTGAAAGCTCTGTTCCAAGATTAATGATGAGAAAGCCTGTGGCAAGGGGTAGAAAACCATCTGAGAATGGGTTTTTTTTTTAAGGATGTGAAAAAATGTGGTGCTAAGTACACTCTCAGAACAATTCCCATGCTCTAAATATGCACCACAGGCCAGGGCCTGAGAGTTATAATCCCATGCTGGGCGCACCATCATCTGCACCGTGAGTGTCCTGACTGGAGTTCACATAGTGGTGAGTGGGGACGCTTGCCAGAGAAGGGGATGTTATTGGGTGCAGAGTCAGTCCGTGTCCTATGCCGTGCTGGCGCTTGGTAGTGGTGGGAGGTTACGGGGTCACTTGGGGTTTTCTACTGCATGGGCTCCTACGGACTATGCTGGGTGTTTCACTGGCGTAACATTGCCACCTACATGGAGGGGGGAAGGAGCCTGAAATAGGAGATGGACTAAGTCTAGCTGCACCCATGCCATGTCCCCCGGGGGCCTCCTACGCCGCCATAGCAGTTACACTACAGCGACACCTCTGTGCCGCTGGATAAACTGGGGTAGAGATTAGTTATAATCCCAAATACTTTCATCTTGGTTTTTAGGATTACGATGTAAGCGCTGAAAGTTTTGTAGTCTTTCTAGATAATGATGACTGTCTGAACTTTCAGTTCAGACAATTTAAAAAATCCTCTCTTATTTCAGTGTTGATGGCTTCTGTTTTTAGTGCACACAACCATTTTCCAGCTTCCAAAAATTTAGACTTGTGTACCTCCAGGTCCAGCTTGCCATTCTCATCTCTAATACTGAATACATTTATAATTATTATTTTGAGTAGAATTATAGTTTTAAAAATAATAAATTTAAAATCATAACGAACAGTGTGGTTTTATGTATTAACTAAGTTACACCGTGGTTTTCTGATTCTTAAAACAGTAATGTCAGTTTAAAGCTATTAAGAAAATAAACATTGCATTGATTTACATCCCCCCCACCCCAATTCTTGTTTCTCTAATTCCACCCCCACTCACCCACCCTATGTTCTGCTCTGTGGCTTCAACATTTCTGGAAATTATCTATCTCCGTTGAAGATCAGTGGGCTCAGGTGCAGAATAGACACTACCTTATATTTCGGTGACATTAGGAGCATAAATCTGAAGCTGGAGAGAAGAAGACAGGAGGAAATGATACCAGCCCAGGCCAGTCATTATTATGACTTTGTCAAGACAGCCACACACATAAGAGGAGATCACAATACACTGGATCCTTTTGATATGTGAGGCTGTCATTTTGTATGAACGTCATTTCAGATGGTGGTGAAGAATCACAGAGACTGTAGTAGAGGATGACACATGAGTGGGAAATGGCTGGAATAACCTTGATTGTCATCTTGCTTTATGCCATCTCCTGTTCTTCATATCCTGTAGTGGCTTTCCTGGCTTCTACAGGGTATTCCTAAATATTGCCACATCTGCACAGGAAAATTACCACAGGAACAGACAAAGTGGAAGAAAACTGTGAAGCTCATCATGAGCCCAAGGTCTTGAAGCAGATATTCAGCAGCGATAATGGTGCTGCCAGGGGGCAGGGCAGGAGGAGGGATGAGAAATATGGACTGGTAAATGCTTCAAGTAAATAAGATATGTTCTCTGTGTGACAGAACTTCTAGGCACAGCTAGGTTCATTACAGAATAGATTTTGCACATCTTTCTGAATTGGCCTCCTGGGTGATTTACTAGTTAGGAAAAAAATTATGGAGGAGCATTGAGATAGGTGTTCCATAATAAAAGAATGCCACCATATTGTCATATATGGCCCCTTCATATCTGCCATGAATGTATATGGGTTCTGCCTCTGGCTTCTGAGAGTGTGGAAAGTTCTTTATTGCTCCATGCCAAAGGGTTATCTTACAAAGGTTTACTTTCACTTTCTCGCTCCGCTGAGCCAGTGTCCTTGACAGCCAGCCGAAGCTGGCTCGGGGTGTGCTTCTCCTGAGAACCAAAGATAAATTAATCTTTCTCACTGTCTTCTCTAAAACAATGTCTCACTACAACACCCCCCCTTTAAAAGTCCTCTGTCCTAAGGTGGGAAGGTTCCCTATAACTAACAGTGTTAGCCCCACATACATCACTTCTGCCAATTTTACTGTTCATGCACCTTGTACTGTATGGATCTCTAATAAAGTTAATTCAACTGGAACACCTGTGTGTTAACTGTGGAGAACTTGAGGGATCCAACTGCCAGGGACTGACATATATCCTGTGGTAGCTTTGGTGGTTTTGTATCCAAGGTTTTTTGGCTGTGGCACTAAATAGCTTTGATGGCTTTTGCAGGGTGGTGCTACAGTGTTTTGCCATCTTCTGGGCATGGAGCAGGGATCGCTGAGGGTGTGGGGAGGGGAGGTAGCTGTGAATTTCCTGCATTGTGCAGGGGGTTGGACTAGATGCCCCTAGAGGTCCCTTCCAACCCTATGATTCTACCTGCAGCACCAACCTCTCTGGAAAGGCCTCCTCAAGGAGGCCAGGACATTTGTCACATTTTTAGAATGTGGGTAAGGTTACCAGGACTCTTTACTCTCCCAGTGGGAGCAGGGTGGATTCAGTACTCACCTGTTAGAAACTCTTCCACAGCACCAACATGATAATGTCACGTTTGGGAGTGACATCAGCCCCAAGTGAAGTATGGGGGCATTTTTGCAGCCAGTGCAATGAGGTCACGCCCAGAAGTGCCTGGGTGTGGGCTTGCCCAGGAGGTATTTTGCCTCCTGGGCTTGTTTCCTGCACCTTTCCCTCCTGCCAGCCAAGTGGGGGGTGGGGGGGGCTGGGAGTGGGGAATTCTCTGCCCCCACCAGGGAACTGTCAGCCCCAGGGCAGGGCCATGTGGGGCTCTTGCCCAGTAGAGCATCTGATTGTCCTCTAGAGATCTAATTGGCTATGCAGATTAAAACAATGTTGTTTCAGCAGCAGCCACCATCCTGGCGTCGGCTTCAGTTTCCCTCAAGTCACTTTCCCAGTGTATTTTTTAAAAAATTACCTCTCTTATCCCCTGCGCTTGGTCTTCCTCTGAGTGTGCGGCTCCACCTCCTGAAGAGCCATTTGGATGTTGGCTCCACCTCCTGCAGTTGTGCCCACCACACAGTGTAAGAATTCCAGAGACGCCTACAGCCTCAAAAAAGGTCGGGGGGGCCCTTTACTTCTGTGCTATTCCTTCAGAGTAAACCCTTCCCTCTTAGAGATGTAATTAGCTTCATGAGACAAAAATGGTAGAATCCTAGAGTTGGAAGGTGTCTTAGAGATCATCTAGTCCAACCTCCTGCCCAATGCAGGAACAGCCTAAAGCGTCCACAACAAGTGTTCATCCCCCCCCCCCCCACCCCAACTGCAGGTTATTTGTATGCGAGCAGAGGAAGACATTAACATAGGCAAAACACTCTCTTGCTCTGCATCATGCTTCTGATCGCCATAGTTGCTGCATGAGATTCTTCGTTTCTTAAAAAGATGGAAATCTTGATCACAGATTACCGGATTACCGTGTCTAATCCATTACTCAGTTCGCGTGTGTGCTTTTGTCTGACTAAATTAGGGCGTTTCAGTGCAGTCTCAATGTCCTGAAATCCCCATTTATTATGCTAGATAGTCAACAATGTAATATCTCATTCTTTGTTTCTCTCTGTGAATGAATATACATTTGTAGCAGGTGGAGAACAGAATGCTTATAGCTGTTTTATACTTGCTTTTTTATTGAGGAAGGCAAAAAAAATTGATTGTTTCCATTTCTGATCTGTTAGAATGGCAATTGCAAAGTTTTTCTTGTGCCTTGGATATCAGCTAAGAATTTCTCATAGGATCTTACAGCTAAGCCTCCACCAGAGGCCCCACAATCACCAGCCTCTGATAAAAATGGACTGTCAAAAGGAAATGGAAGGTTACTCTCTGTCTTCGACAGTGAATCTGTAAGAAAGCCTTTGTCTATATTAAATGCGGGGCGGGGGGAGCATTCTGCATGCTGGCAGGCAGATTAGATAAGGCATGTGATAGGTACCGATAACCTTAAGAGAAAAACTACTGGTGATATTAACAAACAGAATTTGCAGTGGGAGCCAGAAAAGTTGAGATTGAGATGGAAGGGAAGAAGGAATAAAGAAATGGGAGAAGAAAGGGAAGACGTATGCAGGATTTCTTAAGATACTTCTTATATGCTTTATTTTCTACCTCATTTCTCCATAACCTTTAGGTGAGTCACACTATAATGATATAATGAAAACATTTAATAATTTCAAATGAACATATAAAATGATAACTAATAAGACCGCCCAACTAGATTGATATTCACTGGTAGTCCATTGGGAGAAAGGGTTTCTGTATCATAGATTTTGGAGCTAGTGCATGTAGCATGCCTGAGGATTTTGCCTTCAAGCCCAATTTGTTAAACTTTGAGAGACTCTTGCTGGCTACAGTCAGAAAACAGAACGCAGAAAACAGAATTCAGTATTAACAGTTATACCACTTTAAATGTGTTTTCTAAGTACTCAAAATTCTCAACATGCATTATCTCAGTAATCTTTACGAAACCTTGTAAGATGAGCCAATATCATCATCATCTTCGTATTGAGGGACTGAGAAATAGTAACTTGCATATGAGATCACGGAAGGAACGAAATATGAGCTGAGGACCATCCAGAACAGAGTTAGCTAACGAAGTTTATATCTTAGTTGGATCTAGCAAAGCTATTCTGAAAATTATAGATTGAAATGTTATTTAAACTTCTTATTTTTGAAAATGTTGCCTTCTGTGGACACTGGAAGGCTCTACCAATCTTTCTAGCACCTGCACAAAATTGTCGTCATCAATATATCCACCTGAAGCCTTCATAGAGCTAGAGAACTCTGGGTTCCTTCTGAAGGTTCGCAGGTTTATCAAACTAAAATATCGTGTAAAGAGGCCAAAACTGGGGCTCCACCTTGGCCGATTCCAGACGACTAACCTGAAGGCGCTGCATGCCGCCATGTTCCGGATCGCGACAGGGAAAACGCGAAATATCGCGTTTTCTCGCACGAGTTTGGCGAGATGTCACGCCAAACTCGCGCGAGAAAGTGTGATATTTCACATTTTCCCCGTCGCGATCCGGAACATGGCAGCATGCAGCGCCTTCAGGTTAGTCGTCTGGAATTGGCCTTTGTCAGAATTCTCTGGATGGTTACAGAAAGATTTTGCTTCTGGTTAAGTGCTCCAAAGAGCTGGACAACTGCATTCCAGCACCATATACCCTAGAAGTGGAGGAAAACTAGGACATCTCATATCTTAAGCGCTGGGCGTCTTACAGTGCCAGGGATGAACACGGAAGTTGCTACAAGATGAATTCCTGCACTGCTAGAAGGTGAGAGCTCATTTACACATTCTGAAGAGTTAGTTGGGTGATGACATGAGAACTTTGGATCAGACATTCAACGGGCATCTTGTGTCTCCCAGACTCGCACCCTTTTCTCCTCGCAACTGGAGTGCACACAAGAAGCAGCTGTCTCTTCCCCTCCACACTCTTTTCTCTTCCTTAAAACATCCAGTGGAGCTGCTAATGGTTCCGTTGCAAAAGTCATGTGAAGTCCTGGCAGGCCTATGATCTGCCATTCTACTTAACATGGACATTCCAGAGAGAAGCTGAGCCTCCTCAAGTGTCAGGCGACCAGATTATTTCTCCAAAGTCCCCCAGAAATTAACAAGCAGGTCTTCAGCCAGAAAAAAGCTCCTGTAGTATCAGCATTCTCCCAAAGAAAGAACCATGTCCCCATACTTTCCACAGGTAAGTCAAACTAGCCCAAATAACACAATTAATATTAAGTTGAACTACTTGCAGAAACTACCCGCAAGCGTGCCCTCTCGCCACCTGGAGCCCTCCCCTCCGTCTCCTTGTTTGGAAATTTTCCAAGTATCTTGAACTGCCTCTTGCCCTTTCCCTTCTTTTCAAGCGTGGAAAGAAAAAAACGTTATTTTGGGATCAAGCCTCTAGTTGGGGCTAGACCTGCCCCCGAATCAAGTGCTTGTTTGTCCAGGATTACCGCTGTCTTGTGAGTCATGGAGGCTTGGCTCTGGACACCCATCAAGAGTCCTTTGCTCCTTTTCCCCCTTTGGACGGTTTGCTGCTGGGATGCGCTCAGGCCTCTACTAAGGGAAGCAGACCTTCCAGGGCTTCACCCTCTCCGTCGACAGCTTTGGCCTCCTGCATCCCCTCTCGAGTGCAGAACATTGCACAGTGTGCGGGTGCTTGGAGCTGGCGCATTCAACTCCATTGCAGAGGGCTTGCTAATGTGGGTGCTGTACAGGGTATCTGATACTAGCTTGACTGCTTGAATGTGCTCATTCTCTGACCTAGATTTTTGTATTAAATCCCTCAATACACTTGATTTTCTGATTTCACTCTCTCTCTGGATTCTCAGCATTCTTGCCTAACCACATTGCCAAAGATCCCTCAGAACCTTTTGTGTGGCCAATGGCCCCGTCTAGGGAAGCTCTTTGAAGGTAGGTAAACCAGGCATAGGTCGTACGTGCCATGCACACTAAGCAGGGCCGCACCAGGCCGGTTTACTTGCCTGGTTCTGTAATCAAAAGACTGAGGTCGGTTCCTGAGGTCCTGCTCTTGAGGTACTGGCAGCCCTGCTGGGGCTTCCACTGGCTGCCAGTGTGCTTGACCCTCTCAACAATGTAACAAACAAAGGCAATCCCCAGTAAATACTGAGACATAGAATGGGAAAACCACTCGATCTGTGTCACCCTCCAGGTTCGGTGAAACAATGAGACTAGATATGGTGGCCCTTAACAGCCCCTGATGAAGTCCAAGTGACGAAATCTGCTGTTTAGCCGGCCTCAGCTAGGGCTACAATCTGGAAGGATCTCCAATTTGAATAATAGGAAGACACCTACAGCAACAAAGAAAAGAAACATATTTGGAACATTGCAATTATGAACTTACTTCATTTATTAACTTGGAGTGCTTGTCCTTGTTCCCTGAGTTGGACGGAACGGGGCTTTTAGTCCCCTGCTACAGACTTTGGAAATATTATTGTATGAACTGTATTCCTTTGAGTTCATTGCATTTATTATTGGTTATGTAGAGCACTGTCACTTTAAACATAATTAAGCTTTATTTCTAGTGAATACATGTAAATTTCGTTCTGTTATCCCTGGGTGGTTTTTCCATTCTGTGTCTCAGTATGCTTGACCCAGCACTATACCCGTCTCTCTCCCCCTCCAGGTTTGCTTGCCAGCACAGCAGCAGCATCACAGGTTGATTTGCAGCCTTGGGAGCCAAAGAAATGATCGGCTCCTGGTGGAGAACCATAGCCAGCTGCTCCTTCTGCTCAGGAGTTCAGGCCAGATAAAGCAGGATTTTCCCTTTGTGCTCATGTTTGGGCTAGCGCATCTCTTGCCTGTTTGGTCTAGTGCAAGGGCCTGCAACTTATGGCTCTAGAACCAAACGTGGCTCAGTCCGGAACCAAATATGGCTCCTCTAAAAGCTGGTCCAGGTAGCCGGATCTTGTCAGATTTTGGAAGCTAAGCAGGGTGGGCCTGGTCAATATCAGGATGGGATAGACTAGAGAAAAGGCTGTATGCATGTGGGTATGGCTGATGACTGGTGTGAGGCATAATTGTGCATATTGGGCTCCTTGAGAGCCAGCAGGTGTAGGGGTTAGAGTGTCAGACTAAGATCTGGGAGACCCAGCATCAAATCCCTGCTCTGCCATGGAAGCTTGTAGGCAGGGCTTTTTTTCTGGGAAAAGAGGTGGTGGAACTCAGTGGGTTGCCAGCACAGGGGGCAACTCTTGGCAGGAGGTGGTGCCCCTGGTACCACATGCATGCGTGCAAAGTGCATGCATGCTTCCCGGACCAATGACGTCACTTTGGGTCAGCTGGAACAAGGGGGGAGTTTTTTAAAGTTTAAATCACCCTCGGCGAAAATGGTCACATGGCCGGTGGCCCCACCCCCTGATCTCCAGACAGAGGGGAGTTGAGATTGCCCTCCGCTCAGCGGCGCAGAGGGTGATCTAAACTCTCCTCTGTCTGGAGATCAGGGGGCAGGGCAACCGGCCATGTGACCATTTTCAAGAGGTGCCGTAACTCCGTTCTACCGCGTTCCCAGTGAAAAAAAGCCCTGCTTGTAGGTAACCTTGAGTTCAGTCACACTGTGTCAGCCTAACTACTTCACAAAGTTGTTGTGAGGAAAAAATCAGAGTCCGATGTAAGCCAATTTGGCTCCTTAATGGGGAGAAAGGAGGGGTATAAATAAATTAAGTAAATAAATAAATAAATAATAAATAAAATGATATAATTAGCTCCAATCCAATGCAGATGAAAACTAGAGTGAGGACTGCCACCTTCTGCTAGTAGATGTGCTCTTCTGTGTTGGACAGTTGCCCAAGATGCAAAAATGTGGCTGGTGAAGCTTTCTCCAATACCATCTTCTTGCCAGGAAAAAACCTTCATTCTAGGGACTTCATTTCTGCATGTCTGACTATTGGTCAAAGGGGTAGGAGGAAGGCCAGGATCAAAAGTGGCCCTTTAATTAATGCCCCCTGGTTATTACGCCTGGCTATGCTTCCTGGCCCACAAATAGTTTTTGCACTCAGAAGGGCTGTTTTAGGCACAATATGTTGTATTACAACTTCTTTTTTATTCCTGTATTTTGGATTCTTTTTATATTTTGACTTTTGTTTTGGAAAATCCAAAGTACTGTTTAACTTTCCCTTACTGCAGCCATGTCCCATAAATAATGCGTTTCTATAAACATTGGCCAGAAAGGAACAAAGCAATACTTCGGCGCTGCTAAGCCTGTTGCTAATTGCTACCCTCTTGTCCTTTCAGCACACGTATGCATGTGCGTGCACACACACACACACATTTCACTTGTAACATTTTCCTTCCTCTGCTGGCTGTTGCCATTTGTGCAAACGTTTACCTTTTATGCTCAGCTGTTTTGTGATCTTTCGCTGTTGTTGATGTGTCAGCCATTTCACTTCGTTCCCTCTTATGCATTCTCAATAATGTGCACTATACAGCTGTTTTGTAGGTCAGTTTTGTTCACCTGCTGTAGCATACCTATGTCTGCTGCTCTGATTTCATTGACTTCTGTGATAATCTGTCCTCCATGAGTTGTGGGTGGGTTGACTTGCAGAAATCAGTATATTTCAGTGGACTTTAACCCTTCCACACTCGGGGCTGTCTGAGCACTGGGCCTACTGAGCTGCAAGCATATGTGAGTGGCAGTCATGTGTTATCATAGTCATGTGACAGGAAGAGGGGTCACATGTACCACTGTCAAGGTAAAGGCCACGAGCAGCAGACCAAAAGAATTGGGGGCAGGAACTTCAAGTCCAGCATCAGGGTATATACCACCAGGGCTTTTTTTCAGCTGGAACACGGTGGAACTGAGTTCCGGCACCTCTTGAAAATGGTCACATGGCTGGTGGCCCCACCCCCTGATCTCCAGACAGAGGGGAGTTGAGATTGCCCTCCGCACCACCAGCGGCGCGGAGGGCAATCTCAACTCCCCTCTGTCTGGAGATCAGGGGGTGGGGCCACTAGACATGTGACCATTTTCTCCGAGGGCAACCCACTGAGTTCCACCACCTCTTTTCCCAGACAAAAAGCCCTGTATACCACAGTGAGAAGTAAGCCAAGGGCCGGAGCCGTAGAGGAATTTTTTCATCCATCAAGTGACTTTGCCTCACCTGGCCTGCTGATTTTCTCAACATGCATGCAAAGAGAGGCAGGAGGCATGACACCCTTGTCCTCTGCGCATCAGATCTTTCTAAAACACAGAAAAAATGGCAGCCCAGCAAGACTCTGAAACCCAGCGAGAGGCACTTCATGACCCATCCAAGGATTCTGACCTGTGAGCTGAAGACCGCCAGTATACTTGGACTATTATGGTCTGGGTCTGTAACATTATACTGGTGGAAGAGGTAAACAGAATACCAAATAAGTGGTTACTTCATTCCTCTGTATCCTGTCCCTTCTCTACCCTTATTTAGATCTGCGCTGCATAACTTTTCCACGATTGAGCCATCCTAGCCTGGATTCCATCCAGCATCCAGCACAACTCATAGTTAGCCAGGAGGGACATCGCTATAATTCGTGTATGTTCTTATCCACCTCACCTGGCACTTGGAGAAGGGTAAGGTTGTGCTGTTAAAGAATTACAGCACCTGTATATACACAGCCAAGATTTGTGTGTGGTGCTTCTCTCCCCCCCCCCCCCCACTTTTCTCTATAGAGTTCTGCAGATGGAGATGACATTTCTACAGCAGAGGTGAATATCAGAGGCTGTAGCTTCTTTTCTGTTCAGTGCACATTAAGGTGCAAATTTAGTCTGACATTTTCAGAGATGGGATGAACAGGGAAAGAAATTCAATGGCACTATATATTAAGCTGTTCTTCCCTGCGATGCCCAAATGAGGTAATAGCTGATACTAATAATTCAAATATCCTGCAGGTTCCTTCTGGGCTGTAATATATTGCAGATCAGTATTCATTTCTTGGCACAGCCAACAAAAAGTGTTCTAGGGGCAAAGCAAAAGAAACTGACCCTTCCTTATCATGAGCATGTCTTCCATTCATTAGCTGATTATCTTCTTCCCGTCACAATGACTAAATGGCTTCCCTCACCCACTGCGACTTGGCTGATTATCAGTTTTCATTCTGAATAGTTAGGATGGATAAGCCACTAATGGAAGAGTGTAAAGCTGGAGCAATCCAATGTCTCGCAGCTTCCATCTTACTGTAAAAGACGAATAGCAATTTATCTAGTTCACAAGTTCATTGCTAAAGTTAATGCCCACTCTTTGGCACACTTGTATGGAATCAAGGTTGTCCATCTTATACCCTCCGAAACAGTCACTGAGACTTATTTCCAACTAAACATGTTTATGATCAGGCTGTAAAGTTGGGATCCCCAACTTTGGCTGTTTCCACACGCTCGGATCCCACTCACTGATCTCTGGCGTTTTTCCCCACTCACTCCATACATCTCCGATTTCAAAGCAGAAGCAGCCAGTTTGGCTTCCGTTTTTTCGGCTTCTTTTCTGAGAACGGAATTTCCCAAACTTTCCTGTGCTGGCTAAAAGATGTCAAAAAATGGAAACCAAATTGCCTGCTTACGCTTTGAAATCAGAGACACATGGAATGAGTGGGGGGAAGCCAGAGTTCAGTGAGTGGGCCATCTCTTTAACAGCATTTGGAAACGGTCTTTGTTGAGCTGTGGGCACTTTTGGATTGGAACCCAGGTAATGGGGGCCATCATAAAATGACTTTCAAAGTGGTAGGAGGGGAGGGCCAACCACAAAACAGCTGTGTTGGGGGCTGGGGCCATTCACAAAGCATTGAGACGTTCCAAACTAAGAGCCCTCTTGTGGTGGAGGCAGACATTTCTGTACGCTTGAAGACACAAAAGTGCTTCTTGGAATCTTTTGAAGTACCTGCAACTCCAGTGAGGTACAAGAAAACCAGGGCTGGCTTTTAGTTTTGCAGAAAGGATATTTGGGGAGAGAAGGCAATGAGTGCCAGGAAAAGTGGGTCCATGATGCCCATGGGCTGTTTTGTGCATTGCACCATTAGAAGTTAATTCCAGTGACCTCAGTGGGGCTTGCTTCTGAGTAAAAATGCATAGCAGCAAACTAGTCATTTAATAATTATGTGTGTGTGTTATTTGCCGTCAAGTCACCTCCGACCTATGGCGACCCTATGAGAGATTTTAAAACTATTCATGGCTTTTAAAAAAGCCTTCCAACGAATAAGTAGTACTCTAAGAGAAATGAAGAACATACCTAGAAAATGTTTCATAATTAATTTTATGTGTGCAGGACTTCACATTTGGAAGCTATGTTTTTGAAGATACCCAGATAAGTTATGCTCCAGTTTATATAACTTGCGTCAGCTTTGGACAATTTGCCTCTCCAGGATGCTGGGCTGAGCGCAAGCAGAAGGAGAAAGTTTACTAAAGAAACTGAAGTTGTGTGACCCCCTTCCTGCTCCCTTCCTCAGGTTCAGGCAGGTTAAGGCAGTCACAGGTTGCCAACTGTCTAGTCTAGTCTCTATTTACTAGGTAGAGCCCCTTTTCACATTGAGTACCTTCTCTCATCTTCCCAGAGACCTCAGTAGATGAATCAGCCAGTTCTCTTTCTTTCTTTCTTTCTTTCTTTCTTTCTTTCTTTCTTTCTTTCTTTCTTTCTTTCTTTCTTTCTTTCTTTCTTTCTTTATTTATTTATTTATTTATTTATTTATTTATTTATTTATTGTCCACCTTTCTCACTGAGACTCATGGTGGGTTATACAGTGTTAGTCAGTACAGTCAATTTCAAGGACATTTCAATGAACAATGTTGCCAAAACATATTCTCTACAAAAGCAACATCAAGATTCAGTCAGTAAAAATTATGACTTACTGGTATCTGACCCTGAGAAAATACGTCATATAAACCCAGAAATTCCCTCAAAATGCTGGAAACAATGTGAGAAGAAAGGAACTTTTATACAGTGCTGGTGGGAATGTAAATATATACAAAAGTTTTGGACAAATGTGGTCAAATACATCAAACTCATAGAGCCCCGTGGAGCAGAGTGGTAAGCTGCAGTACTGCAGTCCAAGTTCTGCTCACGACCTGAGTTTGATCCTGGCAGAAGCTGGGTTCAGGTAGCCGGCTCAAGGTTGACTCAGCCTTGAGGAACTACTAAGGTACTGCCAAAATCAAATGAGAGGTTCTTCAGTCCTGGAATCTAAGGGAATGGTGCCCAGAAGACATAAGCAAAGTCCCCCCGCCCGACATTCAGGGCCGGCAGGTTCCTGATGTTTCCAACGGTCTTCCTCAGGGGCGGATGAGCGTCACAATACTGATGAAAACATGTTGCATTAATCTACAAACATAAACACTGCATTAATACTAGAGTTAAAGTAAAATACAAAGCGTGCACTCACCAGTAAAGATACTTATAATAGCATCAACAAGTCAAAGGTCCCTGATGGCAATCAAGCGCACCTGGGATACAAGCCCATAGTATTTAAATGTAGCTGCCTAATGAACCATTTAAAGGGATATGCCAAATAGTCAGGGAAATTCCATATGACTGTGTATCATAAGTAACAGGAGAGATCCATGTCATTGTTGAGACCCCTAGTTTACCCGTGGTGGGACAATAAATCCCGTCTGCAAAGCCGGCCTACTTTTGTTCCACCTGTCACCGATCCGAGCATTGAGGTATTTGAGAAAATGGTTTTGGGAGATCTCTCCCATTTAGAACAACCCATAATCAATGCTTGGCATAATTTAACTAGGAACGAGAGGCAGGCGCTCAAATCCTTAGATGACAACCCCTCGATAGTTATCAAACCTGCAGACAAGGGAGGGGGTGTGGTTGTTCTCGATACCCCTGTTTACACAGCTGAAGTTGAGCGGCAGCTGGGGGATACATCTAGCTATATATTGTCCTTTTTGAACTCACTGAAGTATTGTTCTTTTCAGTCCACATGCGCTTATAGGACATATAGCGCTCTGGTCCTATATTACATCTATAATTTTGGGTATTGTTAATTGATTATAATGAGTGTATACTTACCTCGTTTACTTGACCCATGAGTGCATACTTGCCCTGTTTATTTGACTCTTTCTTTATTGTATAATCTTTGACTGAATATACTGCTTGTATATACAATTGTTTATTGCTATTAGTGTTTAATAGGTACTTTGCCTTCTTTTGTGGTTCCCACTATTATTGTCTACTCGTACTGAAGGCGCCTCCATTATTGTTTGACTATCTGACTAAGCAAGACCTTGAACAATCATGAAAAGCCCTAGAGCAGAATATTTCCTGCTCTCTCTCTTCAAGTTTGGCTAAAAAAATAGACAACTGTCTGGAACCTATTTCCAAACAACTAAAGGATATTCAAGAGACTATGGCAGCAGTTACGCAGACAGCAGATAAAGCCATGGAATTGGGTCTCTCCCTGCAAGAGGAAACTAAGCAAATAATGGTTGTAGAGGATATACTTGCAGCCAAAGTTATGGACCTGGAGATGAAAATAAAAGCTAAAAATTTGAAGGTCAAGGGAATTCCTAAAAAGGAGGAAACAACTACTGATTTGTCCGTCTTTATAGCCACATGGCTAGCTAGTGTACTGCAGCTTGAAGAAGAAATTGCCCCAAGCATTGATGTGGCTTATAGGATTGGATCCAAAGTTTCAAACAGAAGTACTTTACCTAGAGACATTCTAGTTACCTTTCACGATTTCAGAACAAAAGAGAGAGTCCAGGAAAAAAGGGACACCTTTTATATCAAAATAAAGAGATTCAAGTGTTTCAAGACCTGCCTGCTGAAATTCTGAGAATGAGAAGAGCGCTGAAGCCCATTACAACTGCTCTGTCAAAAGCAAACATTAAATATAGGTGGGCAGGCTCGACAGCCACAATTTCCGTGCTTCACAAAGGCTCATTAACATACGCCAAAGATGTGGAAGGAGGCCGAATGCTACTACAAGAGTTAGAATTAAAGATTGAAACTGAAGTTGGCTCCAAGGCAACAGCAAAAGAGTCAACATTCCCAGGAATATTGGACAAATGGAGAAGAATCCCCCCCAAAAGTGGACCTTGAACATTGCAGTTAAATTCACTCTAACTACCTTGTAAAGAGTGCAAATTCAACCTGGATAGTACTTACTAAGCTGGAATGGGGTGCGGGGGTGGGGGTAAGAGTACTCTAGAGATACCTCACATTTTTCCTTTTGTTATTTCCCTGCAGGAGCAGGGGCGATGTCTCCTGCTACTTCAACCTTCAGCGCAAGGTTGACCTTAGGATGGGATATTTATTTTTTGCTGTTTTATATTGGTTATTTCTCTTTCGGCCTCTTCTACCTCTCTCAAGCTGATATGAAAGTTATCTTCAAAGATAAAAGATCCCAGAGCGGGTTGGCTGGAGGGGGCAGGAGTGTGTCTTGTTGTGTGTTTGGATTATATATGAATGTTAGTTTGTATGTAATCTTCTTAATTTGGTTGGGATTGCAGGGCAAGGGGAGGGGGGCGGGTCAGTTGTAAATAGTTCTTTAGTTATGTTCTCACTTATCCGGTTATCAAGAGCTTGGTTGCTCCACACAGATACCTTAAAATGGGTAAAGTGTTATTCTTGGAATAGACTCGGTTGTCTGTACTGCTTACAGCTTCCTAATGCAATTCTACAAGTGAATATTATTATCTCTACGGCTAAGGGAATGGCCTCAGTTTGTGAAGGAACTTGCTGGATCAATAGGCTCTTTCTAGATAATAAGGTTGGACTTTCAGGCAAGAGAAAGCCATACGTGAGTCCGTTTATAGACACAACGATACAGCAAAATTGTAAGATTGTCTCTGTAAATTGCAGAGGGCTAAATAACAAAATCAAGGCCAAGAGAGTAGCCTCAGCAATGGCCAAACTCGGGCCTTCTGTCCTGTTTCTACAAGAAACGCACTTAAGGAAGTCTGCCCTACCCGCCTTGCGATCGAGTTGGTTCAGTCAGCAATTACAGTCCTTTCGGTCATCCTAATCTAGAGGGGTAGCAATTTTGATTGCAAAAAAACCACACTTTGTTGTGTCCAAATCCCTTAGTGATCCTCTTGGAAGGTATTTATTTGTAAAAGGTCATTAGGATCAGAATCCATTTACGCTAGCAACTATTTATGCACCTAACTAAAATCAGATTTCTTTTTTGGAAAATGTATTAACCAAATTACAATCTTTTGCAGTTGGTGAAATAATTATTGCAGGAGACTTTAATTTTATCATGGACTATGATGCCGACAAATCTCAAAAGAAAGGCAAACACACCAGACTAAAGAAAGGAGCCTCAGAACTATAGCATTTAATGACTAAGAGCAGAACCACAAGTGACAAAAGGCACAGATTGGACACTTGTCTGCTTCCCTCAAGTTTTGATGGGAAATGTAGGCAGCTTGGCGGAATGTTGGACAAGTGACAGTTGAAAAGTCCATTGGACAGCAGTCAGAGAGCGAAGCTGCGAGACCAGGATGCCTACATTTCCCATCAAAACTTGAGGGAAGCAGACAAGTGTCCAATCTGTGCCTTTTGTCACTTGTGGTTCTGCTCTAAGATGGGGTTTTTGGATATATGGCGTCTTCAGATTCCTGTGGTAAGGGACTATACCTATTATTCTCATATCCACAACATACATACAAGGATAGATTGTATTTTTTTCCCACCTAAATTGGCCAAACAGGTTATTTCATCTAATATAGGGGAGAAACTCTGGACAGACCACGTGTGGACAGAGTGTATTTTCTCTTTAGGCAATAAAAAGCAGACACAACTAAATTGGAAGTTAAATAATTCACTTTTATTCAACTCTAAAATCTCCTCAGAAATATCTTCTGACATTAAGCAATATATGGAGTTAAACTCCGATTGTGGGGTTTCTCAAATTTATGTTCGGGATGCAATGAAGGCGGTTCTCTGGGGGAAAATCATCTCATTGGCCAGCTACTATAAAAAGGGAAAAGAAAAAATTAGAACAGAGACAATAGCCAAAATCAATAACCTAGAAGAATGTAAAAGGTCTTGCTGTGGGAAGTCATACAAACAACTGCTTATTGAACAGAAAATTTTAGAAAATATAGAGACTTCCCAAATACAAAAACAACTTTTATACACTAGACAAAAATATTGGCATCGGTCACCTAAATCTCAAAAGCTACTGGCACAAAAAGTCAGAGAAAAACCTTCTCCATTTAATCAAATTTATACAGGATAGAAATGGCAATATACGTTCTAAGTCGCAAGATATTGCCAACATTTTTGCTGACTTCTACCAAACTCTCTATACTTCCAACAATCCCGACCATGATAAAATAAACAACTACCTTTCAAAAAATAAGATTATACAAAAAATTTCAATTGAACACAAAGCAATTATGGAACAATCTATTTCGATTGCAGAAGTTCAGAGAGTTGTTAGATCTTTAAAGAACAATACATCTCCAGGTAAAGATGGATTTATGCTGAATTGTATAAAAAATATATAGATTTAATTTCAGGCCCTCTTACACTAACTTGTAATTCGATTCTACTGTCTGGGTGTATTCCACCCTCTTGGAAAGTGGTAGAAATTGTGGTTATACCTAAAAAGAACAAGGATGAAACGGACACCAGATCCTATAGACCAATTTCCCTGCTAAATCAAAACCAAAAAATATTTACGTCCATCTTAGCAAACAGACTAGCTAGCTTTATAATCACATACATCCACTCAGATCAGGCAGGATTTATGCCCTTCAGAAATTTATTTGACAACGTACGGAAAACTGGTGCGATATAAATAAGACTCCGGCAATAGGATGGAGGTTCCATATCTTAAATTTTTATTGACTAAAATGGGCTTTGGAGAATATTTTATGAACACAATCAATGCCCTGTACCTTGCACCATTAGCTACAGTTAGAACCAACAACACACAATCCCCTACAATACACATTTCACAAGGAACTAGGCAGGGATGTCCCCTCTCCCCAATCCTCTTTGCCATTGCTATGGAACCCCTGGCTTCAGCTATAAGAGCAAACATGGACATAAAGGGCATTACAATCAACAACCAGGAGTTTAAGATCAGCCTCTTTGCAGATGATATAGTATTATACATCACCAATCCAAAGCAATCCCTATCTCACATTGATTTGACACTATTTGAATTTAACCAGATCTCTGGCCTTTCGGATAACCAGTGTAAGTTGGAATCTACATCAGGACAGCATCCAATTCATTAACTACAATCATAAGTATAAATGGGTCAAAAATATAGACAAATATAGACAAAAAAAGTTACAGGTAAGTGCAACCCTGTTTTTCTTTCTTAGCCAGGGCAGACTCATCTGCTGCCTCTCTCTGGTTGTTCTACACAGCTTTCCCTCAGCTTTCTAAACTGTCCCTTAATTGCTTTTTCCAACTGTCATAGTGCTCAACATTCTGACAGCTCCTATTGACTGTTCTTAGAAAAAGATGGAACTGCAGCTACCGTCACTATGGACATGAATGTGGTACCTGATAAATTCAGTTTAGTGGGTCCCAGATAAATATTAATGATGTAAATAAACATTCAGATGTTCATTTGTATCAGTTGCATGTATATATGGCTTTCCCTTACTGGATCTAGCCAACTTGTCGTAAGTTGATCTCTCTTGACAATAGTGTTCTAAGAAACTTGTATTTATTGTTTGCTTGGTTGATATCTCATTCTGTTAGCATGACTGTCACCAGACATTTCATCAGTTTAGAGTCGCTTGTATTGAATGGCTCTTAACCATTCCAGGTTCAAGAGCACCTTAACCCAAGACTAAAAGATGGGGAATCAGATGGTTTTACTGGCAGTTGAAATTAATAAATTGTCTTTGGAAACTGATAGAATCATTGTTAATCAGAACAATTTTGTGATTTTTTTCATCGTCTGTATTTTCCTTTTTAAGCAATAAAACTATATTGCACAGAAAAAGCCACAAGTTGTGTAAGTGTTGCCAATGACTGTGTACTTGGTTTGTGAGATGATTACTCACCATTATTACTTTGAAAGTGAAAACAAGGATATGAAGTCAACAAGGAAAGAAGGAAATAAATAGTCCAGAAACCAAGATGGTTTGTTGGAAGCAAAATAAAAGATGAAAGAGATATATCACAGCTTCTCCCTTCTGGCAATGCAGGATATTGGCCTCAGAGAGAAAGGATAGAAGAGATATTAAACTGATTAAAGGGAGATTTGGAAAGCAGTATAGAGAACAGTCTATAATGCTGTTATGGTGATGTCCCTCTCTCAGCCTTTCACACATGCTGCCACCCACCCCAAACCTCCCTTCACAGCTTTGGGGCCTCCCAGGCAGGTAAAGGCTGGTTCACCACAAGCCACCTGTGTAGCCTCCACTTCCTCAGGCAGACAGCCTGACCCAAACCCTCCCAGGGCCCCTCTCTCCTGTTCCACAGGCTCCACCAAACAGGCAGCCCCTTCCCTCTATGTACCTCCCCTTACCCTGCTATAGCCCAGGGCTATTGGGGGGGGGAGGCAACTCAGAGGCCACTTTCCCTATATATATGCTGCCACCATTCAAATGTGGCCCATTTAACAAGACTGGAGTGTTTAAGGCCTGTGTGTGAGATATTTTCCCTCAGCCAGTGATTTCAAGCCAGCCAGGGTTAAGCGAAACCAAAAATAAACTTTATTTACAAGATGGAGCATAAGAGTGAAGGGATTTCAAATGAATAAACAAACTAGAGTTAAACAGGGAATGTTTCAGTGCAATAGAAGAGGCTTGGGACCAGCCAGCCGTATCTTTGTTGCCTCCTCTCGGCAGAGCCAAACCCCCTCTCTTCTCTCTCAGCCTCTCAAAAGCCTTCCTGCCCTCCAATGGACTCTAACTCACATTGGCCCAGTGTTACACCCACTCCCATTGGCTGCCTCTCAGGAGAGGTGGTGCTGGAGCCAGTCCTGTCCATCACAGATGTCATCTGACCCAACTTGGGTATCTGATCAAATTTAGAGATTTGTACTCTCCTACTCTCCAGTAACAGAATACTTTGGAGAGCAGTTAAGAAATTTTCATAACAGAATGAAAAGGGAAAAAAATGATTTGTGCAAGCCTTTTGATCCCTCAGGCACTGAGAGCTCCAATTTCCATATCCCATCACCAGCAACTGGCAACAAATTTTTTTAAACTGGAAACTTGCAAGTACTTAGGTGGCTCTGTGTTCTAGTTTATTCAGTGGGGTTTACCTCATAATAAATACACAGGATCAGGCCGAACAGTTTTGTTCTCAGCACAAATCTTCCAGCCACCAATCTAGGCAGGTAAAAAAGGAGGCAACCCTAAACAGGCCTACTCAGAAGTAAGTTCTGCTTTATTCAGTGGGACTTGCTTCCCAGGAAAGAATGGTTAAGATTACAATCATACTGTTGGGTGAGTGACAACCATCACCGAGTGATTCCGCACACGTTGGATAATGCACTTCCAATCCTCTTTATAGATAATTTGGAACAGATTTTTTTGTGTGCAGAACAAAAAATCCACCTCAAATGATTGATAAAGTGCATTGAAAGTGCATTATCCAACATGTGCGGAATCAGCCACCGAATGTACTAAACATTTCCATCCCAGTGCTCTAAGGATGCAGTTATCTCTGGTTTATCCAGCTCCCTGTTCCAATGATGCAAAACCCTTGTCCCTGAGTATATTGACCAGAAGGCATTACATGTTAGAGTGGGCCATGAAAAAGACAAAGTTTAGAGCCAGAAAAACGAGTCTCTCCACCAGTTATTGGGCTGTATGATTTGGAAGTGACCCAAAGTTTATCTGGTGTGTAACTTTCAGCACCTTATTTAGGCTGCTCTTTAGTTTATGAGGAATGAAGAACTGAGAACCAGGAACCAACTTCAGCCTTTTCCATCCTCTAGGGTTAACAAAACCAATAGAAGCCGTGAAAAACTTACTAAGTTACATTGAACAAATCAAGAAAAAACCTTCATATGACTCTGAATTAGAAATAAAGTGCTGGCTCATTATTTCTAATTCAGACTGCTATTAACATTCATTAGACTTTAAGGTGCATTAAAACTCTGCCTCTTGGATAGGTACTGCCTGTTTCTCAATGCAGTGACTCCTGTCAGCCTGGTTATCTGAAAAGAAAGAAAGATTATAATTTTGTTGCTGTGAATGTGCTCCTTGCCCAGAAGGGAAGATTTCAGGCCAGAAGGGTAGGCAACTGTGACTTTTCCAAGAGCTCTCCAAACACAAAGAGACACAAACACACTATGGCTGTTAAGTAGAGAAGTGTACAACTGGAACTATGAGCCATAATACAGACAAAAATTCTTGGTTTGGCTCATTAAAGCTGCTACCAAAACTGCAGAACAAAATCGAGAACCCGAAGTGTCATTAATTACCTCCACAGGCAGGCCGTCTCAGAGCGGCAGGAAGTATAGAGGCTGGGCGCATGGTGCGCAATTGTATTTGCAACTGGCAAGTGTAAATTTTTCCCAGGTAGTCTCTCTTGCCCCCTTCACCTGCTCAACTGAACTCCGTTGGAGGGGAAAGTTGATGGTGAGGCTCCTCCCACTCCTGGACAACTGCATTTGCACCCAGCCAGCAGCCAATTGGCTTTGGAAAGGCTAAGACAGCATGCTTCTTATAAACGTTGTACTGCAATGTCTGGGTCATTTTGAAAAGGAGTTGGTGGTTGGGGAGGGGGGTGAAGGGCTGGTGGTCTGCTCTGCGATGCAGAGGCAAGGAAATCTAGAAAAATAAAGAGTGCTGTTTCTCTGCGGTTAGCAGCAAAGCAAGATGCAACAGCAATAATTTATTTGCTAGGACAGCATACTTCCCATAACTATTGTGCTGCTTCATTCATTCAGGTTGGCTTGAAAGAAATTCAGGGAATTTCTGTGGAATGGCCTGTCCCAGGAGGTCAGGGGACCCCCCCCCCCCATTCTCCTAGCTTTCCGCAAACAATGCAAAACCAAATTATTAAAAAAGGCTTTTGTATTGTAGGGAGGGGCTCTCAGATGCTTCGCTAATGAGATGAGGACAATAGACTTCACCACTATATGTCCTTATGTATTACTTGTTGTCTTAAATATATGCTCCTATGAGCTACCTGTGCTTCATGTTGTCTAATGTCAGCCCTAGAATTGCTTATGTTCTGTCTCAGCAGTATTCCTCTGACTCTGTATTGGATTCTTGCTAATGCTATGTATTTGTAAACTTGTGTTTATTTACCCTACGGCATTGTCATGGAAATGTCCTTGAAACTGAGTGCACTGGTCTCACACTGTGTCATCCGCCTTGAGTCTCAGCCAGAAAGGCGGACTATAAATGACATAAATATGTAAGGAAAGGAAGCAAGCAAGCCTTCTATTGCTCTCTCCAAGGCTTTCAGGAATCACAACACACAGCAGGATGCAAAGGCAATAATTTATTTGCTAAGACAGCAGATTTCTTATATTGTGAATGACATAGTGATGTTGCTATTCCTTGCGACGTATCGGTTTTAATATTTGCACTTGTATTATATTTTAGAATTGGTTTGTATGCTTCTTTAATATTGTATTGTTTATTGGATTATATTCCAGAGTCTTCATTTTAAGTATTAATTATTTTATATCTTATGTTGTAAATTACCTTGAACACGAAACATGGTGGGGAGGCAGTATAGAAGAGAGAGAGAATAAAGAAGACATGGATAGGATTGTAAAGACTTATTTCCTGGTACTGCTTTTCCTTTTCCTTGCTGGGTGGGTTCCAAAATATAACAGTAAAAAATGACATTAAACATAAACCATGTTATCATGTGGTGAAAAAAAAAGATAAATTGATAAGAAATCCATTTTTCTCCTGGGGAACTGATCTTTCTCACCTGGAGATCACTAGCAATTCCAGGAGATCTCCAGACACCACCTGGGGGTCTCTGGCTGCCCCCTTTCCCCAACTGGCATTGGCTGCAGAGATCTACAGAGATTGAAAGCCTCCTGGAGCCTTCCTGGCCACCTGAAGGAGCCCCATGTGGGTCTAGCACCATTCACAGGACTCATACAAGGCAGGAAGAGATTTCAGAAGGCTGGGGAGGGCAGGCTTTGCTGTAGGCCCACAGGCCCAGGCAGCAGTGGCTACAAGGGAGAAGCTGTGGTTCCCTGGTTGCTGCCTTCACACCCCAGGAGTAGAGCCAGGCTCAGTGGTTTGGCAGAGATTTTTCTCCTGTATTTACATTCAGGGCTGGTAGCAAATTAGGCCCAAGCTACAAGTGACGAATGACACTTGAACGGCAAGTGGATTGAGTGGAGCGCAAGTGAAGGGCAAGTGAACAGGGAGAAATACACTTGCCGTTCAAGTGCCATTCGTCACTCGTAGCTTGACCGTTAGTCGGGAGGGCTGCAGCGGGGTTAGATTCAGCCCTTGCTAGATTCTGGCCTATCTAGCCCCGCCCCCTTACACACTGCTCACTTTATTGAGATGGAGTTTTTTGCAACAATAAAAGCCTAGCTAGAGGCGGCCACAACAGTCCTCGGGCCTATCCAGGCTCCCCCTGCCCTCTGCCTGCCCGCCTCCAGTTGATATCTGGAGATCTCCTGGAATTATGACTGATCTCCAGGCAAAAGAGATTCGTTCCCCTGGAGAAAATGGCTGCTTTGAAGGGTGATCTCTATGGCACTATACTATACCCCACTGAGGCCCCTCCCCTCCCCAAACCCCACCCTCTTCAGGCTCCACCTCTCAAACCTCCAGGAATTTCCCAACCTGGACCTGGCAACCCTACGCTCCCCCCCCCCCCCCCACAAACACAATTTCACTTTATTGGGGAGAGTTCTTCCAGCAAAAACAGCAGAAGCCTAGCTAGAGGTGGCTCGCAACCATTGTGAAGAGTGGATTGCTGCAGATTAGTGATACTGGTATAGGAGGGGTTAGGGAAGCCATCTCCTAGTAGGAAAATTCCTGGAGATTTGGGGGGGGTGTAACCTGGAGAAGGTCAAGTTTGGGGAGATGAAGGACCTCAGCATGGTATAATGCCATAGAGTCCACCCTCCAAAGCAGCCATTTTCTCCAGGTGAACTGATTTCTATGACCTGGAGATCAGTTGTAATTCCAGGAGATCTCCAGCTACCACCTGGAGGCTGGCAACCCTACCAGGGATCTATATTCTGTTGAATTTGAGCTGGTCTTGGTTTTCTGTGTGTTTTTTTAACAGAATCCCCCAAATCCAACATCAAATCACATATCACAGCTTGACCCCAGACCTGGGCCCCCAGAGAAAGCTCAGGGAAATCCAGAGTTCTAGGAAGAACTCTGTAAGTGCAGTAGGCACTTGCCAGCTGTGGGGCCCCTGGCAAAGATCCTTTAGTATTAATGTCAGTATTAGCTTATCCTCTAAGAGAGAAGAGGGGCCAAGTATTATACAATTTCCAATGCAAAAAACTCTCTGTCTTTCCTGCACTTCCAAAATGACTCCAGAAAGAGAAAGAAAAATGAGATTGCACACCCCTCTGCTTTCTCCTGCGCTTATGGAGGGAAGCTTTACCGCCTGGATTTCTGCCTCCTCTGACTGCAGCAGGTTGAGGCAAGGAAGGGGGGAAAGGACAGAGCAGCAGAAGGGAACTTTCAAAGACCAGAGTGGTTATGGATAATCAGCAGGGAACAGCCTGCCTCCTTCACATGCTCAGAGGAAACGGTTGCCTAGGTTTCTGAAAATGTATGAGGAGGATCCTTGTTGCAATTTAGGGTTGCCATCTCCAGGTTGAGAAATTCCTAGAGATTGGGGGGGGAGTGAAGCCTGCAGAGGGCAATTTTGAGGATGGGGGAGGACTTCACCGGGGTCTCATTCCACAAGGTCCATCCTCCAAAGCAGCTGTTTTCTCCAGAGGGTTGTATTTCTGCGGCCTGAAGATCAGTTGTAATACTGGAACAGCTCCATCCACCCCCTGGAGGTTGGCAACCCTATTGCAACAGGAGCCGAGTCTTTTGCACCACGGTACCCCCCCCCCCCCCGTGCAGGTCCCACACAAGAGCAGGAGGGGAGGAAGAAGATAGCAACGGGGAGGGGGACAACTAGAATTCTGCTGAATTTGAGATGGTTTTCTGGTTTTCTGGGTTTTTTTAACAGAATCCCCCAAATCGAACATCAAATCACAGATTGCAGCTTGGTCCACAGGCTGAACCATGAAAACCATATAGCCACCTCTTTGTGGCACTTCCGTAGCACAAAAACGTGGTTCCAAAGCACAGGTCCCCCAGGATCCTCGGGAATTTTACGTGTGTTCTACACGCAGCGGTTGGGGGTGTTCTGCTCTAAATAATAGAGTATCCGTGAGGATCTTTGTCGATCTGCCTTTTACTGCCCCCCTTTTGACTGATTATTGGGTGGGCAGAAACAGCACCGCCTCCTGGCCTGGGCGTTGGGGGAACTGGAGCTCCAGAGGAATCCCTGCACGGAATGCTTGAGGCGAGTTAGAATGGCAGGAAGATTCTATTGTGAGATCACCGTGGAGATGGCAGTTGACGGAATCCTTGTGTCCTCTGAGGGTCTCCAGCCATGGCAAAGGTAGGAACCCCTGACTGAAGCTCCCCCAGGGACATGGACAAGCTGGGTGGTAGACTGAGTCCCCCCCCCCAAGCCCCAGAAGTGGTCTGGATAGTAAATGGAGGTGGGAAACAAGGGGTGGGGTGGAGAGTCGAAAGGAAGGGTCATACAAAGCAGGCATGCAGCCTGGGGGACCCCAGCTGCCTCCTTTTCATTTAGAAGAGCAACTGCCTAGATTGCTCATCCTGGACCCCCCCCCCCTTCCTGGGGTCTGCCACAGCCAGAGTTTTGCAGCAGGCGGCTCCTCCCCACGCACTAAGAGCCTCCTTTCATGCTGTGCTGATCCCAGGAAACCCTTTCATTGGGGAGGGTGAGCAACTGGCGCCCCTCTTCCCAGCTGGTAGACCCTGCTCACTTTGGGGCTGCTGTGGAGAGAACATGGGGCTAAACCTGGCCCCATCTCGGCTCCGGATAAACCTGGCCACATCATTAACATATCTTAACAGAAGGGAGGAGAGCAAGGCTAGAGAGAAAAACCACATTCCCGTGGCTATTCAGGGATGGACTGTCCTGTGCAAAGGATCGTGCAGTGTGGTGGGCATTGGCCAGTCGTGGGGGCCCTGGCAAAGAGTCTTTAGAACGAACTTTAAATTGCCCCACCTTTCCCCCAATGCCCGATGGCAATGCTGTAATGCTCTCAAAGCGATGCTGAGGCTCTGCTCTGAAATTCCACAGGGAAGGAGGCCATCGAGGCGGAGAAGGTTCGTGAAATTGCTGTTCTGCTGCTGCACAAGTGTAAAACGTGTGGGAGAAGGTATGTCCGTTGGCACACACTGGGCAGTGCCTCCTGCCACTTGTCATCAGCAGTGAAAATGAGCAGTGATACCACATCTATTTCTTTCTGTTTGAGGCCCAACTTGCTGCTCCAAATGGGCAAACAGCTTCTGGGCTTCCTCACTGGCTGAAATCACAATTCATTTTTTAGACTTCTAGCACTGGCATTCTTGGCTTGGAGTCTTGTAACACTGGAATACAGAAACCTGAAACGTGTTTCCCACTCAAAAAATCCCCAGCCCCTTTGGATCCACGCATGGCCCTCCACTGCTGTTCTCCTCCCACTCCCACGTTCTGTTTTACTCCAACCAAGATCATCTCCTGGGTGCTTACACACTTGTCCCTTTGAATTGCCTTGTCCCAACCGGAAACTACCCAACCCAGGTCAGCTTTCTCTTTGGGATTAGTTGGAAAGTTGCCACACCTCCCTTTTGATATTCAGGGGCAGCGCTGAGGTTCCTTGTTGGTTCCAAAGAATCCGGTCCCTTTTGCACAGTTTTTGCAGCGTCAGTTGGGAGCTGGGGGGAGGCCATGCCTTGCTCCTGTTCTGTGGAGGCAAAATGTTCTTCGTTCCAGACTAAGTGTTACCAACGTGGCTCATAGCATCCCCCTCTACCATCCCAATCTGTCTGCCTCTGCAAGGCTGCTGTGCAGACGCAAGGATGGAATCTGGCCTTCTCTCACCCATCTACTGGGGTCTCTCCCACCCCTCTAATTTTTCCCAGTGTGTCATGAGCCTCCTCCCTTGGCACCACTTTGGTGTAGTGGTTAAGAGTGACAGTACTCTTTGGAGAACCAGGTTTGATTCCCCACTCCTCCGCTTGCAGCCAGCTGGGTGACCTTGGGTCAGTCACAGCTCTTCCAGAGCTCTCTCAGCTCCACCCACCTCACAGGGTGATTGTTGTGTGGGAATAATGGCATGCTCTCTAAACTGGGCCGATTCCAGATGACTAACTTGAATGCGCTGCATGCTGCCATGTTCCGGATCGTGACGGGGAAAACGCAAAATATCGCGTTTTCCCCGTCGCGATCCGGAACATGGCGGCATGCAGCGCCTTCAGGTTAGTCATCTGGAATCGGCCCTGCTCTGAGAGGGTGTTAAGTTGTCCTGAAGGGTGGTGTATAAATTTAATGTTGTTGTTGTTGTTGTTTTATTATTAACAATGTGGGATGTAGCCCATAGTCTTTCATCCCATTAGCCTTCAACACAAAAGGTGTGCTTGTGATGACTCCGTAGTGAGGGGAAGACCCTTGTGTTTGTGATCTGAAGAGCTTTACTCTTGAGTAGTGACACATGTCATTCGGCAATAGGGTTGTTTATTTTAGTTTAGTTCATTAGATTCCAATCTGCTTTCCCCACAAGTGGTCTTTGAGTGGAACACAGCACAATAATATGCAGTTTGGTGTAGTGGTTAAGAGCGCGGGACTCTAATCTGGAGAACTGGGTTTGATTCCCCACTCCTCCACCTAAAGCCAGCTGGGTGACCTCAGGCTAGTCACACCTCTCTGGAGCTCTCTCAGCCCCACCCACCTCGCAGGGTGTTTGTTGTGGGGATAATAATGACATACTTTGTAAACCGCTCTGAGTGGGCATTAAGTCGTCCTGAAGGGCAGTATATAAATCAAATGTTATTATTATCTAATGTTATTATTAAAAATAACAACAATGATAGCAATTACATTATGTCATCAGTACATCAGTAATAGAGGGCACACAATGCTTCCCTATTCTCTAAATATCAGGGCCCGTGGGGGCAGGGTAGCCCTCCATCTGATGAAAGCCTAAATCAAGAGGGCACATATTCCCCTTTTCCAGCAGGATCTGGTTGGAGAAACTGCTTGCCTCGACCCCCATAAGCCTGATGGAACATCTGCCTCTTAGAAGCCCAACAGAACCACTACAGTTCCAGCTGCGTTTGGGTCTCAAAAGACAGAGAGTTCTACCAGGTGGAGTTCTACCAATCCCCTGTCCTGGTCAAGGCAAGGGGAAATCTCCTTGGGGCCAAGGATCATCAACAGCTGTTTTTCTACTGACAAAGCATTCTCCGGGAAATGTAGGGTGAGACCTGGTCCCACAGTTATACAGTCCCAGTCCACTAAGGGCCTTAAAGGTTGAGACTAGAACCATGAACCAAAATGGGAATTCCACTGGGCCATGCAGCTGGCACAAGACAGGTGTCATATGCATCCGGAACAGTGTCCTGGTTAGAATATGTGCCGCTGCATTCTGGACCAGTTTTAATTTCCGGAGCAGGCCCAAGGGCAGCCCAGCATAAAGTGAGTTATAGTAATCCAGCTTGGAGGTGACCGTTGCATGGATCACTGCAGCTAAGTCGTGTGGGTCACCAGATAGGAAACAAGTTGCCTGACCTGACAGAAAAACGCAGGCCTGGCAACTGCTGTGACGGAGGCCTCCGTGGATAAGGAGGCCTCCGGGACCATGTCCAGACTCTGAACCATTGGCACCGGCACAAGTGGTGCCCCATCAAGCACCAGGAGCTGGATCAAGTCTAGGTCAGAAAATACCTGGAGATTTAAGGGCGGAGCCTGGGAAGGGTGGTGTTTGGGAAAGGAGAGCAGGGTACCATGCAGTCCACCATTCAAAGCATACATTTTCTCCAGGGGAACTTTCTTTTTCTTTTTTTTTCTTTTTTTGTAAAAATTTTTATTGGATTAGAAACATTCCATATCATTTACAATCACATTCCCTAAAATTTTCCAATTCTAACCCCCTCCCTTCCCCCCCCCTTTTTATTGACTTCCAACAGTTTTCCAACCCCTCATTCTATTTTCCCTTTACTCATATCCCTTTACTTTGATATATTTGTTAAAATATACTTTCAAATTCTTCTAAGCTTATCTATCATAATTGTGCTATTTCTATGCTCTATCTTATTCTTTCTAGTCTCTTCAGTACGGGACAAACAATTTGCCCCTCGTTATACATATCTTCTAATACTTCTATAAACATTGCATACATTCATGATAAATCAATCAATTTGACTTATATTCTATATGTTGCTCTTTACTTCCTTTTACATATCCTATCTATCTTAATTATCTTATTTCACCATTGTAAAGCTATCTAACAAAAATAGTCAATATATATCCATTTAACATAAGTCAGTCTACTAAATCCACATTCCGTATGCTAGTCTATATTCATACTCCCTTGTACAATTATTATTTGCTTTCAGAGAGAATATTTAATGTAATTTCTATCCTTATAGTTCTTATAGTAATAGCACTACTAATACTCTATATAATAATTAAATATGATATTTGCTTAGAATTATTCTGTTAACTCTCCACCCCGGTATAGTCACTTCCCTCTTCTTATATTATATTTCAGTAATTTTCAAACTGCCACAGTTCTCCTCCCACCTCCCATTTTTTCACCAGATATTGTTTCAGCTTCTCCCAGTCCTTGTTAAACTGCCCTGGGTCAAGGTCTCTCAGTTTTCTTGTCATTTTATCCATCTCCGCCATGTACAGCAATTTGTAGATCCAATCCTCGATAGTTGGCACTTCTTGTACTTTCCACTTCTGCGCATACAAAAGTCTAGCTGCTGCTGTCATGTAAAATAACAATGTCCTGTATTGTGCTGGAATGTCCTCCATTCCCAAGTTCAGTAGCAGGAGTTCTGGGTTCTTATTAACTTGAAATTGTAAAATCTCACTCATTACTTTTATTATTTCCCCCCAGTACTGCCTAGCTACCTCACACGTCCACCACATATGATACAAAGATCCCTCATGCTTTCTACACTTCCAGCATTTATTAGACATATTCAGATTCCCTAGCGCAATTTTCTTTGGTGTCAGATACCAACGGTAGATCATTTTATAGACATTCTCTTTAATATTAGTACATATCGTAATCTTCAAAGTATTTTTCCACAAGTATTCCCATGCCTCCGTTGTTATTTCTTTGTTAAAGTTTATAGCCCACTTCACCATTTGCACTTAACTACCTCATCTTCAGTATACCATTTTAACAGTACTTTATAAACCTTTGAGATTTCCTTTTTATCTTCTTGTAAAATTACTTTCTCTAATTCTGAATTCTCCATTCTTATTCCTCCCTTCGCACAGTCCGAGTAATAAAGATCTCTAATTTGTCTATATTGAAACCAATTGTAGTTTGGGGACAACTCTTGTTGTGTCCTTATTCTTATTTTAGAAAATTCTATTTGAGTTATCTCCTTATACGTTAAACACTGTTGTTCATTATCAACCGTTCTTGGATCAATTGCTTCGTATGGAACCACCCAGGAGGGAGTTCCTTCCTGTAGGTAATCTTTATATTTCTTCCAAACTGTGAAGAGGCTTCTCCGAATATAATGGTGCAAAAACATAGAGTCCGCTTTCACTTTGTCATACCATAAGTATCCATGCCAACCGAACAGTTTTTTATATCCCTCTAAGGCCAGTAATTTGCAATTTTTCAGCGTTATCCACTCTTTCAGCCATACCAGACAGATTGCATCATAATAAAGTCTCAAGTTGGGCAGTTGCATTCCACCCCTTTCTTTTGAATCCTGCAACACTTTCATTTTCACCCTAGGCTTCCTGCCTGCCCACACAAAGTCCGATGTTTTCCTCTGCCATTTTTCAAATTGTTTAGAGTCCCGGATAATTGGTATTGTCTGTAACAAAAACATCACTCTTGGCAAAACATTCATCTTAACTGCTGCAATTCTTCCCAGCCATGACAAATTCAGTCTATTCCACTTAATCAAATCCTGCTCTATTTGAGTCCATAGTTTCTCATAATTGTTCTTGAATAGATCTATATTTTTTGCAGTCAGTTCAATTCCCAAATATTTTACCTTACTTGTTACTTCACAATCAGTTATTTCCATTAATAACTGTTGCTTTGGTTTAGTCATATTTTTACATAATATCTTTGATTTTTTTTTATTTACATAAAAACCCGCCAATTCTCCAAACTCTTTAATTTTATCCATTACCGTAGGCATGTTTTCGATTGGATCTTCCACAATTAACATTATGTCATCTGCAAATGCTCTGACCTTATAGGAAAAGTCCTTTATCTTTATTCCGCGGATTGCATTATCTTCTCGAATCTGTATCATCAGAATTTCCAATACCAAAATAAACAACAGCGGAGACAACGGGCAACCTTGTCTTGTGCCTTTACCTATAGTCAGTTTCTTAGTCGCCTCATCATTCACCACAATTGCTGCACTTTGGTCTCTATAAATTTCTTTAACTGCTCTTATGAATCTTTCTCCCATTTGTAGCTGTTCCATAGTGGCAAACATAAAGTCCCAGTTCAAATTGTCAAATGCTTTTTCCGCGTCTACAAAGAAGAAACCAACCTCCTTATCACAACGCCTATCGTAGTATTCAATAGCATTTATCACTGTCCTTACGTTGTCTCTGATCTGTCTGTTTGGTAAAAAGCCTGCTTGTTCTTCCCCGATAACCTCGGCTAGCCATCCCTTTAATCTCTCTGCCAAGATCTTCGCGAAGATCTTGTAGTCATTGTTAAGTAAGGAAATAGGTCTATAGTTTTTAACGTTGGTCAAGTCCTGTCCCTCTTTGGGGATCAATGATATATTAGCTTCACTCCAGGTATCTGGAATTCTTTGATCTCTCAAAACACCATTGATCACCTCTTTTAAAAGTGGCGCCAGCTCATTGGCCATTACCTTATAAAATTTGGCTGTAAGTCCATCAGGCCCTGGCGCTTTTCCCAAATTTGTTGACTGTATTGCTTTCCTTATCTCTTCGTCTGTTATTTCACAATTTAATTTAACTCTCCAATCTTCCGAAATTACTGGGAGTTTTACTTTTCCCAAGTATTTCGCTATTGAGTCTTTGTTCACTTCTTTTTTCCGGTACAGTTTGGCATAAAATTTGTAAAAGGCTCTACTAATAGCAGTCTGTTCCCGATACACTTTATTATCCTCACATATTTTATTTATTATCTTTTTTTCCTTTCTCTTCTTCAATTGCCATGCCAAATATTTCCCAGGTTTATTTGCACCTTCAAACGACTTTTGATTCATTCTTTTCAGATTCCATTCCAATTCTCTATTATTCATTGCCGTCAACTGCTCTTGTAGTATTTTAATATCCTGATAAATTTTCTTTTTCCCTGGTCTTTTCTTTAATTGTATTTCTTTGGCTTTTATTTTCTCCATAATCTCCTATCTCTTCTCCTCTCTTTTCTTTCGATCTCTTCCATTTAAGTCCATTAGTGTGCCTCTAATTACTGCTTTGTATGCGTCCCAAACCTTGTTGGTTGGTACTTCTCGATTCATGTTGTGTTGTATGAAGAACTTAGTTTCCCTTCTCAACATCTCCATATTTTCTCCCTCCTGTAACAAGTCCTCATTTATTCTCCATCCTTTCCTCTTGGTTCTTTTCCCAAACTTCCACATGATTGGATTATGATCTGAGGCCACCATAGGCATTATTTCAACGTCCTTAGTCCAAAGCACTAAGTCCTTTGAGGCCCAGATCATATCAATACGTGATAGAGTAGAGTGTCTTGCAGAGAAAAATGTGTACTGTCTGCTTGTGGGATTCCATGTTCTCCACACATCTTCCAAAGTTTCCTGTTGCACTAATGCAAAAAACGTCTTTGGTAAAAGTCCTTTTTTCTTTTGTGCAGTTACTGATTTTTTGTCCTGTTCCAAATTTGTAATTCCATTGAAGTCTCCTGCAAGGATTATCTGGTCATATGAAAGTTCATCTAATTGCTTCCTTAAATCCTCAAAGAAGCTCTCTTTAGCACCATTTGGTGCATAGATTCCAATTACCAACACTTTTTTTAAATTCCATGTACATTCCACTGCTATAAATCTAGCTTCCACATCTCTAATCATTAATTTCGGCTGTAGCTCCTCTTTTATATATAATACCACTCCCTTTTTTTTTTTTGAGGCCGCTACAAAATCCATGCCCAACTTACTCACTTTAAGGTATTTAACATCCTGATTTCTGATATGGGTCTCTTGCAAACATACAATATCACATTTTTGTTTTAGTAGCCAGTGGAAAGTACTTTTTCTCTTTTTGGGTGAATTAAGTCCATTTACATTCCAAGATAAAACTTTACACTCCATATTCATAACCTTGTTGTTGGTAAGTCCTTTTCATTGTCCCTCATAAACTTTTCCATCTCAAATTCAGATCTAATGCGCTTTTTCATTCCTCCAAATTTAAAAGATATCCCTTCCGGTAATTCCCATCTGTATCTTATTTTCATGTCCTTCAAATTCTGGACAAGCACTTTATATTTTTTCCGATCAAGCAACACCGATCTGGGTAACTCCTTCATGATGATAATCGTCTTGCCATCTCCAGGGGAACTTTCTATCATCGTGAAATCCCCTGTAATTCAGGGAGATCTCTAGATGCTAACTGGAGGTTACTGAAAACAAAATACACAATATACTATAAATGCTATCCGGAGGAAACACAAGTAAAGATTCTCTAATAGTATTATAATTTTTCTTTATATGTTTTTCTTATAAATATGAATAAATATTACAATAAATATTAATTCAATATTTGAACCCTTCCTGTCATAACAATAAATACAATTAGGAACTTAATACTTCAGAGTATGATATTCCTGCATGGGGTTACCCAGAAAATGTAGGTGAATCAGGTATGAACAGAGCAGCTTTAACTCCTGGAAGCTCATTACTTGTACCTAAAATTATAGGATCCAGCAGGTCCTTAACGTAGGCAATAGACTACATCCCATTGTCAAATAAAATTAGTAACATCATTGGGAAATATTGGCATATAGTTACTGATTTAGTGGGATGTGAAAAGACTCCAGTAATAGGCTATAGATGGACAAAAATATGAAGGATATGTCAGGAAAGAAGAGAAACAGACTCTAATCTAACGACCTAGTCTAAGGATGCTGGTCAAGTCCTGCATCCCTCATACATAATTGCGAGGAGAGATTTTAACCAAGAAAGGAAGTTGAGGTGTCCCGAGGAAGAAGACCTGAGAATAGCAATGTCCATTGGAAAGGATCGTGCGAGAGCAGTAACAAATCGAGAAGAAACCAAGTGTCCCCAAATGTGGTGCTTTGATCCATGTTGGTTAGTCATTGGATGGGAAACCACCAACAAAGACCAGGGTTGAGAATCAATATGCCCGCTGACAGCTTCCTGGTGCCTGCCAACTGTACAGATTTCTAAAAACATTACTTTGGCAGAAGCCGCTTCCGCAACACAAGGATCTTTATTGTACTGTAAATTAACAAAGGGCCCACTGCGGGAAAGATTACTGCGCTTCATCACTAGTCATTCGCCTTGGTTGGCCACCTCAATAGGTTTAATGTAGCTTAGGGATTGACTGGTTTGCCCGGGGGCCAGCACTTTGCTGGTTTGAATTTCAACACTTCCCTAGGCTCAGTAGGTGGCCTGGGTTAGTTAATCCTCTCAACACCAGACCCTGCTGTATCTTGGTGGCCATTATGTGGAGTGGGGCGGCCATTTTCTGTTGTAGCATAGTGGTTAAGTGCTTTGGCCGAGAATCTGCACTCTGCTGCTTTGAACTTTTCTACATGTCTAGGCTAAGAAAGTGGTCTGGGCTAGCTACTCCTCTCAGCCCCAGCTCCCTGCCTTTGTATCTTGGTGGCCATTTTTGTGGAGGCAAACAAAAAGGAGACAGTCCCTTGCTAGAGCAAAACAACCAGAAGAACCTAACTAATTCTAAGAGACCCAAATAAATATACTTTTTTATTTTTAACAAAGTGCAAGTGCTGTAAGTGCAAGAACTTGTTATATTACAACCATTTCAAATATTACAGATGCTCCTATATATACCAATGCTATAAATACAGTGATAGAAAATCACAATCCATCTATACATTCAAGAAGTCTATTTGAATCTTAACACGAGGCGAGTGTCCATGTCCAAAATTCAGAAGGATAGCAGCTTGTTTTTCCTTCTCCTTTACAGGCAGAACATTCCACGAGAAAAGCAGAGGAGGCAAAATCTCCTGGGCAGTTGGCAACGGGTACACCAGACTTGGTTAAATCCTGTTTTGTGTTGCTTTTTCAAGGCAAATTATTTACTGCACGTTCCTTCTTAAGAAAATCCTAACGAGCATTGGTGAGTATCTTCCTATGGCCATTTTTGTGAAGCAAGGTAGTCATTTTCTGGCATTGGGTTGGGTGTGTTCTCCATTTGGGGAATTTTGGTTTGTTCCTCTCATGCCTAAGGGCAAGGCCAGTGGGCTCTGTAAGGGCAAACAGCCCATAATAAGGCCATACCCTAAGTCAGGGGTGGGCAATTGTTTTGGCTCGGGGGCCACTTTGTGGGAGCGGAGGTTAGCAGAGGGCCGCACCTTTTAAAATGATTGCATTCATTAGTTAACCAACTTACATTAAAAATGATTAACTTCATTTTGATTCCACCCCACTTCACGCAGCTCTTCCCTACTTCATTGTTGTCTTCACAACAGCCCTGAGAGGTAGGCTAGGCTGAAAGATAACTGCATGGGAAGAAGTGGGCTCTCCTCCCTTGTAATAAGAAGTTTGGTCATCTTTAAGGTGCTGCACGGCTCCTCTTCATTCCTGGCCGGCCCAAGGTGGGTTGCCAGCCTCCAGGTGAGGCTGGAGATCTCCTGGAATTACAACTGATCTCCAGGCAACAGAAATCAGTTCCCCTGGAGAAAATGGCTGATTTGGGGTGTGATCACTTGGCACTACATCCTGTTAAGGTCCCTCCCCTCCCCAAACCCTGCCCTCTCCACGCTCCAAATCTCCAGGAATTTTACAACCTGGAGCTGGCAACCCAAAGAAGAATTGATTTCAATGGGCTTAGACTGGGGTAACTCTGCTTAGGATAGCCCGGTTCATCCTCATGGCGAGCGGCCACCCGAGCTAGCGTCTCCTTCGCAGGCCTGCATCCTAACCATTGCATGGCACTGCCCAGAGAGCCCTTCCCTGCCGAGCCCCCCTACCTGCTGGAAAGAGAGCTGCTCCGGGGGTGCTTTGCAGCCGGCCGGCAGCCCCACTGCGCACCGGCTGACCAGGCAGTGGTAGCACGGGGGGGGGGGGTCCCAGTTCTGCACCAGCGGCTCCAGCCGGCCCCGTGCCCCGCCTTACAGGCGCCGCACGAGGCCGCCCAGGGGCAGCACCTCCGCGTAGCAGCACCGCAGCAGCGCCCGCCACTGCCACTCCATGATCCCGGCCCGCCCAGCCCCGCCTCGCTGCCCGCGCCCATTGGCTGCCCCGCCGGCCCGCCCTGCCTGCATGTCTGGGTCCGAGCGCCGGCGGTGTTCACACGTGCTCTGCGGGGGAAGCCTCTCACCGCCCGCATGTCCCAGGGATAGCCGGCAGGCCAGACTTCAGGCCAGAGCAAAGCGCAAGAGCGGGCTGTCTTGGCGGGCCACAAAAAACTCTTTAGCGGGCCGCATGTAGCCCGTGGGCCACAATTTGCCCACCCCTGCCCTAAGTGAACTGCACTCACTCTATCTTCCTCTGATGAAGAAGATGATGTCCCAGGCAGGCAGGCCATATTGAAGCGCCTTGCGGCCTTGGAGCAAGCGGGGGGGGGGGGGCACCTGCTGTTCAGGAGAGGGCGAAGTGAGTGAGGGCAGTCAGGAGGACTTCCCAGGCAACCTTTTTAAGAGAAGCACTAAAGAGTCCATCTGCTCTCGAAGGTGAATCTAGTAGCGAGGTGGCTGGTTCTCATCTGGTAACCGAGGGTGCGGCAGCAGAAGAAGGCGAGCCTGTGAAACAGGAATGGACAGTGGCAGTTGAAAGAACTGAAGATGGTAAGCCTGTTGAGCCAGAACACACGGGTTCTTGACCTTGGGGGCCTTCGGGCTGCATTCCTCTTAGCCCCAGCTCCTTGCCTCTGAACCTTGGCAGTCATTTTTGTGGAGTAAGGCTATCATTTTCTGGCAGTGGGTTGGGTCTGGTGTGTTTTCCATTTGGGGAATTTTGGTTTCTGCCTCTCTTGCCTAAGGGCAAGGCCAGTGGGCTCTCTAAGGGCAAACACCCTGCAATAAGGCCATACCCTAAGTGAACTGCACTCACTCTATCTTTGTCTGATGAAGACAATGATGTCCCAGGCAGGCAGGCCATATTGAAGCACCTTGCGGCCTTGGAACAAGCAAGGGGGGTGTACCTGCTGCTCAGGGCAGGGCCAAGAGAGCAATGAAAGTCAGGAGCACTTCCCAGGCAACCTTTTTAAGAGAAGCACTAAACCGTCTCTCCGTTCTCGAAGGTGGACCTAGTAGCGAGGTGGCTGGTTCTCATCTGGTAACCGAGGGTGCGGCAGCAGAACAAGGCGAGCCCGAAGAGCAGGAATGGACAGTGGTAGTCAAAAGAACTGAAGAAGACGGTAAGCCTATTCAGCCAGAACTCACGAGTTTTTGGCCTTGGGGGCCTTGGGCCTGCATTCCTCTAAGCCCCAGCTCCCTGCCTCCGAACCGTGGCACCTATTTTTGTGGAGTGAGGCCATCATATTCTGGCAGTGGGCCAGGTGTGTTTTCCATTTGGGGAATTTTGGTTTGTTCCTCTCATGCCTAAGGGCAAGGCCAGTGGGGTCTCTAAGGGCAAACAGCCCTCAATAAGGCCATACCCTAAGTGAACTGCACTCACTCTATCTTCCTCTGATGAAGAAGATGATGTCCCAGGCAGGCAGGCCATATTGAAGCACCTTGCGGCCTTGGAGCAAGCAAGGGGGGGGCACCTGCTGTTCAGGGCAGGGTGAAGAGAGCGAGGGCAGTCAGGAGCACTTCCCAGGCAACCTTTTTAAGAGAAGCACTAAACCGTCTCTCTGCTCTTGAAGGTGAATCTAGTAGCGAGGTGGCTGGTTCTCATCTGGTAACCGAGGGTGCGGCAGCAGAAGAAGGCGAGCCTGTGAAACAGGAATGGACAGTGGCAGTTGTAAGAACTGAAGATGGTAAGCCTGTTGAGCCAGAACACACGGGTTCTTGACCTTGGGGGCCTTGGGGCTGCATTCCTCTAAGCCCCAGCTCCCTGCCTCTGAACCTTGGCAGTCATTTTTGTGGAGTGAGGCTATCATTTTCTGGCAGTGGGCTGGGTGTGTTTTCCATTTGGGGAATTTTGGTTTCTGCCTCTCTTGCCTAAGGGCAAGGCCAGCGGGCCCTCTAAGGGCAAACAGCCTGCAATAAGGCCATACCCTAAGTGGACTGCACCCACTCTATCTTTGTCTGATGAAGACGATGATGTCCCCGGTAGGCAGGCCATATTGAAGCACCTTGCGGCCTTGGAACAAGCAAGGGGGGTGTACCTGCTGCTCAGGGCAGGGCCAAGAGAGCAATGAAAGTCAGGAACACTTCCCAGGCAACCTTTTTAAGAGAAGCACTAAACCGTCTCTCCGTTCTCGAAGGTGGACCTAGGAGCAAGGTGGCTTGTTCTGATCTGGTAACCGAGGGTGCGGCAGCAGAACAAGGCGAGCCCGAAGAGCAGGAATGGACAGTGGTAGTCGAAACAACTGAAGAAGACGGTAAGCCTATTCAGCCAGAACTCACGAGTTTTTGGCCTTGGGGGCCTTGGGCCTGCATTCCTCTAAGCCCTAGCTCCCTGCCTCCGAACCGTGGCACCTATTTTTGTGGAATGAGGCCATCGTATTCTGGCAGTGGGCCAGGTGTGTTTTCCATTTGGGGAATTTTGGTTTCTGCCTCTCTTGCCTAAGGGCAAGGCCAGTGGGGTCTCTAAGGGCAAACAGCCTGCAATAAGGACATACCCTAAGTGGACTGCACTCACTCTATCTTCCTCTGATGAAGAAGATGACGTCCCAGGCAGGCAGGCCATATTGAAGCTCCTTGCGGCCTTGGAGCAAGCAAGGGGGGGCCACCTGCTGTTCAGGGCAGGGTGAAGAGAGCGAGGGCAGTCAGGAGCACTTCCCAGGCAACCTTTTTAACCTGCCACCACTCACTGATTTGTACACCGCCTGACTGAGGGGCAGTGAGACCCCTCCAGCTGAATTTCCATACTGGGAAGTGAATTACCCAATCTTTGGTTGGGCCCTGGATAACCCAGCAAGGTCTAGGCATATCAGTTTCTCCCAGGCTCCCTCCTTTCTTGTAGTGTGCCAAGTGGGGGAGGTTATGTAGTCAGAGCACAAGGATCTTTATATTCCCAAAAGTATAATTTAATAACTATATACAGAGCACTTGCACACAAAGCAGGTAAAGGCACAACACTTAGGTATAGACCCCACTTTTCAGATCACATAGGGCAGAAAATTAAACAGAAGAGAACCGCTGTCTGCTTTCCCTACCACACTGTTCCCTACTCTACCTTAAGGGGGTGGTGGTCTTAGGGAACGTTCACCCTTTATTTCCTTTCTGCTGCTTCCCAGGCCCTCCACATTTAGGGCCTAGGCACCCGGGTTTCACCCAGCAGCAGGAGCCTCTTCTTCTTCGACCAAGAAGGCCACTGACTTTTCCCTCAGCATCGGCTCGGTATTTCTGTGGAGGCTGCTTCGCCCCTTATTTTTCCCGCCCTTTCTTGGCCCGGGGCAGCTGGGAGCTGTAGTCCAGGAAGAAGGGCGTCCCCTACCAAGACTCCTGCAGGCCCCTCCCTGGCACTACAGCCCATTAAACCTCATGGGGAACATTTTTTTCCCTTTAACACAGATTCACTGCAACCAGCAGTCATTTCACCCTTTGTAACCATTTCGTTACACCGTCCCCTCCTCAGATTTGACGCGGAGGACCCCTCTTCCGTAGAAGGGGGACTGGAGCCGAATCTCCCCAAAAGTGGCTATCATGTCTGCCAAACTCAGTAACCGGTGTGTGAACACCAAAACAAACATATACCCTACGGAACCTAACGATATCGTTACTCAAGAGGATATGGTCTCTTCAGTGTCTGTCATCCTTCTTGGATAGGGAGTCAGCCACTACGTTGTCCAATCCAGGGATGTGTTCCACCTTCATGTCAAATTCCTGGATTTTCCAGGACCAACGTTGTAGCTTTGAGTTGGTGTTCTTCATTGTTTGTAGCCATTGGAGAGAAGAGTGGTCAGTTAACAAGGTAAACTCTTGGGGCGTGGCGTCGGCACCGAGAGGAATGGACGCCTAAAGCCAGAGCTCCGGTTCAATTCCACCCCAAAACCCCGATAAACACATCAAAAACGTTCTACACAGCTTAGTATGAAGGGTAAGCACGACTTAACTTCAAAGAAGCCCAATAATAAGGCAGTGAAAATTTTGCAGAGCTATTTCCCGGCTTTGCAAGTGGACAGTACGGAGGGGGAGATAGAGGGAACGAGTGCTAACATGGCAGCCGCTGTGGTAAATGCTGAGGCACGAAAAACGCAGACGGTTTCCTACGACCCAGCATTGAAAGCCCTGCTGCTAGACCTTGAATCGAGCTTTTCCGACAAAATCTCCCACTTGATGGAACCACTATCACAACAATTAACTGATCTTAAGATAGTGATGGACTCCGTGGTCGCTAAGTCGGATCAGGCTCTTACCCAGACCGCAGCTTTAAGGGAGGGTGTCCGCTCCCTACAATCAGAACAAGATCGCGTCCAATATAAGATCTTGGACATGGAGATTCAACTACGGGGTGCTAATTTGAAATTTAGGGGGATAGAGGAAAATGCAGCCGTGGATGCAGACCTTGCTGTTTTTTTGGCGGGCTGGCTGACAACAGAGCTAAAGCTGGAGGAAACCCATGCATTGATTATATTCAAGGCTTATAGAGTGAGCCCCAGAAATCCAGATAAGAGGCGGGGACCTAGAGATGTGGTGGCCGTCTTTGCCGACTGGAGACTGAGGAAGAAAACGCTCGAGGTGGCGAGGGTGCGAAAATTCCTCTCCTATAATGGAGCACGAATCAGCGTCTATACAGACCTGCCGGCAGAGATTTTGGAGTGAAGACGACAACTCCGGCAAATAACCGAGGAACTCAGAAATGCCCAGATAGAATATGGTTGGACCCGGTATTCTGTGCTGCGAGTCAAGGTGAAGGGTATACAACACTTGATCTCTGCTCCTGAGGAAGGCCTCCGGTTTCTTCGTGAGCTAGGCATAGAGGTCGCCATGGAGACGGAGGCCAGCACTCAGAAGAGAAAACGACCTCTGCCCATGTCTCCTCAGAAAAATAATAAAATACCGGTCCAGGACACTTGAAGCTCTGATTGGTAGGACCTATGACCAAAATATGTTGTGTTAGAATGTCCCAATCTTACTTAGTTTACTCGCGGGTAGGGGTGGTCGGGGTGGGATTGAAGGGATTGCTTCTTTATTAGCCCCTTCCACAGACAGTCCTCCTTACTGTTTATTTACAGCAGCCTCGTTGCAGAGATCTCTCACGAGGCTGCTGAGGACTGTTTAGCAAGTTAGTTATTGTCACTCTATTGGGGACAGTTGATTTAAAGAAGTATAGGACATTGTGATAGCTATATATATATACACTTCAAGTTCTCCCCAGAAAATAAATAATAAAGTGCTGTGTGCTTGTTGTATATAGCTTTGTTAAGGTAGTTAAGGCAAGTTTGTGATTTAGTGTTAAGAGGTACATCCATTAGTTTGGTCTACTCCTACATAAGGTAATAAAAAGAAATCTTAATTAATTAGTACTTACTTGATTGGCATATTATATATTTGGAATTAATTGAAGTTTGGTCCATCTTTAGTCGGGGGGGGGAGGTAACATAGCAGCCTACAAGCTCATTACAACTCTCAGTTTTACCCACTGACAGTATGCTTGCTTATCATTATACTTTACAGGGATAGGGGCGAGAGTTGATTAATTATTTATTGAAAATTATCAGCACAGCAAATTAACTTGCACTCGGTGTACATTTCATTGCATTTGTGTTCTGTGGTAAGATTTTTCTTTCTTTTCTAATGAATTTATTGCATGATTGAATTTAAAGTGATGAAATTTGATTGATTAATTAGCTAACAATAGATAGTGATTTATCTACCTGAATCTTATTGCACTCGTGTATTAACCTTTTAATCGGTGCTTAGGACGTTTTTAGCCATCTCATTCATATCTATTATATACTATTGAAGCAGGAACTTTTGCACGCCTGCTAACAATATATACGCTTGCACTCTCTGTTCCGCAATAATATTACACACCGCTTCAAAGGCCAATTCCGATACTCTAATCTTGCCCATTCCATGATGGCCTCACAACCACATGTCCATATTGTCTCACATAATGTGAGGGGGTTGAACAACCTGGTGAAGAGAAGGAGAGTTCTGTCCAGCCTGGCGAAGCTTAATGTAGATGTAGCCCTGATCCAAGAAACACACCTACATGCATCTTATGAGGCAGAGCTTAAGGCCCCATGGATAAAATTGCAATTCCATGCAAAAGGTTCCTCAAAATCCCACGGGGTGGCAATCCTGCTAGCAAACAGGGTCCAATTTGTACACAAGGCCACCCTAAGGGACCCTAGAGGCAGGTTTTTGTTTATAAAGGGGCACTTCAATGGGCAGTTGCTTACACTGGCATCTGTCTACGCACCCAACGCGCAACAACTGGATTTCACGGAAGAAGTTCTCCAAAAGTTGAAAGCATTCCAGGAGGGATCGGTAGTCGTGGGAGGGGACTTTAATTACGTAGCACACTATGGCCTAGATAAATCCTCATTTCCCCTCAACAAAACACCTCGAACGCCAAAAAAATCTAAGAACCCTAATCGTGATACACAGATGCTCACGCTATTTACTCGGTTCCACTTGGTGGATATATGGAGGGAAATGAACAAACTAGCCAAAGATTACACATATTATTCCCCACGCCATGACGTATACACCAGAATCGACTATATTCTGGTGTCCCCAGACCTGAGAGACAGAGTGCTACTCTCCAACATAGGAGATATAAATTACTCTGATCATGCGTGGGTAAATTGTAAATTGTCCCTGGACAGGCCTTACGAAAAAGAGAAACATTGGACGTTTAACAAAAACCTCATACTTAATGAAAACAATGTCTTAAAAATTGAACAAGATATTGCTCAATATCTTAAAGACAACCAGACAGGCACGACATCCTCCCAAATAGTGTGGGACGCTCTTAAGGCGGTACTAAGGGGACAATTGATAGCCCTTTCTGCCTCTCTAAATAAGAAGAAAAAACTCCAAAAGCAACTTATAATGGACAAAATCCATCAATTGGAACGTTTGCACAAGGAAAGGGGCAGCAAAAAAATCTATAAACAACTGCTAAATGAGCGTAAAGCACTGGAGTCACTCGAGACGTACCAAATTCAAAAGAACATCTTATATTTAAAACAAAAGTATTGGAGCCACTCTCCCAGGACGCTACGATGTCTATCCTGGAAGGTCAAGGAGAAAAGAATCAATAGACACGTCAGACTCATAAAAGATGATAAGGGACAGATGTTCACTAAATCTCCCGAAATATTGAAAGTCTTTACAAAATTCTACACAAATTTATACATTTCAACCAAGCTGGATAATGTAGCAATCAAGAACTACCTGTCAAATCACCGAAACATTAAAAAACTGACAGCGGAACATAGCCAATTAATGGACAACCCAATCACCGCCACAGAGTTGCTGGAATCTATTAAGAAATTAAAGAGCAATAAGGCCTCAGGGCCGGATGGCTATCCGGCCGAATTCTATAAAAAATTCGCTTTGGTGTTAACCCCACCCCTATTATTGGCCTGTAATGAAGTACATAAATTGGGGCCCTCCCTAGAACCTGGGCTGAGGCAGTTATCACCGTGATCCTCAAGGAAGGCAAGGACCCCTCTAACCCCGGTTCGTATAGACCGATTTCTTTACTGAATGTCGATTATAAAATCTTTACCTCAATATTTGCACGCCGTTTTAATTCCTTCATTGGAAATTATATTTGCACGGATCAGATTGGCTTTATTCCCAATAGGGACGTCTCCGACAACATTTATAAGGCATTGAACATTCTGGCATTCAGTAGACACAATAAATTGCAAACTGCACTCCTCTCCTTGGACGTCGAAAAAGCTTTCGACACCCTGGAGATCCCGTACCTGCAGGTGCGTTTTTCCCGCATGAATTTTGGCTCTAACTTCCTACAAACAATTAAAGCGATATACGAAGGCCCCAGGGCAAGAATCAAACTTAATGACTTAGCGTCCGATTCCTTCACTCTACACCGGGGCACACGCCAAGGATGTCCCCTATCCCCTATCCTTTTCGCCCTGGCAATAGAGCCACTGGCAGAGGAGATAAGGACCAATGAAAGGATTCAAGGTATTGAAATAGATAAGCGCACCTACAAAATATGTTTATTCGCTGATGACATCTTGCTGTTTCTCACGTGTCCACTTGATTCCCTAAAGGTTCTGACAGTTGTACTTGCTCAATTTGGGTGTATATCGGGGTTGAGGATAAATCAAGCCAAATCTACCATCCTATCTGTAAACCTACCGGAGGAGACATGTAGTGACATAAAACGGCAATTTGAATACCAGTGGGTTAAATCACATCTCCGATATTTGGGTATAAATATCCCTCCCAACCCAGCTCAGCTAATCCAGGTGAACCACGTCCAAAAGATGAAAGAAATTAAACACCTCCTGCTCAAATGGAATAAGCAAAACCTGGCATAGTATGAAAGATACCATTTGATAAAATCCTTTGTCCTCCCAAAATTGATATTTCTATATCGAACAATTCCAATTGAAATCCCCAGCAAAATTCTGAGCCAATGGCAGACGACACTAAACCAATTCTTGTGGCAGAACAAGCGCCCCAGGATAGCCTTTAGGGTCCTGTGTGCCCCCAGAACAGCAGGGGGCTTTAATTACCCAAATATAGGGCTCTATTATGATGCAGCCAGACTATCGGATATCCTTCAGATCTTGCACCCCTCTGGGTACTCTGATTGGATAGACATAATGGGCACCTTTTCCCTGCCAAAAACATTGCGAGAAACGTTCTGGTCTACCCCAAGTCTGCGTCCTCCTTCAATACATCAAAATATGTTCCTTAAGGCACTGCTAAAGCTCTGGGACAGATACAAGCAGTCTCTTCTTCCGGCTATATCCCGCTTTTCGGTGCTCACGTCGCATAAAGGCATGCCCCACCAACATAATATAACTGTACTGCGCTCCTGGGACGAACTAAGAGACTTAAGGTTGTTGGACGTAGCCACCAAGGATGGTATTATAAGCAGAGTAGACTTGAACAACAACCTGGGCAGGGAAGTCCCCTGGTTTTTCTACCTCCAACTGAGATATCTTCTGAATGAATTAAATATAAAAAGTATAATGACTAAACCAACAACTAAATTTGAAGCACTTCTGGACTCCCATTTGTTTAACCGTAAGGGTCTTCTGTCAAAACTCTACCACGTATTGATTGATGCCAAGCCACTAAACAATGAGGCGCTGCTCAATAGATGGCAGCAAGACTGTGGGATAGAACTCACACAAGAAGATAGAGAACATGTTTGGGCATCTGCATTGATTAATTCCCCTGTCACTAGTGTGCGTCTCCAAACCTATAAGCTTATCCACAGGTGGTACCTCACTCCCCAAAAGCTAACGAAAATATATCCCAGCAGATCACCGCTCTGCTGGAAAAAATGCGGAGAGCATGGTACGTTCCTGCATTGCTGGTGGGAGTGTAAATGTGTAGCTGCCTTCTGGCAGGCGGTTCTTCATGAAATTTCACGCATCACGGCCTATGTGATACCCCCGAGCCCGGGACTTGTTTTCTTGGATCTTTGGGGAGATCTGGACATTCCCCAACTACAGAAGGTTCTGGTCAGAACTCTCCTAGTAGCTGCAAAAACTGCAATTGCACTTAGATGGAAATTGCAATACCCACCCACTCTTGACATATGGTATAAAGTAGTGTGGGATCACCTTATAATGGAAAAGATAACAGACAGAATTCGAGTGTTGCAAAACCCCTCCAAACCTACACAATTTTACTCACAATGGTACCCTTTTCTGGAATTTCTATCCCAGAATGAATGGCTGGTCTCTAAGCCACCCTACTACACGATTATAAACCCTGAAATTTGACTTATAGATTTGTTATGTGATATAATGGATGTGCCTGTACATATTTCTCCTGATGGAGTTGTAACTTGCTTGCTTTACACTGTATTAGAATCTTGTTGATGATGTATAATATTTAAGTACTTGTGTATTACCGACTGTTAGTGTTTTTGTGTTTTTGTATTGTTGTATCTGAACACTGTTACGTATGATGCCACCTTTTCTCTACGCATTTATTGTTGATCTTGTTACTTGTTAAACTTTCAATAAAGATTTTGAAAATTAAAAAAAAAAACAAGGTAAACTCTTGGCCCCAGACATAAGGCTTCAGTTTGTCCAAAGCCCACACAATCGCAAGGCATTCTTTCTGGACTGACGCTAGGTTCCTTTCCCTGGGGATGAGCTTTCGGCTAAGGTAGGCTACCAGGTGTTTAGTCCCTTCCCAATCTTGTAGCAGCACTCCACCAATTCCTTGGCCAGATGCATCTGTAGCTACGAAGAATCTTTTAGAGAAATCTGGGGCTCTTAATAGTGGCATAGACACCAATGCCTGTGTCAACCCCTTGAATGCAGTCTGACAGGCTGGTGTCCACTTTACTTTGTCTGGCAGTCGCTTTTCAGTGAGCGAAGAGAGTGGTTCTGCAACAGCCCCAAAGTTAGGAACAAATCTTCTGTAGTATCCAGCAAGTCCCAGAAACGCTCTTACTTGACGCTTAGTCTTTGGTGGTTCCCAATCTCGGATGGCCTCTACTTTGTCCCATAGGGGGGCTATTGTCCCACTCCCTACTCGCTGTCCTAGGTACACGACCTCAGACAGTCCAAATTGACACTTTTTCAGTTTCACCGTAAGCCCAGCTTTCTTAAGGGCCTTCAGAACACTTTCCAGATGTTCTAGGTGGGTTTGGGCTTTGGCCAAATTTCCCTTTACCAGGGTCATCATGTCTTTCAACCTTTCCCTGAAAGAAAGGACATAGTCCACTACTGACCATTTAGCCGTGGAGATTTTCTCCTCCCCGTTCTCTCTCACCAGATCCAGTGGCCCCTGCATCTTCCTCCCAAACATCAGTTCAAAGGGAGAAAAGCCGGTTGAGTCTTGGGGTACCTCACGATAGGCAAACAGCAGTTGTGGCAGTTTCTCGTCCCAATCTTGAGGATGCAAAGTCACATATGCTTTCAACATTCCCTTTAAGGTACCATTGAACCTTTCAGTCAACCCATTGGTCTGAGGGTGGTACGCAGTCATTTTTAAATGGCGTACCCCACAACACTTCCATAGACTCTCCATTAGGTCGGACAGGAAATTTTGGCCACAATCAGTTAAAATTTCTGTGGGAAACCCCAGCTGACAGAAAATCTTAACTAGAGCTCCAGCTACAACTGGTGCCTCAGTGGAGGCTAAAGGCACGGCTTCTGGATGTCGTGTGGCATGATCTACCAATGTCAGTATGTATCTCTTCCCTCTCTGGGTGGGTTTTGGGAACGGCCCCACAATGTCAATGCCTACCCTCTGGAAGGCTTCTCCCATAATAGGAAAGGGCTGTAAGGGGGCTTTGGTCTTGCACTCCACCTTACCCACTCTCTGGCCCGTTAGGCAGTTCCTGCAATACTCCCTCACATCTTGTGCCAGTTTAGGCCAGAAGAAATTCAATCGCAACCTCTGCCTTGTCTTGTTGGCACCTAGGTGCCCGGCACAAGGGATATCATGGGCTAGTCCCAGTAGGTCTCTTCTGTACTTAGCTGGTATTATTAGCTGTTTCACCACCTGCCCGGGATTTGGTTTCTCTTGCGGCCCCCACATCCTATACAGCCTCCCTTGGTCCCATACGATTTGATCTGTAGTATTTTCAGAAGGCTCTCTTTCCTGCTCTACAGCAGCCTGCCGAAGTGATTCAAGGCTAGGATTCTTCTGAGTCTCTTCCTTGAACTCTCCTGGATCTCCTAAACTACCTGTAAATTGTTCCCTGCTGACACATTCTACAAGGTCATCGTTTTGTGGCTCCTGTATGAGCCTTTCTCCTCCCATTATCTCATCGTCTAGTGCTTCAGGAGGGTCTAATAGGAGACTTTCGGTTTCTGATGCCTCACCTCCCTCCCCCTGAAGCTGGTTACAGCTGCCCTCTTTTTCTGGATCAGGGATGGGTTGGTCCCTCCCCTCTAAGGTTACCCGGCCTATGCTTTCAGGCTTCCCCCCAGGGTTAACTGACTCACTTTCCCCATTGGTCTCTTTGCTCCCTGGAACTGGGGCCAGCTGTTTTTCACCCTTTAAGGTCTGGCTACAGGTCACTACATTTATCGGAAATTGGCCTGCCAGATGGTCCCTGCCTAGCAGTACTGGGTAAGGTTGGTCTGTCTTCACCCCCATCTCGATGAGATAAACCTTTTCCCTCCATTCCAGGGGCACCTTTACCACTGGTACCGTCTGAGATCCTCCACAAGCCCCCACAATCTTAAAAACCTTGTTTGGTAGTACATCAGCATCAGATACAAGGTCAGACCTTATAAGTGAGATGGATGAACCCGTATCAGCATATCCTAGAACCAACTGGTCTTTTACCCTCACTGGTTCTACAAAATCAGCCCAATCATCAATGGCTTTCATTGTGGCAAAGAGGCGTTCATGTTGGATTAATGCCACCTTCCCTTCTTTCACATTTGAGACAGCTGGCACTGTAGAAGTGGGGTTGGGAGATGCTGTTTGCAATTCAGGTCAAGTCATTTTTATATGCCCTGGGTCCCCACAATGATAACACGTTTGACTAGGGGTTTTGTTTCCCATGGCTATCTCTGGGATTTTCTTAGGGCCCACTGGGGTAAGAACTTCCTTTCTCCAAGGAGGATTTCTCGGTTTTCCACCCCTCGGGCCCCTCCCCCGTCACATTTTTCCACTCCACTCCTTCTCGGTTGGCTACCAGCTTGTCTGCCAGGTCAGTGGCCTCAGTAAGTGTTCTGGGCTCCTTGTCTTTGATCAGGCATTGTAACTCCCTAGGCATCTTGGAGTACAACTGATCAAGGAACATCAGTTTGGACACCCCCTTCATATCATTTACCTTGGCTTCAGTTAGCCACCTTTCCCACATTTCTCCCAGTTTAGCACCATACTCCATATACAATTTACACTGCAGTGGGCTTAAGGCCCTAAACTGTTTGCGAAAATAGTTGGGTTCTGACTGGAACCGTTTAAACACAGCCGACTTGAAATCTTTGAAGGTGATTCCTCCATCCTGGCTACACATGCTATGGTACCCTGCGGCCAACTCCCCTGTCAAGATGCTGCAGAGGTAGGCCATGAAGTCTGTTTCTGCCAGACCCCACTGGGTTGCCGCCTTTTCGAAGTTGGACAAATAGACTGATGGGTCTTCCCCCTCCTTGTAGGGGACAAAATCCTTGGGAGTGACTTTGATCTTGTTGCTCTGACCCACTTGAAGGCGTGACATCTCCAGTTCATGTCTACGCTGCTCCTCCTGGGCCAGAAAACGCCGCTTCTCTATCTCCATCTCAGCTTTCTTCATCTCCATCTCTCGTTCCTGTTCCTGTTTGCGAGCTTCTGCCTGTCACTCTATCTGTAGCAGGCGTATTCTTTCCAATTCTACTGCCTCGGAGGAGCTGGACTTCTCAGAGGCAGCAGCTTTATAACGAGATGTCAGATGGTATTTCAGTTCATCCACCGTCATGTCTCCTGGATCAATGCCTTGGACTCTACACTCCTCCTGCAATTTGTGCTTTTTCAGCGCAGAAAGTCTAGAAGGATTTCTTTTTCCATGCTGCCTAGCTAAACTGTCCCTACTCTGTAGCCTGAAAAAGAAACAGAAAGCCCTTTTTGGTCTGTTCAGTGTGTTTGTGCCTGCTAGTTGCTCTACCCCCCACTATTTGGTGCTCTGGTGTTTGATCCCCACTGCTGCCACCACGTGTGGCAGAATGGGCGCTGGCTCTCAGTCCAGGCAACTGAGCCGCCGTCAATGGCCTGCTAGTCCCACTATCCGCCTCCCACTGTCCCTGGAGGGCATGGCTCACACTCTCCATCGCTGCCACCACTTACTGATTTGTACACCACCTGACTGAGGGGCAGTGAGACCCCTCTGGCTGAATTTCCATACTGGGAAGTGAATTACCCAATCTTTGGTTGGGCCCTGGAGAATTGGCAACCCACCAAGGCCTAGCCATATCAGTTTCTCCTGGGCTCCCTCGCTTCTTGTAGCATGCCAAGTGGGGGAGGTTATGTAGTCAGAGCACCACAAGGTTCTTTATATTCAAAAAGTGTAATTTAATAACTATATACAGAGCACTTGCACACAAAGCAGGTAAAGGCATAACACATAGCGGTAGACCCCCCCTTTTCACAACCCCTAGGGCAGAAAATCAAACTGAGGAGAACCGCCGCCTGCTTTCCCTACCACACTGTTCCCTACTCTACCTTAAGGGGGTGGGGGTCTTAGGGAAGGTTCCCCCTTCCTTTCCTTTCTGCTGCCTCCCAGGCCCTCCACATTTAGGGCCTAGGCACCCAGCAAGAGCCTCTCCTTCTTCAACCAAGAAGGCAACTGACTTTTCCCTCAGGATGGGCTGGGTATTTCTGTGGAGGCTGCTCCGCCCCTTATTTTTCCCGCCCATTCTTGGCCCGGGGCAGCTGGGAGTTGTAGTCCAGGAAGAAGGGCATCCCACACCAAGACTCCTGCAGGCCCCTCCCTGGCACTACAGCCCATTAAACCTCATGGGGAACATTTTTTTTCTTTAAGACATATGAACAGCTACCAGCACTCATTTCACCCTTGGCAACCATTTCGTTACAAGCCTATTCAGCCAGAACACACGAGTTCTTGTCCTTGGGGCTGCATTCCTCTTAGCCCCAGCTCCCTGCCTCTGAACCTTGGAAGCCTTTTTTGAGGAGTGAGGCGATCATTTTCTGGCAGTGGGCTGGGTGTGTTTTCCATTTGGGGAATTTTGGTTTCTGCCTCTCTTGCCTAAGGGCAAGGCCAGCGGGCCCTCTAAGGGCAAACAGCCTGCAATAAGGCCATACCCTAAGTGGACTGCACCCACTCTATCTTTGTCTGAAGAAGACGATGATGTCCCCGGTAGGCAGGCCATATTGAAGCGCCTTATGGCCTTGGAGCAAGCAAGGGGGGTGTACCTGCTGCTCAGGGCAGGGCCAAGAGAGCGATGAAAGTCAGGAGCACTTCCCAGGCAACCTTTTTAAGAGAAGCACTAAACCGTCTCTCTGCTCTCGAAGGTGGACCTAGGAGCGAGGTGGCTGGTTCTCATCTGGTAACCGAGGGTGCGGCAGCAGAACAAGGCGAGCCCGAAGAGCAGGAATGGACAGTGGTAGTCGAAACAACTGAAGAAGACGGTAAGCCTATTCAGCCAGAACTCACGAGTTTTTGGCCTTGGGGGCCTTGGGCCTGCATTCCTCTAAGCCCCAGCTCCCTGCTTCTGAACCGTGGCACCTATTTTTGTGGAGTGAGGCCATCATATTCTGGCAGTGGGCCAGGTGTGTTTTCCATTTGGGGAATTTTGGTTTGTTCCTCTCATGCCTAAGGGCAAGGCCAGTGGGGTCTCTAAGGGCAAACAGCCCTCAATAAGGCCATACCCTAAGTGAACTGCACTCACTCTATCTTCCTCTGATGAAGAAGATGATGTCCCAGGCAGGCAGGCCATATTGAAGCTCCTTGCAGCCTTGGAGCAAGCAAGGGGGGGCCACCTGCTGCTCAGGGCAGGGCGAAGAGAGCGAGGGCAGTCAGGAGCACTTCCCAAACAACCTTTTTAACCTGCCACCACTCACTGATTTGTACACCGCCTGACTGAGGGGCAGTGAGACCCCTCCAGCTGAATTTCCATATTGGGAAGTGAATTACCCAATCTTTGGTTGGGCCCTGGATAATTGGTAACCCAGCAAGGTCTAGGCATATCAGTTTCTCCCAGGCTCCCTCCTTTCTTGTAGTGTGCCAAGTGGGGGAGGTTATGTAGTCAGAGCACAAGGTTCTTGTCCCCGGTAGGCAGGCCATATTGAAGCGCCTTGCGGCCTTGGAGCAAGCAAGGGGGGTGTACCTGCTGCTCAGGGCAGGGCCAAGAGAGCGATGAAAGTCAGGAGCGCTTCCCAGGCAACCTTTTTAATAGAAGCACTAAACCGTCTCTCCGTTCTCGAAGGTGGACCTAGTAGCGAGGTGGCTGGTTCTGATCTGGTAACCGAGGGTGCGGCAGAAAAACAAGGCGCGCCAGTGGAAAGAGAATGGACAGTGGCAGTTGAAACAACTGAAGAAGATGGTAAGCCTATTCAGCCAGAACACATGAGTTTTTGGCCTTGGGGACGCTGAAAGTCAGAAACACTTCCAAGGCAACCTTGTTAATAGAAGCAGTAAACTCTGCTTGCTTCTCTCTTCACTATGGTAAATAAGACTGGCCAGCTGCCAGCTGCCTGGACCAATGCGATAATTGTTCCCGTTTACAAAAAGCGTTGTCATCTTAACCCCTCTAACTTCAGACCAATCAGCCTTCTATCTGTTTTTGGGAAACTATACGCTAAATTCTTGCAAATTAAGCTCAGCACTTGGATGTCATCTAGCAAAATATTAGGTCCAGAACAGGTGGGGTTTTGCCAGGGGAAGTCAGCTTTGGATAATTGTTTAGTCCTCGCTCATTTGATTAATAAATACACGAGCAGGAAAAGATCTAAACTGTATATTGCCTTTCTGGACCTTAAGGGAGCCTTTGACTCTGTCACAAGAGAACTTCTCTGGGCAAAGCTCAAGGGGATGTCACTAGATAAGAGGTTATTATTTCTTATCAAAAGACTTTATTCATCAAGATCTTGCCAGGTCAGATGTTCTTCCCTTGGGAGACTCTCACCCAGGATTCCTATTAAGAAGGGGGTTAAGCAGGGGTGCATTTTAGCCCCCCCCATTTGTTTAATCTTTTTTTAAATGATCTTGCCCCTTTTTTGTCACTGGTTGATGGCCACAGTCCTAGACTTGGCTCCGTTTCTATCCCTTTGTTATTATATGCAGATGATGCAGTTCTTCTGACTTCCTCCCGTGTCGGAATCATTTATTGAACCGTTGCCTTGAATACTGTGTGACCAACAGACTGGAGTTGAACTATTAAAAATCTAAGGTGTTGGTTCTTCCCAATTCCTGGAAACTGCATAACTGGATTGTCAATGGTAATAGACTACCCAATGCTACTTGGACCTTCCACCGTAGGATGGTTATTAATACAGCCAAAGTTAATGCTGCAGCAATATCTCGCTTTTATTTTTCTGATCGAGGTAACCAATATGTGCCTGCTGCTCTTAAAGCCTTCAATGCTAAAATTGGAGCTCAGTTATTGTAAAGGACCCCGCTCTGGATTGATGCTATTAACAATTCAGCTGAACGTGTTCAATCTAACTTTCTGCGTAAGATCATGGGGGTTCCCATGTGTGCTCCATGTGGAAAGAATTTTTCTAGTTTGGCTTGTTTTGAACCCAGACCCCATAATCAAATCCAAACTTAAGGTACAAAGCAACCTCCAAAAGTTCTTACTTTAGGTTCATGTGCACTAAAAAAAACTATGGGAGAGCTGGCAGAAGTCTGCAGCAGTTTGCCTTAAGCATAAATTAAGTATTACTAATTAAAGAGCATTAAAATTAAGAAAGAAATCTGGTTTTGACATATAAGACTAATACAGAGAAAAACCTGCACTCGGTGAAAGTTCACTCTTTCCCCCTCCCTTCTAGCTATGCAGAGAGAAATAGTTATTTTCATTATAGGTAAATTGCTGATAACTGCATTCCAATAATTCTGGGAAAAGTTCCAAAAAGCGACTCCTAATCCTCAAGGACGAGCACACCTGAGGAATTTCAGAAGTGATTTCATTGGCTGGCCAGAGTCACCTGGTCAGAAGTGTTACTGACCAATAGGGATTCAGGAAAGTTGGAGTGACACCTGCACTAGGGTAGCAACACCCAATTAACCTGGAAACCAGGTGACAGCCAATCAGCTACCAACCAATCAGAACATTGGGGATTTTCCTATAAAAAGACTAGCACAGCAGCTAGTCCCTTGCCACTTCTTGGGAAGACACACGCATCTGTGTCTGCCAATAGGTGGTCTCTGAGAAGCCCACAAGAGACCCAAGTTGGTCCAGAGGGGCTTTCCAGAAGGGGAATTCAAGTACTTGTAAGGGGATTTTTAAAGCTAGCTTTTGGAGTTAAGTGTTAGAATTTTTCTGTGTTAAGGACTTAGTTTAAAGTGTAAGTTATAGTTAAGAATTAAGATCTTAGCTTTCTTTTAGCTGTTAAGTTTTATATAGGGGTTTGTTTTTAGGACTGTAATATTCTGCTAAGATAGATTTCTCTTCTTTTGTTATAAGATTCATAGGTTAAGACTCTATCTCTGTACTTTCTGTAACCATTGCCTGTCCTGCCCAGCACCTGAATTCTGTACGGGCAGTTTGACTGAATACCATCAAAATTCAGAACTATATGTAACATTCCACTGTGCCATTTTGTTATTCAAAATACACCTTGAGGATAGTTAAGAGCCTTTCTGTGGAGTGTTGTTTGCTCACGTCACTGTGTTAGACCGGCGAACGGAGAGAGAACGGGGGAGGTACGTTACTTTTGATTCACACTCCCCGTAGTGAGTAGTCTCAGAAGCCATAACGAACCGAGGGAAGCTAGCCTCAGAAAAGAACCGAGGGGCTGCCAAGGGGGGAGACCGGGATACCCCCCAATCACCAAAAATTCTCACATCACTCCATATGCTGCCTTATGCTTAGAGTGCGGTCAGAATTTGTTGGCCACCAAGGCATGACTTCACACTATTAAATATTGGTTGAAACTCCATTTTAATTCTGATCTCCTCAGTTATACGTACCATTTATTATCTGAATTTGCCAACTCTAGTTGGTCAGCCTGTATTGAAGCTAAAAAAAGTTCCTTGAACTTATCTATAGAATCTTTATCCCTGCTTTCTGAGTCTGAGGCCTTCTGAAAAATAAAATCCAGTCTTTTGAGATTAGAGTTACAAACTCTCTATAGTTCTGCTAATAGAACTTGCTCTCCCCTAAACTTGGGGATTTTCCCTAATGTAAGTTTCCCAGCAGCATATCTTTACCAACTCCTGGCTCCCAATTTACGTAGAGCCTTTTTTCTGGCCAGATGTAATGTTCTTCCTTCAGCCATTTTATCTGGCAGATTTCATGGGATTCCTTATTATAGCAGGTGTTGTCCTTGTTTGATGGACTGTGTTGGAACTGTTTCCCATGTTCTTCTCCAGTGCCCTTTTTATCTGGTGCCACGCCGGGAACTTCTACATCCTATATTAGCCCAACTTTCAGAGTTTTCTGATGATTTTAAGGTTCAGTTCCTGCTTGACAACCCAGATGGGGAAATAACTGAAATAGTAGCTAAGTTTCTGTACTGTGCCATGGCTATACGCCCTGACAAGAAATATTCTGTACTGGTTTTGCTGCACTGTTGCCCTGCTCCTATCTGTAATTTTAATCTCATTTTGTACGGAGTCTCTGTATTTAAAATTTCATATTTTATATATGCCAATAAAGGCTTGCTTGACTGACAAGCACTAAACTGTCTCTCCGCTCTTGAAGGCGGACCTAGTAGCAAGGTGCCTGGTTCTCATCTGGTAACCGAGGGTGTGGCAGCAGAACAAGGCGAGCCAGTGGAAAAAGAATGGACCGTGGCAGTCGAAACAAGTGAAGAAGACAGTAAGCCTATTCAGCCAGAACTCACGAGGTCTTGTCCCTGGGGCCGTTGAGGCTCCATTCCTCTTAGCCTCAGCTCCTTGCCTCTGAACCGTGGCAGCCTTTTTTGTGGAGCGAGGCAATAATTTTCTGGCAGTGGGTCGGGTCTGGTGTGTTTTCCATTTGGGGAATTTTGTTTGGTGCCTCTCATGATTAAGGGCAGGGCCAGCGGGCTCTCTAAGGGCAAACAGCCCGCAATAAGGCCATACCCTAGGCAGACTGCACCCTCTGTATCTTCCTCTGATGAAGAAGAGGATGTCCTGGGCAGGGAGGACATATTGAAGCACCTTGCGGCATCAGAGCAAGCAAGGGGGGGCACCTGCTGCTCAGGGCAGGGTGAAGAGAGCGAGGGCAGTCAGGAGCACTTCCCAGGCAACCTTTTTAAGAGACGTACTAAACTGTCTCTCTGCTCTCGAAGGTGGACCTAGTAGCGAGGTGCCTGGTTCTCATCTGGTAACTGAGGGCATGGCAGCAAAACCAGGCGAGCCCGTGGAGCAGGAATGGACAGCAGAGTCTGTAACTATAGTTGTGGAAGAAGAATCAAGTGAAGAAGATGGTGAGCCCACTGAGCCACAAGACATGTTCTTGTTTTTATGGACTTGGGACTGCGCTCCGCTCAGCCCCAGCTCTCTGCCACTGTATCTTGGTGGCCGTTTTTGTGGTTCAAGGCAGTTATTTTCTGGCAGGGGGCCGGGTGTAATTTGCATTTGGTGAATTTTGGTTTGTGCCTATCCCGCCCAAGGGCAAGGCCCGCCGGCCCGCCAAGAGCCCTTTTCCATATCTTTCTCTGTTTGTGTGGAACTAAAATATGGTTTTATTTAAGATCTCTGTCACATAGTACTACAAGAGATGGTACATTGAAGAGGCAGACAGAGAGTTAGATGAGGTGTTGATTTACAGGGGAGACAGGACTGCTGGTCCAGATGAAATGGAAGGGTACATATGTCCGAGTCTCCGCCAATGGCAGATTAAACCAGACCAAAATTAAGAACTGCCACCTCTCTGCTCCACTATATTTCCAACTCTGCCCTCAAGGAGCATACATTCTGACATATCTGGCTCTTATCCAAGAAGATCCTTGGCTTATACTGCTCCATATTCTTGTGATTACCTCACTATCTAGAGCAGAAATTTGTGGTTATGCCCATACCCTGTGTCGAACTCCCCTAGCAAAAACCACCTCATGGTATTCACATTGACGAATCAGCAGCAACAGAGTCCTTTAAGTTTTCAAAGAACTTCACTGAGAAGCTCCTGAAATCTTTACAATGACATGATAGTCGATGTCTGCTTATACTTATTGTACTTTTGTCACTCACAGAAATCGAAGAAGATTCTGAAGACGACGATGACGTTGATATAGAGGAATGGTACAATAACCTTGTACCTCTGGGCAGCAGTCTACAGAGATGGTACAAGAACCTTAGACCTCTGGAAGGTCATCAGCCTTTCTTCAAAGCATATTCTCCCAGGCATGGAATTCATTAGTTGTACTCCACAAGCCACTCGCAGCCAGCTTCCCTCACCTTCTAACCTCTGAAACAGGAAACCCCTTAGCCTTCTCCTTGGGTTTAGTTTAAGAGTTGCCATACCTCCTTTCTGATATTCACTTGTAACTTTGAGGGTCCTTTGTTGTTCCAGTAAAGCCATTGGAGATTTTATTGGCTGTACAAGTTTCTAAAAACATTGCTTTAGCAGAAGCTGCTTCCACATAACAGGGATCTTAATTGTATGACTGAAAGTAAACTTTAGTAACAATTGTGTGGCTGGCTCTTCCTTCTGCAGCAGCCATTTTACTGCATCCGTCACACTGTGCCAGAGATCCAAATACGCTCACTGTCTCAAAAAGGTTGGCGACCCCACAGCTAAAGAGATTCCTTACATTTCTGTAATTCTACCTTTTTTGGTTTCTCTCCCCACCTCCACCCCCGGTTTACCTTAAGAAGTATTGTCAGAAAACAACCCATTTTTATTCTCACTTAATCTTCTTCCTCCTGTGCTCCTATCTCAGAGTACTTGTGTTACTCTTCTTCATCTTTCTCTGTGTGGAACTAAGATCTGAGTTAATTTAAGATCTGTACTCCAAAGTACTCTGGGAGAGGGTACAGTGACGAGGTAGACAGAGTGTTAGACGTGGTGGGGATTTACAGGGAAGATTGGACTTCTGGCCCAGATAGGGTGGGAGGGTTCAGGTTTCTGGGTCTCCACCAATGGTAGATAACACCGGACCAAAATTAGGAACCACCATCTCTTTGCTCAAGTATACCTCCTACTCTGCCCTCAAGGAGCACATGTTCTGAAATATCTGGCTATCGCCCAAGAATGTCCTTGACATGCATTCTCCCATATTCTTGTCATAGCCCCAGTATCTCAAGTAGCAATTTGTGGTAATTCCCGCACCCTGTGATGAACTCCTCAAGAGAAAAATAGCTCAAGTTATTCACATTGACTATTCAGCAGCAATAGAGTCCTTTAAGTTTTAAAAGAACTTCATTGAAAAGTTCCTGAAATCTTTACATTGACACTGATTGTCCGGTGCCCACCCACAGCCCTCGGACGAGCAGCCCCCCCGGACACCCCCGGCCCTTCTCACCTTGGCAGGGCTGGGCTGGGGACAGCCGAAGAGGAGATGGCTGCAGCGGTGGTGGAGACAGCCGCGGCAGCGGCGGAGACGGTGGGGATGGCCGCGGCGGAAGTGGAGGTGGCCGAGGCGGCAGCGGCGGCGGCAGGAGCAATGGAGGCGGCTGTGGTGGTGGCCAAGCCTGGGATGGGCCCCGCCCGGCGTGCCTGGCTGCCAGGGTGGCGGCAGCTGCGGCGGCCCTGGGACGGGCTGCAGCACGGCAGTGCGGGTCCAACAGCACGGTGCGGGCTCCGGGCGCCCCAGGATGTGGCGGACCTGGCCGGTGCCACCTGTGGCCGCACCAACAACACCCCGGCCCGGGACACTGAGGCCATGTGCAGGCCCACCCCCACTGCATGGGAAGCAGGCGGAGATTGGGCCCGAGGGGAAACAGGGTGGACGAGCGCACAGAAGAGGGGGAAACAGCCAGGTGGAGGGAAGCACGGCACGGGGCCGCAGCCTGGGGTGGGGCGGAGTCCTGGCCTCTGGCCCCACCTGTTCCAGGTGGTGGCCCTGGCCCTGGGGGCAGGCTCCTGGGAGCGGGGGTGGAGCTGGGAATAGGGGGAGGAATAAAGGAGGGCTCCAGAACCCAGGCCGAGGAGGAGTGTATGGGAGCAAGTGGACCAGTCTGTAACTGCAGTGAAGAGATAGCTGTCCCAAGGCGGCAAGGGCAGCCAGGCCCAGCTCCTGCCCAAGTTCTGAGGCTTATTGGGGAGGAGCCCTCGCCTACTGCAGGCCTGGGGAGCTTGGCCAACCAGGCAGCCAGCGTCAGGGAAGGAGGTGGACCAGCTAGGGGGAGGCCAGGACGGCTACCCCAACCTCGCCGGTGCATGTGGCCCCGCCCAACCCTGACACTGATAGTCAATATCTGCTTAGACTTACTGTACTTTTGTCACTCAAAGTAATCTTCAAAGAAAGTGAAGATTAAGGCGCTGTTGACAAAAGGCACATGGATCCTCTTGAAGGTAATCAGCCTTTCTTCAAAACATGTGTCTCATTCTCCCAGGCATGGAAGTCATTTGTTGTCCTCCACAACCCACTCTCAACTAGCTTGCCCGTGTCTCCAACCTCGGAATCAGGAATCCCCTAAGCCTTCTCCTTGGGATTAGTTTAAAACTTGCCATACCTCCATTCTGATATTCAGTGGTAAGTTTGAGGGTCCCTTTCAGTTCCAATAAAGCCATTGGAGGTTTGATGTGCTGTACAAGTTTCTAAAAACATCGATTTGGCAGAAGCTGTTTCCACAATACAAGGATTTTTACTCTGTGACTGAAAGCAAATTTGTGGTTGGCTCTTCCTGCGTCAGCCATTTTACTGCTTCCATCACACTGCGTCAGAGATCCATAAGAGCCCTCAGGCACAAAGAAGTTGAAGTCCCCAGAGCTAAAGAGATTCCTGACTTCTCTGAAATTCTTACTTTTTTGGTTTCTCCCCCCCCCCCCACACACCCTGAAGAAGGTACAGCATTACTCTTCCTCTTTCAATACTAGGATCAGAACACAAGCTGTTTTTCTTCTCACTTAATTTTCTTCCTCCTCTGATACAATTTCTTATTAATATTGTTACTCTTGTACATCTTTCTGTGTTTGTGCCAAACAAACCTTCCGGTTAAATTAAGATCTGTACTGCATAGTAGTACGGGAGGTGGTACAGTGACGAGGCAGACTGGGTGTGCCTTTAAAGGCGAGGTTGCACTGGTGGCTCAGAGAGGGTGAGAGATTATACATTTCTGGTTCTCTGCCAATGGCAGATACTACCTGACCCAAATCAGGAAGTGCAAGCTCTCTGCTGCAGTATACTTCGAACTCTGCCTGCAAGGAGCACACATTCTGAAATATCTGGCTATCGCCCAAGAATGTCCTTGGCTTGCACTCTCCCGTATTCTACTGATTGCCCCAGTATCTAGAGCAGCAGTTTGTGGTGATGCCCGCACCCCATGTCCAACTCCCCAAGTGAACACTAGCTCAACACAATGTCTAACTAGCAGCAATAGAGTTCTTTCAGTTTTCAAAGAACTTAACTGAGAAGGTCCTTAAAGTTTTTACAGTGACAATAAAAGTCGATTTCTCCTTATACTTATTGTATTTTTCTCATTCAAATTTGTTGAAGCAGGGGGCGTGGCATCGATCTCCTGAGGAATGGACGCACATTGAAGGAGCTCCAACTCTCCCTTGCCTGGAATCCCACTAAATAATGCTTAATACTTGCTCTTCTCTGTGGCAATGAAGAAGCAAGGAGCAGACAAGAAATCGCCTGCTAAGGCTGTGAAAAATCTGCAGGGCCTTTTTTCTGGAGCTGATTTAGCCAAGGCTCAAGAACACAAAACATCAAACCAAAATGGCCGACAGAACTGCTGAAGCCAATGCAATGATAAGCCCTTCACATTTGCCCCTTGAGCAACAGTTTTCTAAATTAGAACAATCATTAATGAGGCAAATGACTTTGCTGACTCAGCCTTTGTCAGATCAGCTAGCAGAGATTAAATTAGAGCTAAACAAAACAAACTTGAAAGTGGAAAATGGACTGGATTTAGCTACTATGTCACAAAGAGATTTGAGTGATCTTCAAGACGCTTCTGACTCACACGAAATAAGATTAATAAACCTTGAAATAGCAGCATGGCAGAAGAACCTCAAGATTAGAGGAACAGATGAAACCCAGACAAAAAATGAAGCTTTGCTAGCTATATTAACCAATTGGCTGGGAAAAAAATTAAATATATATAATGAATCATTCCCAATAATCACCAAAACCTATTGAATAGGCTCTGAAAAACTAGCCATAAAGAAGAACTTCATGAGGGATATTATAATTGAGACTGAAAGTTTCAATACCAGGAAACAAATTCTTGAAGCTGTGAAAGCTAAAGGTTCGCTTTACCTTGAGGAAGTCCAAGTCTGTATATTTTAAGATTTACCAAGTGTTGTTCTGAATAAAAGAAGAGAGTTTAAAGCGACTACAGAAGCACTAAGAAGGGCTAATGTTCAATACCGATGGCTAAATCACATTAAACTCTCAGTATTAATCAATGGAAAGCAAATGGTCGCTTCAGACCAGGAAGAAGCAGAACAGCTTTTGCGTAGCCTAAACCTGGAAACACCTATGGAAACTGATAAGCCCAACCAAAAAAGGAAACTACAACAATCACCTTCCTCGAAGAAAGGAAGTAAAATTCCAGTCTTAGACCTTTAAGCCAACAAGGGAAAATAATTGGTCTATACGAAAGAGTAATGTAGTAATTGTCAGTATGTTAATCTCGGTGGTTTTCCAGGTGGGGGGAGTTCGGTTAAATTACTTTATTGTAGCTCCCTAATATATATAGTTCCTAAGAGTTGGTAGTAACCAAGAGCTGGAGTGTGCTGTAACACTCTAGCTCAAGGTAACTGTAGTTTGTATAACTTTGATATTTCACGTTTATTAAACACTGCATGTTGTAAATTGGGGAGAAGGGAGGGGGGGAAGAAGGTTCAAGGGGAAGTTAAGGGACGGTAGGGGAGGTTGGGTTTGGCTTCAAGTTGATAACAGCTAATTAAACTTGTTAATATTAAGGTTTATAATAGAGATAGTGACAACAAGAACAATATATATATATATATATATATATATATATATATATATATATATATATATATATATATATAAAAGATCTTTTTATTTCAAGTTTATTAGAAATAGAAAGTTGTAGACGGGAGAAGGAAGGGGAGAAGGAAGGTTTTTAGGGAAGTTAAAGGAAGGTAGGAGAAGTTTGATTTGGTTTGTAGTTGAGTGTTGTTAATTAAATTTGTAGTTTTTAAGGCTTATAATATAGTAACTATTAAAAAAAAGTTGTGTTAGTAGGGTGTAGTTTAAAAACTTAATAGGAGTTGTTTGCATTTAATTAAAGAAGTTAGTTCATTAGTAAGTTAGAATATTATATATTGGGTTTATTGGAGGAAATATAGTTCATTGTTATTTCACTAGTTGTAAGACAGTAAGGCAGTAGCTGCCGAGTTCGTGGAATCATACTGCATAATTACTAAATTGTAATAGTGTTATATTTGATAATCTGTAATAAGTAAGTTTATTGTTGAATACAGTCAAAAATAATAAGAGGAAAATATTAAAGCAAGTAACTCCCAAATCCAAACTGAATATAGTTTTGCAAAATATTAGAGGTATAAATAATTTGATCGAGAGAAAGGGAGTTCTATCTGGTTTAGCAAAACTTAAACCATTTCAGAGTCACTTGGAGGTTGTTTCTTGTGTAACTTAGTAAGTTTTTCACGGCTACGGTTGGTTTTGTTAACTGCAGATGGTTTTGTTTATCCTTTACCGTGATGCTCTCCTGTTGTTGCTACCATCATCTTGTTGGCCAGGTCCTCTCACCTGGAGTGGGGGAGCCCCACGCTCACCTTTGTTGTTGTCTTCACATGTGTGCAAAGTGCAGGAGTGGTCCCGAGGCTGTGCAGTAGGAAAGGCAGGGGAACAGGCCTCCCAGGCACGCCCCCAGGAGGGCACGACAACATCACTCCAAGGAGCAATGTCGTTGCGCAGGGCCTGAGATCACTCCTGCACTTTGCAGTGGGCTGCTTGGGGCCCCGATCAGTCCTCTGAGAAGTGCAGGGGCGCTCCCAGGGTAGTGCAGTGCTGTCACTCCTGGGAGTGAGGTCATCGCGCTGCTATGGGAGTGTGCCTGGGAAGTCTGTTCCCCTGCCTTTCCCCCTGCTGGCACTCAACTTTATTGCTGTCTTCGAGTATGCCTGCTCCCGGGGTGGTGCCATGGGGGTCACTTCCAGGAAGTGACATCATCGTACTGTGCCTGGAAGCGCGATGATGTCAGTCCGGGAAATGATGTTGTTGTGCCACCTTAGGAGCACGCCCAGGAGGTCTGCTCCTCTGCCTTTCCCCTCCACCAGCCAGGTGAGTGATGGTAGGCAGTGGAGGATGGGAGTAGGGGATCCTTTGCCCCCATTGGGGGACCTGGGATCCCTACCATCAGCAGCCTTCCTATATAGTTCTTGTGGCAGGTCTGAATGTGCTTAATGTACTATATATATGGAAGGGACTGGATGGCACCCTAACACTGCAATTCTAAGCAGAGGTAGCAGGAGTGGAATAAGTTGGAGCTTTCAGTGCCTGAAGGATCAGAAAGTAGGTATCAGATGTAACAGACCATTGACTTCATGTAACACAGTGCTTTTATTCACCATCATTTGAATTACTCTGGAAAGGCATTTAACAAATCTTGTAAATGAACCTGAAAACACAGTAAGCTCCAGCAGCAGGAGAACCTGTGGTTTATGCAGGGCTTTTTTTCAGCAGGAACACGGTGGAATGGAGTTCCGGAACCTCTTGAAAATGGTCACGTGGCCGGTGGCCCCGCCCCCTGATCTCCAGACAGAGGGGAGTTGAGATTGCTCTCCACACTGCCGAGCGGCGCGGAGGGCAATCTAAACTCCCTTCTGTCTGTCTGGAGATCAGGGGGCGGGGCCACCAGCCACGCGACCATTTTCTCCTAGGGCAACCCACTGAGTTCCACCACCTCTTTTCCCAGAAAAAAAGCCCTGGGTATATGAAAGCTTATCGGAATTACCTGTGAAGGTGGGGGGAACTATTTTCTGTTTTGTATGACATCAGGCAAATTACATTGTAGCTCTAGGTGCCCAATAAGGCCTGTTTCTTGTCACAGCTTTTTTTTCCTATTGAACATTCTGTGGTGTATACAATGCTCTTCAATAGGCTAGTATAATTTTACTTACAGTGGGTATTAAAGAAATAGTTCTCCAGCTAGTAATGCCTTCTGAATCTAGAGCATAATGTTCTGCGTGTACCAGAGAAGATTCTGTTGCTATAAAAAGAGCTACAGCTGTTAGGCTGTGTCTGCTTACAAGAGGAATGAAATGTGGGTATTGATTAGCAAAGAATCTGCTCCTGGAGCATTTCAAGCCCTGGGTAAATGAGTTGGTTGCCTGCTCCTCCTTCCTTGAAAGAAAGAGTGTTTTTACACATTCAAAATAGTAAAGAGTCCAGTAGCTCCTTTAAGACTAACCAACTTTATTGTAGCATAAGCTTTCGAGAACTACAACTGTCTTTGTCAGATGCATGAATCTGACGAGGAGAGCTGTGGTTCTCGAAAGCTTAAGCTACAATAAAGTTGGTTAGTCTTAAAGGTGCTACTGGACTCTTTACTATTTTGCAACTACAGACCAACACGGCTAATTCCTCTGAATCTTTACACATTCTCTGATTCCAGCTACAGCTCAGCATAGTAAATACCAGGGAGCCATTCACCTTGAAGTGCACCTTCGTATAGCCTCTTCAGGTGTGACAAAAATCCCAGAAAGAAAGATCATTTGACAAGCTCCTTGAATGTAGGTTTAGTGGCAGCCTGGATGAATGTATGCAGCAGGTCCACAAGTACGCGAAAGAAATACGAATGCCACTTGATATCAGACACCTGCAGGCAGCGGCACGGGTGTGCATGGTTCTCACGGTCATCCAGCGCCTATCATATGGTGCAACCACATCTGCCGCAGTCCTTTGGGCAGGGATGGAGGATTCATGTCACCACCACCTTCTGGACATGCCCAGTGGGGAAGACAACAGAACACCACCGATTGTTCTCTGCAGCCCACAGATAAAACCTGCCCAGCGTATCATTAGAGATCTACAACTTCTCACAAGTCGGGACGTAGGCCCTTGCTTACAGAAAGCTCCCCTTTAACTTGAAATAGCCACACACCAGCAACTACAGACTGCCCAGCAGAGAGAGAAAACGACTGCAAAGAAGCTGTGATGCCTCCATGTCCACTGAAGTGACGCGATGACAAATCTCAGCTCCATCATTCCAGCCGTCAAGGGGCCGTTCGCCAGCACATCCTTCGACAGGATACAAGCTGTCATGCGGCTTTCTGCCACCTGTACTGGTCAGAATGGACTGTCTCGGTACAAATAGACGCAAACCAGGTATTAGAAAAAGGGAGAAACTGGAGAGGGAGCATTTCAAGAACAGAAGTCCAAAAACAGATTTAGCAGTCACGGTACTTCAGTGGAAGGATTTTGTAAGCTTGAAAGTTGTGGTGCAACGGAGGGGTGGGTGATGGTGGCTTGAGGGAGGCGGTGAGAGCGCACTCGTTCCCTGTAACAAACACTCCCCCAGTTCAGACCTTCTCTCCACCACAATCTGACAGATATTCCAAGGCCACATCATTCAACAATTGCCCGCATTCATCACGGCGCAGATTGCAGGGTTACAGGAGGTGGAGGCATCACAGTTTCTTCCACTCCAACCCACCGCTGAGTCAATGAAGCACTCACTTTGGTCAATGGTTCCCTGCAGCAGGGCTTTTTTTCCTGGGAAAAGAGGTGGTGGAACTCAGTGGTGGAACTCAGGACCGCACAATGATGTCACTTTGGGTTAGCTAGAACAAGGGTGGGAGTTTTTTAAAGTTTAAATTGCCCTCAGCAAAAATGGTCACATGGCTGGTGGCCCCGCCCCCTCATCTCCAGACAGAGGGAAGTTTAGATTGCCTTCCGTGCCGCTGGAGCGGTGTGGAGGGCAATCTCAACTCCCCTCTGTCTGGGGGTCAGGGGGCGGGGCCACCGGCCATGTGACCATTTTCAAGAGGTGCCGGAACTCCATTCCACCATGTTCCCGCTGAAAAAAAGCCCCGCCCTGCAGCAGCACGGAGCAAAATCTCTTCCGGTTGCCACACTGATCCATGCTGCCAGCCGAAGCATGAATAGGGACGGGTGTGTATGTTGTGTGCTGTCAAGTTGCCTCTGCCGATCCTGTGAATGAGTTATGTCCCATCTACGGTGCTGATGCAGGGAGGGAAGCTGAGTTGTCTGAAGCCATCCACTATCTGGAAAGAAGGAGAGTCGGAGCAACATGACATTATGCTTTAGGCATAAGCAATGAAAACTGCACGTTCTCGGCATCAGTGCAAGGGACTGAAGGGCAGAGCCAGTCAACAGGGAACCTTCCCTTAAATCTCTCCCCTGTGTAATTCCAGAAACCCTTGTGGAAATGCCAAAGCCACATTGGAAAGGGGGAGTGGCCAGTTCACTGCGTGATTGTGGGGGCGGGGCATTGAACCCCTGCCTTGTGTTTGCACCCTGTGCCCCCCTCCAAGAATTAGAGTCTCTTACTCTGTCACATAATTTCCCCACAGCCCCCTCCCCCTCATCTATTTATCCATACAAATCCTCACTGTTGCATACAGATTATGCTGTTGGTTAAAGGCTATATTGATAAAAATATTTTTTTAAAAAAGAAAATAAATGACCTTTCCCACTTTGGGCCCAAGTTGTGCAGATCTCCAGCTCCGTAGCAAAGCAGACCGCCAGGACAATTTCCCCAATCATGGAGAGCCCAACTCTTCTGAATGTAGGCTTCACTTCACAACAGCAGCTAATGTTGGCCAGGCACCATATTGCAATTGCAACCCTCTTCTCCACTGGAATTGGCTCATGCATTATGGTACAGTGCCATAATAGCCTACATTTAAGGGCTGGAACAATCTACAATAATGTAGCATGGGTCGTCTGGAAATTCTCAACCCACTGTTGATCATCCCATTCTCACAGGATGACATTATCCCACCAGTTGTTGCTCTGTGGGTAAACCCAATAGCAGCAGGGTAGGGGGGGACACCTCTTCTAGGGCAGCCCAGTGCAGACTTGCCTGTTGAGAATAACAAAGGGAAATTAAATGCAGGGCTCTTCATCTTGGCCTCATCGGAGACCGCCACACAGCTTGATTTCTTGACTGCCTTGGCAACTTTAGGTCAGGAACGACCAGGGCTTTTTTTCAGCTGGAACGCGGGGGAACGGAGTTCCGGAATCTCTTGAAAATGGTCACATGGCTGGTGGCCCTGCCCCCTGATCTCCAGACAGAGGGGAGTTTTGATTGCCCTCTGCGATTGCCCTAAAAATTCTAATTATCTGAGTGCCATCTGGAAGAAATACACCACAATGGAGTGTGTCATGTGGTGTCTCCTCTGACCAGGCCAGAGATTCAGACCTGGAGGACTCAGAGGAAGAGCCTGAGAACCAGCAGGGCCAGGACGGCCCTGGCACTGCAGAGGCACCGACCAACCATGCCCCAACAGCACCAGAGATCACCCTACCAGAGCATGCATGTGAGTCCTGGCCAGCCCCCTCACAGATCGCCACCACTGGGTCCCCTGCAGCCAGGACACAAATCAGGGCCCGTAGCCCCTCTGGATCACCTCCCATGCGGCAGGAACAGCGATGGAGAAGGGCCCAAGGAGAACTGGTGCAAAGGAGGCAGAGTACAACTTCCCTGTAGGCAGCCTACCACTTCCCTGGAGACCCAGAACAGAACACTAAGTGGGATACTTCTGAGTGGGAGCCAGTTTGGTGTAGTGGTTAAGAGCAGCGGGACTCTAACCCGGAGAACCGGGTTTGATTCCTCTGCTTGCAGCCAGCTGGGTGACCTTGGGCTAGTCACAGCTCTTCCAGAGCTCTCTCAGCCCCACCCACCTCACAGGGTGTTTGTTTGTGGGGATAATAATGACACACTTTGTAAACCGCTCTGAGTGGGCATTAAGTTGTCCTGAAGGGCGGCATATAAATAGAATGTTATTAATGTCATTATTCTTTGCAGGATCCTGGCCAGAGCACAATGCAGCCTCCTGAGATCAGTGCAAATGCACTGAGCCGCAGCTGCACTGCTGACTCCACCCGGTGCAAAGCAAACCGTGTGCTCCAGCTGCTCTTGCCTCAGGGGCCAGTTTGCCGAATGACTGAATGATTCCTGAGGAGTTCAGATGACCACGTACAGGACAGAATGCGAGGCGCAAAAGTACTGGTCGTTGAGCTGATTCAAAATGCTTTGGTGCGGCTTTCAGGAAAACCAGGGATAAGTCAAGCATGCAGAAAGGCCAAGGTCTTATAAATAGCTTCAGGCACCAAACTGAACCTGCAGGGCAGCCCGGTTGGCATTAAGCCTGTGAATGCAAAGACATCTGGCTGTGAGCCTAATGGCAGAGTATGTTCAACAGCGATGCCACATCCTGCTTGTAAAACTCTTGTAAAACTCTGTGCTCTCCGCCGTGGCTCAGCAGTATTGTTTGTTGTGCCTGGTCCACTGGAATCGAGCTCGAGATCCCATCAGTGCGACAAAAAGCTGGCTGTGAATTCACTGCTTCAGTCAGTGCCAACAGATCTCTAGGCAAGAGATCTCTCTCACTCTTTTGGTAACATCTCAAGGCAGGGAGAAAACTCACATCCAGTTGATTTTAAGTGGAGCTCCTGTTGTTTGTGCTGAAAGGGACTCACAGGGCTACCTTTAGAATTATATTGGGGATGTGCCCAAACACCCTTGGAATATCCTCATGAATAAATGGTGTATATCCAGTGTAACACCAATGGCATTCATCTGCATTAAAGCAACGGTCATTGAACAATTGTAGCATTTGTGCCATTGTGAGAGCTTGCCTTTTCTTGCTTTGAAATAACATTCTTTAACCGAACTATTATGTGACATTTTATTAAACATTAAATCATTACAATTTATATTGAATATGTAAAAGTGTTATGTTGTGGGGTGTGGGTGGGTGTGAGTTCTATTATAGAAGGCAGCTTGGTATATAGTCCCATCTTGTTGGATCTCAGAAGCTAAGCAGTGTCAGCACTTGGATGGGCAACCACCGAGGAAGACTCTGTAGAGGAAGGCACCAGCAAACCACCTCTGCTTGAAAGCCCCTTGCTAGGGGTGCCGTATCTTGATTGGGACTTCATGGCACACACACATATTATTTATATTTATATTATATTTATATAATCCAGTAGGTCCTTAAAGGCCAGTAAGAGTTTCCAGGGTATAAGCTTTTGAGAGTCAATTTCCCTTCCTCAGGAAAAAGTAGGAACAGAGATCCCGAAGTCCTTATTTCCCAAGTCCCTCGAGTGAAAATGTATTTGATAGTCTTGTTTCATCAAATACAAGAAAAACCATTTAGCAATCTCTTACAAGCCAGCGTATTGGCAGTTGTTCTCATAGGGAGGCTGACACCTGGGATGGCAAGAAGTTATTGTAGGTGAGGGACTGAACCACGTGTGTGTTGAATTGTCAAAGGGAAGCCTCCATGAAAATGAAATTCAGATGAAATTCTGGATACCCAGAATATGGATATCTTGTTTCTTTGATTACCAAAAACTTTTCAGGAAAAAAAATAGTGAGGCTGTCAACCAATTAATCAGCTAAAATTATTTAATTTTTTAAAAATTCTTTAACTTTTATTTTTTTTATAACAGATAGGGGATACAGAATAGAAGGGAGAGGGGAGAAAAATCATACATTTGTAAATTTAATACATTGCACCATTCAATCTGTTTCAAATTCATAATTCTCATTACAGAAACCTCTTTATGTTCTGTGGCTCAGCTATTATTTTCTATTTTTCCATTTATTTTTAGTTATTGTCCATAAAGGTCTTCATCTTGACTATAAGCTAGGTTTCTTCAATCCTCTTATGTACCCAGGTGTACAGTGGCTCCCAAATGTCACTATGTGTTGCAGTGTCAACATCTTTCAATAAACTCGAAAGTTTATTATTTAATATTTTTTAAAATTTTATCATTATGAGCGGAGGGAAGATTGTGTCCCCACCCGACCCCCGTGCTGTTTTCCTGATCAAAATGGGCTCCCTGGGTGGCAATTAGCTCTGGCTCAATGAAAATGAAATTCAAATGAAATTCTGGATACCCGGAATATAGATATCTTGTTTCTTTGATTACCAAACACTTTTCGGGGGGGGGGGGATTAGTGAGGCTGTCAACCAATTATTCAGCTAAAATTATTTAATATTTTTTTAAAAAATTTATCATTATGAGCAAAGAGAAGATTAATTCCCCCCCACCCCCCGGGTGCTGTTTTCCTGATCAAAATGGGCTCCCTGCATGGCAATGAGCTCTGGCAGAGAGAGAGAAACAGACAGACAGACAGCTACTGTCTTTCCTGACCTAAAGTTGTCAACTTCCAGGTGCAGCGTGGAGGTCTTCCAGAATCACAACTGATCTCCTGATGACCAAGATCACGATTCCTGGAGAAAATGGCCATTTTGGAAGTGGACCCTGTGGCATTGTACCCCGCTGTGGTCCCTCTGCTCCCCAAGCCCCGCCCCCCCTAGGCTGTACTCTCAACTCTCCAGGAATTTCCCAACGCAGAGCTGGCAAACCTACTTGTGTCCTCACTCGCACCACATGGTTTTGAGGGGGTGAGTTTGATCAGGAAAATGATGCAGGGACTCCCCCATCTCAAGCAACAAATCCTGATGCAAATCACACGTCCCCAAATCACTTTTTTAGAGTAAGAAAATAGTTTGGGAGATCCTGTTCATAGGTATTTGGCCCTCTGACATGCATTCAGACATGCTACTGCCTCACCTGAATTTGATAATGAGGAGACACTGGGACACCTTGATGACACTGAGCCCCATACCAATAGACAGTCTTTCTCAGCAATTTCTTGGTTGTGTTGAAAAGCACAGTGACAAACCCTGAAGAACACTTGAAACAGGGATGGTCTCAGGTGAGGCAGCAAGGGTGGCCCACAGCTTCTGGGGTGGGGCACTGTCTCCATACCACTCACTTCTTCCATCCAGTCACTTGCTCGTATGCACTCCCACTACCCGTGCTCCTGACGGCATGTCTTGCCCAAAGCTTCCTGTGGAAAGGCCTATGAGGAGTCCGTCACTAGCAGAGCTCCCAAAGCAGTGGCGGCAGCATTCCAACCACATCCACTGCCCAGGGCTCTCAGGGGAGAGGCAGGGGGTGGCTGCTTGGGAGAGAAGAGGGCAATGTGCGTGGGCAGGGCTTTTTTTTCAGCTGGAATGCGGTGGGATGGAGTTCCGGAACCCCTTGAAAATGGTTACATGGCTGGTGGCCCCACCCCCTGATCTCCAGACAGAGGGGAGTTGAGATTGCCCTCCGCACCTCTGAGCGGCACGGAGGGCAATCTAAACTCCCCTCTGCCTGGAGATTAGGGGGCGGGGCCACCAGCCATGTGACCATTTTCTCAGAGGGCAACCCACCGAGTTCCACCACCTCTTTTCCCAGAAAAAAAGCCCTGTGCGTGGGGATGTGGCAGCAGGCCTGAGCCGTCTCTGCCCGGAGCCCCCAGCCTGGAACTGGTCCAGTAAGGAAAAATCTCCCAGACTACATACTAGAATTTGGTCTTTATAAAGGAGTGAAGCCGCCACAAAATGGTGCCCACTTGTAACCTGGAAAAGAGGTTTGGAACAATCCTGTGGCTAAAATGAAATTGTAGGGTAAATTAAAGATAAAAATATAAGGCAGATACAGGCTTTCTGTGAAAGAAAAAAGTGTTAATAGTGGTGCCTACGTTGAAGAAAAGGAACATGTGCGCAATTTAGAAAGTTAATAGAATAAACTTTGAAAGAAAAAATTTAGAAGAATGGCATAAAAGGGTCTTCACAAATTACCTCAAAGGAGAAAGCATATAAAGAGACTGAGAAAGGGAGAGAAAGGTGTTCAGTTTATACCCAGTAACTAGATAAAAGTAATAAAGATGCGGGGAGGGTAATCCTTCTGAATGTTTCAAAAATGTACTAAGAAGCTATTTAAAAATATATTGTGAAATGAAAGAGTAAAAATGAAATAGTAGAAGGAAATAAGCCAGTAGAATATTTGCACAGTATAGGAAAGGGAGCTGAAGGAGTTATTGTGGAAATATCCCATAAAAAAGAGGTGGGAAAAATCTCTAAGCAGTCCAGCAAAGCATAAACAAAGTTGTTCTCATAACCATAAAGGCAGGCTGTGCCCAGTGGGCGGGAGAAGTACCCCAACCCCTTGGCCCCCCCTGCCCCACAGACCCTGATGATGTCTGAGGGCCAAGCTACAAGTGATGAACGACACTTAAACGGCAAGTGGATTGAGTGGAGGGCAAGTGAACAGAAATACACTTGCCGTTCAAGTGTCGTTCATCACTTGTAGCTTGGCCCTGAGACAGGGGATGCAATGTGGGCTGCTTTAGGATGTTTTAGTAAAATATTTATATGATTGCTAACCAATCATATTATATGTTCTATTATATGTATTTGTCATGTTATGTTGTTTGAAGACATCTGGGTGACCTTCGGTCAGTCACAGCTTCTCAGAGCTCTCTCAGCCCCACCCACCTCACAGGGTGTTTTGTTGTGGGGATAATAATGACAAACTTTGTAACCACTCTGAGTGGGCATTAAGTTGCCCTGAAGGGCGGTATATAAATCAAATGTTATTGTTATTATCATCTGCTCTGAGCCTGCTTACAAGGAGAGTGGATTATAAAGCAAATAAATAAATAAATATTTTAGACACGTATTGGTGGTTATTTTTGGTTTACAGATTGTAGCCCAGGGGCAGGCTGGCCCTCATGCCTTTTTCCTACTAAAATTTACTTTCCAAGTAAGGTTGCCAACTGCAGTTTGGGAAATTCCTTGAGATTTGAGAGTGGGGACAGTGGAGTATGGGGAGGGGCTGGAGCACAGCAGCCACTTTCTCCATGGGAACTGATCTCAGTACTCTGGAGATCAGTTGGAATTGTGGGAGATCTCCAGCCCCGACCTGAAAATTACCAAGCAAAGGGGCACCAGGTCCCGTGACCAACCAACCAGGAAGAAATTTATCCACAATAAAGTGTACTGAAAAAATGTCTTAGTATTAATTTCAAAACACTTAGTATACAACCATGAATCTTAAAGAAGCAAGGTATGCCAATAACAGCGTTTTTCTAGAGGCCCTCAAAAACAATAAATCAATAAAGAACAGAAACTCAAAGTCACAGTCTGTGTATCACCCCCCAAAGTAGTTATACAAATACAATAAAGTGCGATGTATCACACAAAGACAATGAAATGCTTTGTGTGTATCACACACAAGTCAGTCATTTTCGCATTACATAACACACCAAAAAGCGGTTAAAGTGTCTCGCTACACTCCTCACATCAGTTGAAGGACACGGAAGGGTTCAGTTTGACTACGCCATTTGGGACTTTTGCTTACCTTGCTGCTCCTTTGGGACTTGTCTCAGTTTTTGATTGATTTTGTGGACTTTATTATATGCTTCACTACTCGGCTTTTTGAAACGGCTTGTGTATGTGAATGTATGCTTTGACTACATGTTGATTATCTTTGTGATTGTTTGTTCTTTACTACTTTAAAGTATATAATTGGGTAATTTCACTGTGTCTAATTGTACATTTATTGTTCATTTGAAGTGACTGTGCCTCACAGAAATATATACAGAAATGCCACATATAATAACATACAATCATATACGCATAGATAAGCCAACAATGTTTAAATCATTTAATAGAATTCCAAGGACCCAGTGGGGATACTTCTTCCTAAGGTGCAGTTTTGCCTTCATTTGCCCTCATTTAGACTTTTCTAGACTCAGATGAGAGGAACATCTTGTTCTGTCCATAAGAAACAAGCTGCAGACTCCATTTACCTAGGGCCTTTGAAGAGGAAGGGGGTGGTGCTTAGCCCATCAACCTCCACTTGGTTTTGCTATTTCAAACTTTATTCACATTTTAAAGGGAAAGTGTTATTAGCCAATTTAATAGACCAAAGATATATATTTTCCCCTTTAAAATGCTGATAACAAAGCAGGGATCCAAGTTCAAATGGCAAAACTGCATGGAGGTTGAAGGGTTAATGCCCTCTCCTTTCTCTGCATCACCTCAAGGCGAGTTGAGGCTGCACAAGCCGCCAGTTTGCATATTATGAGTTGAAAGAGGTGCGTTCTGTTTGAACCCAAGGGTTGCAGTTACACATAACTAAAGGATCTAGAAAACTACATAATGAACGTGAGGACAATACAGAAGCCAGGCACCGCCCTGTGAAGAATCCCTACAGGAGTTGGTGCAGGGCCTTGTTTCACACAACAGTACCAATTGTGTACTTGCTCTTATCATTTCTGCCCACACGTGGTTCTCCAAAAGTACCTTCTTCCATTTTCAAAGCAGTTCTCTTTAACCAGATGGTTCTGGTTGGCAACAGCTGCCTGGACTACCAAAAGTCTGCCAGGACCAGTGCAAGACCGGGTCAGTCTCACACAAGGTATCGAATGCCAATGGCCATCAATATGCATTTCAGCGACAGGCTTCATTAATCTCAATTCTGAATGCAAAAATAGCTCAATGTAATCCAACTCCCGGGAACAAGAAATCACGGTTAGAAAGTATTATGTAAAACAGATTTAAGAGAAGTGGAAAGGAATATGCTCGTGTTTTTTTTTTAATACCAAGAAGCTTTTGCTTGTTGTGGAGATGGGATTTCAACTCCCCTGGTCCTTTGTTGTAGGATGTGTGCTCAGATTTCGGGTAAAAAGAAAGAGCCCCACACATTCCTGAGGTAACCGCTACAAAACTGTAGTGGGGAAGTTTGGTGCTGGCACGTCTAGGTGCCTTTGTTATGGCACTAATTCCCAAAGCGTGAGTCAAAAGAAATACATCGATCAATTAATTAAAGACTTCAGCTAATCAAATAATTTAAACATCTATTGAATTAATTAAAGTCTTCTGATCAGGATCATTTATGGGCTTCATATCCACCCATTTGGTGGAGCCAGTTTGGTGTAGTGGTTAAGAGCAGCAGGACTCTGATCTGGAGAGCCAGGTTTGATTTGCCACTCCTCCACTTGAAGCCAGCTGGGTGACCTTGGGTCAGTCACAGCTTCTAGGAGCTCTCACAGGGTGATTGTTGTGGGGATAATAATGACATACTTTGTAAACCGCTCTGAGTGGGCATTAAATTGTCCTGAAGGCTGGTATATAAATCGAATGTTATTATTATTGTTGTTGTTGTTATTATTCCATGTGCTGTTTCCTGGCCTGAAAATCCTGGTTGGCTCTGTTTGGTCAACTGAGGAAACTCAGATGTACCCTAAGGAACATATGGATTTCCCCAGTGAGGAAGCCACGTGTCCTGATGTCCCAGTCTGAACTGGATACCCCACATATGGGAGCTGAAGGGAACCCACAACTCATGTCTTACTATTACACACCACTAAACTTGTATACTTTGTCACATGTGATTCAAAACCAGAGAATGCAGTCTCCGAAGAAGGTAGATGGTTCTTAGCCTTACACGTAAAAAACAAACCTTTACAAGAGCAATTGCTGCAACAGGGTAATGAAACCTGCTATTCCCCTTGGTCTCAGCAAACAGAAGGAAACGTCGGCTGCTTGTGGCCCTAGCTCAACTGAGTGTTAACCTCTCTGAAGTACTGAATGGCAGATTTTATCATATTCCATAGTCAGATTGCCTTTGTTCTTGTGGTCAGGGTAAAATTGACACTTATAAAATATCGGAATGTCCTCTTTTTACTGTTTTTAGGAATCATTGGATTTTACCTCTTTTAACTTCTGTGGGAGGGAGATACAGTGAGACCACCTGAGCGCTGATAATTTTATTGAGAAGCCAGTCTGTGATCAATCCGTGTCCTTCACTTAACTGTGAAATAGCTTCTTTTCATGCTCAGCATTGCTTCATTCTGCTGGCTGCAGTCAAACATTGTCGAATACAGAGTACAAGGGCAATCCATCAGTTACTGGATGCTCTTTCGTAACTGGTGCACTTTACATCTGAGTGCCAAGCTATTACTGCTCTCCTTCCTCGCTAGTGCCAACTAATCCTTTACTGAACACTTTTTTACTTGGAAAAACAGAGTGTTTTACAAGATTAATGCTAATGCATGCATTAAAACTGTCAAAATTTTGAGCCTCAAGTGCACTTGTGGCTAGAGAAGATGGTAAGGGTCCTATATTTGACCCGAGTGCCAGTGCAAGTTAAATAGGTGTATGTTATTCTACCACCACAAGGATTTCATTTTTTACTCGGCATCCCATGAATGACAAATGCTTACCCCTTACTACCGTTCCCTATATAATTAGGTTGTATGCTACCCATTGATCTTGTAGTCAAATTCTTCACCGTTCCCCTGAACATCTCTAAGTGTTTCCTGTCCCACTCTGATCAGATCAATTTATGGATGACATAGCTACTAATGGATATTTTTGGAGGATGAACTCTACTCCTCTTGAATCTGTAATTAATGCACAGTGTATCTGTCCAGAAATGTAATCTGGGGAGCTCCTGGAAGGAGTGTGGCTTCACACAGGACATTTTCCTTGCATGGGTTTACTCTACTGTTTCTAACTCAGGGTTGGAAAATACCTGGAAATTGGGGGTGGAGCCTGGGGAGGGCTCGGTTTGGAGGAGACGTTTCCGGTCGCCCTCACAGACAATCTTTGCAGACATCTGGACCGAGGTGGCTGCGGCGTTGCTGATATTACTGGATCTGTTGGCAGCATTTGATAGTGGTGCCTGTGGAGTACCAGATCAGATTCAAGGTTTCGGTACTGACCTATAAGGCACTATGCGGACTGGGACCAGCGTATCTGTGGGACCATCTTTCCCCAGAGGACACTCTGATCAGAGGATAAACAGCTGTTGGTGGTCCCTGGCCCCAAAGAGGCCTGCTTAGCCTCGACCAGAGCCAGGGCCTTCTCGGTCCTGGCTCCCAACCGGTGGAACACTCTGTCTACTGAGACCAGGGCCTGGCAAGACCTACTATCTTTTCACCGGGCCTGTAAGACAGAGCTGTTCTGCCAGGCACATGGCTGAGGTCTGGGCCTCTGCCGGCCTGAAACAACAAGAGGCGTATGAAATCTACCCCTTCCTGTGAAGGCTGTCCCCCATCTTGTTTTAGTTTGTAAGGCTGACTGCATAATTAGAAATCTGTTTTCATTTTAATGTTTTTAAACGTTTTATGGAAGTGGAATTTTATTGTATTTTAGTAGGTTGTGATCTGCCCTGAGCCCGCTCATGGGTAGGGAAGACTAGAAATGTGAAATAAATAAATAAATAAATAAATAATCCCTTAAAGCCCACCCTCCAAAGCAGCCATTTTCTCCAGGGGAACGGATCTCTGTCATCTGCAGATCACTTGTAATTCCAGAGGATCTCCAGACCCTACTGCGAAATTGGCAAGCCGAGTTTTTGAAGTAGGGGGTAGACGTGTTGGCTTGTGTTGTCACGTGTGAACATGTGTGGGCCTTTCGGGCCACAAGGCTAAGTCTGGCATTTCGGAGTTAGTCCCGGGTTGAGCCTCCATGAACATTTCTAGCCATCCTGGCTTACCTAAATCCCACCCCCGCCAGGTTGCGAGTCACGGCATCCCGGGCACGCTTCCTCGCCAGAGCCCGCGGGCGCCTCAGACATGCCCTGGGCGTAACCTTGAGGTTTACCGGCGTGGGTGTTTTCTGGGGTCGTTCGAGAGCTCAGACTTGCCCCACATACGGGGAGGCTTCGCAACAAAAAGGGGCAGCTGGGATTGGGTCGCCCGGGCGGTAACGGAAACGTTTTCCCTCCGGCGAGTTCGCCCGCCTCGCCCCGGGGCTGCAGATCCGAGGCGCAGGCGGGAAAACGCTCGGAAGCGTCGCCCGCAAGAGGCGGCCGGCAGGTGGCCGGGGCTCCCGTCCCTGAGGCCGCCTCCTTCGGGTCGCCGACCGCGGACTCGCCCCTTCCTGGACGCCGTCCCGCCGCCGCCTCCCCGCATCGCCCCCGGGCTTCCCTGCGGGCTCCTGGGGCGGGAGGCGCAGGAGGAGGACGCCGCCGCCGCGCGGGAAGGACCGGCCGCCCGCCCCGTCCCAGCGCCCCCTTCAGGGGACCCCGCGCGAGCCCCCCTCCCCCGCGGGCCGAGTGGGCGGCGCCAGCGGGCAGGCAGGGGAGCCCAGCAAGGCGCGGCGGGAGCGCGCGGGGCAGCGGCGAGCGCCGGAGGGGACCTGCCAGCGGCTCCCAGGTAGAGGCGACCGGCGGGCTGCGCGCTGCTTCCTCGGCGGCCTCCTGCCCGGCTGGCAACGGCCGCCTGCCTGCCTCCCCTCCCCTCTCCCCTCCCCCCCGGGGCGAAGCGCGCGGGTTCCGCTGACGCGCTCGGGCTGCCGCTTGCGCGTCGCGCTTGTGCCTGCAGGGCGGATAATCCCGCGGCCGTGCCACCTGGCCTTCCCGGCGGGCCCTTTGCTCCCTCAGGCCGGGGCGCCGTCCGGGGTTTCCGCCGCCCCCGCCGCTTTCCCCAAGTTCCGCGCTCACTGCCAGCGCCTTCCTCCGCCAACGCTGCAGCCCCGAACCATCCCCAGCTGCCTCCCAGCCGTAACGCTCATTTCCCCTGCCCTCCCCCTAAAAGCCGCGCACGTGAGGGGCACGGAAGGCGTCTCTGGCCCTCGCCCAAACGGCGCTTAACCCCTCTTAGGCGTCTTTCGTAGGTAGAAGCCCCCCCCCCCCCGCGCCACAAACGAGTAATTGGAAATATTCATCAGCAACACCGTGCAAGAATGACCGACTCAGCAGTGTCTTTGCAACTAAATAATTCGATATGCTGAGGCCATGGGCACTGTACATGTTTACTCATGAGGAGGGCTGACTGTGTGAATAGCAGACTTGCTCTTAAGTAGGATTGCAGCCTTAATGCTTGGGCAATTAAAACAATGGGTGTTTTTATTCAGATGAACCCCAAAGAAATGACTATAAACATTTTTCCATAACCAGACATCGCTGCTCATTTTTCGGCTTCTCTTTCTGCCATGTCGGTGTGCTGGGTTTCCCGCCCTCTACATTTCCAACCTTGTGCAGTTCTGCTAACCCCAGATGGAACAAGCCCCCAGCCTGAGAATGGAGGTTCCAAATCTAGTAGCGCTTTAGATTTATTTGTGATTTTCAAAGCAGAAATTGCCAATCTGCAGCTCTGCTGCCCAAAACAATTCCGCCAAAAAAGGCATCCCGTTGAGGAGAGATTCTGTCTCAAATGTTGAGGCGTTACCCTCAGAGCGATCCCTGACATTTTGTGCTTGGCCCAGCCTCCTGGGGCAGCCATTTTGTAGTGGTGCCTCCACCCAATAGCAGGATCACAAAGGGTTGGGGACTCCTGTTCTGATCCATCCATAATTTTTAAGAAGTCCATCCACCCCTCTACCTATGACAAAAACTATATAAAGTTTTCCAGTTTTGAAATCCACTCTTTATTCCCTCTATTTGTACTTCATATACAATATGTATGTGATGCTGTTTCTGAGCTCTTGTCTGACCTCTAAAACTGAGAAGGCTTTATTGCTATTTATTACATGTTTATCGCATTCTGTCCCAACAATTTTGGCAGGAGGTTAGGCCCATGGTCATTAAACTTCCCACATTTGGAGCCTGCCATGAATTCCTACTGAACAACAAGTATGGGGCATTAGAATCATGTGACATTAGGCTTGCCAGGTCCAGGTTCCGAAATTCCTGAAGATTTGGAAGGCGGAGCCTGGAGAGCGTGGAGTTTGGGGATGGGAGGGGCCTCAGTGGGATATGAAACCATAGAGTTCATCTTTCAGAGCAGCCATTTTCTCCAGGGGAACTGATCTCTGTTGCCTGGAGATCAGTTGTAATTCCAGGAGATCTCCAGCTACCACCTGGAGGCTGGCAACCCTATGTGACATGAAGAAGCAAATCCAGATTTATGAACTTACCCATATAAAGGACAGGTTTGTTTGTTTATAGCCTACCTTTCTCACTGAAACTTAAAGTGGATTACATAGTATAAGTCAATATGAATGCTTCCCAGAACATTCAATAAACAATACAACAGGGTAGGATAGAAATTCAATACAGAGCTGAAGAACAATAAAAACAACAAATAATGGTGAAACAAAACATAAAACAGCATGGGGCTATCCGATAGGAGCATAGTTACAACCAGGGCTTTTTTTCAGCTGGAACGTGGGGGAACGGAGTTCTGGAACCTCTTGAAAATGGTCACATGGCTGGTGGCCCCGCCCCCTGATCTCCAGACAGAGGGGAGTTTAGAGTGCCCTCCGCACCTCTCAGCGCACCAACTCCCCTCTGTCTGGAGGTCAGGGGGCGGGGCCACCAGCCATGTCACCATTTTCTCTGAGGGCAACCCACGGAGTTCCACCACCTCTTTCCCCAGAAAAAAAAGCCCTGGTTACAACAACAGACAGTACTCAGTAGAGTCTCACTAATGCATCTCTTGGGACCGTTTCCTTCCAACACAGCCCTGTCACCTGTTTAAGAAAGCCCTCCCGAATAATTCCGTTTTGCACAGTTTGCAGAAAGCCAGGAGAGAGGAAGCCTTCCTGACCTCTTCAGGTAGGCTGTTCTGTAAGGTGGGGGCCACCCTAGAGAACAGGCAGCTGTTGATTTTGCCCATGTGCAGGCTGGCACCTGCAGAAGACCCTGTTCAAATAAATGAAGTTGCTGTGGCAGAATATAGGGAGAGAGGCGGCCCTGTAGATGTGAGGGGCATGGGAACGAGACAGGTACAAAGGTGTCCCATACTAGGAGGTGTACTGTAGTGAGAAATAAGCCATGGGGCAGACTCATGGAGGAATCCCTTCTGCCCCTGAGGAAACGTTATTGTCTTGCTGATCTTGTCAACATGCACACAAAGAGGCAGGAGGCCGTGATGCCCTTCTTCTTTGCATAGGTGTACTAGCACCAGCTCCTTCCAAAAAATAGCAAAAAAAAAGAGTGACTCTATAGGGTGACCCAGAAGATGGAGCTCCATGATCAACTTGAGGGTCATGATCTATACGTTAAAAACCACTGGGCTAAGCTGACAAGAGAGTGACTAGTCCAAGGTCAAGCAGTCCAGGTCTCCCTGGTTCGTGTCAAACCCTCTAGCAACCACATTATGCTACCAGCATTATTACAAACACCGACTATTTGTGAGATTCTTAATTTCTGTATCAAATTACATTTCTATTGGGGTTCCAAATTAGGCCGCCCCTGCTTTTTATGGCAAAATGGTGAAAAACTGATCAAACTCAGTGGTCTCATACACTATTTTTATCTAGAAGTACTTGTGCCAGGGACAAGGGAGCTGGTCCAACAAAACCTTGTTTCTTTAATAGGTTAACTAAAGTTACATTCTGGCATCACAGAGACATGCTTAACAGTATTGTAGCACTAATGAGTCTCGATTTAGCAGTCCCAAACTGCTGACCCTTTAAGCAGCTGCTGTTGGAGTTTATTCTGAGTAAAGCAATACATATTGAAAATGGCCATCCTTCCTCTAAAGTCTACAATATAGCATGGGAAAAGAGAAAAAGCCTTCCAAGCAGGTGTGTCTGTATTACAGATATAAACTACTTCAGAAGTTACTCAGTTGTCCCAGAAATCCCTGGGAACTTTAGTCCAGCGGAGGGAGGGAGGGATCCAACAGAATTCTCAGAACTCTCATCAAATGACAGATTCCTTGATGGAAAGCCATGACTACTAAACAGGTGTAAAAATGTAGTGTCTCTGCCCTGGAAAGTGAACGGGCAAGTGGGGGAAAGAAACTGATCGAGAATGGCTTACCACCGGTCATTTTAGAAGCCTATGGCTGGTTAAATGATACCTGGTCCCCAGAGCCCCAGCTCATAATGGAGCACACCATATATAAAAGCATTGGGTTCTATCTAGCCATTTTTTTCATGCCATCTTGCTCAAATAACCTCTATTACATTCCCAACAGAGTCATGGTTTAGTCTGTGCAGGAGCCTTTTTTTACTGATCCTCAGCCCTTTTCCCAAACAGAAGACCTGATTGGATCCAACTCATTGATTTGAAGTAGTTTTAGAGTCTGTTCTCCCTCCCCATGTATATATTGGGACTTGATGCCATGGGTCAGTAATGACTCGCTGCTCGCACACCTTTACCTTTACCTAAAATGACTTAAAATTTAAAAAATCCACATGCACACACACTAAGTTGCATTACAATTATTGTGGAAAATTAATAGTTTTTCACATTCACAATGAAACTACCAAAAACAGGTCAGGAGAAGGCTATCGAAACGCTTTCTGGAACAGAAATGTTTACCCTTTAGAAATACCTTGTAAAGTTACGTGGCCCGTCTGACTTTGTTCCTCCTTAGCAGGTAGCATGAGGATTGCTCTCGGGTATTCCTAGTAGCGTTCCAGCAATTTTCCTCAAAGCAAAGATGATATGAAATCCTGTGGTTTGTCCATTTCATTGGAGTACAAGGTACTTCAGAAGAGCTGGGAGTCGTCTTCTTTGTTTCTGCAGGGAGCACCTATTTGGAGACGTCTGTCTCCATGCTTTGCTTGGAACCTACCTATTTTTTGTGCTTGTAGCAAGGCCTCATGGCAGCCATTTTGTGGTGGCACTCACTAACTGTTTCCAAAATTGCAGAAATGCCCAGAAGTTCGATATGTTTGGGGACCCCTCGAGTAAGAAATAACAAACCTTTATTTCTAGTTTGTGGTAGTAGGGGAGGCCGGTTCATTCCTGGATCCTTTAGACTTCCGAAACCTGGTTGAAACTAAAAGCAGACCGTCTCTGTTCCACAGCTAGGGTTGCCCGTCCCCTGCTGGTGGCAGGGGACCCCCTACTCCCAACCTCCACCCCCCGCCCCTGCCTACATGACCAGTGGGGGAAGCACAGGCCTCCTGGAGACGGACTCCTGGGCAGTGCAGCATGCTCCCATGGGCCCGAATCAGCCTGGAATGGGCCACTGTGGAGCATGGGAGCAATCCTGTGTGCTGCAATGGCCCATTCCAGGCTGATCTGGGTCTATTCGGGCCCTAATCAGCCCAGATCAGGCTGCTGTGGAGCATGGGAGTGCTCCCACACTCTACAGCGGCGGCTTGTCCCAGGCTGATTCAGGCTCAATCCAGGCTGATTTGGGCCTGAATAGGCCCAGTACGGGCTGCTGCAGAGCGCAGGAGCGCTCCTGCACTTTGCAGCAGCCTGATCTGGACTGAATTGGCCCAAATCCGGCCCGATTCGGGCCTGATCTGGACCGAATATAGGCCGGATTGGGCCTGATTTGGCCCCCCATGGAGTGCAGGAGCACTCCCAGGAGTAGCACGGCCCATGCGAGGATGTCATTTCCTGGAAGTGATGTCATCGCGTGGGCCCAGGAGTGCACGTGCACAAAAGAGAAGATGAGGTAGGTGCTGGGTCCCCCACCTCCTGCTGGGAGGAAAGGGACCTGGCAACCCTACTTACTTGCGTCTGATGAAGAGAGCTGTGGTTCTCAAAAGCTTATGCTACATAAAGTTGGTTGGTCTTAAAGGTGCTACTGGTCTTAAAGGTGCTACTATTTTGCGACTACAGACTAACATGGTTACCTCCTCTGGATCCACTTATAGCATTGTAAAACTTAAAAGCAAACTGGTGAAATGCCGTAATTTACAGCAGAACAAACTGCAGGGAATCATCCTCAGCACCAGCAGACCAAATGGTAGTATCGTCTGACCTATTTAAAGACTTCTAAGTCAGAACTGGTGGCTGATCTAAGTGACTCAGAAATCTGTTCTTGTATATAGGCCATTGTCACTTCCCTTTTGCTTGCCAATTTGCAGCTGTAGAGCCTCTGAATCTGAGAGCAAGAAATAAACCTGCTTTTGCCTGCCCCTGGGTCACCTGCCCAGTCAGTGCAAAGCCTGGGCACTTAGCTTGTATTTTGCACATTTATTTTAATTACAATTATTCAGTAAATGTTAATGAAGAAAATATTTAAGTACTAGTTTCTAGGTTTTTGCATTTTTCAAATACGACTAGGTTTCACCCGCACTAGTTGTCTGGTTACAGGCCTCATTTGGGAGCTCACCTTTCTCTTTGTGAAAGGGTAAGTGCTATTATGTATATGTGCTGTCAGAGAGCAAGAGGAACAGAAACCGGCACAGGTGGTTTGGATTTAGGCATATCCACTGTTCAGTGAAAACTACACCTGTCATTGTGTGGTCCCCTTCTAATAAGCATGAGATTGGTGCTCCTGAATCCTTTCTTGACACACTGCTAGCTCCCATTTGAAATCGAATGTAAACTGAAGCTCTAATATGACTTCATGCCAATGAATTAATGGGACAATGTCAGTATTACCCCAAATCATCACTGTTGTAAAGTTTTGTTAAATCTTTCCAGATTGCATATTGGCTTAAAAATGCTCTACCTTTAAGGCACCTGGCAAAGCTTTCAGTCTTGCGACAGCTCAATAACTATGTTCTGTTTTGAATCTGTCAAATAGTATTCAGAAATGGTGAGAAGATTTCCCCCCTTGTAATTGCCTCTGCTGCTTTTGCTTATTTTCCAGTTGAAATAAATAGCTCAAATTTGCGATAATAAAAATTTGTGGCAGTTAGGTGTTATCACCCCCTATAAAAGTGTGTTTCCGGAAGAAAGCCAGCCAGTAAACCATCCAGGACACAATCTTATTTCCATTTAAAATATCTCTAAGGTTAAAGACAGCAAGTAGAATTTCTCTCTCTCTTTTTTTTGTTATGAAGAAAGCTTACATAAATCTGACACCTTTTCAAAGTGAGCGACCAACCAATTTGAGAAAAGATTATGTAAAATAGGCCTGCAAAATTGCACAGGAACATCAGATCGTAGTTATGGGTTGGCCCCCTTTGCGCTGTTCCGGCACCTTCTCTGAATGTTCAGCTCCCATTGAATGGAATCTCTCTCTCTCTCTCCATTATTTGCAACAATGGAAGAAAAAAAAATCTGTGTTATTCTAGTCAATTCAGCAAGAAATCTGCTGTCAACTTCCAGTGCTCCAGCCAGCAGATGCAAACATGCAAGAAATTTAGTGCTTTATTGTTAAAATTTCTTTTACTAAATTAAATCATTGTAAACAGATTATCACCTTTGCATATCACAGTTATTTGTGCATAAAGCTCTCCTGCTCTACATTCCTTCTCTGACTAAATTTTTGCTTGTTGATCTGCATCATGATTGGAGCCTGTTGGCTGTATCCAGCCCACCTGCACAGCACCATCTTTCTGGCATCTCAGTCTCTTGAAAAGGTAGGGAAATTTCAGATTTTTAAATGATGAGTTGTTCATGTGTGGTATATGGTGTGGCGTACAAGGAGGGCAGCATGGCAGGATTCATAGCCAGGTTATTTGTAAGGCCATTTAAGGATGTCAGACTTTGGGCAAACTTTATCGAAATGAGTTTCCTCAGCATTCTCGTTTCTCAGATTTTGTAGCGGCACTGTGCATAATGAAAGTGCTTCCATGATTGTTGTTGTGGGTTTTCCGGGCTGTATTGCCGTGGTCTTGGCATTGTAGTTCCTGACGTTTCGCCAGCAGCTGTGGCTGGCATCTTCAGAGGTGTAGCACCAAAAGACAGAGATCTCTCAGTGTCACAGTGTGGAAAAGATGTAGGTCATTTGTATCTACTCAGGAGGGGTGGGGTTGAGCTGAGTCATCCTGTGAGAGTTTCCCAGGGTGTGGAATGCTAATGGCAGGAGGCTTCACTGTATCCTGAGGAGGTTCTTTTGCATATGGATTGGTACTTGATGTGCTAATCTTCTCTGCAGGGCTATTGTCGGGGATAGAATGTTTTGTTGGCCTGGTGTTTTTCAGAACTGGAAACCATGCTCTGGAAACTGGAAACTGGAAAAGATGCCAGCCACAGCTGCTGGCGAAACATCAGGAACTACAATGCCAAGACCACGGCAATACAGCCCGGAAAACCCACAACAACCATCGTTCTCCGGCCGTGAAAGCCTTCGACAATACATGCTTTCATGATTGTAACAGCCACATGCTTTGATATATTGGACAAGTGGGTACTGAGGTAATCACTGTAGGAAGCTTGTGCCTCACACATGTCTTGGAAGTGCTTTTCCAAAACATGTCATCCTCTGGATTCTGGTGAGCTGTCTAGAAGCTAAGATACTTAAAGCCATCTTTTAAAAAAATGACTGCCAACTACGTCTGCAGCAGAAGCACCAGTAGAAGGAGTTCATCCTAGTACAATCTTGCTGTGAGAAAAGGAGTTAGGTAGGGTAGTAAACTTTGGACATTGGAGATCATACTCGGCAACCCATCTGGCCTTGTTCCCTAGATAGTCACAACAAGTGTTTCTTTTCATCCGCAAGCGCTGAATTCTTAGAAAGCTCAGTTTTGTTCTAGACTGGTCCTACAGAATTTTGGAACATACACAATATGTTCCTCCTCTGTGTGTGTGTTATGTGCCATCAAGTCGCCTCCAACCTATGGCGACCGTATGAATGAAAGACCTCCAAAACGTTCTATCGTTAACAGACTTGCTCAGATCCTGCAAACTGGAGGACATGGCTTCTTTCATTGAGTCAAGCCATCTCGTTTTAGGTCTTCCTCTTTTCCTGTTGCCTTCCACTTTTCCTAGTGTTATTGACTTTTCCAGAGAACCTTGTCTTCTCATGATGTGACCAAAGTATGATAGCTTTAGACTTGTCATTTTAGCTTCTAAGGAGAATTCAGGCTTGATTTGGTCTAGTACTCACTTATTTGTCTTTTTGGTTGTCCATGGTATCCACAAAACACTCCCCCAGCACCACACTTCAAATGAGTCAATTTTCCTCCTGTCAGCTTTCTTTATCGTCCAGCTTTCACATCCATACATAGTACTAATGGGGAATACCATAGTTTGGATTACCTTGATCTTGGTTCCCAAAGAGACATCTTTATCTTTAAGGATCTTATCTAGCTTCCTCACAGCTGCTCTTTCAAGTCTCAGTCTTCTTCTGATTTCTTCGTTGCAGTCTCCCTTTTGGTTGATGGTTGAACCAAGGAATAGAAAATCTTGAACAACTTCAATTTCCTCATTGTCAACTTTAAAATTGTGTTATTCCTCAGTAGTCGTTACTTTTGTCTTCTTGATGTTCAGCTGTAATCCTGCTTTGGCGCTTTCTCCTTTAACCTTCATCAGTAGTCGTTTCAAGTCTTCACTATTTTCTGCCAGTAACGTGGTGTCATCTGCATATCTCAAATTGTTAATGTTCCTCCCACCAATTTTCACTCCACCTTCTTCTAGATCTAATCCAGCCTTCCTTATGATATACTCTGCATAGAGGTTGAACAGGTAGTACTTCAGTTCATTTCAAAGTTCTTGAGGAAAGCCTTGACTAATATGACTTAGAGCGGGACCACAAGTGACGCCTGACACAGGTTGGACACTTGTCTGCTTCCCTCAAGTTTTGATGGGAAATGTAGGCAGCTTGGCGGAATGTTGGACAAGTGACAGTTGAAAAGTCCATTAGACAGCAGTTGGAGAGTCAAGCTGCAAGACCAGGATGCCTACATTTCCCATCAAAACTTGAAGGAAGCTGACTAGTGTCCAACCTGTGTCAGGCGTCACTTGTGGTCCCGCTCTTAGAGATACTTCAATAACTTGGTATCCGATCTCATTATGAATTGTTTCCAGCGGAGCAGCAAATCTGACATTAACTGTCAAAGCATGATGGTGTTTCTATTTTGAGCCCTGAGGTGCTCATTCCTTCCCTCGCATGCCAAGTGTACAATTGGTACAGTAGTGTTAACATTCCAGTGACATCTCCCTACATGTAACTGTTTTTAGCAGTCAACTTAAGGGCAATATTCACTGGGTTTTGTGATCTTTGGTCATTTTGATATTGTCTCTGAGGGTGACTCTCATCCTGTTCCATGAGATGATTTCAACCAATACTTCTTCCAAAGCCTTTGGCCTTCTTTGAAGGGAGAACCACTGTCGTTTCATTGAAGGGAAATCTGAAAGCAAAGTCTGACCCGTTCTCCAGATAATCATGGAAGAACTAGAACTCCACATTATGGGACAGTCCACAGTTGGAAGACCGCCCCCCCCCCCCGCCCCACTCCCAGACTTACTAGCCCTCCTCCTGGGAGACATCCTTTTGGCAGTGCTGGGCTAGAACTGCAGTGCCACTGCAGGCCTCTCTGACGCAGTGGCCCCCCCCCCCAGCTCTGGAGAAGGCACTTGGAGAGAAGAAAGGGGTGGGCCACCTGCGAGCAGCTGGTCCTGACAGTCACACACTCCACAATGCAGCCTCAGGCAAGGCTGCAGCATTGACAGCAGATAACCCCATGAGCTCCTCACCCAAGGATGGAAGGGTGAGGCTGGCAGAAGGAAAACCGTGGGAGACGGTGGCACTTTGGACCATCAGAGGGAGGCCTGTGTGGCAGCTGTGTTGCCTGGCCCATATGGTTGGGTCAGGCTGACCAGCCCTGCCCTGCAGCCAAGATTTAAATGACCCCAGGAAGAGGTGGGGCCAAGGCCTCTCCTCCAGAACACAGGGACAGGCCCCTGGCCCTATCCGTCAGCCCGAGGGGGAAGGGGCTGCCCTGGAAGTGGTGGGAACATGTTGGGGGGGGGAGTGATTCCAGGGTGGCCCTTCTTAAGAGTAGCCAGCACAGGCACCTGGGGAGGAGAGAGAAGGCAGCCCTAGGCTGGCAGGAGGCCAGGCTGCAACACACGGGATAGAGGGTGAGGGGGTACTGTAAACCCCCTTCTTCCCTGTTTCTGAGACATACCTGGTGGGGCACCCTGGGGGAGGAGAAACCCTGGAGGATGAGCCTGCCTCAGGTTCTGACCCCCTGTTGGCAGAGCCTGACAGGGACACTGCACCTTTCCAGATTTCCTGATACCTGCTCAGTAGATGCTTGAGGCAGATCAGTTTCTCTCAATCTCTGCAGCC